>NC_062217.1:60368306-61091431 GCF_902686445.1 Sciurus carolinensis | reverse complement strand
ACTTGAGAAGTAAAATCTGTCGAAAGTTGAAAAGAGTTAACTTTTGGTTGTGTACAAGATGATTTTTTTAAAGCACAAATAATTCATGCATGCAACTTTAGAGATCAAGCCTCTTGGAGGAACTTTATGGTTTGATAGGAGGGTGGTGGGGTTCTGTTTTATTTTTGTCTTTTAGCTAGAGGCATACAACATCATTTTCTGCCTGTAAAGAGTACTTAGAATTCGAAATTCAAAACATATCAAGGCTCACACTTCCTGTTGCCTTGCTAACCTATTTTCCAGGGTCATTTTCTTTCAAGTACAGTTAAAATTTTTCTCTGTCGAACTGAAGTATGTACCAGAGGCTCTTGGGATGTGAGTTCACCATTCCAGACTTTTATCTAGAGCAGGTAGCCTAAGTGAATTTTCCATCTTGTGAAACTCCTGCAGTGAGACCACAGAGGAGAAAATGGAGCTAAGTACTGACAGATGAGCCACAAGTCCTGATATTGTGAATTAGGGTTGTAGTTGGAAAAAATATATATAATTTGCTGATCTTAAAGGATATACCTTTCCAGGGTCTAAACTATTTACCCTTGCATTTCTGCTTTAATGCTTCTCACAGGAAGCAGGACTCAGTATCAATATTTCTCAGAGGATGTAACTCCTCACTATCCACCCCTATTTTCAGTTATTTTTATATAACAAATTGCAAATTCTGTTTATTCAAGATCACAACAGGAAAAAATAACTTATTGTAGATAAACTTCAATCCTCTCCTCCTGCTCCATTTTTTTTTCCTTTTTCAGTCTTTCTGTACAAGGCAACCAAGATATTCTAAATTTCTATTCCTTTGATTTATACTTAAGTAAACATTTTATTACTATTTTAAATTTTCAGAAACATAAGAAACAGAGTTGTGGAGAGTTAAGTGACTCCCTACTTTCAGACTTTGCATCTGGCTGCAAACTTCTAATTTTTTTTTTTTTTTGCCTTATATTACTTGGTCATACAATATTTTAATTTTGAATTAGCTGCCAGTGTCTTAGAAATCAAAAAACAATAGCTTCCATTGAATATTTGCATGAACTGGCAACATCACTCCATTTCTGAATAGTCACACACACACACACACACACACACACACATAACCTCTGGAGTCAATCCCTGTTACTCACTGGAGTTTGAATGATTCTCACTACTATCTATTATTCTCATCACTGGAAACCATGCCTTTGCTGCCATATTTCATCTTAATCCTCATTTAGCTTCATTTATTTATTTTTACTGCCTGTTTGTTTGCTGAAGTCATTTGAATTGGCTGAGCATCCTATAGGAAGGGCATAGGTGTTACAATTTTCTGCCAACTCTTATGAATTAATATATGCTACCTGGAGAGCTGTGTTTAGAATGATGCTGGGATTGTGTCTAGACTTAGCAAATGTGCCGTCACGAATTCTGTCTGCCAGAAGAGGCTGCAAGAACAGCCATACTAGGTAGAGCTGACATGCACTTGAGATTTGAAGGACAGAAAGGATGCCTGAAATAGTCCCATGACAGCAATTGGAAGAGAAGCTGATATTTACTGAGGACTTTTTTGTCACACATTAACATGCATTCATGGATTTAGGCTGCATAATAATCCTGTTAACCTCAATGTTCAGATAAGGAGCTGAGGTTCAAAATCTCATCTGATGTGATAAAACTAGTAAGTGGTGGTCTTAATTTTTAGCTGTGCATCTCTATTATATTATGTTTCCTTAGTGTTTTGAAAATTTTCACATCTTTTAGAGCAGCCAATGAAAAGCAGGTACCTCTAGCAGTGAACCCTTTAGGGAAATAAATGCAACTGCTCTCATTTATTGAGGGCTTACAATGTGCCTGTCACACTAATAGGTAGTTTATGCAGGTTATTTCATTCACTTCTACAATTTCCCAGTATGTAGGAAAGTATTATTATCACCACTTTATAGAAGAGAAAACTCAGGCCTCAGTGGCTTCCAATAAGGTATCCAAGATCACAGAACCAATAAATCACCCAGGCAGGATTTAAATCCTGAGGGATAATTTCTCAAATGGCTAGTTTCTATGCATGACACTGTTCAAAGTGCTGGTAGGAATGCATAACACAACCAGAGTTAAAACATTACAAACTTAATTTTGTCTGGGTCTAGTTCCTGAGAGTGCAAATGAGATCATAGGTAGCTCAATGGCTTGGCTCAAGTATCAAGTTTCAATTCTGATGCAGAAGTACAAAAGTCATTGGTGCCCTCATTTTAAAATTCTTCACTAACTAGTATATTTTTATGATTGCCTATCGGTCACGGTGAATCCCACTATTATGCACCAGTAAAAATAATGGAAGATTGAATTGGAGTGCATATAATTAATAAGAAATAATATTTCTCATAGGAAAATCTACTAAGAAAAATAAAAATAACAGAAATACATCAATGAAATTATGCTCCCACTTGATAAAAATGAAATTATATATGCATTATTTAATAAAGAAGAATTCAGTTTTTTAGGCCAGGAATTATCAAACTTTAGAGCATCACCCTTTGATCACTCCAATGGTACTATGACCACTTTTCTCTCTGAGTCATGACTTCATACAATTTTTGAATCATCCCCATAGCTCCCACTTCGTTTGGCAAATATATTCCATATGCATTTTCTGTCATGTGTCCATTAGAATGTTATATTGCAAAAATGTGATTTTTAAAGGACGGTCTCAGAGAATCTCCTTTGTTCTCACAAACAGAATGATATTTCTCACCAAATATTTCTTATGTTTTTCTAGAAAGCCACCCTCTTTATCTGGTATAGAAATAATCCCTTTACAGTAGAGTTTATCAATAATTTCTAAGAAAGCTTTAACAAACATTTCTTGAAAATTTATGTGAAATACATTCCTCTGTGTTAGGAGAATAATTGCTATCTCCATTCACAAGCAAATAAGTAATGTCTATAGTTGCGTTACATCAGTTCTTATTTCTTTAAAGTTGAACATTGCGCTCACATGATTATGTAAGTATTAAGTTTTCTTAATGAAACATTAAAATGCAAATACTAAATAAAACTTTACAAAATGACATAAGTAAAAGTAAATTGATAGTTCATAATGCTATAGCACTAATGCATTATTCAAAGGTCTGAATAACATAGAAAAGTTTTTATCCTCAAAGAATGTACCATTTAAAGTGAGATACCAACATATAAATATGAAGATAGGTATTTTGTAGTAAATGTTCTGAAAGAAGAATAGACTCATAACAAAATATTTTGCAAAGATACATTCCTGAGATTTGGCAAGCTGGAAGAATTGCCCACATTTTAAAAAATTTATTTATTTTGATTCATTGTACACAAATGGGGAACAGCTATTGTTTCTCTGGTTGTACACGAAGTAGAGTTGCACCAGTTGTACAATCATACATGTACATAGGGTAATAATGTTTGTCTCATTCTGTTATTTTTCCTTCCCTCACCCACTCCCCACCCCTCTTTTTTCTCTATACAATCCATCCTTCCTCCATTCTTACCTCCCTCCCACCACCCATTATGTATCATTATTTGCTTATCAGAGCAATTATTTGGCCTTTGGCTTTTTGGGATTGGCTTATCTCACTTAGCATCATATTCTCCAACCTCATTCATTTACCCGCAAATTGCCCACATTATAATTTCACTTAGTCAGTGAGAAACAGTAGAAAAAGGAACAAAAACCCATGTGAGTCTTTCACCAATGACTGGACAAAAAATGTAGAAAAGGAAAATATGGACTGAAAAGTTGAATTCTTGTACACAAGATCTTGGTTAAGAGGAGAAATTTTATTAATTTAATCATAAAATATGTTGCTCTTAAATATCTTATTAGGAAAACAGATGAAGATTTTGCTGGATTTTTCAGTAACTGACTGTTAAGATATTATGAGTGAAAATTGACATGGCAGTCTCAAAAGTTACTGAATAAGTTAAAGCTCTGTTTGGTTTAAAAAATAATCTATTTCGTTCATTGTGGAGTATATCAATGATAATAACCAAAAAAATAAACACTTTAGAATCTGCTATAAATTTCTAGCTAAAAGAAGTATAATCCACAATAATTTTATAAATCATCTATGCTAGAACTTTTGTTTACAATAAAAATAGAACTTTTCTAATGCAGAGCACTGGAACATATCAATATCAAAATTATGAATTTTATTAATGAAACATTAAGTTTGAATACAAATGGCAATGAGCATTGAAATTATACATATATGTGTATATATATATGTGTGTGTGTGTATGTATATAAACATACACACTAATTTGAGAATTTTATTACTTTGATTTCCTGAAAAGATGAATTTTCAAAAATTGCATAATTCTTGCTTCATACTTGCTTCCTTGGTTTGCATGTCAAATGCAGTCATTCTTTTGTGGTATGACTATGACTGTGGTCTCCATTCATAAACAAACATTGATTTTCTACAGTGATGATGATAACTACCACTGTAACCAAGGGAAGTAGGATAATGCCTCTGAACTTGAAGAATCTGGAATATTTTGTGAATATGTGAGTGTCAGAAAGAATACATAAAATATAGTTTGACTACTTATTCCACCAACACTCATTAAACAATTAGTGGAACTCTGGCTCAGACCTAGAAATGATAAAATGAATCTACTCTTCCTCATAAAAGGGCTATGAAGTCATTCCAAAAAGCATTTCAGGGATTCAGAGAAAGTGGAGCTCCTTCAAATACAAGATTTCAAATGCTTAAAGATTAGGACAATATTTTAAATAAACATTAAATGATGGTTGACAATCGGTAGACTTTTTTGGCCATTTTTCTGTGTATTCTTATAAACCATTTTTAGAGTCACTGGAATCCTTTTTCATATTCTTTGTGTAAAACTATTTTGCTTTCCATATTTCCTCTTCTTCCTTGTTTATTTCTCCATGGTTATGAACATTTTGTATCAGCCTTTAGCATCAATGTTCCTGAACTACAGCAATATAAGATGGTGATATGATGCTGAGGCTTAGCAGGGGGATTAGATATTGAAATCATGTCCAAATCAGATAGCTTACATCAGAAGAAGGGTGCAAGAATAAAGGTTTTGTCACAACTTGTCATTAATGTGAATGTGGATTTTCACCAGCTCTTGGATAACAAGTTATTTTTTAGAGAAGTTGTCTATAACACAATTGCATTTATCAGTGTATTTTCTTCTCTCCCAGGATTGTGTTTGTCTTTTTTAATATGAGCTTTTGTTATCTATTGCTGTAAAGCAATTTGTTTCTTTTTGAAATAGCAGGGATGGGACCTTAAGCTCTTGAATACAGTTCTGCTTTCCTATCCTTTGTTCCTTGGATCCATTAGGGCAAGCTTGGTTTCTGACTATTTCAGTAACTCTATGTCCCTTCATACATTAGTCCTAATGCTACTGCTAACAGTGGATTATGAATATAGCTTCAGATAACGGATCTGTCTTTGGTCTGATCATAACACTGTATTTACAGTCATGGTGGAATCATGAATAAAAGGGAAAAAAACAAATATTCAGACAGAATAGGTCTTAGAACTTCAGTATTTTTAAAAGTCTGCTGAAGCAAATTCAAAATGGATAGGTGCCAAAACTAGGCCTCAGTTCGTTATTTAAAGCAAATGACTCAAACTGTTGATTTTTCTGCCACAGGGGAATGTCAACACTTGTAAAGAAAAAGATATTGACTTGAAGCAAATGAGTCAGAAGGCCACATCAAAAGCCATTCTATGGTTAAGTGAAAGCTTGATGAAGAGTGGCTTTTCGACTTATGAAACAGTAAATTTGACTTTATGGACTGGGGAGTTACACAGTTCTTATCAAAGACAGGTACTGACTTTATTGATTTTTGTATTAACATCTTGAATCTTCACAATAATACTATAAAATAAGTACAGTTATTATCCTCTTCATTTTAAATAAGGGAAAACATAGCCACCACCGAGTTCAATTTTTTGAGAGCCATGATGTTATTAAGTAATAGAAACTGATTAACACCTGTACAGTCTGGTTTCTGTCTGCTTTAAACCATTTCACTAAATGACACATGTAACCTTTTAAAAACATCAAATAATGTAGTCTAAACATTTTATTCTTAGATTGGACTGATAATTTAATAAATCATACTTAATTCTTATGAATCCGTGACCGTAAGAATAAGGAAGGATATTATTATTATAGGTCAAGAAACCAAAATTCAAATTCTATAATGACTAAGGGCACACAGTGTTAAGAACCTTGCTTTACAGTGTTTTTTCTAAACTTACATGGTTACTAGTGCCATGCCAAGTCTTTTTACAGGGTTAGCGCAGCAAAGAAAAAATATATTTAAGACAATAGGAATTGTGATGAAGTTGTGGTTTTTTTAGGCAGACAAGTGTACAAATGCAAACATGGTACACAGAGACTGTCTATTCTCTGTAAGTCACTATATTCCAGCATTATGCATTTTTTTTTTTTTTTCCGTACTGGTGATTGAACCTAGGGGCACCTAACTGCTGAGACACATCACCAGATCTTTTTATGAAAATGTCACAGCCTCTGCTGACACTTCATTTAAAATAGCTTTCACATCCACCATGACTCCCTGGCCTCTTATTCTGTTAATAAAATTTGATATCTTTATGAGTACCTTACCTGTAATATATGGTTGCTTGTCTTTTCTGTTAAATATGAGTAAGTGTAGTGAAGGCAGTCTTTGGTTTAGTGTTGTATCCCCAACTTCTAATGTACAACCTAGAGCAGGTGTCCAAAAGCCCACTGTGAATGGACTGAATCCGTGAAATCATTCTGACCAGATGCCTCTTGGTTACTACCTGGATTTCATAAGAATCTACTGCAGAACCAGGCATCTTACCCAGTAGGCAAGCTGACTCCACACCACAGCATTTCAGACTTAAGAAAAACAATTTAGAAAACTAAATTAATCGTATTGTTTTACATGTTGCTAAATCATTACTTGTAATAAGTATATTAAGTCTGCAGAATGAGTAGAGTTATGTATCTTCTAACTTACAGGGTGTGATAGGCTGTTAAGAAGGAATCGTAATTCAACAAACTAGTTATTCAAATATGATTTGTTATACTAATAAAATGTACAAATGAAAATGCATCCTAGGAACTTTTTAAAAATCACAAGGAAACTAACTTATTTTTTAAAAACAAGATAACAATCAATCCTCATTCAAGCCCCAAAATATTTTTTAAATGATAATGTATCCAAAATTGACTTATGCTCCAAAAATAAACCTTCTCAAGAAGAGCTGCTTGCAATATAGGTGAGAATGACTTACTTTTCCCCTGGGAGAAATGGAGAAACAGATAATAGAAGAAGGATGTTCTCTTTTTATTGGGTTCAATCTTCTGACATTTAGATCAGTGTATTCATGACCATTTACAAAATAAAGCAACATCATAGCTACTGAGGATGAAAAGGAGTTGATAACTGTAAGATCTTTAATCACAGAACATAACACCTACAAAATATTCACTCTTTTTCCAATGTATACAATAGTACATTCTACAGTGACAAAAGTCAGCTTTAGAATTCAATGTCATACTGAAATTTTAGTAATATCTGGGTGAACTTTAAAATCCAGCATGCAAAGCAATATTTATAGTATGATCTCAATAAAAGTCATTGCATTTTATAACATCCAACCATATTTATGTTGTAATTTATTTCTTAGCTTAAGGTCTTTTTATTCTTTAACACAATTCACTAATGAAAAAGCAAACAGAGAAAAATGATATCATAATTGACAATTTTTTTTATTTCCAATAAAGATTTTATGTGATTTAAAATTTGTTATGAGTTCATTCTTTCCCATATTGTTTTTCAACACACATTCTCAAGTACCTATACTTTGCTAGGCCCTGTTTACAGGCCAGGGATGCTGTGGTCACTAAGATGTCCCGATTCTCCCCTACTGGGGCTTTCATGGAAATGTATAGTCAACAAGTCAACTGATAAGAGTTTATTGTCTGAAGAGCTAAAAGATACACTGAAACCAGGATGAGACCCTCACAGGCATATAAAGCACAATGTCTCTGAGGCCTAAGATGAGAATAAGCTCTGCTTGAGCAGATAAGGAAGGTGAGCAGAGCAAGCCATAGTGAGGCTAGAGGGATGTGGGAGTCTGGCAGGGCATCACAGAGCTGGATTCCGATGTTATATGCTTCTGCTAAGTTTTTAGTTTTCCTGTTCTAGATATATTCTGTATTTTTAACAATTTAGTTGAAATATATATCCATGTTATTTAAAAGGTGTCAAAATGTCACAAAAAAATGTATTGAGGCAGTTAGAATAGCAGAAGAAAAAACCTTAACGATGCATTATAATTGCAATGTGTCAATGCAGGTGCATTTGGCAGTGAGCAGAGATTGAAACTCATAACCACATCAGAGTGGATTAATAACTTAAAAACTAAATCCTCTAAACTTTCCGTTAGTTAATTTTTATAATAAGGTAAATGAAAAGAAACATGTTATTTATTCCCTTTGTAAACTGCAGGGACCTCTTTATATCTTTTGTTTCAAAATTCCTATTGGCTGTAATTATGCTTTTTCTATTGTGATGTGATTTCAGATCACTAATAAACTGAGATTATGTATATTGATAGTTTTCCTAACAATGTACAATAAAAAGTAAGTGACTGGTTATTACTTAAAGAAAGAATTGTGTATTCTGGAAACCCTTCCATAAATCAGTAAATGATCTGTTTAAATTTTTAAGTTCATTTTTAAGTTTTGTATTTACTTTTAATTTTTTGTTTGAGTTTCTTCAATATTCTGTATCTGAACACTTTGTAGATAAACAACTTGCAAAACATTACATGGTGTTTAAATTGAGTCATTTGATGGAGCAAGCCTTAGGATTAAGAATAAACATTCCTTTTGGTCTACTTTTTGGCATATGAATAACTAAAACCAAAAATTGTAATTACTACCTAAATGTATTACTGCAAGGTAAAGTAAGATTTTAAAATTATAGTTAGGGAGATTAATGTTTTTGATGTTAGTTTATAGAAATCTCTGGAATTTTATTTTATTTTAAGTATATCTCTTTAATTCACACAAAAAATTATACACATTTATGATGTAGCATGTGATGTTTCAATACAAAATACACATTGTATGATGTGTAAATTAGGGTAAGCTTATTTGTCTTCGCAAACATTTATAATTTCTTTGTGGTAAAAATTACAAAATTCTTTTTCCTAGCATTTTGAAATATCCAATATATTACTGTTTTCCATGGTTACCCTACTCTGCAATAGAACACAGAAACTCTCTTCTTTAACTGTAACTTAGTATATGTTGACTAACTTTTCACCATCCTTTCCACCCTACTACTTTCTCTAGCCTCTGGTAACCATTATTATTTTCTAAATTTCTATGAAGTCATCTTTTTTAATATTCAAGCATGAGTAAGACCATGTGGTTTTTGTCTTTTCTGTAAATGGCTTATTTCACTTAACATAATAAACTTTAGTTCATGTTGTCACAAACAACAGGATTCTATCCTTTTTTCCAGATTTACTACATTCCATTGTGTAATATAGCATTATCTTTATCCATTTACTAGTTGATATGTAAATTATTTCCATTTCTTGACTAGTATGAATAGTGCTGCAGGAAATATAAGCATGCAGAAGTCATTTTGACATATTGGTTTCATATCCTTTGGACATATATCCAGCAGTGAAACTGGTAGATCCCATGGTAGTGCTATTTTTAATTTTTTGAGGTGTCTGTTTTCCATAATGGCTATACTAACTTGCATTCCCATCAATGGTTTGAAAGATTTCTCTTTTCTCCACATCCTTGTCAGTACTTGCTTTCTTGTGATTTTGATAATGGTTTTCTAACTAAAGTGAGATGATATGTCATTGTGGTTTTGGTTTTTCAATTTCCTGATGATTTAGGATGTTGAGCATTTTTTATCATATACCTGCTTACTGTTTGTATGTATTCTTTTACGAAATGTCTACATAAATTCAGTGGCTGTTTTCAGTCACCTTATTTTTTTTTCTTATTTTTTATTTTTGCAATTGAGTTGTTTGAGTCTGAGACAGTCTTAAATATTCTGTCTCAATCCTTTGTAGATGAGGTTTACAAATATTTTCTTTGATGCCTTGGGTTATCTCTTTACTCTGTTGACTGTTTCCTTCGCTGTAAAGAAACTTTTTTGTTTTAAACAACCCCAGTTCTGGAATTTTAAATGCTTGGAACATAATGATAGTGAAGCAAATTTAAACTTTAAAGTTAACGCACCTGTAGATGATAATTTTTAATAACTGTGTTGGGAAAATGAAATGAAAATACCTGATCTACTTTCTGAAAGCACTATTCAAGATATTATTTTTTTCAAAAATGGCATTATAGATCATTTCTTAAATATGTATGATACCTGAAAGTAGCTGGGTTCATCTCCATTAAACACTGATACATTTATGAACAATTGGTGCAATTTTAATTGAAAGCAATGGCCTTTACTTCCACATTTTTATTTATCAGGACTGGCTAAGATCTGCGTGTGCTTCTTTATATTGGATTCCTTTTGATTCTCATTCATACACAGGGAGTTGCTACAGTAACGAAACATGTGAGAGCCAGGAGTAGGTTACTTCTCTTGGTTTATAAGCCAAACTTAAAAAGTGTCACTATCTATATTTGGTAGCTAATTAATTGTCCTAACTATTTAGCATCATGACCTAAATGTGGAAGAGCTGGGTAGCAAATAAAGGAATGTGAAATTACATCCAAGATTTTGACCATATTTTCTCATTAACTTTGCTAAATTTCACTACTGAATGTAATGACATACTGAAGAAAGCTATTTTTTTTTTCCTCTTTTAGTGACTTCAAATCAAAGAGCTAATTTTTTTTTTTTTTTTTTTTTTTTTGGTTCAGAGCACAGCAGTTGCGTATTCACAGACAGTTTTGTATAGTCAACTGTCTTTTTTCCTGAATACATTATTACTGAAATAGTAATGTCTGGGGTACCCGATCAGTTTTCCTTTCCCTCTGATGTGCAGAAAGATGTTAAAGACTCTGAAGCAGCTCATCTTCTCCACTCGCTCGGGAGCATTAAAAGAGGGCATTGAAGTATGGCCAATTTTATTTTCTGATGCGGACTCCTGCCGGTCAGGAAATAGGTCAAAATCTGCTGACCTTCTGTGAAGAATTTCTTCTGGTGATCAGATAGGAATGGCTTTTGATGGTGGTTCTGTGAGTTAGGAGTCCAGCGAGTGGAAGTCAACACTGCTTGAGGTATTTGGTATGGAGCATAAAAGATGAACTTATATAAAATTAAGTTATACCAAAATTCCCAACAGAATATATCCAGCCCACTTCAATCAACCAGTGTGTTGAAACTAAAGTTCTAGAGATAATCTTTCCAGAGAGTTAGAGTCTTTGAAAGTTAATATGTATTTTGAAATGGTTATATCTTAGGAGAAATTAGAAATATAATTCAATTCAAGAAAGAATCTGACCTATCTTCTTATCTCATCAAATGTTATAATCCACAAATGTTAGTTTTGTGCACATGTATACTATTTAGGATTGCTATCTAGGCCAATAAGTATTAATAAATGGAAGGAATAAAGCCAAGGAAAATTTAGCCTGAATATAAAAAATTAATAACACTAAAAATTATTGGCTTTTTAATTGCTTCCCAGAAGATGTGGCAAAAACTCTACTCCTAGGGTCATTTAAGGAGGCTGACTTGAACAAAATACTCAGACAGTGGATTAGGCTAGCTAATAAGTTTTGGCCCTCTCCAATTCCCAAGCACTGTTGATTGCACATCGAATGTCACAGTTATCACTTTAGTAAGTCCAGAGAAGGGCAAAACTCTTTATAATCCACAGAGGGATTTTATTGTTGCTATTATTATAACATCCCTCATTGTGAAACTAATGGGAAAAGGCACAAATTACAGACATTTAGCAAGGCGAAATAGTCTCCTTTTCTATTATTCTCCCTTATTAACTACTAATTTCCCTTTCCCTACTCACATTAACCCTGCCTGACAGTCTCTAGGAATTAAAGTGTCAATTAGGCCCCAACTCCTATGCATTGCAAAGGTACATTCTACAGGCAGCAGATCTGCTGTGAGTCCAGGACCAGAAGAAACTGACCCCGTCCTTTTGGAGTTTGGTGGTAAGCCTTTGAAGCTTACCCTCAGATAAGCGGCAAGAACCTTGGGTTCTTCGGATAATTTACGCTTAGAACAAGAATGAAGGAAGAGATTTAGCTATTCAGAGGAGGCTGGAGTCAGAGGGCACTAAGCCAGGTGTTTCTGTCACTGAAGAGCTGTAAGCATGGAAGTAGCAAAGCAGACTTCCTGAATAATTCATCACTGCCCTGCACTCTTCTGAGGCCATACTCTTATTTATAAACATAGATTATACTGTTATTGATTGCAGTCCTCACAGAGGCATTTCATTAACTGCATGGATTGTCTGCATACACGTTGTTCCTTGAGAGTTTCCTTGTATTCCAACAGAAATTTATAGTCAAAGTAAAATTAAATTGTCTAACAATTGTGACTTGTTCTGAGATCAGGAAGGGATTTGGAAATGGATTTTACTAGATATGCAGATCATTCTATCATTTTATTCCATTAATTGGACTGTGATACAGAAGTGTGATAAACAGCACCATAGAAAAATACTCTTCCTGGGATTCTCTCTACTTACCGCACTTGCCAGTCTTGTTCCAGTTGGACTGTCTGAAATTTCAAATAAATTCTTCCCCAGAGACTTGGGTTTCAGAGATGCTTAAAATATCTAATTGACTAGGAAAATTGTGTAACTGCTCCACAAACTAGCTCCTAACTGCATGAACTGAAAGGATGAGATTTTCATTGTAACTAGGACTGTATTGGTGTTCAGAAGGAAATCCAGAGGCTGACTCAGTAGAATAACTTATTTTCTGATGCTCTGGTGAGCAGAAGTAGCCTCCCTACAGGCACATACCTGTAATTGCAACAGGATGGGAGGCTGAGGCAGGAGGATCATGAGTTCAAAGCCAGCCTCAGCAAGTGAGGTGCTAAGCAACTTAGTTGAGGACTGGGGATGTGGCTCAGTGGTCCAGTGCCTCTGAATTCAATCCCCATTAATCCCACCCCCCAAAAAAGTGACCCGGAATGATTTTTGTGAATCATGCCACAGTAGCTGATTCAAATGAATTGCTATTTTACATTTGATTAAAACACAATAGCATGAAGGATACCACAGACTGAATGTTGAATTTAAATCACAACCCTGAGATAAGAATAGCATGGACCTAACAAGATTGGATTTTTAATCAAAACTGTGATATGAAGGCAATTTTCTACTGCAGGGAAGGAAACACATAAAACTTTTGGAGTTTTTGTTATTGTGTTTTGTTGTTGTAGATGATGACTCGCTAGTTTGAAATTTGGGAAGGTAAAGAAAAATGAATCATAACAACTCAGAGGAGTAGAGTTTCCCAGATGGCAGAGATGCACACCTCAGGAGTCTCTTCAGAATGTCTCTGAGCTGGATAGGTATTTTGAGAATGGAAAAAATAGGAAACAATTCACATCAAGCACTTTGCTCATTTGCATTGTTGCAACTGTGCAAAAAATTATTGGAAAAAAGAAACAAGAAACCAGATAAAGTCCCTCTTCTAAAAAAAGAAAATATTTTGTTGAATAGTTTAGTTTCATTGATATAATTGTTTCATTTTTTTCCAATAACAAGTATAATTTTCCCCTTTGAACTTTTTTCTTAGAGTTGATACTGAATGAATCAATTCTCTCTCTCTCTCTTTCTCTCTCTCTCTCTCTCTCTCTCTCTCTCTCTCTCTCTCTCTCTCTCTCTCTTTCTTTTGTTACTTGGGATAGAAGCCAAGGGGTATTTTACCATTAAGTTACATCCCCAGTGCTTTTAATTTTTTTTTTTTTTTTTTTTTTTTTGAGGTAGTGTCTTGCTAAATTGCTTAGGTCCTCAAAATTTGCTGCAGTTGACTTTCAACTTGTAATCCTCCTGCCTCAGCCTCCTGAGTCACTTGGATTACAGGTCTGTGCTGTCAAACCCAGTTTCAGTGAAGTAATTATCTAAAAAGATATATTGTCATATGTTAGGCAAAAGTCAAAACCAAACCAAAACAAACAAGCAAACAAAAGCAACTTACCACCTGCCTATTTAGTTATATTTCTCTGATTTTCTTAAAAACTCTAAAAAATGTTTAAATACATTAGAAATCACAATATTTAAAAAAAAAAAAAATTCTCCCATTTCCAGGACCCAGACTGATTTCTCTGACCTTCATTATTTCCTACTTATGATCCAAGAATTCACTCTATGACTTTCTTTTTGTAAATTCCATTATATTTTAAGAAGTACTGTGATGGTCCGCACATACCAGTGGAGTGCCAGAGGTGACAAATCACAATGGCTCCAAGTTATGTCAGTTCTGGCTTAAAGGGTGCAAACAGTGAATCTTTTCCCTTGCAAGAAATTCTGAACTCTTTTGCAGGGTTTAGTATATCTCTATAGTGTTCTCCACTGTTCTGGTTTGCCCGGGACTCCCTAGATTACCAGAGTCTTGTGTCTCAGGGTCTCAATTCCAGACAAATGAGAACAGTTGCTAGGCTGATTTCCCTCTCTAATATTCCCCACTCAAATCTCTCCCTTCCTTTCAATAATTTCCAGTTTTGTGATACTGAAGCAATCTTTTAACTTTGCCAATCTTCACTTCCTTTGATCTTGAAACAGGAATGTTAATGACTTCTCCTTTTCCTGGTTCTTTTGAAGACTCAAGATAGTGTCACTGGGCCAGTGTCTGGCTTATTATTCATGGAGTGATACTCTTCCTCATTTGGAGTTTGATATTGCTAATTCACACTAGGATAATTTTAATGTGGTAGTTTATGCATGTGGTAGTTTATGCACTTTTCCTAAAAATTATAGTTTTAGCAAAACATAAAAAAAAAAAATAGAAGGCAAGTCCCATTGACATTTTCATAAACTTTCAACAAAAAATATTTATTTCAGAGATATCCTGGTCAGTTTGGGCTGTTGTAAAGAATACTAGAAGCTGGGTGACTTAAACAACAGAAATTTATTTCTCACTGTTTTAAAATTTGGGAAGTTCAAGATACAGGTGCTAGAAAATCAGGTGTCTAGTGGGTGCCCTCTACCTGTTTATAGAGAACCATTTCTCTGTTGTATCCTCACTGGCAGAGAAAAGAGAGACAGTGACAGAGAGAAGGAACAGAAAGAGGAGGATGTGAGGGAGGAAAACATTGATTCTCTTTTGTTCTTATAAGACACTAATTCCATTTGCAAGGGCCCCATTCTCATGACCTAATTATCTCCAAAGATCTCATTTCCAAATACATTGCAATGGGGATTTAAGGATCAACAAATGATATTTTGCTAAACACAAACATTCCAACTTTCAGTCCACTATATTATGAGTTACATCAATCTTCCAGACAAGAATAAATAGACATTTTGTTCATTAGCTTAGGATGTATGGAGCAAAATGAAGAAACATATGTATTTACTTTCTTTGGGCCTAAAATAAGAACTAGTATCTAAACTATTGCAATTTGACTGTCAAAAATATTACTAGACATAGTGAAAGAAATTATAAATTATAAGAACTTGTATGTGATATACTCAGGAAAGATATTTTAATTATCAGTACTTTAGAAAAAAAATGTTAAGATTCTGACATTCAGTTACCTTTGTACGAAGTTTACTTTTCAAATCGCTCCATTTCATTTGGCGTCTAAACTCATCCACAGATGCTTTATGATTTTCTGGTTTTAATTAATGTCAACCCCCAGGTTGCAGTGAGAGTTGTTTTATTTTCCTGCCAGAGCCCAGACTGAGAGAATTATGCTGGCAGTGAAGAAATGATGATGCCCATGAAGATTTCAAAGTAAAATTTCAAACTTCCCTAAGATCCACATCTATTTATGTGTTAAATTTAAAGTTTTCTTTTGGTAAAAGACCTTTCTAGTCATCAGAAAAATGTATTTAATAAATATTTTACTTAAAATTGACCATATTAATAATCATATTTCTATTTCATTAATTCAAATGCATTGCTATTTAATTAATTTACACTAATTTGCATGACAAGTTTATTTTCCATTTTCTATTCAATAAAATGAATTTTTCAGAGTTATAACTTATCTTTTCATGATCTTGTGTGAGCTTGAAATCCAGTAGAGTTGACCCGAGTTATAGGTCAGTGCTTTGATCAGATCCATGCCATCTCAGAGTCTTAGAAAATTACTTATAAGCTACTAGGTGAAAGGGAAATAAATTGCCATTAATATAATCTATATCCATTCATTTAAATTTATTTGAGTAACTGGACACAGTGGTGCATGCCTGTAATCGTGGCCACTTGGGAGGCTGAGATAGGACTATTCCAAGTTTGAGGCTAGTCTCTCTACAATTTAGCCAGACCCTGTCTCAAAGTAAAATTTAATAGGTCTGGTTAGGTAGTTCAGTGGTAAAGCATTCTTGGGTTCAATCCCCATACCTAAATAAACAAATAAATAAATGAGACTAGTTAGTATATGTATGTCATAAAGACGTGAATGTTTCAAAAATGCATAAAAGAAAACCTAGCTCTAAAGAAATTGTCAATTTAGTGGAGTTACCCCCCCACCCCCACCCGACCCCTTGAGGTGTGTGGTACTGGGGATTGAAACTAGGACTTCATGCATGCTAAGAAGGGTTCTACCGCTCAGCAGTGTCTCTAGCTCTGTATATTACATGAATCATGAGAGCAGTAAGTAACTTAAGTAAAATATGTTCAAAGTGTTGGGACAAGGAGAAAGTAAGGGAAGGCTGGAGATATGATGCTGATGACATCTATTAATACTGAGGAAGAAATATGTTCATTCATTCAATCACGAATGTTTATTAATACACGTAGGGCATTGATCAAAGTACCAGAGATGTAGGGAAGAATAGAAATGATAAGCAACTTATTTTATAAAGCAAAAGTATTAAAGAGATAAAACATTGTAAAGTAATTATTTAACAGATAATACTAAACAGTCTGTGGAGCACTGTTAGAGAAAGAGGCAAGGGGGGTGTACTATGTAGGCCATATTCTTAAAGATACAATATTTAATCTGCGATCTGAAGGATGAAATTGGGTAGTCATGTGAGAGTCAGGAAGGTGAATATTCCAGGCAGAAAGAAGAGCAAGCCAAAAACTGAAGCAGGCTTATGTTTGTCAATTGTGTTAGCATTTATTTTGGGGTCGAAGGTATAGACAGCATTTAGCATTTATGCAAAGGCCAAAGGAGATTTATGTTGCTTTTACAAATTATTATTCTCACAAAATAACTTCCTTCTGTTTGTTATTTCAGAGTGAATCAAATGTTTTACTTATTTTTTGTACAGTTCTTAGTATTCTGGATATTTCCTTTAGGGCATCTAGCTTCTGTCAACAGTGAATAATTCCTCAGCAAATACAGAGGGAATAAGGGGACTGCCCCTGGGACTTAAAGAGAGGATGACTTAAAAAAAAAAATCATCTAATGGAACACATCACACATCAGTATATGTTCCATTGTTATGGAAAATACAAAAATACTTGTTTCTCCCCAAGTTTGGCAATTCGTACTTAAGATTAATATCCAATTTCCACATAAATAGATTTTTTTCCAACACTTCTCTCATTTGGAAATCTTTTCATGCTTTGGGAATGCTATAGCCTCTGCTACACTAATATCAAGTAATCACCAAACCAAAAAGCCTTATGACAAATTTTAACACATTAGAAAAGCCTGAAGCATTGAACTATCTCTGAAAGACCTGTAAGATTTAAGAATGATACTGGAATTATTTGAGTTTTCTGGCCTATCACATTCAGTTTCAGACAGAGTTTCAGTTCACTTCCGAAAAATAACTGATGTGCGTTTATAAAGGTGAGTTGGTGAGAAATTGTGAAATATCTGATAAACTAGGATGGGATGACAAAATACAAAATTGAAAATCATCTATGTAGACAGTAATACCCCTTTGACAAAAATATGCAATAAAAAGAATATGATGAAAATTAGGTAAAAATAAATGATTATACAATGAAATTCCTCAGCACAGCATAAGCCACGAGCATGAGATAGAATCTTTTTCTTGCCTATTCTAACCCGGTGATTGTCTTGTATGTTTATTTTTTACATCTCATATCAGAAAGAGTATTTGCCTTTTAAAATTTCTGTTTATTTTTATTAATTTATCCCTTTCATTTATTTTCAATTCAATGCACCAATTCTCTTTAAATTAGTTGCATGAAACAATATATGCCTTGAGCAAGGTGCCACAGTATGTGTGGGTATTCATCGTGTGTGTTTTTAATTCTGAGGTCACAAGGCCAAATGAGACTGGTATTGCTTTTGTCATTCTTACAAAATGATTTCCTTTGGCAATTCAGTTATTTCAGAGTAAACTAAATTTTTCATCAGTGCCTATTAGACTGTAAATGTATTATTTCTGCAAATGGTAAACCTCCAGCAACTGCAGATAAAAGCATCATAGAAGAAACCTCTGGGTAAGCTGAGGATTTTTTAATGTCTACACTTTTCAAAAACTTGCTTAAGTTTATGACTTCTATCAACCCATATAGAATGCCCTTAATGTATAAGGCATTTCAAGGGATACAAAGATGAAAATGAGACAATTTTTATAGGTGAGAGGCTCATAATCTGACAAACAGAAAATGTTTAAACAAAATTTTAAGTATGTTATAAGAAGCACCATAGTATTTTAAAAAAATCATATACATGTGATTTTTAAAATTTCTTTAAATATTTAAAAATATATTTAAAATACTTTAAATGTTCAAATATATATGTTTGTGTGTGTGTGTGTGTGTGTGTGTGTGTGTGTGTAGTTTTGTTTTAGGAATATAATGATAAGACCACATGCCTTTGAGCTGATGGGTTTTCCTGTCTTTTCAGAAGGACACTAGTCATTTTGTAGCTGCAGACATTTTGTTGAGATGCTTAGGTTTATCATGTCTAAGGGATTCAATTTAGTCAAAGATGTAGAAATACTCTGTGATCTACCAAAGACATGCTAATTGTAGCTAATTTACTGATGTGGAGAAGTTCAAAAAGTGTTCATAGGTTTAATCTGAAAACTGTGTTGTTCATAATTTTTTCTTCATTAATAAGGTAAAATCAGAAGTCTAGCAATGTCTTGTTTTTACTCTGAAAGGTACAGAGAGGCCTTAGGCACAAGTGGATTTCTGGAAGCAGCAGATTTCATAAATTTGAACTAAATTGTATCGGCAAGGAGTGCTGCCAAGTTCTAATTCATTAGTTCACTGCTTGCCAGAGTTCTGTTTCCTATCAACAGTAAAACATACAGGTTTATTCTAGGGGTATAGAATGTTCTTACTTCTAAAAGGCAGCTTATGATTTTATTGAATAAAAATTTTACAATTATTAGAACAAATATAACACAAAAAGGTCTTGTATGTCTTTTGGTTATAAGCAGATAAAATTGGTGGGAACATGTGAAATCTCATTCCAATTTCTCTCATATAACTTGTGATGAATGCTTTAAGAGATGGAAAAGTATCCTTTAGAATCTTTTCATTATCAAAGTCCTATGAAAAAAGAATTGTCTGTCCTTAAGAAAAATGATAATGCAGGAATAGGAGACCACCTGTGCACTAATGTCTTAAAAATGATGTGCCCAGAATTGAGTGAATATGTTCCTTGCAGCTCTACCATGGTTGTTATTTTTTGAGGTCTTTTTAAGGTCTTAAAATTATGTCTCTGGGCACAATATTTTTCTCCTCCTGATTATTCTGTACCTCAGTTTTGATCAATTGAAAGGATGAATTTTCTTCTACCTATTGAGCAAAAGATTTACCAGCTTGCAAAAGAGAAGTAGCCCCTACTGTGAGTGCTGTATGAAATGAGGTCCTTGGATCATACCGGATCTTCCAGCTCTAATGTTATAGAATTATAGAGTGAAGGATTTCATTTTGGATTCCCTACCTAAATCAGAATTATGACCATTTCTTCAAAAGAAAGTAAAGAATTTCAGCCATCTGTTTGCTAGTGAAACATAATTTTACCTACTTTTCATTCACAGATATATAAACACACACTCAGGAGTCCATTAACAGAAATGGCAAAGAAGTTAGGAAATAAGGTCATGTCCCTTGCTGTGTTACATATTAGTTTTCCTAAGGAGAGAGAGATGGGGAAAATATAGGTTTGGGAAGATAAAGATTCTGTTTGTAACAGAAGTTTGAATCTAGTAGCAGAAAAAAAGAAAGAAAGAAAAACAAACAAACAAACATAGCAAATAGCTTTATCTCAAGACAGTGCAAAGGTAAAATCCAAAAATGCGATTTAAAAAACTGACAACAAGGATATAGATATTCAAGTGAAATGATTAGTTTTGAATAGACTGACTCTCAAAATACAAGATGATCCTTTCACTGGACTTTGAAGAAGGCTGCTTTTTCTGAATTAAAATTAAAAAGAACAGAGGAAAAGGTAACATAAGGAAAAGTCACATATGGTTCAGATGGAATTAATACATAGGCAACATATCATTTACTCAGTGGACAATGGGGAGCAATTGGAAAAAGACTTGGGAAGAGGAGACCCTCAATTAAAATTGGTTAAATAAGGTTAATCTGGTTGCAGCACATAATTGGATTAAAGAGGATTAATTATGAACTCTGTTTGCAAGTAGTAATGCAGTGGACAGACACAGTCTTCCTGGAGTTCTGTTAGATGAGTAAACACCATGGAATGCCTGTGGTTACAAAGGGCAAGTACTAGTTACTCTACTATCCAGTGGTTTTATTGGCAAATTACAAACAAGTATGCATTAGTTTTAAACATTTATTTTATAAATTGTTATTCTCACTCCTTGGTATAATTACAAGCACTTATTTCTGATATACTATGTATTATTATGTCACATGACAAAATTTTTAATTATGAACTCAGCAAAACTGAGGGGCCTCATGGAAATAAGCCATGGGGTCATTGAAATGAACATGAATATCAATTACTATTATTGTGATTAACATTCATTCAAGTTTTCATCCATCCTTTTACCTAGCAATATAGTCAAAATATGGCTTAGTAAATGTAGAATTGCTACTAATACTGACCTTTTTTCAATTGCTATGGAAAGCTGTGCCTTACATTTATTGTCTTAATAAAAACTCAAATTTTGTTTAATCCTTAAAATATGTACTGCAAAATTCCTGCATCTGTATGGCCTGGATAAGACTTATTTTCAGGATTTTGGTTTCAAAAGTGAATGCCTGATACTTTTGCTACTGAGAAGTTCTGTTATCTTGAATCTTAGTTACTTCATCTACAAAATGGGGATTAAAAATGCCACGTATGTTGGTAAAGATTAGATATGCTAATTTATGTAAAAGTGTTCCGCTAAAAATGGAGTTTTTTAAACTCAAATCTTTACAGATGTATTTTCATTACTATTGGCATTTCCTGGTTTTAAAGTTAATAATCTTAGATTTTTTTTTAATAAGGAGAAACTTTGTTTTTTCTTTTTTTTTTTTTTTTCTACATGGAAGTCGAAACTGCATTTTCTTTGTGATTTCCATGTAAAAACGAATCATAAAACTTTATGGCCATTAGCACTTACAACTTGATTTTTTCCTTAAATATCACATTGTTTTATATGAAAGTATGTGTTTTATTATGGTTTCTTTCCTTTCCTGTAATACAATGAAAATCATAAACATGGTAATGAATATTTATCAAGTTCTAACAGTGTGCTGGGCACTGTACTTCTATTAAGATGCTGACTTTTCATCACATCTGTAAAGTAGGTACTATTATTGCAAACATGTCATAAATAAAGAAAATGAGGGTTGCACTTACAGTGTCAGATGCAGGGTCACATGAGTAGGGACTGAAGGAGCCTTCAAACTTAGAGGGTCAACAGCAGGAGCCCATGTTTACTTACCACCTGTCTTCATGCAGACTAGAGGGTTTTTAAGGATCACAAATTGTTGGACAGGTTTCTGCCTTGCTTTTTTTCCCCGACATAATTATAAGCTATTTATGCCTTATAGCACATTAGAGTAGGGGCTTGGGAGCAGAGGTTTTAGTACAAGCCCAAGGAAGAAAATGCCTGAAATTCTGTCACACAGATTTCTTACTCACCTTACTATAGTTGCAGCCTATGGTGGATACTGAATAAAAGGTTCTTTTCTAATATTTAAAAAAAATTTTAATTAGTTATACTTAACAGTAGAATGCACTTTGATACATCATATATAATGGAGTATAATTTCTCACTCTTCTGGTTATACATATGTAGAATCCCACCGGTCATCTAGTTATATATGTACATGAGATAATAATGTCTGATCCATTCTACTATCCTTCTTACCCCTACACCCCTCACCTCCTTTCACTCCCTTCTACCTCATCTAAAGTAACTCTATTCTTTAAAACTTTCTTTCATTAAATGATTCCATTCATAACTACAACTGGCAAGGCCACACTGTGGTTTCACACATAGGAATTAAAAACCTAATATAATACTATTTTTTTCTTTTTTTTCATTTTCCTGAGATAGGGTATTGCTTATGTTGCCCAGGCTGGACTGGATCTCCTGCCTTAGCCTACCAAGTAGCTGGGGCTTTTAGGCATACACCACCACACCGGGCCTATAATACATTTTTAAAGACCAAAATAACTTGTCTATTTATTATATTCATCCAGGGACAGTTTTCAGTGGCTGTATTTTTGCTATGTAATATGTAGACCAGAACCTATGAGAACATAAAACCTCCAGGCCTTGATCAGCTTTTTCTCAGGCTTTGAAGGGTAAATAAAAATGTTTTTATGACCTGTGTAAAGAATGTGAACAACTTCAAAAGGACATGGAGGGAAAAAAATAACTGAATTAAAAAAAATACTAAGTTTTAAATTTAAATGAATATGTTGATTGATTCAGAAAAGTGGTAATTTTAAAAAGAATGTTGGCTTCTTTTGCCTTAATCTTGTCATTTAAAATTAAAACTTGCACGGGTGTTCTCACCAAATGCTAGTTATTGCATATAACGGGAAACAATATAATTACTCTTTTCGTTTCCTTTTTCTTTCCTATGTCTCCCTGCACATGTGCACGCTTCTGTTACCTAGGAGAAGGAATGAATGTACATCAGCTGTAAAAATCCTAAGAATATAAGAATTCTTATAATTGGTTCCTAACTGTCTGGGGAGAGCTGCTTCACACAAAGAAATGGTCTTGAACAAATCTTATTTGGTAGTATGATTCCTTCAAATCACAAAGGGGAAGAAAAATACAAATTCCAATTAATGTAATTTTTCAGGAAAAAAATAAGAAGTAGAAGGTATCTTTACCACACTAGATATACTTATAAATTCTCAAAGCTACTGAGACTTAGTGACTTCTGAGGACTTAAAGTATGTTAAAAAGATAGACCCACATTTAAATGCTGATCTCAACTTTTCACTGGGGACCACTAAAAAGCCTTTCAGAAGAAAAGACTGGGATCAGCAAAACATGAAATCATTACAGCAGCAGACTTTCTAGGTCTGCTTTATATTATGCTTTTGAAAAGGACATTTGTTTAAGGGTATGATGGTTTTATCTTGCATGTAATGCTCACTCATTTACTGGGGTATACGGTGGGAGGAGAGGAAGAAGGAAGTGAGGTCACAGACTCAACAGCAAAGAGAACAAACCCAGACCCCAGCTATTTCTCAGCAATTCATCTGGAAAGGCATTGTCCTTGCACCTTATGAGAGGAAGAAGGGAAAGTGGATATTGTAAACGTGCCCATGAAATACAAGAAATGATTTTGCTTTGGGAAAGGTGATAGTTGGAAACAGTCCCCAGACTTCCTGGGCTTCTGCCAAAATCACTCCATCTCAGTTATTATTCCTTTCGATTGAAACAAAAATAAGAAGAAGAACTGGATATGGCAACTATTTCACGCCAATTAACACAGCTATGAACATTAGCCAAAGAGGTCACATTAAAGTAAGGACAGCATGGACTATCTCTAGGGAGAGCACAGGAGTCTGAAGAGGAGAGCAAAGACCCATACTTGCCTGTGTGACTGGATGTCCTCAAACAGCATGACCTTGCTATCCTAGTGCATCCACAGTTCTGTTTGTGATGTGAACTTTCTCTCCTTTTCTCCACCCACACCTCTGCTATTAAAAAAGTAAATAAAATACATGAGTCAATTTGGATAAGGGCAAAGATAAAGTCCTTTTATTTTGTCAAAAATGTTCATTTCTCATTCAGAAAATAAAGTTCCAATGGAACATTTTAGTCTCCTAGCACCCTATTTTCGGCTGTTGCAAATAAGAAATTGAATAAAACAGATTTCTGTCTAAAAACAATGGTTTCAGAAACCTTTTCAGATGAACCATAATACTTGCAGAATAGATAAAATGCTGTAGGCTAAAGGAGGGGAGCAGAGAAACGGTCCATTAGAGCATCTTTCCTACATTGTTTATCTACTTTGTATGTATAAAAATGCTTCCCTTTGCCTGTGGGCTCTGATATAACAAAATTCAGAACCATGAATGAATAACTACACTTTATAAGGAGCCAGAATCACAGAATCTGGCAAACTGGAATCTTGCTTCCCAAAGGAGGGAGGGAGGGAAAAAACCAGCTTCACTATTTACTTTATAATATGTTTAGGAAAAAAAAACAAAAAAAAACCAAAAAAAACCCTGGAAGTTTGTTTTGACTGAAGTAGACTGTTCTGGCAGAGTACTTTTAATATGAGGGAAAGAAGTTGCCAGTTATCCACAAGCACTGAAAGCATTTCAGAATTGGAACCCATTCATATGTCCTTAATGTAACCACTGCCACTTCTAAATGTGAGCAGTCTCAAAGATTCCTGGAAGGATCTATTTTGGATAGGGTCATTTGCCTGCTTCATAGATATTTTTTGTGCACTTTACAAAATACACTGAGCAGATGATTTTTCAAGATCTCCACTGACATAAATAATGTCAGAAAGTCTGAATCAAGAAGTCCATCAGATCAAACCAAGGAATTTCTAATTGCTTTGGTTTATTTTAGGGGAAATTGGCCTTACAACTCTATCAAGGTATTTCAGTTGGATGAAAGAATAGATGCCGTGTATGAGACTCTCCAATGTACAAATCACCATACATCCACAAATTATTTTCATATGTGTTTTTATTTTTAGCTTTGCAATATCTTAATTTATAAAATAAGTTAACCTGAGCATGTAGCTTCACTAACCAGAATCTTAGCAAGGACTTTACTGAACACAAGAATTTCTACTCCATTCACTACCAAATGTAACAAAGACTGTTTAGTATGAATTTCCTGGAAACATTTGAAGACATTTCAATGTCATTTTATGTTGACTGAAATGGAACGTGGACTATTTCCTCAATTACCTGCCTAAAACATTCAGCAAAAAGAGACCTATTAAATCTGAAGATTAAAGGCAAGCTAGCTTTATAGCAGACAAAATTAATTCTTAAACTTATTGCCTTGCAAGTTAAGAGCAAAAGACTTTCTGATTATAGATATTAAGACCCTATAATGTCATCTTTCAAAAGCAAGTGTTAATATAAAATCCTTTTAAAATATGATTTTGGTGTCATTTTATTGATAGATAAATCATCTGTTCTGAAGTTTGAGGAATGTCATTGAAGTGACTTTCTAAACACTTTAGGAAGACTTTTCATTCATTACACTAGTATATTTTATATCCTATAAAAAATAGTACAGTAACCAGCTAAGAGTAATTTGCCTTTAAGATGGACTAGTTTGCATTAATGCCTCTTAGTCTACCCATGAAAGTCTTCTGTTACTGATTGGAGGATTTGAAAAGTCATAGGATGTCCCTCTGAACATTTGACTGAAACTTTCAGAGATGTTCTTTACAGAGACTTCTATTTTATACTATGGAACATATGGCATAAACTATAGTCTGAGTGATAATTTAATAGGATAGATATGGTTTTCTACTGAACATGGATGGGCTCTTGTTGTTATTGAAAAATCATGCTTCATCTTAATTAAGACTCTTGAACTTCAGTGCTATGAAGGAGGTGCAGAAAAATCCTTCAACATTCCTATCAAGTATGAATGAGAAAAGAACAAAAAAGTTAACAAAGTAAAAATAATTAATTTAGAACACTTGGAAGAAAACTGAGCATATAGTTACTCCATTTACAAGCATTTTGCTTAGTGTAAGTTATGAGCTCTTGAATAATCCTACTTATTTGGTGCTTGATACTAATATTTAGATAGTTGTTCAAAGACAGTTTTGGAGAGTCATTAAGCAATACATGTTGAGATGGGTATTTTTTTGTATTGTCTTTGCATTATAATTATGGTGTATAATAGATTTTCCTTTTAAAACCAGTTACAGAGAAAATGAATGTCTGATTTCAGACTTTTCATTTCCCTGTTATTTTTATGTCAAACATCAAAGATGTTAGGGAGTGTGAAAATCTTATAAAACAGGCACTTATAAAACGGAATTATTTTTGTAGGTTAATATCTATAGGAAATCCTTGTAGGAATTATGGGGTCAAATTGACAGGTGGGATTTAAAGAACTAACAAACACAAGTGGTTTTTAATTCAAAAGAATGTAATGACTGACATAGCATTTCCTATTTCATCCTTTTTTCTCTTTTTTCTTTTTTTTATGTGTAAAATAATATTAAGTTGCAGAATATTTGTATGTTCTGATTGCCTGTTTTTCTCCCAAACGCACTCTACGCTCATCTTCTATCAATGGTTTCAAAAAGTCAGTGAGAGGACTCATAAGGACCATTGTATCTGATACAGAAAGGTAACCTCTGTCTATTAGCATTCTTTAGCAGTGTATGATAAAAATCATTCATACAGGGATTTAGGAACCTTGACATTTTTATTCTTTCAGTGTCAGTATGGTATATAGCAAGTGTCTAATGTTGAACACATTTAGTACATGTCCTTATTCCTAGAACTATAGATATTTTCTACTTAGGGACATTTTATGAAATGGGCAGATGTTTCATTAGTTGACTGAGGTGGTCAGAATTAGTTCTTTGTTTGGACTATAGTTTGTATAGTTTAGTAAAAACACAACAATATGATATTATATGCAGCAAGACTTTTCTTTTTTACCTGAACACTATTAATTAAGATGGAAAACAATATTATTGTTCTTAGAATACAGTTACATTTTACAAAGTTGCACCATTTTCTTTCATTTTAAAAGTTTCTTCCTTAAATTGTTCTTTGGGACGTAAGCCTACTATCATTAAAGAAAATTAAAAATCTCTTTTGGAAATTGTGTAGCAACACTAGGAATGGGAACTGTTATTCTAAAGAGTACAATTTGCATTTCCTCTGTGTATATTTTGTATTTAGAAAGCTTCCCAAATGTACCTTTTGCCTTTCTTTAGTCTGAAGGGAGTTCCTGCATGATGGTTACTATTGTCCATCAGGGATACCTAGGACCTGATTCTCGTGGGAAGAAATGAGCAGTGTGTTCCCTGTGGTGTTTATTCTCCTAAAATGTACAGGTGCACGTTGCTTATGACTCACCTGATTACCTACAAGAATGCATTCCTTTTTCAATTTCCCTTTTATAGTCTACTTAATGCATGTAACAGCCAGTACAACTTTAAAGGAGATTGGATTCAGCACAGGATTTCAGATGGTGCCCTCTGTCACTGAGGAGCCTTCATTTATGTGAGGTATCTCTTATCTTCTTCCTTATTCCGTGGAGACTTGCCTGCTGTCTACCTGGCCTGGAGAGTGTCCTCTGCCTTTCTCCTTTTAGATTTTTGGGACTTTCTTAAGCCTAACAGAAAAGTAACAGAGAAGATTAACACAGAAGGAATATCATTTTTTTTTTTTTAATTTAGATACTACAAATCTCTTTTCTTGCTAGATGGATCATTCTGAGGTAATTGTTTGGTACTAGGGATTGAACTCAGGGGCACTTAATCACTGAGTCACATCCTCAGCATTATTTTTGTATTTTTTATTTAGAGACAGGGTGTCACTGAGTTGCTTAGTGCTTCACTCTTGCTAAGACTAGTTTTGAACTAGTAATTCTCCTGCCTCAGCCTCCTGAGCCGTTAGGATTACAGGCATGCACCACCATGCCAGGCAAAGTAATTGTGATGCCTGAATGTTGCTGTTTATGAATAAAAGAAAAAGAAGGAAGAGATGAGTAAACTTCTTTTTGATCCATATCACCTTATATTCATGTACATCATGAAGTCAGTGTCACCAGTATCACCAATGCTTAGCACAAGGAACACTGTAAAATCTCAAGCCCTGGTGCATACTAAACTCAATGACAAGGTTTCTGAATTCCAAACCTTAAATTCCTAACTATTAAATCCTTGATCTACCACATAGGATTGTTGTGAAGTTCAGTTTGGGATATTTATGGTAAAGTTTAAAGAGTAAATGTACATAAAAATGAGTTATTAAAATGATTATTATCTTGGCCTATTGCTGCTCAAGATGCTAATAATGTATTGTTGAAACAAACTAATTATGCTATATTCAGAATATTTTAAGGGCTATAAATCTAGTTATGTAATACCTGTTTCCTCATTTCATTTGCTTACATAGGATTTATCAGTTTATTTTAAAGTTTTTCAAGGATTTCTATTTCAGAAACCAACTAATCTTCCGATTATTTATTTGTGCTCATTTATTCTTTGAGTATTTTATTTTTACCTTAGTTTAATACCTTTGTACTCTCAAAGGTAATCTTTCTTCATTCTGTGAAATTTTTCTGAGCACATACTATGTGCCAAACAATTTTAATTGCCTGGAGAAGCGCAATGATCTAAACTATCACTTTTATTTTCATTTAAAATTCAAAGATCAGCTTCAAATGGAGACATTGAAACTGTTGCTGTTTCTATAGCCATAAAATCAAAATTAATTATAAGTTCTAATTGTCAAAATACCGATTTTTGACATAGAATCAGTTTGAGCCCTTTGTCCTAGGTCTTTGATGTAGAGCAATCTTATTTCCATATTGAATCAATATAGTATCGTCGATGAAGCAACTAAGGGCGATAAATGGAACTGGATGAAGGCCCACTTATTAGCACACACAAAAGTTTAATCTGCTTGGTTTTCCTAAGATTTACAATTCCAAAACAGTAAGATGACAGGGGATTTATGGTCTACATTCTGGATCCAAATGAACATCTTCTGATATTTACATGTGTTTATCTTCCCAGGCTTTTACATCAGGAAAACTGTTGTTGCATTGATGGTAATGTACAATAGTAGTCACCAATACCACCATAATGTTTTCTAATCCAGAGTGTAAATAGTTATTTTATATACCATTTCAAATTCTATACTTAGAAATGGTGCAGATACAAATCTTGCAGTCACTGTAAGTACTCACACTTTATAAATAAAGAATTGCTGATGATGCAGAATGAATTACATATGATGGTGCCAGAAAATGAGGAATGATAAATGGGACACAATCTGTTGGTTGAGACTCCGGATCCTGTTACCCTATGCAATCCCATGTGGGTGTGCAAAGCTCATTCCCTGCCTTGCTACTTCTCACTACCCACCTTCCCTGTGTCTGCATTTCCACATTCATTTCTCCTTGTCCCACTCAACATTCAGCCAACCATTCCTGCTGCATCTGTGCTTTTCTAACTGTTGTCCATTTAACCAAGCAAAATAGATGAAACCTTTCTGTAGTCGTGAGAGATTTTAGGACCCAAACTGTAATCAATCACTTCTTTTTTCTTCTTTTTCTCTTTATTCTATACCTATTTTTGACATTTCAAGTTGTTCTCCAAAGATAGCTTCCCATAACCCACAAAACAGAAAAAAAGTAAATGTTAGAAACAATTGAGGAAAAATGCAATTGAAAGAGAAATCAGGATCATAAAAGTGACCTAGAAATTATTGTATGTCCTACAGCCTTACGAGGACAGACTCTTTACTTCTTACTTGACTTTAAACTTTGTAGTAGCCAAAGATGAGAGAAATGTGCTACACATGATTCACAAGATCTAGAGTGTCCCTTTCTCAAAATAAGAACAATTATGTTTATTCTGGGTAGAGGAAATAATTCTCTCCTCTTAGGATAAAAAAGATCATGAAATAAAGAGATCCATGGAAAAGACACATTGGAATTCCCCAGGGATTTTGAAGAAACATCGGTTTTAGGTGTCACTTAAGTCACTTAAATTAGAATCTTTGTGGTAGAAATCAAGAATTACTATTACCTTCAAAAGCACTGGAAGTGATTACAAAATGCCCTCATGTTTGAAAACACTTGCCCTGAGCCATACCTCCAAGAGAAAAGACTGGGTGTTTAGACTTGAAGCACCTAAAAATGAGAAGTATATGCTTATCTTTATTATTTTCTAGTGCTTTGTGATTTCTAAATCAGCCAGTTTGAATTATCTACTTTAATTGGCTTTTTGAATTTGCAATGCATATTTTCCTCCTTATTTTTCCATGTATGGATTTACATTTACCTTTGCTCTAATGGTATTCATGCTGTATGTTTTTCAAAAGAAAAGCCAAGATATACATGGATTGCTACCTGTGGTCATCATAATTAATGATCAGTTCTGGCAACATGAGCCAGACACTTGCTTTGTATGACTAAATTCTGGACCCCAGGAGGTACATTTAGTCTTTCAGACAATAATTGACTAAATGTGGTCTTGTCATAAATCAGTATCCACCGAAGCTAGAAAGCAAGTTCTTTTATGATTTAACCCTTCCTTAAACCCCACGAATATGGTTGTTCTAAAATATAAGACTGTGAGAAATGATTAGAAAATTGCATTTTCTAGTAGGAGAATGAAAAGCGACAAATGGAGTTACATTATGAAGGGTATATTTCGGATAAAGAAAATATTCAATACTGTCACAAAAATAATTCCTAAACCAAAGAAAGACTACTTAAAATAATTCAGTTGGCTTAATTATAAACGGCTTATCATTTGTGACCAAATATAAGCTGATGGAAACTACTTTGGAGTTAATGGAAGCTAATTGCTTTATTTCAAGGGTTCATATGCAGAGTCAGATTGGGCACTGCAGAGCAGATGTCATGCTATGGTGCAACCTGAACCTATTACCACGATTGCCTCTCAACTGGATTGGGTAACCAGATGTACAAGTCATACACTTTGAAAAGCAAAACTGCTAATTTTCAGAACACTTCTAATTTTAAAGTAATGGCCATGTATTTGGGATAAGTTCAAATTCTTGTTGATAATGTATATTAATAGCCACTGAAAATTCAAGAAAATAGAGCTTTCAAATAAGTCCCTAAGTGGTTTTGTTTTATTCACAGAGAACTGGGAGTAAAGGAGATGAAGTCAGAGAATTTTGTATTATCACTCTGTTAGTTTCATTGGTAACTTCTGTGCTGGAATCGAATGGGGAATTTGCTCTGATTGCAATATCCAACTGTGCTGAATTTCTGAGCGATTAAGACTTGTTAATAGCAGTGAAGATTCAATAAGGCTGCTCACAGATTCCAATGGCAATGTTGAGCAGTCAGGACAAAAACTAAATTATTTTAATGAAGCAAATTTGATTCACACATAGTGTGACAGCCAATGTCAGAAGAAAGTCTTTCATTACTGTTTCAGATGGTTATGTTATTACTTGGGTGATTTGACAGAATCCGCCATGGCTTATGCAAAATAGGACATGGCATATGTCAGGGCAGAAGAAGATGCACATGTGATAGCACTGACTAGAGTTTTGCCCTTGAGAATTGCAGGGAGTGGTGTTTTCTTCCTGGTAAAGGTATCATCTTAGTGTTTTGCCTTCTGACTGGGAGATCCATTTCCTCAATCACACAGATAAACATATTGTCAATGTTGCATTATATTATTTTACTTTAAAACATAACTGTTTCACTTTGTTTTGTAGGTGGTTTTTGTGTAGTCGGACCAAAGTATTTACTCTGACTTGTAGGGGTCATTCTCAATGACATACTAGCATATTAGAAATAAGTTTCATTGTAAATTTAGATCACTAGGTAGCACAGACTATAAAGAAAGCACAAACAAATACAAACCATGAAAACTATGTTTTAAATCTTCCATGAATATTGCATAACACACATGTGTAATACATACCACATATCGAGCATTTATGGTATTCCAGATAATATGTAAACAGTCCAAATAGTTCAACTAATTTGGTCCTTACAACTCAATGAAATAGGCAGATATCATCTTGACCTTTTTATAGAGGAAGACACTGAGGATCAATGAGACTGGGTACTTTGCTAAGAATCTCCCAAATGTAAAGATGGGATTTAAAGTCCTTCCTACAGAAAAGAAGTTCATACATTTTCCATTTAGCTAAAATGGACTTCTTCCCAGTGTGCTAAAAATTCTTATAAATACCAGTTTAGGTAAGAAATATGTCTCTCTGTCATAGAACATTTTCTTTTTCTTTACTACATGATTTATGCATGACTACTGAAAATAAGACTGGAATCAGATTGTTTATGGGCATTCCTTTCAGCTTCAAAAATTTTTAGAAATTTTTGACATGGAACTGAACATATTTTCTCTCCTTTTTGGACATTTTTTGAGTTGTGCTTTTAAGTAAAAGCCAAGTAATCGATTATGGACAAAGCAAATCAAATAATCCCTGTGGTTGATGACATTTTTAGGCCAAGCAGCTTTTTTAGTAGCTGGAAGAGACCACCAGTGAAGAAAGAATTCCCTTTCATTCCTGTATATAAATAGCACATAAGTAGCTTTAGCAGACTCTGTAACAATAGCACTACCTCTCACAGTGGCACACAGAGATGAAAAAAAATGTGGATAGGTTAAATGTTCTAAAATGTATTATAAAATTACATGTCACAGCAGCTGAAAGCCAATTTCCATTACAGCATAGCTTCACTGCACAAAAGTTGAGTCATCTCTATTTTGGTAACTCTTCTTTATCACCAAAGATAATTCACACTGTATTTTCATCCTCATGATGGAGGCAAGAGGATCACCCCAAAGTTTTGACCTACAAAATTACACTTGACAAAGCAGGCTGAGAAAATGGTGATAGATACTCTGATGCTTTCACTGATTTTATGGTTTGAGATTTCAATAGACAAGATTTGATTTAAATGGATTACCAACCAGTTGTCTTCTCCACATGACTACTTGAATATGACTTGTCTGATGTTTATAAATTCATGACTCTTCGTAGACGAAGGTAAAAAATTTACAGAATAAAGTGGTTTTATGAGAAGTTCTGGCTGCTCACATTGCTGCACAGGAACATGCCACGATAAATAAGTATAACTAATTTTCATGTCATTTTAGAGAAACTTCTATTCATAAACATGTATAATTAGGGAACAGAGAAAATGGATCCACAAGTATTTTAACATTATCATTATTAACTAACATTTGTAAAATATAAAGTTAAGGTCCTAATCTTTTTATTTTTATTTTTTTAATCAGTGTTGGAGCTCAGACCCAGGGCCTCATGCATGCCAGGCAAGCACTCTACCAGTGAGCTACACCCTATTGCAGGTCTAAATGTTTGACTCAGACCTCAGTTTCAGTCTCTATTTCAAACCATTAGACAATGTTTTCAATCTGAAACTGTAGCATTTATGTAGATCATTTAGCTAGCCTTTGTTTTTAGTGCAATTAAATATATCATTTAATAAAGGGTATACAATTAAACGGGGGTATTGCATTCTCAAAATACAAATTCAGTCCATCTTAAAATATTTTCTTCCTTTGGTATTATACGATGCAACAACTCAAGGGACTGATCACATGTCTAGAAGGGGATGCCATCTGGAACACAGGCAATATGAAGAGGACAGGTCCTGTGGTGAAGAGGCAATTCACTGCCCACCAGAGTGCTTATTATTAAAAGTTTGAGGAAATCAGGACAGTGGAGAGTCAGTCATAGTAGTTGAGAAAGCAATAGGTACCCTAGTGGACGTATCAAACAGGCTCTTCCTTGTTTCCAAGAGCAAGAAAAGTTATTTTAAATAAAGGTAGCACTGAGTTCTTACAACCAAATACCAGGTTTCTACTTCTCCTGCTATTGGTAAAAAATCTTTCAATCTGAAAAGAGTCTGACAGGAAAACAGAACAGCACCTCTGTCCACTTTACAAATCTACTGAAATCCCTCCCATTTATATATTTTCCAGGTCTTTTTGTTTTCAACTGACACCTGATACATGTACTACTTGCATTTCCAAATTCTTCTTGCCTTTTCCCATTCTTCCCTCAGACCAAAGTTGTTTATAATTCATTAATTATTGGAATATCATAAATACTGCCAACTGACTTTATTTATTTTGTGTATGTATGTATGTATTACAGAACTGGGGATCAAACTCAGGGCCTCCCACATGCTAGACACTCTCTTACTGAGCCACATTCTCAACCTTTTTTTTTTGTTTTAAGGCAGGATCTCATTAAATTGCCCAGGTTGACCTCGAATTTATGATCTTCCTACCCTCAGCTTCTCAAGTTGTTGGTATTACTGGTGTGTGCCACCTCACTTGGCTCCAGCAGGTTTTCTTATTGTGAAATTACCTTGTCTAGAAAGTACTAGTATTTGACTAGCTGTTCTACCTCATAATTTTAGAAAGTCATAAATTTTATGTGAATCGATATGAGAAAGATCAAAAAAGAAAATTATCATGATAAATGAGATCTATGGGAAGAAAATGGAGAGAGGTATAGGTCATATACACTGGGTAAACACAGTTGGGTTTTAGATTATTTTTTTCCAAGCCAAGTTCTGGAGGCAAACACAGTTTGACTGACTATGACATCTCCCAAGTAGCCTCCACCATCCCCTAAGTCAAGGCATTATTAAGCATCAAACAAAATAAGAACAAGAAAAGAAAATTGTTAATGTATTTTCACAACTCACAACAGAGTTTTTGATATTTCTGAATTAGTACTGTATCTTAGAATCAATGACATCTTATAATTAATTAATAATTTTTTTGTGGTGAATGAAATGACATCTCAGTATACTATTTAATTGATGGCAAAATAGAATCAATGAAATGCATTATTAGCAAAAATGGTGCATGGTAATATTCCCTATCCAGAAATAATTTGCATAAACCCATGAATATTGTATAGGAGACTGGGAATTTTTCATTCCTCACATTTCATTGCTACCTACTAACTGGAGCATCCTTCCAGTTTCTATGTTAGCAAAATCAGCCAATACGTTGTTTTGTTTTGTTTTTTTTAACCTTTCAAAAGTCAGTTGTTTGAAAGAGTTTTAAATATGCATTTGAAAACAGAGTTCAAGGAGTTTTAACTGCCACCTTAATTGTGCCAGATACCACCTTTAGTTTGTAAAGCTCCTCAGTGTATTTTTAGATGGTTTGGTTACTCCCATGCATGCTGTTAATTTTGTTCTTGCTGCTGTTGGTAGTATTTTCAAATGTCACCCCACAATTCAGCTTTTATCCCTTACTAATGTACTTTTGAATTAAAGAAAGAAAAAAAAACAACTTTAAATGAAGAATGCATCTGTTTAAAGGAAAATGCAGCAAGAGAGAATTGGCTTTGGAAACAAAATTTCATTACTTGACTCTCCAGAGTCATCTTCTGGCTGTGCCAAGAGAAGAATAGTGATTCCAGGTCCCCTTGGAGTGACCATGTACATGAACCAGGGTGAAGGGGAGTGCCAAAAAGGAATGGCTTATTCTGGAATATTAAAGCAGGTAATTCTGTGAGAAAGGGTGATTTATATCATTTATTGCAAGTTTGTGTTTTTATCTAAATGAAATGACCTATATCTAAGAACCTCAGGGAGTGTTTTGAATTTTAAATTCTTTTGAATGCTGATCTTTGCTATATGAAAATGGGAGTTAAAAATTTCAAAATGCTACTGATGCAGTTTCAAGTGCTAGTCTTAAAGATTGACTTTCATACATTTTCATTTCTATCTTTGATGAAACCTATCTGACTAGGAACATTCACGGGAATCTGTAGGTAGAAGTCTTTTCCATTCCACCCTCACTGTGGGCTTTTTAGAAGAATACATGAGACTTCCATATATTCCTAAACTAAATTAGGACATGAAACAGTCATCCTTTCAAGCATTGCTTTTGATTAATTTATTGCATGAAAAGTCAAACCTTGACTATTAAGATATTTTCTTAGCAATGTCTTTTTATAACCTTTCATTTCTAGATGAGCAACACAAGAAGTGGCAATGCAGTCATTTAGATAAAACACAAGCTGCCTGGCAGGGATCCTGGGTTTGTTCCAATTCTCCTCTTAGGCAAATCTTTTATCTCTCTTTGATACAGACTAGGGTTCTGTAAAGCACTAAACTAATGAAAAAGGGGTTGTCTTTTTCTCTAATGTTATGACATAGAATTCAGATTTGAATTTACAGAACTGTAATGGTGAACACGGCTTATAGTCATGTAGTGCAACTTTTCAAGTAATGTACAATTTCCAGCTCAAGGTTACTTGTGGTCCCATTCAGCTTCTATACAAATGCATATGCATATATAAACCCATAAGTTTTAAGAAAGCCTATTTTACTATGGGGTTTCAGTGATAGATAAAGCTAAAATCTACTTCTCTGTTACTTTATCTATTGTACCTATTTATATCTTCTGAAAGTAAAGTGGATTAAACAACTTTTCTCCAATTTAAGTGTTACCAAAAGTTTGAAGCAGCTGATTGTGCCCTTCTTTCATTGTAGACAGATCCAGATGTCACCTTCCACATGTATTTTATACTTTAATTTTTGAAATCCTGCATTGCTTTTAAAATCTAATATGCAGATTATGTATGGGCACAGGAAAGCCCATAGATAGACTAGCTATATAGCAGAATACTTTTGAAGCTTTGTTTCTCATGATTTGGATACACAATCTGTGAATTTTTCTTTTGAGGTGCATCACTAAAATATCTTACAAGATGTCATTTTAAACTCTAGTACACAAAATGAGTATGGCAGAAATTCAGAAAACATATAAAGTAGTCAGAATAGACTTCCTGGATATAATTGGATTGGAAAAGCAAGGGATGCTTAGACTTTTAACTAGAAGAAAAGCTCAGAAGCATTTTCCTTCTGTCTAACATAACATTTTGTTTTAAATTCTTGAATTTTATGGACTTCATAATACCTCAAGATCCTCAAATTATTTTCTAGGTGTACTTGGTCAACTGTATCTATCACCATATATTTAAAGTTCACTTAGGTTTTCTAATGCTGTGTTCTGTATTTGGCATGAATTACTATTAACTTCTATCTGGTTGATTTTAAATCACTCTTACAGTCTGTTAAAATTATTTTGAAATTTTGCTGTTATCTGCAATTTTTATGAACTACATGATGCCTTCTATTAGACATGCTTTTTCTACATCTTAATCTAAGTCATTGATTTAAACATAGTAAAAATGGAAGATTTTTGAACTGCCCTCAAAAGTGAAGTAATACCATTTTTTCCTTGTTACCACAGATAAAAAAGTCAACTTTAATTTTCTAACTCTTTGTTTCTCTATACTTTCCTAAAACCAATAGAAATTTCCATCATGTTTACATAAAGTTATATACATATAAGTATACAAAGCAACCAGATAGACATTTAAACTAGATGAAACATTTGAGTTTGTAATACTGGTGAAAAGAGAACACTTGGTTTCTGATGATATAAGAAATTCCAGGTAGGCATTTTACTGATCTGGTGTGGAGATCAGGTTGTCAAATCTGCTGATAGATGATTGTGCAGGTATTGAAATGTTATTGAAAGTTAGTCTGTCATCAGAACAATGAAACAGGTATGAAGACCATGGCAATACAATAGAACTGGAATCATGCATTTATCACACCCATAATCCCTGCCTTAGAGGCACTTGACCCTGGCAAAATCCTAAAGTTCATACTGTTTTCCCATTTGTAACTGAAAGTAGCCATTCAGGTAGAAACTGAAAGGTGTATGATAAGATGAAAAAATATATTTAGTTTCTTTGAATTTTATTTACTAATTCAACTTTTCTGAATTATCCCAAAGTTTTTTTACATTTTCCCATTTTTTATTAATGTTTTCTAATCAGTGATATTGAAAAATAACATGATGCTGAAATATTGTAAATGTGAAATTTTTGATCCTGGTTTTATCTTAGAACCAACCAATTTATAGGTTTTAGAAATCAAGATGTCAAAATTTCAGAAATGCATATGAAACAGTTGGGAGAATTTGCTAGGTGAAATTACATGTGCTAACCCTTTAAAATTAGGAAATTGTAAAGAGTTCTTTATTTTTCTTTCATAGCAATTGTTTTTTCTGGAGCAATGAAATAGTCATAGTGAGGTAAACTGTCTCCCATAATCAGTGGAGATAATATCATTTCACATCCATCCCCAAACTGATAACATGTACCACAGTCACATCTTCACCCCTTTTACAATCCCTTTTGTGGTCAATAATAACATGTTGAACCCCAATGGTTCAATTATGGTTTAAACATGTAAGCCTGAATTTCACATTCCATTAGAATATATATATCTGGTTTACACTGTAAATATATAGTCATCCATTTCAATCAAATATTTTAACACCTGATTTTTCTTTGCTTTGCTCTTATTTGTTCCTTATATTGTTCAATCTAGTATGACTTTATTATTTTTAATTAATATCTTACTAAAGTCTCCTCACTGAAAAGGCATCATAGAGAAAGAAATCTATAATAATAGCCTTTAAGCAATGTACCATTTTGGAGTATTATATCTATTAATTTTAGATATTCATATATGGAATAAGATTGAAGAACTACTACATTTAGGATTCAGGTTGTATATTTTATATGACAATCAACTTATAGCTTTGCATTTTTGTTTTGATTTTAAAACAGTTATCTTTGCAGTAGTTTGTTTCTAGCAGCAAGATAGTTTCAGCTATACATTAAAATATTCTTTACTGAAAAGTTAAGACTACATTTATTTCCTATTTCTGTCTTTGTGTGTATAGAAAGTGAAAATGCTCATTCATAATAAGAAAATGTAAGTCTGGTAGGCACCAAGGTTTTAATATTTAATTTTCTACATTATAAAGCAGACTCTTCTCTGCCTTCCCATAAATGCAGAAATGGAGAAGATTAATTAAACATTAAACCATTATTCTTCACAAAAGAAAAGTCCATTGCTATCATGTTTGATAGACTTTATTTCCAAGGTGATATTTCTCAAGTCTAACTCTCATCTCTTTTTAAAATTTTAAAAATAATTAATAATAAGTAATGTAGTTATTTTTGTCTGTTATATTCTTTCTGGTACTATTATGAAAGACTTTAATATGAACTCTGGATTGAACCAAGAATAGATTATTTTTGATATTATCATACCTAGCTCTTATCTGTTTATTTTGTAGTACAAGTATCTGAGAAGATAGGAAAACAAATATCTTTTCTAGGTCTCTTAGCTAAAGAGAACACACACACACACAAGCACACACACATGCACACATGCTTGATTCCAGAGAAGAGTAGAAAAGGCATCATAGAAAAAGAAATCTATTATGTTGAGTGAGGTTCAAGACTGTACTATTTAAACCAGGGACTCATATTGATAGCATGATAAATTCAGAAGGTTAAAAAAAAAAAAGCAAGAAATATTGTACTCAAAATGTACAGTTTGAATATTGAACACAAACTCATATATTTTTCATGTATAAGTTCAATCATGCAGTGTTACCTTTTAACATGCATAAACCTAACTCAGAATTCCCTGCCCTTTTTACCATAGGCATAAGTACCATGAACAGAACTATAGTATTTGCCAGATTCTGCTCATCCCAAAGAGGTTTTCTTTCATTCCCCTCCACCTTTATTTTTGGCTAGGCAAAGTTATTAGCTATTCTCAGTCAAATGGCAAATTGCTTTTCATATTCTTTAATGATATGGAGAGTATGAACATACAACCACCCAACATAAAATACAAACATAACAATTGCTGAGAACTATTTTTAATAGTAATATCACAACAGTGTTCTTAGAAGATTAACTTTTGTCCTGAGGTGGCATCATGCAAATATATAAATAAAAATTTCAGTGATCAGGTGGTTAGCACCAGGTCTACCATTGGGAAGACACAAAATGATTAGATAGACCAACTTCAAATTTACCTTTACTTTGTCTTCTCTGCCCCTTCCTGAGAGTAAGTAGTTTCAGTAAATCATTAAACCCAAGTATTACTAAAATTCTTTGAATAGGAATGTAGGCTGACTACCTCATCCTTCTCTCCCAGGAGGCACCTCATATTGTAACATAACTGCAGAAGCTCGAGATCCCCTAGGGGAATTCAAGCAATGGAAGCAGATGTAACATGATCATTTACCTCCAGAAGCTTCCCTAGTAATAGACTCCACTTTCTCAGTTTTACACATTAATAGAAGCAAAAGTTTACAACAAACAGTACAAACTCAGGGTGAGATGCCAGAGGGGAAAAGTAGAAGGTTGATAGTAATCCTACTGAGTGATATGACTTAAATAAAATTAATAAATAAATAACCGAAGGAAGGACTTTGTGGTACCCAACTGCCATAACTTTGATTAACCCTGCTGTGTTTCAGCACCAGGTCATGCAAACCCTTTGACACTGTTTCTTTCAGATGTCAGTCACATTTCAATAACTTTTCAGCATGGGCTTGTAAGTCCTGTCTCTTCATTGACTTTGAATGAGACAGGTTGCTTATGAATGCAGCTGAAAGTGTCACTCAGAGATACTTGCATTGTGTTATCTTTGATTGGCATGTCTGGAGATTGTGGAAAAATTCCAGCAAATCCAAATATGCTTCTCTGAACACTGACTATCTTTACATGAGTATTTTCTCTAGGAGAATTGACTCACTCATAGACATATGATGAGGATCCATTATTGCAGCGTTCCTACTTGCTATAAATGAGGTAAATCCTAAAGGGGCAGGTTCACCAGACCTGGTAACTCAGGCTGTTTACAATTTTGATTCCCACAAGCTTTTGGGGCTACAATCTAACTAATGGATCACATTAACTGCCACCTGCAGAGCCTATCTAACAACCCAATTACTTTGATGAGAATACCTGTGTAATATCCTCCTACTTGGCAAAAACAAGTGGTGCTAAAAAGATCCCTAAATATCTAGTTCATCTGGAAAAAAATAATAAAAGCATTTCCTTCATTAACGAAATGCTAGACACATTGCTGCTTTGTGAATTATTCTTATGGACAAAGAAATGCTTATGTCCCAAGTATTTACACTCTTGCAACAGATGTCACAAGCTGTTGATAGACACATTAGTGCAGTTAGAGAAGGTATGACTTGATATGAAGACAGGAAATGCATAGGGAAACTGACTCTGGAGATGCCTGGAGTTATTTGACTTACCTCAAATTCCCTTTCCCACAACACAAGTCACTGTTCTGTTGTAGTGTAAACAGGGTGGGAGACACACACACACACACACACACACACACACACACACACAGAGGAACCTGCAGCATTCTGTGTTATCTGAAAAAGGATCATTATTAAGGTCCCCTAAGCTCCCATCATCCCACTGGAAAGTAGGCTTAGACAGCATAGCTAGACTAGTAATGTAGGAAAAATACTCCAGGAGTGGGTTCCTCACCCCTACAATGAAATTAATGACAAACACACGTAGACAATTAGGTACTGATAGAATTTTAGTCTGCCACATGCCCTGGGCAGGGATGCTTTCACGAGCTCCCTGCCAGCCTGCTCTTGCACTGATTTCACTAGCTCTGCAGACCTGCCTTCTTATAAAGCCACCAAAACAGAGAAAGGTCACTTCCAAGGGCCTTTTGGATTTGTCTCTCTTATGTAGAGATCGCATTCAATATATTTACTATTAATCTCAGGACTATCTTTTAATATGCAAATATCTCTGGGATCAACATGAAGTAGCTAATTTATATATTATTATTTATTTAATTCTATTGCTTCCCACATAGCAAGGATCAATTAACATTACAAACTACAAATCTTGATACCATTGAAATAAAATATTGTGGTCTAAGATAACTTGTGGGTATGAGGGATATTTGAGAAATACCAAAGTCAAATTCTACCTAGTTTATTTACTTTGCAGGGGGTAGTTCTTGGGCTCAAACCGGAGACCTTTCACAAGCTAGACAAACGCTCGACCTCTAAGCTATACCCCTCGGCCCCCAAATTTCAACTATTCATACTTTTGCAAGGTGACAGCCCTATTTCTTATAAAAATAAGAAGGAAATTTGCCTGTATTCTTCTTGCCCATGCCTGCCTTTCCACTGGCAGAATTCCATAACTAATGATTTAATGATTGAAGAGATTTTTGTGATCTATCATAGGCATCTATTCATCATGTATTGTATTGTTTTCTTATTTAAACAACTGATCTACAAATTAAATCTTTTTAAAAATGCATTTGCAAATTGATTTTTGGTTAAACTGGATGAATACTTATGTAAAGAAGGTCAAATTTTAATCTATTCAAGTATATACCAAGTTTACTAAATGAGACTTGGGTTAAGATTGCTAAAAGTAACATATCTTCACGATAGTCCTCGACCTGTTACAGTGTACAAGCTAAAGCCCAGGCTCTGGAGCCAGATGGTGAGATGAGTAAGAGATTAGTGACATAGGTTCAAAAAATCTCCAGTTCTTATCTCTGTCACCATGTATACCGTGTCCACAATTAAACTGCAGCTTTTTTCTGTAGTTTAATATTTCTGTAACAGAAAATATTTTAATATTCTATAACAGAATATTTTAAAATTTAAATAATTTAATATTCTGTAACAGAAAATAATATTTCTATAAGACTATCTTCTTTCTGCCCTAAATTTTCCCTCTCCTACCCCAGACAAGGTTAAATTACAGAGCTCTAGTTTCAAACTAGCCTTGCACAACCCATGAAAGGTGTGGGTATAGGGCACATGGATTAAGAATAAAGGATAAAGGAAACATTTGTTACTAATAAATAGTATTATCTTTCCATTGGCAACACCCACACACATACTCCAAAGGAGCTTCAGTATCAGACACCATAGGCATAAAGTCACATTTGTATGAGGCCCAATTTATGACAGACCCAAAGCACTTTTCAGGCAGCATTATTCTTTATTGAATTGAATAACCTAAAACTTACTAGTGTGTCTCTCTGCCCAATTGTATATTGCAGAAAATACTGATCAAGAAGCTAGGAAGGCAAAATGGGTGAACATTTTATGAGTGTCTACTCAGTGTCCCACTTTTCATGCATTATTCTACCAAGTTCTTGCATACCTGTGAGCGTTCCTTCAGTGCAGATACCGAATCTAAAGACTTGCCCAAAGTCACAAGTTTCATGAGTTGCTGATCTGGGATTTGATTCCATGCCCAGGTGCTTCAAACTTCTTCCACATGATGTAATTTAGGAAGTTATTCCAGGACTGGTCTGGATCTTGGGAATAGCTAACTTAATAAAATCCAATGGTGTGAAACTAAATGCATTTGTGTCATTAATAGGAATGCATCACACAAAAGGGACACAGAAATCTCTTTCTCAAGACTGGTGAAATCATTCTAGCATTGCAGTTTAAAACTTCTTGAATAACAAACCTCTGCTAAGGCAGCTGGAATCCACTGTAGACAGCAGTGACTGTGGGGGAAGGGCAAGGACATCAAATCAAAGGAAATCCAAACCTCTTCTGCTCCCACTTGTTCTAATTCCCTGTGCATTTCAAAACAAAGGTCTCTCTGCTTTCTCCTGTCTCCTCTTCCTCCTTCAATAGTTTAATCTAGACAGAAGAGAATTCCTGCCTTGGGAGGCTTATAATCTACATCAACAATGCCACATGTACACAAAATAGGCAGAGAGACACACTAGTAAGTGTTAGGTTATTAAATTCAATAAAGAATAATGCTGCCTGAAAAGTGCTTTGGGTCTGTCATAAATTAGTACTGGGTAGGGAACAATAAGTTTATTGTTTTACAGCAAAGAACTGATTAAGAAGCCCCGCAGGACCTTCCACCTTGTTTTGGAATTAATCTTTAACATGTTTTTCTACTCCACAAGATTGTAAGCTACTTGAGGAAAGATAGCAGGTTGTTTATTTACTCATTTTTCATTACGCATTTAATATTCTTGTAAGTCCATTTAATATTCTCGTATTCTTGAGCATTCACTAAATATATATTATATTCTTCAAATGAATATATATGCAGACATCTGCATTTATCTGGTTGAGTTTAAAGTTTTCATCAGTGTTACATGTCATGAATAACAATGATCTGAACATATTTAAAAGTTGATAGTCACATGGCATACTACAAATGACACTGCTGTAACAATATGTAGTAGTTAATGAGTGCATGCTTTTCATTCTTTGAAACCGTGAATTACTTATTATTTAGTATTTTTTAAAAACAAAGCTATAATTCTAAATAATTGTATAAATTACAATAAAATATTCATATTCAGTCATGGACAGGAATGGTAGAAAGCATTTTTGTTCATTTTCCCTTTAATGATTCAGATAGAGCATATTTTGAAAATTAAGATACTGCTTGAGGAGATTCTTTGGGACTGAGTAATTCACTGATTAATCTGAAATAATTTTGAGTAATAACATGAAATAGGCATATAAATATATTAAGGAATTTTATGAAGAAATAGTACAATGATCCAACAATATTTTGATTTTTTCCATAATTTCTTGGAAACCTCTAACTTTTTCTCAGTATTCAGAACTATTCAGTTCTTCAAGACCTTGCATTTTAATTAAATAAGAGTGAGATGACAAATATTAAGTTTTAACTCTCTCCTAATCATGCTCTCACAGTTTAATAATCATACTAACCAACGATGGGTATCATAAAATTTCTTTAGTAAGACACATCTGAGTACAAGAAAATGAAATGAAAGTAGGGCTTAAGCAAAAGCTTAAAATGAAGCTTTTCAAGTAAGGGTATGTTTACCAAAAAAAATAGAAAACATCTTTTTGCCTTCTGCATGCAAATGAAGAGTTTTATGTCACAGGAAATCAAAGTCTTGATTGGCTCTAACTGGGAAAAGGCTGGTACAGAAAAGGAAGGAGCCCCAGGTAATTATGCTCCTCAACACTTCTTGGAGGAAATGAGCCACCAAGTATGCCCATCTGAAAGTAAGAGTCCACGGGTGCAATAAATATGCATTTGCTTTCTGCTCCTGGAAACCTACCTTTCGTGAATCAAGTAGGAATAAAAAAGAGGTCAGAAAAAAGGTTCCTTGCTACATGTCTAGAAAAATGAGTGGATTTTGTTCTCCCAAGTTCAAAGGTAGGAATTATGTGAATTTTAAAGTGATTTTCTTAATATATCAATGAAAGAATAAAGGAATGAATAAGAAAGACTAGAAAACTCAGGAAGTTTGCATAGTGATTTTGGTTAGCTCTATATAGTAACTGTTTTCAATGTCTATGTCACTTACAAAATTGTGACAGAATTGTTTCTCCAAAAGTATAAAATTAGTTTCATGGGTGACCTCAACTACAAATCAAAAACAATGTTATTTGTTACCCTAGAAGACTGGTACAATGAAGGTAAGTCTAACTGAAAAAGATTCCTTGCTTCCAAACATTTAGTTAACACTGAGCTTCAACTTTCTCATCTGTAAATGGAGGTAATGTATGCCACATGAGGTTATTATTAGGAATAGACCAGAAAAGATATATAAGAGGCCAAAGAGTTGAAGACATCAACAGATATTGTTTTCTTTCCCCAGGCATCTCTACCACAGGAGGAAAATGGTTAGTACTTTTATATTCAAGTGCCCTGAATACAGACCCTGGTTTCCTTTAATACTGTTGGAATTGCCACATCTGCAATTTACTTATTCACAATTAAGAAAAATAAATAAAAGCAAGAAAATATCACTATCAGGAATGTACACCAAATAATAGGCCTTGGATAAAGACCTAGTCAGTAAATTCAATTTGGTCATCTTGAACTTGATGCATGTTCTTCTTTGTTTTTAGAGTATATTCATCATAATTCCCCATACCATGGTGAAAACCAGAACAAAAGAAACAAAACAATTGAGGATATTGGGGACCAGAGTAGTTTAGTGACTTCTGTAAAAGTACGTACAGTTATTTAATGGCACAACCCAGATAGTGCAGAATCTTGTGTGCTAACAATCAAAAGACCACCTTTCACTTTAAAACAAAAAAATTTTTCATAAAGACAGTTCTAGTCATATGATCTTGCATTAAGAAGATACAGTTCACTACTATTATACAAGTACTTTCTCTAACCAAAAATCCTGAAGGATGTGTACACATAAATGACATTCCCTTGAGATTGCTGATAATATGTAAAAGATATGAAAAAGTGTGATAAAAAGGAATATGGAAAAGGGCAAGGAAAAATAATTTTTCTGTATGATGGGGGGAAAAAAGCTTAAGATACCACAACAAAGACATTAAAAGTTAACAGTGCTCCAGGCAGCAATATGTTGTAACTCTCTGGCAAAACACAGAACAGATTTTCCCAATCCCAATACAGTAACTCATGGGGCCTGCAGATTCAACAGTTTCAAATGACAGCTCATGCTTACTTTCTGCTTGTGGGACAAATAGTTGGAGCTTCCAGAAGAAGCAAGAATAGGAGTATGTATAAACAAGACTACATTTATAGCCAATGTAAAGCATACTTGCAAAACTTATAATGTACATTGATTTGTGCATTTCATACCAATTTCCTAATATGAAAAATAAATTTTTATATAAAGTAGTACCCTGCAAGAGAGGAAGATTATTTTATTTTGTTTGTATTTTTTACTATGTCTGTGTCTGTCTCACTGCTTTAATTTGAAGTAGAGCTGAATGACTAACTTTATTATAAATTTATGTCTTTTGAATCTTGCTGAGTATATACTAGAAAGTCAGCAGTTGGTAAAGAGATTAATAGATAGATAGATTTTGTTAACAATGAAATGCTCCTTATTGATGGAATACTGCCTCTATTCCAATTTCCTCTACAGTAGTCCAAGTAATTTCTTCAAAACTAAGATATTTTTCAGCTGTTTTTAAACATATGCTGGCTCCTTATTACAAAATCTATATTTTTACATCATTAATATATGAGAAAGTAATTTGAAAAATGTAAAGTATTACATCAATGGAGAGAAGTGCTATCAATTTATTTCAGCAAGTATTAAAAGAGGACCTAACATGTGACACTGAAGATTCAAATATTAATAAAACCTAATCTGGGTCATGTTGGATGAAGAATTTCTGTGACTAAACAACTGAGGAAATGGGACTGAACTATACATAAAGGACCATGTCAGCATTGAAGGAGCAATTGAGTTTATTGTGAAGGGGAAGAGTTAGAGATAATTACAGAGAACATAATAATTTAAACTAGATCTTCAAGTGGTAGAAAGATTAAAGGAGGGGAAAAAATAAGCGAAGAAAGAAAGATTGGGTAGGTCTTTCAAAGTTGTTGGTGAAAGCAAAAAGCAAAAAGCAAAAATACACACACTCCTTTCTAACTGTACATAATTCCAGGGAGTATCCATGGGGGCTAGTGAGTAAGGGACAGTAACCACTTCCAAAGGGGTGTCCTGTGTACAGAGAAAGATCTGTTGTTCATTTTATTATGAATTTCATAAAGACTAAGACAAGAAAAATGATGCAAATATAAATTCCTTTTTTAGATGCACTGTCAGCCTTCTTTAAGACATTTACATAAATCCTTATATTATCTTTTAATTCATGAGCACATTATGCAGTGTAGTTCAGTAGACTTGCTTTTAACTCATATACTACATGTACATGTATTGGATTGAGGAAAAAAAGAGAAGTCTTAAGTTCTTCAGGCACTTCAATATTTTTCTCTTCTTAGGGATGGCATGACATAATTAAGGAGTGACACATGAAGTTATAAAGATTTGATAAAATGAACACATATTTATTGTTTCCAGCATATATTTTCTGAAAAAAATCTATAAACAGACAATGGAAAATTTAGTGATATAAAACAAAAGTCACAAAGTGCTTAAAACCCAGTGTTCCTAGCCCAGCCTGCTCACTAGTCCATCTCTCAATATCTTCTTAACCATTCTTGTCCATCCTTTGAGGTCCTAAAGATGTCTGTTTGGTGTACTCCTACATGCCACATCCTAGTTGTTTAAAAGCCATTGTAAATAATTGCTTAAGTATTTCCAAAATATGTGGGTTTTCCCCTCTCTGGGTAGGTTGTGTCACTTGCCAAAGAATGCTTCATTTTAAGGGATACTCCTGAAACCCTAAGAAACAGAAGATTTTATGCCATTTCCATGACTAAGTAATCATTTCTTCCAGACTGCATAGCCTTCTAGGGCTTGCTTGACTCTAACTTTTGTCCATGACTCTCTTCTGTGCTAGTTTATTGTTGAATAGCAAGTTTTGCATTCATCTGTCTTAAATTAGACAATATATGCACTAATTTAAATGTCCAAAATTTTGTAATATTATGTTTTATATATATATATATTTATATGTATTTTTTATTTATATATTTTATATGTATTTTATATTTTATGTATGTATGTATATTTTGGTGCTGGGAATTGAACCCAGGAGCACTCTTGTCACTGGTCTGCATTATTTTTATTTTGAGACAAGGTCTCACAAAGTTCCTGAGTCTGGCCTCAAACTTTGATCCCATGTAGCTGGGATTACAGGGGTACACCACAGTTTCTGGTCACATTTAACCCTTAAATGATAGTAAAGTTGATATAAAATTAAAAAAACTTTCCTAACTTACTAATACAATGGTAATTTTCGTGATGGTGAGGAGGAGGATGCATTGATCTTCACAATTACAAACTTTCGTTGGTAACTGCTTATAGCAAACACCTAGATATGTCATGTATTTAATTCTAGGTTAAGATTCAGGATCTCCAAACCCACTTGATGAAAGGATGATGATAATAACAGCAATAACACTAACAACAACAAAATCAACAGTTAAATATTCAATGCTCCCCCCACAAAAAAGATAGCAAATTCTAAACCTTTCAGTGCTTGAGGCTCATGGTAGGTTTTACGAGAGGTTTTTATTTTTTCATCTGCAGCATGGCTGAGAGGACATTCTGCTTCTTACTGATGTATTCTAAACATGATCTGACACAGTTTGTGCTTTAATTCAGTGTTATAAACCACCTGCTACTACAAAGAAGATGTTTTAAATCCCAAGCACAACTAAATTAATAATCATATGATGCACGCCAGGTCATATAGTTTTTTTTTTTTTTCTGAGCAAATAAACTAATTTAAATAAGTTACTTGTTTTACATTTGGATGCTGACCCTAGTAAATTGTGGTGACATCCAGAAAATTACTTGTTAGGAAAAGGTATTTAGGATAAATAGGTTGTAGTGTGAAGGTGCTGCAATGCCATAGACATAAATATTTAGGAGCTTGATTAAATTTTGATCCAGAGTTCAGGCCAATCTCCAATTGAATACTATCATACTCTCTGTCTTCTTGCTTTGCAAAAAGCTATGGGCCACTTGCAAAGTTAATTTAAAGGTGGATGTGTGCATTTCACCTTGCTTGGCTTGCAGGCAGGCACAATTATAATAGATCTTACACAAAGAAAAGCTGTGAGCTCACTTTAATGAAGCACAGACAAACAAAATCCATTGTGCCATATGGCAATTATGCCATACCATTGAATTTATTACCAAATAAAATGGTTAGTTTATGCATTTCACAGTTTTTTAGTATACATATCCAGTGTTTTTTAGAGTTTTTTGTAGCATTACTTGTCCAGACTTTTGCGAAACAAAATAAAAAGAATTAGAAAAATTTTTTTCCTTGTTTCAGGAAGTGTAAGAAAATGAAATCAAACTAGAACAGTGAATAAAAGTACAGGCTATTTCTCTCAAGTCTTGCTACAACTGTCAGAAACAAGGGAAACATTTAACCCAGTGAATATAACATTTTTCTGTTCATTTGGATAGGTGTATTCCTGTATCCAGTCTTCACTGTAAACTTCTACAGCATACAATCTTTTGTTTTTAAAGAAAAAGTAGATATTTTCTTTCTTTAAATTGATTTAACATTGACCCTGGGAACTGTTAACTGCCAGTTAGGCTGCAAATTTTTATTGAGTTCGGACCATCTCAGTATTGAAAATTTAACATCAGTTTTCATTTATGGAGTGATATTATACTTTTCTTAAAATTTTATATATCCTAACCCTGCCCATTCAGTCATCTTACCACATTCCTCATGGGAATTATGCTAACACATCTTTTCTTGGGGAATCACTGATCAGTTCTTGCATTTTATGTGGATTATTTCAAAATCCTCAAATAAGTTATATTTGAGATCTGACATTTTTATGACTCAAAATCCTTTTTAATTTACACCCTTAATTAGGTCACATTAAGGAAAGTGCTTTAAAAAAATCCAATGCATCCATTCATCTGTGAAAGTGGACATTTATATTACTACTTCAGATAAAATTGCTCTCTGTGGTTCAGGACTCCAGATGCATTTAACAGTGCAATTTTGTAGCATGTATACATAGACAACATTATAAATAGGATTCAATGTAACTTTTATTCTGGCTATAAATTTGTATTTTATTCTTTCCCCTCCTTTCTGACTTTCACGTTCCCGTTTTCCATTAAAGCCATTCTCAAAACAAACTTAAAATATGATGATCAGTGATGCTTATGTGTAGAACTCTCTGCAGTCCCTCCCCTAGAACAACGCTCCATGTGAGCCCTCTTCATACTTCCACTTGGGTATGCAGTTTGACTTTCTCAATGAAGTTGGCAAAGATCCTCAAGGCTGAAAGGGAAGGAGGACAATAGTGCTTTTCTTTGGCAGTAGGGAAAGATGCAAGAGAACACAATTAATTCCCTACTCTAGCCTTCAATGGTTCAATTCAGCTGGGCCCGTTCACCAGCATTTTCAGAGATTGGCATGGAAAGGAGTACAGAAAAATGGATCTACAGATTTGCTCCTCAACAGACAACTCACTTATATATAACTTGTCAAATTTGCCACCAATTAGTGTCAGTATCATAAATTCTTTACAAATTGGTCAAGACACTTATTTTTCTTGATGTTTTTTTAAAAAAAGTTGGTTCTGTTCTAAGAATATATCCTTAAAGCTCATCTTCCTTGACTACATTTATTTCTTTTTAAAAATGGATATTGTAAAAGTATGATAACATAAACTTGTGAATAAAATTTGGCCTAGCTCATGTGGAAATGGAAATTCCCTGAGAGGCAACATTAATAATGGGTTGGCACAATAAGTTTGCTAGAATGGGTTTGACGCCTTGATTGCATTTCTGAGGTACATTTGTTGTTGCTTTGGGGAAAGTATGTATATTGGGTTCAACAGAGCATACAATTTTGAATTAACCTCTTACATTCCTCACCTTGAACATAATGATTGCAATAGGATCTTCTTGTGTATTTATGATCCGTGGAAAAAAGAGATAACAGATTTGATTTTATCAATATTACTAGCCTTATTTCAATCAGTTGAACTCAGAGGGAGAAAATATCAGTAACTGCTCACCCATCTGTTCTGTAGTATAGAGGTTGGTTGACTTAAGTCTCATTCCCAAGATTTTTTTTTTTTAACAAGTTGAATTCAACAATAATTAAACCTATTCAGGGATAATAATTAATAATAATGATATTTCAACTGGCCCTCTTAATCTTTTTCCCCTCTCTTCCTTCCTGACTAGATATGTAGAAGAACCTGGGATAATCACCAACTGATTTTCAGGAGTTGTATCAAATGTTGTCAGGATCGTTTTTCTGGGTAAATAATTTTTAAAAGTTGAGAGGCAATTAAAAACAATTTATAGGAATGAAGATACCATAAAGTTTTTAACTATAACTTTTATCTTTTTTATACTTTATCTTTTTTCTATAATTCTGTGTGGCTGTTTCCAGCATTCTATCAATTGGTATTACTATCAATATTTAAATATGTAGACTTGGGAGTTTTCAAACACAGATAGAAAGTCTTTCAATATCAGGTATCTAAGAGAAAGGGTGAACAAAATAATTTGTGTGGTGCATGGAATTATATCATTTCTTTAAGAGATCAAAACTTAAAAAATATTGGAATAAGGCAATGAGAAAAAAACAAAAATATGCTAGTCAAAAATGAAGAAAAATTAATGAGGATGTAATAGCAACTCAAATGGCACTAAGTATTCCCAGTGCTACTCCAAGCAGTTCCCAATATTTAGTTGTAAACATTTGCCAGTCCAAGTTCACTGCCTGTATTTTCTCACTTTTCTCAAAAGCACCTGAGATAGGAACTGATAGTGTTCCTATTATCTTTACAGGAAACAAAGTCTTATTGATTTTAAAAATATGAGAAAGTTCTATTTTGCAACTCCCTCCCTCTTCATCTAATGAAATGAATACTTGGAGAATTTAAATAATGTAGTCAGAATTACTTAACTGGTGGCAGACTCTGGATTCAAAACCATACACTCTGACTAGTGCCTTTGGTCCTAATGCTGTCACTGCTTATTTAAGTTGGTAAGTGATAAATTTTGAAAGAGTATGTATTATTATTCGTATCCAGATATGAAAAGAAAATGTCACATATTTGATTTATTAATTAATGGTGAATCAGTAAGCTATTGCATCTGATTCAAAGGAGATCCCAAAGTACTACACATTCAACTCAAATAAGGAATGCTGAAATAAATTAACAACGTATGAATGACCAGCAAAACAAGGCAGTATCCAAAGGGCTATAGTCAATTGCATTCCATTAGACAAAATTTGCGTTTTTAGTAATAGGAATTTTTTCTAGTAGTAACTGTACTAAATAAAATTTAATCATCGTAAGTGTTTACTCGCTGAAGAGACATCAGGACAGGCTATTTTGTCCTCAGAAAGTCCAAGCTTAGGTGGGAGCTTTACTTTTCACGTAGATACTTCTAGTTATATGACCAACAGTCACCTTGAAAACTCACCCAGGCTTTACCAAATCCATGTACAAATCACAAATCCAATTTTTATTACTAAACAATGCTAACACTGTGTTAGGTCCTATTCAAAAACAACATATAGACTCAAGGTTACAAAATATTATTTATTATGGTTAAAAAATTCTATAGCACTAGGTAAGTAGCTATGGAGATTAGCATGTGGTAAATCCAAACCAGCCAAACTTAGTCCATGCCATGTATTTTTTTCTACTATTTAAATTCTATCTGTATAAAACTGTAACTACAACAACAACAACAACAACAAAAACACCCAAATCAAACCAAAACAACAAAACCTTAAAGAAAGACAATGCAATAATAAAAGGAGGATATAAAACAGATTGGTGAGAGTTAGGGTACCAAACAAAATTAAAGTCTTTCACTTTTTTAAAAAATACAAAGTGTACAATATCTACAAAATACAAATCTTACCAGATATAAAGTAAAAACTCCAGGCATTTTTCTCCCTTAATTTCTATTTAGCACAAAATTTTCTAATACATGGACACATGTATTGACTTCCTCTTTTCTTCTTCCCTCACCTTGGAGACTTTGTTTATAAAGTCAAAATGCACAGAAAGGAACTGTTGCATAGTTCTGGAGTTATTTAGAATACTTCTGTAAACATAGTTGGGTTTTATATTTAATTTATATTTGTCAATATCATATCTATCCTACAGAGTAACTGGCAATCTATTACTTTAGACGTGTTTACAAAAATGTTTTTCAGCTTTTCTTCATTTGTCTCTTACTTTAAATTCTTTAACAAACTATGAGCACAGGTAAAACTATATAACTGCCAGATGCCTCAAAATTTTCTATTTTAAAAAATATATTTCTATTGTAGAAAATACATTTTCATTAAGTGAAATTTATTTTCATTTAATGTAAATGAAATTTTACTATAGTAAAATAATAAATTAATAAATTGATGACAATATACAGTTTTATCTGTTTTCTACACTGAACTAATCAATTGTTCTGTTTTCAAGTCCACCAAGCTAGAATTTTCTGCTGAGTTATAATGAAGTTATGTTGTGTTCTCTAATTTGAAAGTAAATAAATAAGGTATGGGTTACATTGTAGAAAGCATTATTTTTTATGTTTGTACTAAACTGAACATCTTGACTTTTAATTATCTCTATCCAGTAAAACAAGAGGGTTAATGCCTACTTCAGTAATCATTTTTTCATGTAATCCAGGTGTTTGATGAACAAAGTTTCAAGTTATTGTATCAGAAAACACTTGGCTTGACAGTGCATGAACCAAATGATATTATATGGAACAAAAGTAAGCATTTCTGTTTGGGGGACAGAAAGCAGATTCATGATTGGTAGTTTTTTGAGGAACATTAGTAACAGGTGACAGTGTTGTGGTTGAAGTTTATAAGATATGGAACACTGGAAATTACCTGCATTAGGAGTGCATAACGCACATTCTTTTGCCTTTTTTCTAGAGACAAATGCAAAAGAAACAGAGTCATAAATATTTTATGTGGTTTTCACTTGGATAAAGTCATATTTACCTAATTAAGATTGCAGGCTGCTTTGATCTACTTCACTACATCTGGGTACTATGCTTTTACTCAGTATTATATTATGAATTCAAAATTAATTCCAATAAAGTTTCAACCTGAGGCGAAATAGTAATAAGGAACTAGAGTCTAAGAATAGGAAATAAAAATCACATGAAAACCAATGAAATAATTTTATCTGAAATATTAAATGTTATAGTGGGATCAGACTCAAATCACAAGGAAAAGGAGGCCCACATACATGACATTATCTTAAAGAGGCCTTACACACATTTTACATTTTAATCAAAAGATAAAAATATGAGTTATACAGTTTTTTTTTTTTTAAGTTTGGAGAACTCATGTCTTCACTTATTCTTTTATTTCTCTGATAAAACCTTAATTAGTTTACTTGCTGTAGTAGGCACAGAAGATCCAGAGCAAATGCAAACCCCTTCCTGAGAGGAGTGGAGATGCTGAGGCTAAGGGAAAGCATTGCACACAGGGAGTTACAGGAGGCTGCACCTGCTGTGGATAAGAGTAGCATGCATAGGTTCACATATAGCAGGTTTACATACAAATCTTCCCCACAATAGCTATGTGTCCTTGGCTCAAAGGGTTTCCTCACCGATTAAATGACAATTGTAATAACTGTGTCACAAAAATACTTTGAAGGTAAATATACTCAAGCATTATACATCCTGCCTGGCACAGAATAAGTGCTTAGAGTAAACTTAAAATTAGAAATAAAAAAAAAATGTGATGAGGGGAATGGTATCCCCATACTTGTGTATAGAGCATTGTTAGAGTACTAAACAGGGCACACCTGAAAGATGGAGACTGACTCTACTAAATTTGTTGCAACGTAAATGCAGACAATCACACAGGTGTAATCTAAGTGGCATTAGTCTGATACAAAATTGCACTGTGAAAAATGTGACAAAATGAATGTGCTTACTGATAAGGTGAGGACACTGCCATGAGACACCTAATGGTGTCTCTAATAGGACAAGGGAGTTTCCTGAAATTTGTATCCACTCTATGATAATAATGCAATTAGTTATATAAAATTATAACTTTATCATAAATAAATGACAATGGAGGCATGAGAAGTTAAATTAGTATGGAAAGGAGTAATTCACATGTAATTCACATTTTTTGTGACTATTATGTTTTGTCTTCTGTTCCATTGGTTTTATGGATGTCACTCTGAAATGAGACCTGACATGCTAATTTCCAAAGACTATTCTGCCTTCACTGAAATAATTTTAAATGTATGCCTTTAGAAGAATGAGTGACAAAAAAAATCTTGTTGATTTTATAATGGATAATTAAAAATATGTAAATATAATATGATAGTAAATTTTAAATTTCTCCAAACTTACTTTTAAAAATTAACTCTTTGGTAGTACGCTAAGGATTTAGTATATATTTTTATCACAGATAACAACTTGACTGGTGTTTTTTATTTGGAGCTTTCGTTAGACCATAGATACACAATACAACCTAAGTTTTGCCCTTTTCACTTCTCATTCATCTACCTGAAAATAAATGTTTGCTTATTTGTTCAGGTAAGTTTTATGTAGCCTGCAGGATCATTTGTCTAAAAGAGTAACATGGAAAATGTGTATTATTAAAGCAGAATGAAAATGACTTTATCTTAATACCACATGCTACCGGAATCATTATTTCTCTTATTTTATATCTCAGTTTTCTGCACTTAATTTGACCTGTTATGTATGCTCTACAAAAGTGACTTGAAATTATGTTACATAAATAAATACATATATAATATATGTAAGTATACAGTGTATTATATAATTGTTTATACATAGAGGGAGACAGAGAGAGAGGAAGAATTAGATTTCATTTTGGTTAAAGGAATATTATACTAGGAAACCATTTGGAAAAATTGGATGTGATTTAGTGAAACGGGCATAAGATTCAGTCAATGCTACCTACACATTTGTTCTGACCATCAGTCAACAAGTAGGCATCAAGTAGTCTCTATTTCTAAATGCTAAAAATACAGAAGGCATTGGATTCATTAGCATTTCGGTAGATGAGACTATTGTTTTAGTCGGTTTTTTTGTTTCTGACTAAAGAACCTGACAAGAACAATTTTAGAGAAGGAAGTTTGTCAATCATTGTTTTATAGGTCTCAGTTCACATATGGCCCACTCTATTCCTCAGGGCCTCAGGTAAGGCAGAATGTAATGGCAGAAGAGTGTGGTAGAGGAAAGCAACTCAGAGCAACGTACCAGGAAGAGAAGACAGAGACTCCACTTGCCAGACACAAATTATATATTCCAAAGCCACACCCCCATCGACCTACCTCCTCCAGCCTCACCCAACCTGTCTTCATTTACTTCTCAGTTAATCCCTATCAGGGAATTAATTCACTGTTTAGGTTAAGACTTTTACAACCCAATCATTCACCTCTAAACTTTCTTGCATTGTCTCATACATGAGCTTTGGGGGAACAACTCATATCTAAACCATAACAATTACAATCCTTTGAACAAATAAATGCTATGATTTTATACTGAAATGATTACTATAAAGAACATGAAACAATAATAATTTTGGAAATCATTATTCTGTTTACTTAGTTGAAGTGTGTCATTACAGGCTTACACTTCAGAGGCCACCTGGTTTATCATCTGCACAACTTACTCTGTGACTTTAAAAGATTTATGTCCCTGCTTTAAATTTCTGTAAATTAATACTTTTGTGTAATAATTTCCACATGTTGAACTTCAAGCTATAATATGATGACTTAAAATTTGCACATAGATGTTGCTTTATCAGTCTATTTGCTATTAAATTATTTCATGTAAGTGTAAAGCCTCCTCAACTAAATTGTCAAACCCTTAATATCAAAGGCCCATCTACTTCTTTAAAATATTATGAAAATATAGTATTCATAAGGGTTACATGTGTAAAAATTGCTCATGTGTTGTAGTTAAATATAATGATATTATATAATGCTCTTCAAGAAACATATTGTCCTTTTACCAGAGATTCATCACAAATGTTTTGATTTTTTTACTCTCATAATTTTAAAAACTCAAATCTTCAAAATGCAAAAGAGCTTGTTCCAAAACCAAATACAGTAATATAATAAATATTGAGCCAGCTATTTTCATTAGCCCAAAGAACTATTCTGATCTAGAATAAAATATTCTACTATTTCTAAAATAGCTTGAAAGTCAATTTAACCTTAATGGAGACAGCTTTTTTTAAAAAAGAAATCTTTTGTCATTAGGATGCTAAATATTAGGATATTTTAGAGACATTTATTTAAAAGGTTAGCATAAATATTGATTACAGATTAGAAAGCATTAGGCACAAATTTTAGAAAAACCTTTTAAAAAATCAGTAGTGAAGGTTTATGTGTGCTTATGAATTAGGGAAGATATCCAAATTTGGACTGAGTCTATAAGTATACCAATTGAAGGCAGATACATTTGAAAAATGAAATATGCCAAACTATGTGATTAGGCTACATTACTGGCTTACTTAGGAAAATGAATTTGATCATTTTCATAACACAAAATTACCTAAATCTCATTGGCAAAATAGAACTTTAAAATAAATCAAGATCATAGCTGGTAAAATAATGTTAGGTTATGAGCCCAAAGCGGAGAAAAAAAGGATAGAGGGAGTTAAACTCAAGTTCAATTAGTTAAATAACCTTTTTTTTTTTTCTTGTGAGAAATGAATGATTAGTCTCTTTCTCTCTCTCTCTTACTCTCTTTCTCTCTCTCTCTCTTCTCTCTCTATCTATCTCCCTCCTTTTTATTACCAATTTTACATCTTCATATCTGTATTTGCAATTAGGTCTGTTGAAAGAAAATTTTATAAAATGTGCACATATTTATTGGTCTGCATATGTTTTCAAGAATCTGGACTGAGTATGTTAATATTATTTCACATAGACCGCACAACTTTAATCAAAAGTGGGTGACTGTAAGATGGCTATCATGGGCCTGAGTCAAAGTGTTGGAATCATGGTAAAATGTTTTGGTGACCTAATTATTAATTTTGCTCTGTGGTTCCATACTATAATATTATTCTTTATGACATCATTAATATGAAAAATCAGGCCTATTTCCTCAAATATGCATTATTGGAGTACAATTAATGTATACTTATTCAAATTTATTCAAATATGCAACTTGCCCTAACCCCAGTTTTTTTATTGATACCCAATTTTATTAAAATAGTGAATTTGTTTGATTTAAGTATGTTGATTTTAATGTTCAACGTGCAAATTTAATCAGTTTCTGCCATGTTCTTGTAGATTATTATTTATTTTTGTAATAAATATTTGGATTGGGCTACATACTATAGAAAACTAATGGTATGCAGAGACAAGTTTAGGTAGCCCTAGGATGGCTGCTGGTGTTGGGCCAAGAGGTGGCGCATAGTTAGTGTTAACACGGCGTGATCTACTTTTGCCTGATTAGTTAATGTCTCCTTTGTGCTAGTGGTCAACAGCTATTCCTTATTCTTTCTTGATTGGTACCCAGGGGTATGCTTCAATTATGCTAATCCTAAGCTGATTGGCTGCCTTAGTTATATAGGACACACACCTATAGGAAGCACCTCTGATAAGCAGCACCTCTGATAGATCGAAGATCACAGAATGAAGGTTGCAGTTCTTAGAATGGAGAACTAAAACCACACCTGTAGGTCGCAGGTTGCAGGTCACAGGATGCACCACTAAGAAGCACCTCTGATAGAAAGCACCTCTGATAGCACACACCTCTAGCACGCACCTTTAGGATGCAGGATGCAGGATGCACCTCTAAGAAGAAGCAGCAGATAATAATAGCCTCTCTGAAAGAGTAGCACCCCTAAAATTAAGCAAAGTCTCTCTTCCTCTAAGCAAAGTCTCTCTTCCTCTAAGCAAAGTCTTTCTTCCTCTCAAAGCCTCTCTTTCTCTAAAACTAAAAGTAAGCAAAGCTTCTCTTCCTCTATAAACTAGTAGAACAAGCAAATAAGCAAGTAAGCAAACAAGAAAGAAAGCAGCCCACTGGATAAAGTAATAAAAGTAGTTCAGTTCCAGTCCACCTCCAATAAATTACCGTGAGATTGTTGCTACAGGCGGCAACAATGGTACAAATGGAGATTAGTTTCTTCTCTAAAAATGGCTTCTTAATTTTCCTTAGGTGGTATGCTCTATCTTGAAAATGATATAATAAGTCATTTATCAGTTTGGCATTGGTAGCTTTTTTAGTGCATCTGCCTTATTCTCATTAACTGTTATGAATGAAAACATCATGTATTGCTTATTATGCATAATTTTCAATTCCATATAGCTGTGCTGTCAACTTACCAGCCAATCATCTGTGTGTAACATTTAGTTATTTTAATTATTTTAAATGATACTGCATCCTGAATCAGAACTGTATTTCTCATAGTACACCGTACTAAAATTAACATGGTAGTATGACCAAATTAACTTTCACCATAAAATTTGGACTCAGAACTGACAATTCACCTGCTGCATCTCACTTTAAGATGACATCTCTTAGTACACCGTACTAAAATTAACATGGTAGTATGACCAAATTAACTTTCACCATAAAATTTGGACTCAGAACTGACAATTCACCTGCTGCATCTCACTTTAAGATGACATCATCCTTTGTTAACTTAAATACAGAACAAGTTCAGAATTTAAACTAATGTTTAAGATAACCTTGAATATCATACATTTTCTTGTATTTTGTATAGAACAGTGTCTCTTTTAACATCAAGCACTTACATACATATAGCATATGACAGGTATTTAACATGTCTATGTTGAATGAGTGGATAGATTAATAAACAGCAAACATATAAAACACAGAATGCAGAGAACCTTTCATAAAAAATCCAACATAATTCTCACAATGGCTCTGAAATGAACTTGGGAATGGTTACCAACTGCCTTCTACAGAGGAGGCACTTTACATACTTAATCTCTCTTAGTCCTAACAGCATTATCTACGATTTGCTCACTTAAAGATTTGAAAAGTTGAATGACTTGGTCCACGATATCACTGTCTTATTGCGTATTGACCAAATTCTTATCCAACTCAGAATTCCATAAACACTTATTTGGCTGTACCACAAACTGATGTATAGATATAGGTACAGATAGATATAAACATACAAATGCAAGTATATTTAAGATACATTTCCCTGAACCATATATTTAAGTATATATATATATATGCTAATATATTTAAGTATATATATATGTATATATATATATAATTTCTGAGATTATTAGTTTTAATGATATAGATTATTAAATATTATGTATCTGATAAACTAAGCATACTCATCATGGGTTGTTAGTGTACACTGAAGCAAAAGTCAAAATATTAGCTTTTCTAAATTAATAAATATTATTCTTCAGATATGTGTAAATTTAATGGACAAAAAGAAAAATAGAAAACTGTGTATTTTTTTAAAAAAGGAATAAAAGAGAAAAGAAAAGGAAAATTTCATTTTTTCACTCGCTTTGAAAAGAAGCTATGCCATTCCAGCTCTTGTTAATCTCCTTAAGGAGGCTGCTTTTAACATGTAAGATTAGATCACTCTTGGTTGTGCATCATCAAAAAATCTTCAAAAAAATAATGTCTTCTTTTAAAACTAAATTTTTAAAAGTACAGATTTATTTCACAAATAGGCAAATTCTATAACTTCATGTGCTCATTTCATCCCTGGGTACACAGAAAATCTGTGGCTAGCATTATTTATATCAGGACTTTCCTGTCAATGACGCATTCTTTTCCAGTAATCTGGAATGTCATTCTCAAACCTGTAGCCAAATGGGATGGTATTTTATGAGCTAAAACAAAATGTTCTGGTTCTTGTGTCTTTATTTCCAAAGTTTAGAGTTCCTTCACTCAATGGTATGACTTCAATTAAGCCTTTTAAATTTTTCCTTTTACTTAATTTTATTTTAAGACCCACCCCTCCCTGCAAAGAAAAACCCAATTACAATCCCCTGTATGTTTTGTCTTTTGCCAAATAGTGAGCAATTTCACGTCATCTTTCCAAATCTAGTTGTCCTCCAACTAGAAAAAAGAGACACAATATTGAATGAATGAAACAGAAACTGTGAGGCCAAGAAGTTCCAATCTTAAAAGAGTATTAGTGACAGGATAGATGATTTTAGAGTAGTAGTGATACAAAGAGGGAGAGAATTTGTGTTCAAAGACAAGATGATGTTGTACAGGACAAATATCAAAAAACAAATAGGGAAGAGGAGATAGTTTTTATGTCAGTGAAGGAGAACTCATTTAAAAGTGAGGCTGAAAATTTTATTGCAGAAAATGGGAGTAACAGAAAAGTTACAACCATATCTCAGAGTTTGGTAGTTCTTGCCTATAATTGCAACTACTCAGGTGACTGAGGCAGGAGGATCACAACTTCAAGGTCAGCCTGAGCAATTTAGTAAGACTCTGCCTCAAGACTAATAATCAAAAGGACTGGAGATTTAGATCAGAGCAATAGGTTCAATAACCAATACCACAAAAAGTAAATGAATCAAAGTCATTTTTTAACCAGATGTGATTTGTATGTTTAGTTATTTAAAGGGTTCATTTGTAAAGTATTGTGTTATATAGATCTGAAACAAATTTATAACTACATGCCAAAACTTAAATTGTATATAATTGGTAAGAAGATGACTCTAAAACTCTAAGGGATATAGGGGAGTAAAGAACATCAAAGTGGATACATCTAGTCTGAATGTCTAAGGGTTCTTTAAACGTCCATGAGTATTTATATTTACTTTTTCAGATTTCTATAAAAATATAACTTCTCATGGATGGTTAAAAAATCTGAAATATTTGTGTTTCCAGTTGGTTACTGTATAGACTCATTGGTTAGAAATAACAGATATCCACATTTCTAGCTATCATTACAGTTAAATGTAGCCTAAAACCAAGAAGATAAGCTTAAAACTCCAGGGCCTAGATTGCAAAAGTAATGCTGTAGGTTGGTTCGTCACATGAACTTCATGTCATCCTTTTCATGACATACAGACAGGGGAAGACAGAGCTTAGAATGTAGTTGCGGGGTAAGGCAGTTAACAGCAAGCCCCTACTTTGAATATATATTTATTAGTTAAGTGTGTCCTTTTATCTAGAAATTTCTGATGCTACATTGTTAAGACCACTAAAATCTAACCCTACCATAACTACTGAAATTTGATTGCAATTGACTTTTTTACTACTAGATGCAAAGTTGTATTTCACTTAGCCCTGCAATTAGTCACCAAATTGACTATGTGAATTCCCTATTTGGAGATCTTCAATGACTCCCCACTGCCAACTCAGTGACAAAAATTCCTTAGACAAGTATTTGAGGCCTTATGCGTTCCATCACTCTCATGTATTCTACTGTGAGCTAAAGTATCCCATATTGTCCATGGTGCATCATTACAATTTGTATTAAGGTAACTTGTAACAATTTTTCTTACTATTCAAGCAACATAGTAGAAAATTGGGAAAAGGAAGAAGAGGGAAAAAGAATAGAAAGTCTTTGTCCTTCTACTATTTGAAGGAAATGTATACTAATTGCTGACATTGTTTGCAAGATTAAAATTATATTTATAACCTTCTAACATATTTAAGTTGTCCACTTTTTATAATATTAAATGATATATACATTTTGTGGGCATCTCTGTGTTACTTGTAAATAGTTGAAAGTATAATTGTTGAATCATAAGACAGAAGGATTTTGAAGTTTTTCAAATAATACCAATGCATTCACCTTCAGTCACACTGATTTAACCTCACAACAAGAAAGAGATCACTAATCATTTTCACCAATGTGTTGGTATTTCATATTTTAAATTTGCAAATATTTATACATTTTTTAAATTTTTTTCTAGTAATATTTTTATATTCTTATTTAGTTTTAAATGTATAAATATTTTATATGTATAATACTTGATCATATATATGAGACATTTACTCTAGTTTTTTACTTAAAATTGTTACTTGTTATTAACATTCAAAAACATTTATGTGGTAGAACTGTTTAGTTTCATTTTTTTTGTCATAATGCTTAGAAAAAAATTTTGGAAAATATTTACCTTATTTTTAATATGCATTTTAATAATTATTAGTATGGTATTGCCTTACTCTATAGGGAATTTATTTTTGCATGTTTTGAGAGCTAAAAATAAAAATGATCTTGTCTTTAAATTTTTCATTTGTGAATTAGCTTTTTTGTCACTATGATTATGATTTAAGTTCATTTATTTACTTGATCTCTATATTTTCATTTTATCACTCTTATCTGTAATTTATTATTTCAGTAGGTTAATGGATTTATAGTATGCTTTATATCTAGTAGTTCATGTCTAATCAATTCTTCTCTTTACCAGAATATATCAATCTTCTAAATTATTAGAAATTTTACATTAGAATCTCTTTATCATGGAAACTCAGTGACCCCAGGGAGAAAAAGAAGATATGTTTTGCTCATTTTAGGAAGTATGAAAGATATAAAGATGATAATGTGGGCATTCAACTCATTTTTTTTTCTAATGAAATTTTTTCCTTTCATTACTGAAAACTCCTTTTGACATTTCTTACTTTATATGTAAAAGCAAATATTTGAGAACTATTTTGGCAACAATAACATTTTTAAATATCAGTGTTTTATATTTTGATGTATGATTTCAAGTTTAGAATATGCTGGGAATTTTAGCTATAGTTTGCCCATTTGACAGATGAAAATCATTGAGACTCAGAAAGAGGTCATGACTGCAAGATCACAAAGGCACTAACAAAGGAACTCTAGTATTGCATGAATACAAAGTCTTGATTATTTTTATTCATAAACTGCTGAGAATCAAAGACTCAAGGTCCATTTCTAGTAGTTTCACAAACTCCCTTATATCCCTTGCATTTAATGCATTGTAGTTGCAGCTCTGAAGGACTTACAATTTTCTGATATTTTAGTGTTAAAAAAAAAGTCTATTGAAAACAGAGCTTTCTGCATTTTTCTGATAAAGAAAGCTTACTAAAATTCACATTTATACTATGGTTACTGTAGAAAGAAACATTTTCACAAATTCTTAGTATTGTGCCTGATATATTGTGAAGATTTAGAAATCTTCAATTATTTAACAGCATTGGTATTCTATGGAGAAATGATTCCATTGAGGAATTCCATTGCATTCCATAGCGACACTGGTACTCTATTTAACAGTGTTAGTTACCATTTGTTGTTGTTATTCTTTTTGTTTTTGCTTTCTATGTTATTCATTGATGCTTATTGCAAAAGTAAATTTATGTCATTATTAAAGATACTATAGCATAAACCTAGATTTTAAAATCACTCTGAGGCTAAATGTTCATGCAGTGACACACACAGAAATATTTGTTGGTACTTGTACATCAACATAAAAAAACAAATAAACAAAAATGTTACCATAATTTACAATTGCACTCCTCTACATTGGTATGTTTTTCAGTTTTGTAGATACACATAAAACTAAGTATATGGATAAATACACACACGCACAACTCAAGTGTATTTTAGCTGATGCTAAATTGGTGAAGAATTTATATCCTATTTAATTGTCAGCTAAGCAATCTACTTTTGAATTTTTTAAAGAAATCCTGCTAATGACTGGATTACATCGGATCTTAGAGAAAAGCTGAAATACAAAATTCTAGCAAGTTTGCTATTCACACACAAAATACTTTCCCTTAACTTCCTTTCTTCTGGCTGTACAGAGACTGATTCCATGAATGATGTTTAAATTGCAGTAGACATCACAAATACAGTTTTTGGAATACAGGTTCTTGTTTATAATCAGGTTGCCTCTAAAGTCTTTCTTTCTGAAGAAATGAATGAAAATATAGAAATCAGAGTTTGCTATTTTGTCTTATGTGAGAAACCTCCATTGCTGGGTGAAAGTGGCAGGAGATCAAGACAAGAAACAGCACTGCACTGGGCACTGATAGACCCTTGACATCTATGGCCCTGCTTTCTGTTGATCAAGAGTGCTTTGCTGGTCATGAACATGGCTAGGTATCCACACACACTCTCAAGAGTGAATCAGACATTGCATCCATAAATCACTCCGCACTCAAAAAATATACCCATTTTTGAGTGACTGAATTTCTTTCCCAGCAGTTTTCTCTCTTGGCTCCCTCTGTGCTTTGTGCTGCTTCTACAGAGGCTTTTTCCATAGATATCCTGTGAACAGCCTGAAGTGCAGATGTTCAACCTCAACTAAATAGGTTGAGGAGGAATGAAGAGCTTAGAGCAATTTGCAAGCAACCAAGCAATGACATTCTCAGTGTTTGCTGATAATAGAACACGATAAGTGGAAGAGGGAGGGAAAAAAAAAAAAAGGATTATAAAATATGTGACAGGAAGAGCAATTAAAGGTCTTTCTGGCAGAATTTTTGGCAAAACTGTGGTAAGATAGAAATTGCAGTGATTACTTCTTTGTACTTACTCATGCTGTTTCCAGTATTAATTCTTGCATTCATAGTTCTTATGTACATGTGATTCATGATGGAAATAATTCCTCATTTCAGTAGTCTGTACAATAATGAAGTGAGAATGATTTAAGATATGAATATTTCCTGTATGTTAGTAGGTTGTATTTTATAGGTATGTAACGGTTTATATTTTGGGTTTTCCAAGTGCTTTTTCTTCCTTAGACAAAAACTAAATAATTCATATAAAATTATTGCACAGTCCCTAGTACATACTGAGCACTCAGTAAATTAGCTCATTATTATTTTAGTGCTATGTTTACTATATTTCTTAATGAATGATATAGGCATAAAAAAGACAATAGAAGAGGAATCTATTTAATGAATATGTTATAGGTTAGCCAGCCTAAAATGTATTAAAACCTTAAGCAACAATCAGGTTCATTACAGACTGCAAAGGAGTGTTAAGGAAGATGTCAACCACTTCAGAGGCAAGAGTAGAAACACACAGACTTAGTGACATGTCTACTCTAATGTTTTCTTTTATTTTCTTTTAAATATAGTTCGGTGATTTAAAATCACTAGGAGGAGTGTGTTTGAACTTCTGGAGATGGGTAATAGATGTTATATGGTGCCACAGAGCACAGGGACCCATTATTATATTTCATTGTCTCTTTTATTACCTGAGGGTAAGTGCAGGCAATAGAACAAGGTGTCAAACTCACTTTTAACCTTTGCTAGAGGAGGAAGCTAGATGAAGGGTTGAAAGGTATTTCGAAGTTATTATCCTTAGAGACTCCTCACTTGCTGTCCCTTTGCAGCGACTGCATGAATGCAATCCAGTCTGAGGTGTCGGCCCCTCATAGCAAGTCCCATTCATTCCCATTGTGTTCTCCCAGGGGCCCTTGGCCTGAGTGCCTCTGCTTTACGTAATGCATCGTAGATGAGTTATCTCTCCCTGCTGTGTGGTCTAGTCAGATGAATTGTGCTTAAAAGCACAATAATCTCCATTTCTGAATGTTTATAAAAAGTTATTACCTTATACTTATTCCATTTAGAATATTATAGATCAAATGTTAGATTTATTGATTATAGTGTACTTTTGTAAGTGGAATGTAGAAGGTCAGGTAATAAAAAATAATATTAGAAGTCATTGAAATTTAGTTCATTTACTTGAATTTTACAAATTTAAGTCCATTAACTTTTGAATTGAATTTTTTTTTTTCTTTTGCACAGGACTTGCTACTAACTTGGCACATAGAGTATGTTCAAGTGTGTGGAGAGTGGTTATTTAGATCTGTCAAGTCAGATCAGTTCAGCCAATTCTCCAATAATCATTTCTGTGACAAAATGGAAAACTGGAGCATCAAACTGAAGTGCTCAAAAGTAAATTAATGGCAACTGTAGTATTGGAAGCCTTTGGAGATTCATGTAAACTGATTTTATTCTTGATGACTTTGGTGTGGCTTTGTGGACCAGAATGATGGAATGAGAGAATAATAACAATGTGAATCCACAGAAGTCTTGTAAAATGATAGATTGAGGGGTTCAATTTCAAATAAGTATTAAATAGGATTACCTGAAATGCCATTTAGTGAAACTGCTTTGTGATTTATTACATATCTATTTCCTTTCTAGAAGTACTTGAGCAATTAGTTTACCCAAACCTTTCACCTTTATATCAGGAATCATTTCTTTGCTGTTTTGTTTTATACTGTTTTATGATATCATTTGCATTGGTTTATTGTCTTTTTATACAATAATTAGCTCTCTTTATTTACATTTCAATAAAAACCATATTTTAACCACCTTACCCTATCGCATAATAATAATAAATCTACTTCATGGTATAAGAGCAAATTGTGGGAATACAAAATTTTTCTACCTCATTCTGACTCATGTTTGCATTATTTTGTTTCTATATTGTAACACTTTTGGTTTATGGTGACCATGTTAACTATAAAGCTTGAGACAATTTTAGGTTAAAAAAATTAAATCAGAAACAGGACTTAGCTAAATCCTATCCAATTCTACATGTATAGAGTAATAGATCTGGACCATGCTTCAGAGATCACTTAGTTGCTTTACATAACAGATGTGAATGTTCACAGCATTTCATGATTCAGAGATGACATGAGTGCTTTAACATCCTGCAGTTGATATTCCTTACTGCAGTATTCCATAGCATTATTTAATTCAGTTTCTAGAGTAATTTAATTTTCCTCTGTCTTCTGTTGTTGTTGTTTTTGCTGCTTGTTTGTTTGATTTAAATCTAGGTAATAAAATTATTTTGGTGAGTGGTATGCTTCGGGGACAGAAATTAATTGTGTGATTAATTTAGTGTGTATGTGATTATGTGTGTTCATCTGTGTGTTCAACCAAATCTGCAAGAATGACTTTTGAAGAACTGCTTTAGCTTCTGCAATGATTCTTAAATGTTTATTCATACATATCAATAACACTTATCAACTTCACCAGGATGTTATTTAGGATTAGCTCATTAGAAAGTACTTAGCACATTCATACAGGCTGCTGAGGTCCATACCTGATGACATGCCCCACAGTCAGCATTTTAACCCTTCACTTATTTTCCTCATTTTTGTCAGTTGTACATGTATAGTTTTTCTTTACATCAAAAACTCACAAGTGCTTTTTTCATCGTAAATTTGCTTTAGTGTGGAATCTAGGATGTTAAAATTAAATTCCCTTTTCTTCCTTTATGAAAAACATTTACCATAGATCAAATGACTACAAGAGCAGAAAGTTCTCTTAATGGCAGGTTATAAAAATTTGTGCACAACTACTGTCATAAAGAACCCAGTTACTGTCATACCCATAATGAGTTCCTTTTTCTCATGGTAAACAGTTTATTAAATAAAGTTTATTTTCCATTTTATTCTGTTGCTATACTTCATCTGCCCCACCCCCATCCCCTGCCCCCACCCCCTGCCACATTGGATGGTTTAGGCTTAAATTGGTTGGTGCCTGTACATGTAATTCGTTTATTTTGTGATGCAGGTAATGTGCTCAAATTGGCCATAATTTTCACCAGGGTAAATGAGAAGAGAAATTAACAGGATAGTTTTTAGTTAGCCTTGCATTTATATTTTGAAATTATTTCAGTAATTCGAATTCTTAAAATATTTTAAAAATTGTGCCAGCCAAACATTTGAAACTGAAAGGAAAAAATTTAATACCAGAAAATGATGTTATATTATTGTTGCTTCACACAGTTTTTAAAATAGACCTATATTTTAGAACGATATTAGGTTCACAGCAAAATTGAGAAGGTGCATCCCTCTATACTCCCTGCCCCCTCACACATTCTCCCCCTCCAACACCCTCCTGCACTAGTATTTTACTTTTACTACTAAAAAAGAAAACAAAAATGCAGAGATGAAGAAATAGTACAGTTACAAAATCTTCAGCACTGCTATCTAACATATGGATGCTCCATTGTACACTGTGTTTCTCCTTAGCGGTATAAAAGAGAACCTCTGATAAGAGCAGTTAAAGAAATGTGAACAGCTTCTAAAACTTGTCCTTTTGCCAGCCTTATGTAATTAATCATGATCCCATTCCTCGAGCTGCTGAGGATTCTTGTTGTGTTGCTGAGAACTATATCCATCTAGTGGCAAATTATCTGGAGAAAATTCAGTTTTCCCTCTCTTGCTTGGTGCAATGAGAATATGTTCTAGGGATAGAAGATTTAAATGAAATGAATATTTTTAGTAAATTCTGAAATAAACTCTTCTAAATCTAGGAAACAGAATGCTTTTGAAAAGATGTGATAGAACTTTGTAGGTTGTGGCTTTGTTGCATTGTGATATGACAGTTTAATTAATACAGTGACAGCAATGCTGTATCCTGAAAGTGCAATATGAAAAACACTACCCTAACACACACACACACAGAGTTTATTTTGTATTACTTCTTTGTTGATGGCTACCATATGTAGATATTAAATACTTTTACCAAAATAAGTCTCTATTCTAGTTTCTTTTATAAAGTATATTCTGTAAGACACTAACTATATTTTAACAAAAATGAAAAAGTTGCTTTTCTTTATTTTTACCAATATAATGTCTATAATGGTAAAAATGAACCTTCTGTTTCTTCTTAGTTTTTAAATATTTTTAAAATATTGCAATTGCAGCTTCAAGTTTGGTATGGTGGAATCAGGTATTCCTTTAGTTTCTTTCTAATTGTGACTATTGGCAGAATGTAATGACTCAAACTGCAGTTGTTTTGACCTTGTGTTGTTTTATAGCAAACCAAACAATTCATGATAAAGTATTGTCTGAGACCTTGCTTTACATTCATTTGGTTCAGCCAGAGAACTAATCATTTCTTTATGGCAGGCTCAGGAGTTAACAAGTACTATGATAAGCTTTTTATATACATTATCTCATTTAATCATTGCAACGAGGAACTCATTAGAGGAACTGAAGAGCAGAAAGCTAATAATGCATCTAAAGTCACACTGCTATAAATGACAGAAGTAGAATTTGCAAGAGGTATTGCCCTAATGATTAATTTGATAGGCTCATCTTTGTCAAACCTGTGCCTGCTCTTCTGCATTATTAGAGAAGCTGTGGTCCTGGGCACTTTTTTCTGACATTGTTTCACATTTTCTATCCAGATGAACACATGAACTAACCATGACAACCCTAATTATATTATCTCTTTTTTTAAAAAAAATAAAAACTTAAAATATTGTCTTCATTTGGTAATACTTTTGGTAATTCATACTTTTAGAAGTAACAACTTAGAAACTCCCTGAGTTTAGATCCAAACTGGAACAGTTAACATACAATCCAACTGGATTAAATTGTGGTATATAGAGATTGTTAAGAAACTCTGAAATCCTACTTGGACACAGCTGTATTCCACGCTGTCTGAGTAATTGGAATGCAAGTAACACTCGATTGAGTCACACACAAGCCAAAGACTAATGCCTACTTCTGTGCTATTCATGCTTCAGTGAAGGTGGTAAAAATGAACAAAACAATTTGAAAGAATATTTGTCACTTGGAAAAAAATCTCAGGCTTTAAAATCAAAATATATATGTCATAAGGAGAATCAAATGTTTCACAGTTTTCCTATCAGCTAAGAGAGACAACTAGATTTTCAACTATGGGTTGCTTTTTATTTCTTAAAAATATTATGGCTTCTAGATTTTAGTCTGAGATTTTGGCCAGTTTCTGGGGCTGAGGAAATAAATTGTAAGTTCATTGAATAGAATGAAACTACTTTTAATTCTACAGACAGTATGGTAACATGGTTGAATTTCCCCCAAGAATGGAATTCAGAAAATTTACTAGATTTGGAAAAGGGATAGAAGATTCATGAGCAAAGAACTGGGAAGAAAGGAAGAAAAAAAAAGGAAGGGAGGGAGGGAGGGTGAGAGAGAGAGAGAGAAGAAAAAAGAGAGAAAGAGAAAGGAAGAAAGAAGGGTGGGAGGAAGGGAAGAAGGAGCTGAAAACCTCTCAAGTCTTTCTTGGTAGGTGGCTCAGCAATGCTGGAATGGGGTTTTCTCTCAGCATTCTGTTTTACCTATGACACCTTGTGCATGCTACTCATTTGTGTCCATAATGTAAGAAGTAAAGATATGCTACACTTTGAATCTTGAATGTCCCCAAAGGCCAATGTGTTGAAGGTTTGTTCCTCAGTCACAGCACTATGGGAAAGTAGTGGAACCTTTAGAAAGTTGTGCCTAGTGGAAGGAAGTCAAGTCTTTGTGCCCATGAGGGGGACATTGGAAACCCAACTCCTTCCTATTTCTCTCGTTGCTTCCTGGGTACCGTAAGATAAGCTTCTTCTGTCATACTCTACCACCATAATGTATTGCCTCACCACAGGCACAAAAGTAATAGGCCAACTGACCATACACTAAACCCCTGAAACTGTGTGCCAAAACAAGCCTTTCCTCCTTACAAGTTGGCAGTCACAAGTATTTTGTTGTAGTAATGGAAACCTACACAGTTTTCTAAGGCTAGGACTCAAAGGGAAATGCTTTAGATATATATATTGCATACAACACATTGAATATACTCCATAAATGTCAGTATCATTCTTTCCTCCCCTGCTGAAATTATGACTATTAGCTCTATTAGAAAAGCTACTTAGGTTGGGTTAATCTACTTTCATCCTTGGCCTGGAAATATTATTAGCAAGAAGTATTTTTGTTACAAAATCATCTAAGTTATAGGAATGGGACACTGAAAGAGGAGAAGAAAATAGAATCATTATTTTATTTTTAAAATCAAGTATCCTCACTAGTTCATGATTAAAGTTCTCGTCGTTCCATACTTCACTGAGGACTGTCTTGTTCTGTTTGTGAATACCCAAGGAAAGTTCTGACTGCGTGTTTGAAAGTATACATGTTTTCTTTATTTCCTACAACTTTATGACAGTTAAAGTATAGAGACCATCAGTTCTATCAGCAAGAGTATTGGTCATAGTCAATAGGGATATATGAAGAAAATCAGAAAATTCTTGATTTGCTTTTTCTTTCATACCAAACTTACCCATTCCTTATTTGGCAACTTTCTGACACCTCCTTTTCCAAGTTACCTAAAATCAAAAATAAATTTACTAAGCTAAATTACATAAATAATACTGGAACTAGGCAATAATATAGTAATATTGTCTTTGGTAAGACTGTTACCACCGGTTACCAGTGATGATGCATTCCTCTTCCCCAGATGTGAAGATTGAACACCCAGTCAAGCATAGAAAACAAGTTTTATTTAAAGAATGTAACAGATTTCTCCACACAGAAAGCTGCTCAGAGCTGGGTGCCTGTGGAAGGGGGCACATCTTCTCCTTTTTATAATTTCCAGGTTTCTTTCTTTTGATGTCCCTTCCCTTTATCCAGTCCATGCAGTGAAAAGGCCGTGAGGGCAATTCAAGGGGAGCCTGCTGGGAAGGACAATCTCCCCAGAGACAGATAACTTTTGCTGAAAGTATTAACATTCCAGTATCCCAGAAGCAGATGACTTTGACCATAAGTGAGGGGAATGTGTCCTGAAGGTATCAACATTCCATTTCCCTACCTTCCCAACCTTATTCAGATTCCATCTTCCCAACCCTACAGGATTCATCTATCTACACTAACTGCCTGACTTTTGTTCTTGCTTCAAGACCATCGGTTCCCAGCTGCATGATCATCCGTAGAACACTACACTTTCTCAATGTCACTCCCAACACATATAATGGCCAAAAGCCCCAATCCTTCCTTTATAACTGCAGTCATTTTGGAGGCAGATATCAACTACACTGGCCAGGAACCTTTTAATTCTTCAGTATTTAAGTAGAAGCATTGGTCTCCTAATGAGAAACAGAAGCAGGGTATGCTAATTTTCAGAAGCATAATTAGAATTTTTTTTTTTTATCTGAAATCTGTTACTCCAAGGTGTTTTTGTTTGGTTCAGAGCCCTGAAATTATAGTTGATGATTTTAATTTTGCTGTTTTAAAGACAACTTAAACAATTACAATTTATTTTTCATTAATTAACAACAGTAGAACATTAAATATCCCTATATTCCTTATAGCTCTTGCCTTTGCTTTTCAAATAGTAACAACTGACATTTCTTTTTGGGTGTTGTGTTTTCAGTCATATGCTATCAGTATGATAACTGATAGTTGCCTATCTACTTACTATAGAGGTTCCTAAGATTTTTTTCCCCCTTTACTTAGTGTTCTAGAAATCTGCATCACTAATAACTGAGATTCCCGTCAATAGGTGAATCTGAAGGCTGATCAGGTCTTAGTAAAGCTTAAACAAATATGAGAAACTGATTCATATTATACACATTATTTTTCTGTAAGAAACCTAACGATGTTATAAGACAACGTTACAGTGGGAGAGAAAAAACTCTGGCTCCAAGGATATTCTCATTGTGTTTTTTATGGGAAATAAAATGAAATAACATAGGGGAGAAATCATGTGGTTTAGTGCTTTTGAGATGACAACTTTAGCAAACAAGGTACACTGCCATCCAGGAAGGCCAGAGCAGCATTAGGCAATGAGAATGTCTCCTCTGTCACGGAGAATAAGCTACAAGGGAAGAGTTACGATCCTGGCAGTACTTCAAATCTCTACGGGCCCTTAAAAGCAAAATTTTTGCTTTTATCCCTTAGATTTTTGCCTGGATTCTATTAGCTATACATGAATCCAAGTGATTGTTGAATAATTTCCTTTACAATTCAGTACAGGCTTAACAAAGAATTAATACCCAACTATGTTATTGAAGTTTTGCCTTTGCTAAAAAATGAGTGTTATTAATTGGTAGAGAGAAAACTACAGAAAATAATAGTAATTTTAAAAACCTGAGAATACTGGAACATTTGCATTGCTTTATATGTGTGTATCATGAGCCAGATATAAACTATTAAATTTTTTGATGCATGTATTAAGGAATTTTAAATCCCATAAAATAATCTTAGAACAACCTTGTAAATGAAAAGTGAGGGGTCTTATTGTTACCTTAAATTAAAATCAGAATGAAAATCAGTTTACCTAAAACTGGTAATTTCAGCATAGATCAACAAATCAAATCAAAGAAGAAACTATGGAACTGGTCTTAGGACATATCCAAAATCTTAAATCTTGTGATTGTATTGGATATTTTCCCCTGTGGTTTAGAAGTAAGTATAACAAATTCCATTTAGGGGATAACCCTAATATTCACACATACAAAAATTATAAAAGAATTTGAAAAGATATGAATCAAATTGGAAGAAATAATATTGGAACTTAAAGTTATTTTATACTAATTTCTTAGGGGTCACATTTGGATTGACACTATAAATAATCTAGGAAATTAAAACAGAAGTTTTGTTGACATACCCAAAGCAACATGAACAGTAAACTGCTGCCATGATATGAACCACGCCACAATGTTCATCTATTGACTTGTATCTATAATGATTATATGAATACTAAGCAAATCAGGCAACAAATAAGGGGCAGAGAAGGATCAGCTATGTGAGACTTCAAAGGCATTACTCTCACAACAATACAGTGTGTCCTTGCTGGAAACTCTGAACAAAATCAAAGGTTGTGACTGCTGTCTCTGAGTCTTGGGCATGTGCACTAAAATCTGCATATAACAGTAAGAGAACAACATTGGCAGCAAGGCCTACAAGTCATGGCAATCCGCATATTCACAAAAACATAATAATATTTGTAGTTGGAGTTTTATAAACTTCAGCTTTTGTAATTTATGACAGTGTGGCTTTAGGTTTGCAAAATCTTCACTGTATTAACTTCATCTCTTGCATTTTTCATGTAGACTTTTGTGTAGATAAAACATAGATTTTATTTTGCACTTCAGTTTTACTTACATTTATAATATTTAAGTCATTTAAATAAAGAACATATGTGAGCTTAAATTCCATTGCACCAAAGGGATGTAGAATTCATTTAAATTAATACTTGAGTTCAAACATGATATGAATTTACAAATTCACTGGAGGAAAAACAAAGTGTAACATTTTAAGAAGCACTGAAAGGAGAAAGAAGTTGAAACTGAGTCATCTCATACCCACTGCCAAACAGAACAAGATTTAAGGAAAAGTACAATGAAGTTCTTCAAATGATAGCACACTTTTTAGATCCACGATCTCTCTAATGTTAAACAAAAATAATTTTGGTGAGGATTGTGGAATGAGACAATATGAGTACTGGTTCTACCAGTTTCTAGCCATATGATCTTAGATCAGGTCATTTATCCTACCTGTGATATAATTTCTTCATCTATAAAATAGTTCCTGTCTCAGATCACATACAAGTTAACAAATATGAGCATGTAAAATGTGGTTGATTCAAGTCTTGTTGTGATTGTGATATATTCTCAATGGAATACCAGATCTCTTTACCCTCATATTTTCAGAGAAGCTTAATAATTTTCTTCATTTTTATTCTTAACACTTCAGAACTTTATTGCAATTTTGCACAACCTTTGATTTTATAGTTGGTAATGATCAACTCAGTAACTACTATTTTTCCCTTTTGATGTTACACAACATTCTTTTTTTCACCCTCCAAAATTTAATTTCCCATCATTTAATTGTTTATGCTATATGTTAAGCATATTGCAAGCACTAAATGAAGAAACAAGGACCATTGTTATTTTTAAGTTCAATACAGCATTACAACTTCTAATACCATTTTAAGCTAAGAATTTATGGCCTGAAAACATGTATTGAGAAAATGTAATTTTATAATAGTATCCTAAAGCCTTGCTATTAAGTGTTTTCTGAAGGCTAACATTAGCATCACCTGGAAACTTGTTAAAAATGCAGACTATCAGTTCCCACCCAAGACATAATAAAGCAGAATCCACATTTTCACAAATTCCCACAAGTGATTTATATACATATTAAAATTTGAGAAAAACTACTTAAACCTTTGATTTAGCTGGCATCTTTCTCAGTGATCATTTATTCTATTTGTTCAACAGGTATTAGTGTACCTTTTTTGGGTTCCTGAAATTTTTTCCTTCTAAGGGTTTGAGATTATGGTTAATGCCAAGGGGAAAGGTTGGTATTGAATGACCATGCTAAGGTCTCAATAGATGTTCACACCATAACTTGGAATATGGGAGAGTTGAAAAACTAATTAAGAAAAACAATGTAGGGTGGGCAATACTGTCTATTTTGAGGTGCTATTATATTTTGAGGTGCTATATATATTTTGAGGTGCTATTATATTTTGAGGTGCTATTATATTTTGAGGTGCTATTATATACATTAGAGATGACTCCTTATAGTTATCGGTACACTAAAATCTTCCTCCAGGAACAACAAGGATAAGAAAAGACACGACACCAAATACAGAATTTGTATGTTTTGCCCAGAGGTATCTCAATGAACATATGAAAAGGGACAAAAATAATACTGGAATGGAAGCAAATTGAAGGGAGGATATTCATGATTGAGAAGATTTACTCTTTGAACGAAGAGGTCCTTCAAAATTATGGCTTCCCTTATATATTTAAAATAGCTTTATTTATAGCATTCATTCAACTAAATAATTCTTTCTCAGAAGTTTTGTTTTTGGGACCAAATATGGTAACTTTTTATAAAAAACAAATAGCCGGGCTTGATGGTGCACATCTGTAATCCTAGCTACCAGGGAGACTGAGGCCGGAGGATCACAAGTTCAAGTTCAACCTCAGTAACTTAACAAGAACCAGTCTCAAAATTAAAAACAAAAAGGAATGGATGTAAATCAGTGGCAAAGCACCCCAAGTTTAATTCCCCATTAAAAATAAGAAGAAAGAAAAAATAGAGAAATGCAAAGAAAACAATTATAAAATACTTATGGTACTCTATATGGCCTGAGGCAGAATCCAAATTTGTTTATTCTTCAGTATACCTATGGCATAATTAAATACAAGTGTATGGTATATCTCAAAAAAAAAATGAAGGAGAGAGGAGAGTAGGGGGAGGGAGAAATAAGAAAGGAAAGCAAGGTATACATTCAATAAAGATGTAATGAATGGAACTTGAATTAAGTGGTTGGATGCATTCATCAGAATTATATAGTTCTTGAGTTAAATCATAGCTATCTCACCAATAAGAAAAAATAAGTAACAAACATTAAAAAATAAAAATATGATTTTATGTAAATGGGCAACTATTTTTATACTTGTATCTAATGAAAATGAAAAGAATGATTTATAAATCTCTATGCATCCCCCACACAACATATTTCTTCTTGTTACAGTGTTATCCCTCTGACTATATAATTGGATATTATAAAATAATACAGATAAGATTAATTAATATTTGTTATGTAGTTCAAACCTTAAAACTTCACTGGTTGAAAACATTTTAAATGAAGGCAATGAATACAAAAGAAATTTTGAAAGAGGTCCGTGTGTTCACTTAAATTCTTTTGTAAATATGAAATTCCATCATGTCTCTAGTTATGTTTTCTAGCATTATTGCTACTATGCTCAATTTTTTTCCACCCTATACTACAAATTAAATATGATTCTATTAATTCCAGTGTCAGAGACTTACACTACAACTGTGCTTTTCTTGCAGTGTTTCTTTTCTTTGAAATAAAATTGTGAGCTGAAACTGCTCAATATTTCATTTCATTCTTTTTTTTTTTTTTTTTTTTTTTGGTAATGCAACAGATCTTACAGAGTTTAGAGGCACTAAACCCAAGTACTCTGAATTCTGATGTCATATTGTGCTTTAAACCATAAAACACTTTATCCCTTGCCAAATGAAATAACAATTAGGCTATTTGCCTAAGTCTTCTTAAGACCTCCTAGGAAGAGTAATGACTCTCCCTCTTTAAAGGAGAACAAGATGACCCACTATCTCAGAAGTTTAAGCCTCATTAACTAAGATACTTAGTTCATTGTTAGGATTTTCTTATGACTGTTGCCAAAAGGCTAAATTATTTTATATCAATCTTAGGAGTAAAAGTCTAGAAGAAGATATCAGAGTGAAGGTACTGTTTTGTCACTAACCAATTCTCCATGGAAGATGTATGACTGGCACATACTAGATGCTTAATAAAACTCAGTGAATGAATGGATGGTCTGCAATACAAGTCCTGATTTAGAATTTCATCTGAACTTGCTTGCATAACCACTCATAAAAGCTGGGTAAAACTAAACTGCAATTTAAAAAGATGTGAGATCCAAGAGACATGGGTTAATGTAATGCATTAAACAACACTATGACCTCATTCACAAAACTAGAGATAAATGTCACATCAAGCCACTCAAGCAGAAATTCTTGTTCTTCAGGCAGTAACTCTGAGAGACTAAAAAAACCTATGAAAAAAGAGCAAATCCCCTATCTTTCACATTGCAAAGTAGCAGCAATTCCTAATAGTGAGGCTCAGCAGCTTTTTGGGCTGATCAGGCTATTTTGGTGCTATATCAAGAGAAAATTTTGACAGTCTTGGCTCACAATTTAACCTCCTTCAGAACGGTTACAATCTGGTGGGGGAATATCCATGGAATACTAAACATCTATCTTGTTTTAAAACCAGCCATTCTCTCATAAATAATAGCTGTATTTCATGCATGATCCTCTTTTTGTTCTGTTGCTACAGAAGCAGCCAACTAGGCAACAGAGGAAGCAAAAGTAAACTAACATATTCCCAGTTCTCTTGGCATCGCTGATGAAAATGTCTATGATGCTTATGATGATCCAAAAGAAACCAGAAGAAAAAACATGTTGGCTTGTGTTTTTTTTTTTTTTTTTTAAGTTAAGTGTGTGTAACAGGAGAATGGGGCACGGACAGCCAGTGTTTGCCAATTGAGAAGAACAAAGCTTGGAGGGAGAATGTTTTACAGCTCCAAAGCATGCTTCAGTTCATGGAGACTAAGACATGAGCTTTTAAAATATTTTTAACACTCAGAACTTGCTTTCACCATTTATCTGCTAGTAATGGTTGAATTACTTACTATATTAAAATTTATTTCTTAAGGAAGATTAGAAAGTATAAACCTTTCTCTCTGTAGATTAGAATAAAATGGGGTTTGTGACATATTTGTAAAATTGGTACTAAGAAGATTTATTCTTGTATCCTTTAATCTTGCTCTCATGGAGCATATCAAATACTTTTCTATGGCCTAAAACCCGGAAGCCTAGTGGAGGGTTTTAACACACAGGTTTTCTTGAGGGAACAGTAAAGCTCTTTTGAAATACAGGCAGTCCAGGTGTTGTGCACTAGAAAAGTACCTTAAAAATGACTGTGCATGCATAAACTGTGCAAAGAGATCTTAATGTTCAATGACAAAAATTAACAATTTTTCTGTGATCTTCTATTTTTCTTTCAACATTGAAATTCTGTTTTTTTTTTAAATATACAGAGAAATGAACAAATAGTAAAACTATTTTTAATGCATTGTAATTTACAAACTTACAAGCACTGAAAATGGGTTTATTTCTAAAAAAAAAAAAATGAGACTCACCTTCTTCTCTTGCCATGTAGCATGTGATATGGAAGGTACATCTTAGGTTTTGGAGAATTGCCATACCCTTTTCTTAGTTTGGATCAGTTTGCATTATTTCATCACTTGCAGTTTCCAGATTTTGGAGAATCTCTAGGAGTTCCTTAAAGGGGAAGACTTTTGCTGGTGTCACTGACCCTGGAATGTCATTGTCTTCATTACAGACACTTTTCCTCATTTACATCGACTACTTTTCTTCACTGTGTTCCTGGGCTGCAGATCAATGATATCTTGGGCTTGACTGTGTCAACATCCCTACATTCACCTATTTCTTGTATAGTAGTTATATTCCATTCAGATTTTACTTCTGATGCTATCACTTGTTACTTTGCTGTACTTTCATTTTTATTGACCACATACCTATTTTAAATTTCCATTTTTATAAAGTATCGTGTGGATTTGTCACCGGGATACAGAATACTGCAGAATTATACCCTTTGCTGTGTGTGTACTTTGAAAGAAGTGCCAAGGTTGGTCATTGATATTTACTTAGCAATTTGTGAACTGAATAGCTAGCAGCAAAGTTTGTGTTCTATAACCGTGCAAACTGTGTTTCACCCACAGTTAATATACCATGGTAGATGATATTTGAACTATGTTGTTGGGAAACGTGTTATTTAACTAAACCATGGTAACTAAAATTCACACATCAGCTATGTGCAAATGAGGCCTGCTTTTACAGATAATTTCTTATTGAGTCATATCATTTAAAATGCTTTACATCTAAAGAATATTATGCTTTTAGATCTTTATAAAAGAGTGAAGAGTGAGAGTCTATAGGAGATATGTAGTTTATTTTTAACCAAAATTACACCTATGTAGAATTTCATGAGTATTAATATTTCCCTTATTTATAAGCATAACTAATGAGAAAAGTATAGGTTATATCCAGTGGGGCTTCACAGTAACCACTAGAGGGTTCTTTTTGGTCAAGGATATTTGGTTTTTAATCACTTTACAGATTCTGAAGTATAACGTCATCAATTCAACTATGTATGTGATGAGGTTGTGTAGAAGTCACTCTTGTTAACTTATAAGAAAATACTAATTTATATTAAGAAATCTAACTATCCTTTACTTAACCCTTAGACAAACTTATTCTTTATCCAAAGTCAAACTTGTTCAGGCATGGGATAAAATTATTTATGGGAATGTTGTTTATTGGTCATAGAAATAGAACATAGAGTTGAGTTTCAAGGTATTTTTTAAATCAAATAACATTCAATTGTTTGTCTCTTGCTATTTGAGAAATATTTTTCTTAAGATCATAGATGCCAATTATAACGTGAGTACTGTTGAGTGTGCATTTAAGGAGTCTGTTGGTATGCATTTAAGTTTCCAATGCTCATTTGTCAACATTGTTCATAAGTGACCCAAACTAATTTATTTTATGACATTTTCTTTGCACTTTATAGTTAGTATAGTAATATTTCACATATATTTAAAATGACAGACACCAGAAGTGAATATTTAATGTTTCTTTATCCTTCTTTTTCTTATCATTATTTATTTTTGTTATTTTAGTTACCTGTCTTTAAGGACATAAATATTGCTTCATTTACAGATTATAAAGTTTAGGATTCTCAGGGCAATATTCATAGATCACTATCTTGAGTGTTTTTGTACTGGAAATATTTCCATCAGGAAGTCACCTTAAATTATTGGTGTAAAACTTCATTCATGGAATGAATGTTTCCCTTAAAGGAAAACACAGAAAGTAAAATTTTCCAATATTTATTCCCTAACAATTAGGGTGTGTGTTAATTAGATGTGTAATTTCTAATTAGTAATAATACTCAAGATTCGATGACAACATATATCAGAAATTAGTGGGGCAAATGTCATCTTCATAAACGTTTAATCCATGTTCTACATTTAGAAGAAATTTGGACTGGAAATTAAAACACAGTATAAAATCTCCTTAAAACTGAATTGCAAATCTCTTTGAAAACGAGTGTTCCCACCACATGCTAATAAATAGATCATGTCAAGTTTATATTTGCAATCTCATAAAGGCAGTTTCCAGAACAGTCTTCTCTGGTATTCATGGATACAGCTCTCAGAGTATCTTGAACTACGTGATGTATATTCTGACATACTGTATTTCAGAAGTCCTTTGTGTTCTGGGCTCGGTTTTCTGCTGACAATTTCCCCTCCAAGTTTTTCACCTTGTTACTAGATGAACAATACCCCGATAAAAAAAGAAGAAATTAAAATATATGTATATATGTATACATACACTGGATTGAGGAGGTCTCATATAGGTAGTTAAGAATGTTAAGCCATAGAGCTGATTATTTTCCTATTCTATTTATGTCATTTTAAACCATCATATTTCCTTTTCCCAGTTGAAGGTTGACATTTTAAATTAATATATAGACTCTGTCTGTTCAATAATGCTGGTGACACCTTTTTTTGTTACTCTAATGATTATTCAAGGCTGATGTAAGAACACTTCCCACTAGACATCACCAAATATGCCCAACCTAGTTATGTTTCCAGAGTGATTTTGTCACTGCAACATGATTAAAATGCCACATTAAATATGCAAAACTCTATAAAATAGAATTCAACAGATAATAAATGCATATTAATAATACATGACTTATTAATCTGTATATTTTGGCTGAATGAAACTCAGAATATGCCTTCAATTCATGGAGATTAGCTGTACCTTTTATAGTTACTTTCTTTACTTTGGATAAAAATTTTTTTTCAGGATCAACCAAGACTTGATATCCTGTCTATTTATTTATTTTATCTTCATAAATTAAAAAATTATTTGATAGATTGAAATTTTTCAGTTATTCTGGTATTTTTTTGAGTTCTTATTTTCATTCAATGAAGAACAAGTAAAAATCAATATTAGAAAAAACAGTTTCAGAAGTTTGCTGTTAATTTTATTTAAACAATATAAAATTTTTTGATCTCTTTATTTAGGAATCTAATACAGGTAGAGCTCTGAACACAGGTATTTTTGCAACAACATAAAAACAGGGTGAAAGTAAGAACTACTACTTGTCTGTTTAAATTTACAACAGGATTTTTTTCTCAAAATGTTTTTCAGAGAAATAAATGGAAATCTAGAATGAGAGGTTATAGAATATAAAGAGATAAGTAATTCATGTAATTTCAGTTTAAAAATTAAACCTCAACTTAGAGTAATATTAATCAAAGGTATGAATGTATAAAACCTAAATTACATCTTGTTGGATGCCAGATAGGGTCACTCCATGAAAGAAAGTTAATTATTCACAATAACCAAGATATAGAAACAACCTAAAGAAAGAAAGGATGAAGCAAATGGATCATTTACTACACCAGAATATTACTCCATCTTAACAAGGAAGAAAATCTTGCCAACTTGCGACATAGGATAAATCCAGAGAAAATTATGCTAAGGAAAATAAACCAGACACTCAAAGAAAAATATGTGGAATGTGAAAGAGTTCAGTTTATAGGAAGGAAGGATGGAAGGTTGTTGCCAGGGTCTAAGGGTGAAGCAGGGAGGTAGGTCACAAGGAATGAAATTTTAGTTATGCAAGATGGTAAAGTCCTAGAGATCTACTTTAAGGCACAGTGCCTATAGTTAACAATGCTGCACTGCTTACTTAAAAATTTGATATAAAGGTGGATATTAAGTGTTCTCATGACACATATATACAAAAACTAATAAAAGCATGTTGGTGTCAACTTTTGTAGGTAATAAATATGTTATCACATAGATTGTGGAAATAGTTTTAAGAATATATGCTTGTCTCCAAACTCATTGAGTTATATAGTTTTTATGGACAGAATACACTCTGCTTTTTGTATTTCAATAAGATATCAATAAAATGGTTTAAAACTTATTGAATTAAAAGTAGAAAGTCAAAAAAAAAATGATAAAACAGTTGAACTCCTGGTTCCTGCCAGTTAGTTTCTGGGAAATAATCAAAATAAGGAAATAATCAAAATAATCAAAATAATCAAAATAATCAAAATAAATGTTTTATTTCAGATATAAATAACAAATGTAAATAAAGGTAAGGTAGGATTTTATCAATTTAAGAATAAAAGATTTGCAGTACAGGAAAGTGAATATAGGAAATACTCAAAGGCTTTCAATATATTCCAAAATTAACCATATAAAGAATCATCCTGTTCTATGTCATTACACACAGATGATATTTGGTTAAATGTAAAACAAAACAAAACAAACAAATGTCACAACATGCTTAAAATATCACCACCACAACAATCATTTATCTCTTGTGATTGCCAATGTCCTCTATATCTCTATCTTGTATTTAAGTCAGTTCCCCCACTATTGTCAACAAAATTAATTGTATGTTATTTGAAGTTTTAACTATAGGACAATAAGATATGGATATTTCTTTTATTTCATATTATATCAGAAAGTTTTTATACCATCACTACTGCTTTAATAAAACAAAGCCTCACTTAATGTTTGGCAAAGGTGTAATGGATTCCCAATCAGAAAGTTGCTATGTGTACATTTTACAAAGCAATGAAAGTTCTTCCATTGGATTTCTTAACAGGAACATGCAAATGATTTCATAGGATTGTTTTCTTTATTACATACCAATACATATATCATAGACAATATAACTAGACATAATTTTTGTGTGCATATGTGGTGCTAGGCCCTCATGGATGCTACGCAACATAATATTCATGGAGAGGCTAATTCACAGTTTGTATCTTCTGTTTACTCTCCTCCATTCGGAACATTGACTATATCTGTTGACTGTCATTTTAATAAGATATTGACACAGGACAAGTGATCCTGAGTTTGCCTAAAATTCATAACTTGCTTTTAGTTTCTATTTTTTAAAATTCAAATTATTTCATTGATTCTGATTTGCTTATGTACCTTAATTCACAAAGTAGTCATAATTACTTGACAAGAGCATTAGAATTAGTAGTAACACTTTGTAGAATAGAGTTTAATAAATTACTAATTGAAGTTGTGCATAAAAAGAGTACTTTGGACATTGGCTACTAAGCAAAGAATGTTGTTATTATAGTGTACATCTATCAGATTACAAATTTTTGAAAATTTTGATTGTTATATATTTCTCACTAAAATTCCAAATGATGTTCTGACATATGTTAAATACATAGATAAAATATTCATTTCAATATATTGGTAATTTGTTAATGTTTTCATGTTTAGGAATGATAGAATTTTCTTTTAAATCTCTATAAATTTTATTAATTTACCAAAATACTGTTTCTTCTCCACTTAAAAAAACACATTTAGAAACTATTGTTTCACATAAGTCATCATTTTTGCAAATGGTAAGAATTGATTCATGACTATTATAATTTCTTAATATACCTTTTCTATGTTATGAAATGTATCCTAAATGCCTTTTTTTTTGTAGTCTTCATAAATCTGTCATTCTACGCCTTTCTTACTCTCGTTTCCTATGTTTATCTAAAATATTTTCAGGTCAGGGTGATTATACTCCTCATGTGTTTTCTTTTTTAAAAATCCATGGGTCTTGGATTTTGTCCACTACCAAAAAGTGACATTTTTCTAGGTTCTTATTTGTAGACCTTTATAGATCAGTTCCTGACTGGCAACTTCAGGGCAGCATTAGAGAATTGCATTCTGATTTATTGGAATGCTGTGAAAGAATTAGACATAAATGTGAGGGAGGGCTATAGATCATAAACAGCATTTATTCTGATATTTCAGCCTTACTTTTTTGTAATAAAAATCCCCTTAACAGTCTAATTTATTAAATTTGTACTGAATCTAGAATTTCCAAGGTGCTATGTTCACACCTTATAAAAATAAGTATGATGTAGCTCTTGTCACCAATTGGCTTAAAGTCCAAAGAGGATGAGATATTGTACAGGAAGAACTTTAATCAAAGACTTTTAAATAAAAGTTGACAAGTTGGAACGATCACAGAGGGGATGGATAGGAGGAACATTTGAGATTTGAGCTTGCCCTTATATGGCCAGGTAATCTTTTGACAGGTAGAAAGAGACACAATGGGAGGAAAAGCAAAGATGGCTTTGAAAAACATTAAAAGTTTTTTGAGGAGCAATGTGTTAATTCCAATTCTACCACAGGGAAAAACTCAGATGTAGAAGATGGCCTACGAGACATTTATTGGAGGATAAATGGGAGTGAGCTATAGAACACAGGGGGAACCATGACATTAATGCAGGTCTTGTATCTGTGAAAGAAGAGGTGATCAAGAAAGGCTCAGATAAGAAAAGTTCTATGAAAGCCTTGTTCAGCTTGATGGGGCAACTGAGAGTGGATGTCCCAGCACGAATGCTGGAGCCACATTCAACCTTTGGTGGGAAGCAACCTGGGATAGCATGGGTTCAGTACTGAAAGGTTGTTGCTGAAGTCTGTAGACGACTATGCTCCTATGACAGAAATTTGAGTGGCAGATGTCCATTGACATCACATCTATCTGAAGAAATACCAAATAGTTCCATTTGACCAGAACATTCAGAGTATAACACAGGAAGGGGCTGGGACCACATCATGAAGGGCCTGAATGTATAGATTAGGACTATGTAGCTAAAGGTAAGACACTGAAAATTTTAGACTTTTATACAGAAATATCACTTAGAAAGAATTATCACTTAGGACCATAACTAAATTCATATACATACACTGATATGCAGCATTGACTTCACAAACCCACTTAGTATCTACTATACCAATTCAACTGAAAATATTACGTAGATGTTGATATAGGAATGACTGAAATGCAATGTTAGAGAAACAGATTGACAGGAGAATCAAAGATTTGGTAAAAGATAAAACATAAGATGAAAGAATGGAATGATAAAAAGTTCTAAGTATAAATCTAGATTTCTCAATGTTTATGTCATCCATCCATTCATTCTACACCTATTTCTATTATGTGCTAAATATTATTTTAGATACTAGTAATATGCCAAATCCAAAAGAAATAAATCTTTTTTAAAAAGAGAGAAAACACAAAAATCCCTTTTTTAATGGAGTCCACATTTGAATGTGGTAAGATTGAAAAAGAAAAGTAATGATTTTATCATGTGGTAATAATAGTTATGAAAAAAAAATCAGAGCATGCATGTGAACAAGGAATGCCAGGAAGTAAGAGGAGATCAGGATGACTTCATCAAGTAATGATAGAAAACGAAGAAGCAGAAATAGCTGGAAAACCATTACTAGATGTTACCAGTGTATTAGGTTTCTGAGGGACAGCAATAGGAAGAAGAACCTAACAGGGCAAAGATCCTGAGGGAGTAGCATTTCTGAATTTCTGACTTGTTCAGTAACAGCAAGGAGGTTGGGAAATTTGGAGAAAAGAGAGTGATGGAGCAGAGTGGGAAAAATTCCAGAGATCCTTGCATGATGTTGATTAGGGATTGGGGTCAGGTATCTTTTAGGACAATACCCAATTAAAGGTTGATTTTTAAACTTTTGAGTGACATGCTCTTGTCTTCAATTTTCATTCTGTTAGGAGGAAAATAGATTGTATGAAAGAAAGTTCATAAGCAGGACAACCCCATATGAAGCTCTTCCTTTATCGGTCAAGCGATTTTAATGATGAATGTAGTAGGAAGAATTCAGAATTTGGATATATTAATCAGACATTAAAAACTGTTACCCTGCTATTATTGTGTGTATTTAATTCTCAGAGTTTGGAGTAATCATAAATAAACATATGTCATATGTTACTTTGAGTAAGAAAAATAACTCTATGTTGTACATACATTGAGAGGAGCATTCAATATGTCTTGAACAAATAAGATATTCTATGGATCTTTTTTCAGCAGTCTTCAGAAAAAGAGTTTTGCCGCATGAAATTTTATAATTACTTCCATTAACAGTGTCATAGAAATTAAAAAGGAGTTTGCAAATGCAGATTCTTCTGTCAAAAATGCTGCTCCTTTCCCTTAAAGTTTAGTTCTCCGTTTCAGCTGAGAAATCTTTCCTGACTGAGTATGGCCACATCACAAATTTCCCTGAAGCCACCTTGTGCTCCTGTGGCCCTCTCTGGCCTTGCTGTGACACCTAATGCTTTCCAGTTCTTGCTGATTTAAACTTCTGTCTTCTCCTCAGTTCAGTAGCCCTTAGCTGAGCAGCCTGGAATGAGATTTCTTCTTCTGCTTCATTATACAGCTATTTGATTTACCAATTAATGATGCATGTTTATAGTTATTCACATATTAAAAAGGCATAGCTTCTCATAAATTTACTGAACCTTATCCATTATCACAAATTCAAATGCCCTATTATGTTAAATTTCCATACATAAACTCTCTCCCAAGTAGAGATTTTTATTTATTACCATCTATGAGAGATCTATAACTGAAATAATGAAAAGAAAGTACATAGGGAAGATTCTGGCACACAGGAAGTGCTCAACATGTTCATGGCCATCATTTGTTTTTTTGAAATATTGGAAGTCAAATGTTTTAAGTGCAATAGTTAAGTTGATAAACATATTTGTTTATTTAAATTTTTATTTTTCCTTTTAATTTCAATTTGATTAAAAGTTTTATATAAAAATTAAATGTAAACCAGGCATGGTAGTGCACACCTGTAATCCCAGCAACTCAGGAGGATCATGAGTTCAAAGCCAGCATCAGCAAAAGTAAGCAACTAAGCAATTCAGTGACAACCTGTCTCTAAATAAAATACAAAATAGGGCTGGGAATGTGGCTCGATGGTCAAGTGCCCTTGAGTTCAATCCCTGGTATACTGCTCCTCAAAATGTAAGTGGCTAGAGAAGTAGCACAATGATAGAGAATGTACTTGTAAGATTCTTGGTTCAATACCTAGCATAAAAAAAAATTAATAATATATTCCAAATATTTTTGTCAATTCTTTCCAAATTCTTCCCATTTCTAAATTTATGCAATTGAATAATGGGGCTGTCCATTGTTTCATAAATAACATTAGAAGTATAATTTTGACATATAATAGTATTCTATTTTTATTTGCTATTATAATTATTGACATTCAATTATTACTTCCTTAATAAGTGATAAAACGCATTTGGACAATCCTAACTAGAAAATTCAGATGAAATATTCTACTTCTGTTAATAAGGAAAGGGATGAATATTGTTGCAGGGGTTTGGAGTTTTTTTCCATTCAAAGAAGAGAATGTATTCGGTTATGTATAAAAATACAGAACAAAGGACATAACTATAAAGTGTGATAGAATTTAATTCAATTTGAAAAGAGAGAGAGAGATTTTAGGAACCTTTCTGGGAAGTGTCTATCATAATTAAGAGAGTGACAATGATTCTGCGGTCCTTCCGGGAAGAATGAACTGTTACAAGGGAGAATTTAGAGCAGGAGATGGCAAAGCAAGGTTGAAACCCTAGTTTTTCCACTTCTCTCCCTTATGAAAGTCAGATTTTAAAAATCACACGTTTTCTTTGAGACAATTAATTGGATTAATTTAAATGTTATGCTACATGTGAATTAAAAGTGTATGCGAATTTAAAAGTGATGCCCTAGAATCTTCCTATATTCTACCTAGTGAGCACTAATAAAAAGCACCATGTCTGTTTCTTTCACTTTATGTTTATGTCAAGTCAGAATATTCCCAGTTCTTTTCCTCTTCTTTATTCATTCTTTCATAACTGACCTAAATAACCTTCATCTTCGTACACCTACAAGAACAATAATCTTGTTCCCCAAAGAAAAACAATTGTACTAGGTTTAGGACGACTGAGAAGTTTGAGGCAAAGCAAACTATTTCAAAAGAAAGAAAAAAATGTTGAAAAATGATAGATGAGGTGGATTTTATTCCTTGGTGTCATGAAATAGTTTCATCATTTGGCCATCTGCTCCTAAGAATTTTATTTTAAACAAGAGCTTACATTGTTTTTTCTTATCTATATCACACCAAGACACAAAGGGATTGCAAATAGAAGTATTCATGACAACTGATCCATTCCCTATTGGGAAGACACATGGCACCTAAAGAATGTGTATACTTAGGAGAGCAAATCCTATCTCCATCTCTATCTTACAGAGTGTCTGTTAAGGGACCAGGGAGTTCTGCTCTCAAGTGCAAAAATATGGTCTGTGAATGTCACTTAGAGCATTTGCCTAGCATGCAGGAGGCCCTGTGTTCCATCCCCAGCACTGAAAATAAAACAAACAGGAACAACCCCAAGTATAAAAATAAACTAATATATGTTGGGAACCAGAGTCCCTATAGAAACATTTTAGGTTCTTTGTTGGAGTTCAAAAGAATATTTTGAATGTTAATGATAATAAATCTATGTGCTCCTATAATTCATTTTTACTCTTAATACTTAAAGTAGATTAGACTACATTATAACCGTTTATATTTTTTACAGTTCAATAGAACTATTCCATAGTACTCGTTGGATTTTCTTGTTCCAGATAAATTAAAAACAAAACAACTTCGTGAAGAATACTTCAGGAAATAAATATCCTCTTGAATTGGTTTCAGGACAAAACTACCTTGTATTAAATTTACTCTATAACCTTTGCTACTATAAGGAAAGAGAGAGAGATAGGGACAGAGAGACAGAAAGAAATAGCATCTTAGACCATCCCAACTGCTATATGACAAATATCATAGATAGTGGGCTTTAACAATGAATGTTTATTTCTGACAGTTCTTGAAGTTGGGAAGTACATGTCTGGTGAGGATCTCTCTTCCTGGTTCCTAGACATCCAGCTTCTTGCATGGTGGAAGGGCTAAGAAATTCTCCCTGCATTTTTTATAAAGGCATCAATCCCATTCATAAAAAGAGCAATCATGAACAAAACAAACCCACCTTCTAATACCATCACAGCAGGCAGTAGGATATCAACATATGAATTTTGAGAGGACACATCCAGTCTATAGTAGATAGATAGGTAGAAATTTTTCATTTAATGGAATAAAGTTACGGATATAGGCCTAGATTTGCCTCAAGAAGGCAATAGCAAAACTGCTGTGGAACCAGAGGGATGAGACCTCAAGCTGTAGCATTAGAAATTAAAACCTCTAAACAACTTCAGAAAAAAATTACATTGGAAATCCATGTGCCTATTATTTATTAAAATTGAAAGTAGTAGAGATCTAGCTAGTATCCAAGAAAACTTCACATCTCAAAACTAGATACATTTACCAAATATATTTTATTACACATGGAATAGTTTGGGATAAGAGTTTGGTTAAAGTTTCTGCATAATTAAAGTTGAGAATGTGAAGATATGATTCACTGATTTTCTTTAATATTTTAATGATCTCTTGAGATTTATATGTGCTAGCTTCAGTTCATAGCCTTAGTTAGATATTATACTACTTTACATCAAAGAAATTCCTAATAGTTTTCATCTTTTCCCTCTGTTGCTCATAATATGCAATGTCATGTTTTTCTGTAACATGCTTTTATTTTAATCCTAAAAATTCTTTGGAGGGGATGGGGATTATGTTAATCAACCATATCATAATCTCCAAGATGGTATTTTTGTTCTTGTAACTTCTCTGCATTTAAATTAATTGGACACATGCATTTCAGTAAAAGCAAATATGAAGTGATTGACAGCATGAACCAAAGCTGCTTTTATTAAGATGGGTCTTGATACTTACTGTCAGATTGCATAGATCAACATTAATGCATGAGAAGCAAAATGGTTGTCGGTGGCAGATATTTGTCAAAATTAAATTGGTCAACTTTATACAGTCTCATGTACAAAATAAACTATTTTGATTACTTTCAGATGTGTTCCATTACCATACTTTCTTTGGAACTTTGAAACCCTTTGATACTTGATATACAAAATTACATCATAACTTTATTGAAAACATTACTTTAAAGCGGCAGGTCAGTGAAACTATGACAATTTTCCAGACCCATTCACCTTTACTTTGTTCTGGAATGACATTTCTCAAATTGTGATCCCCAGATCACTTGCATAGGAATTATCAATGAGTAATTTATAAAAATTTAGATCTTTAGGCCCTACCCCCAAATATTTGGTCATGTATACACAGCAATCAGCAATTTTAACAAGCAATATGTTTGATAATTATTGAATGTTAATGCCTGGATGCAGCTGCTGTGACTTGGATTTTATGAAATTAATTGGGCATCTTTAAATGTCCTTGTGTAAAACCAAACTATTTTCATCAAGAAAATATACCAGTCATTTTGCATGTTGTAAACCATTATTTTAGAAGTTTGTTGTCATTGTTCTTGTTGGAAGAGAAAAAATGCACTAAAATTGTTGGTCTCTGATATTCTATACCTTGATTGGATCTATAAAGGTGTAATAAATATTTGTAAAGCAACAAAAATACTAAAATTTTAATATTTTCTCATATATTATTATATAATGGAACACATGCTATAGTGTAGAAATTTTGGAATACTTACCATGATGCTACCACTATTTTTTGGAAAAATATTGCATAAGTCATTCCCTTTCTGACCTTGGATTCCCATATATAGAACTTCACCCTCTGCTAGACACATTTTGGAATTTGTATCCTTATGTGATCATATAGAGGAGAAAGATAATACTGTTTCTTCACCCATCAAACGATTTGTGGCTAACACCCCTATAACAAAGTTTAGCAAGGAAAAGTGAATGTATTTGTTTTACCACTGTTTTACATGACATGGGAGTCTTCAGAAATGAAGACCCCAAGCTCCAGAGAAAACTGTATTTTTATGAACAACATACAGAAATGTGATTGGAGAACAAAAGGGTATATAAGCCAATGGTGATGAACTGTGGGGAATTTAGCAGGGCCTACTGGTTCATATGCTTTTCTGTACCTTCCTGTCTTCATTTCTTTCCTCTGGGAATAGGGCAGGATCCTTCTGGAATTAGGGAACTTATGATTCATTTTCAGGGTAGGGACATTGGATAAACCTTTTTATGACCTCAGGGGACAATGGTGGGAGTCATTTAGAGAGTGATCTATAGATCTCTCAGTTTTCTTCAGCTTAAAATATTCAGTCTTTCAAGGTGCCATATTTTGGAGTACAATGTTCTTAATCCTATAATAGATACCTAGAAGTCATCAGTTATGCCTCAGGTGTTATGGGGCACAACTTAAGAACAGACCGATCACCACTGAGAAGTCCAAATTTGAGAGTCTTTATTAAGCTAGCCGGCTGACTGTCTCACACAATGCCCCAAAAAATGGCTATTGGGAGAACAGCCCCAACCATAGGATTGTAGGGGTTCTTATACCAAAAATCACATCAATCTTAAGTGTCTGTTGCTATGATTCGAAATTACAAACTAACTTGAGATCATCAACAGAGGGAGAAGTGGGTCAAAATGATCCTTACCTAGGTACAAAGTAAAGAATGGTTGCTAACATCCACACAATCCCTGTTCACATGGTACATTGTTTAAGAGCAATAGGAATCAAAAGAGAGCAATTTTTCTTTACATAGGAATTGTCATTCTGTATTGTTAAATGTGTCACAGTAAGTAACCGATTATGGGTACAGAGGCAGGGTGTTTATTTCCTCCATAAAATGGAGTCTCAGAGCAAAATAGAGTCTGTTTAGTCATTTCCCTTAGAGTTTGGCCTATAACATTCTCATGGAGTCAGATCTGTCAGTCCATCACACAGAGATATATATCAACAGACTAAAACCGGCTTTATGAAAATCTCTGCAGCTTTCAAAAAGAACTCAGTCGTATTAGTCATATTGTAACTTGTAAATTTTCTGGGCTTTATCAGGTTATTAAAACCTATATTTTCTTAAGTACTCTCTTAGTACTGAATAATTTTTCTTAATTTTGTGTTGATATTCTTTTGATAAATTGGTTCCTATAAGAATATTAAAGTGAGTTTGCCATACATATACTATGACATTTTTAGCTTTTGTAGATAGATATTACGGAATTACTTTCACCATTGTATAAATTTGTAGTTCTACCAAGTTTTTTCCAAGGGTGGAAATTATTGATTAGTTTTAAATGTTTAAAATTTTGTCAGTTGAAGAGTCATAAGTGATAGATATTACATACTGATAGTCATTGGCTTTTTATAATACTTAGTGAGTCTAGTCTTATATGTTTTTTCTTTTGTGATTTGGAGGGTGGTAACCATTCATTTTGGCCTAGTAAAATATCACTTTCAACAGTTAGGCATGCAGTCTAAATCACTAAACTATTAAAATTGATTATCCTACTGCTGTTGCATAATTTGGGTCTTCCCATTTTCTCTATTAGGCCTGGAGATGGAGGAAGTGTGGAAGGAAGGTTGATTTTCTTTAAGGAGAAAAATCTCTGAAAATCAACCTTCCTTGATCACTCCTTCCATCTTCAGGCATAATAGACATAAGGGGAAGACCCAAATTATGGGCCTTCTTTGTGAAGTTAGCAGTAATGAATATGCAAACCTGAGGGTTCTGATTATTGCCTCAATTTGCTTTTGTCAACATATATTCCAGACTACCCTGAGTTTAAGAACTTGATAAAAATATGGACAATTGACCCAGACCTATTGAAATGGAATCTCTGGCAGGGAGGGACAAAAAAATCTAAATTTTAACATTGCCTGTATGGAAACTATAATTTGAGTAGGAATGCTTTGGGGGAAAAAATTCAAGAAAACCAATTTATATGTAATTATTAGATTTTACATTCAGAAGCCAAATTGAACAAATAATTAGAAATACCTACTACAGATCACAATGTTTTTTGTAAAATGAGCTATTAAGATGCATAATTTACAGAGGAAATATACATTAAACCTGAAAATAATGATTTTGGATGTCCTCTGTATAATTTAATCGGTAGCAATTGCAATGTTTAGATGAAATAGTAAAGTTCAACATAAAGCAGTTGATTTGCTTGTTCTATGTAATCACTACAAACAAGCACAGCAGGCAGATTACTGAAACAATTGAGAGGCTGAAGAGGAAAGTTAAAAAACAGTAAAGACCACTTTCTTGCAAACCATGAGGTATTAATTCAGTGAAAATACTTCAGTGAAAGGCTACTTTTCTATACATTCACTCTTACTGATTGCAGATGTCTGTTGACAGATTTAAATGAATTTTTTTTTAACATGTGAAGGAGAAATGAACCTCTCCTTTTTTTTTTTCAGAGCAGTTATACTTGTCAGTATTTAATGTCAATTAGAGTTTAAAATTTATGATTGATGTCTTTAAACTTCTTTTTGGTAGGTGTATACAATCAAGTGGTAAATTTTTCTTGCCTTAGTCCATGATGAAAAAAAGCAGTAAAATACTAGTCATTAAAAACCTCTCCATCAAAACAATCTGATATTATTTAAAGTACATATATTTATATTAAAATATAATAATTTAGTCTGTGTCTCCTAATGGCAAGTCTGATAAAAATCAAGAACCTGCCAACTACTCTTGAAGCTTTCTGGATCACAGAATGTCAAGTGGGAAGCTTAATGAACTCTGTCAAAAGAAGTTCTTAGCTTTTTCCTTGATGTGACACCAAGGATGAACCATAATCACATCCCAGCACATTCTTATGAATATACCATGTGCCCTCACTTATGACCAACCCAAGATTTTTCTGGGAAGCAGAGCAATTAGTACCACAGATTCTTTATCAATTAATTTGCTTTAAACCTGTTCCCATTAGTACTGTTTATTCTTAGCCTCCATAAGGGTAAAAAGGCAACAGTTTAATTAGAGAAAATTTCCTCTCAGTAAATAAATGTAATGATTTCTTTACCATAAAGAAGTTTTGTGGTCTGCAAAACAAATTCAGAAAGAAAGGAGATGGTTTATTATTGGGTGTGAAAAGCACTGGGATGAGATCAAGCAGCTCATTCTCAGCACTGGGCAGCAAGGGAGAGTTAAGCTGGCTTGAAACTGGTTGAATCCTTTTCAGGCAGGACATAATCCTATCACTCTAAGAATTTGATTGAATTTTTTTTTTAATTAGCAGTTCATAATTTTAAAATACATATTTCAAATTATTTTTTGTTGGGTGTTATTACCACTTAATTCCAGTGCAGTTAACAAGAACAAACCTTTGTTCTATTTCTGGCTTTTTGAGGTTTCAGGGAAATTTGGAAGATGGAGAAGGTAACTACTGTCATTTATGATGTTCTTAAAAAAAAAAACCAAAACTTTTTTAAAGAAGGCTTTTTATAATCATTCTAATTTTCTATGAAATTCTTGGGACCAGAATGCATTTTATACTTGGAAGTTTTATGAGTTTTGGAATATTTGTATAGATTTAACTGGTTGAGCATCCTTAAACTGAAAAGACAAAATACAGTATGTTCCATAATTTGGAACTTTTCAGGTTACCACTCAAAAAGTTTCAGATTTCAGTTTTTGCATGCATTTTCAGATTAGGGATGATAAACTTGTATCAATACAAGAAGGAATTATGAAAATGTAAATTAAGTGCATTTTATTTTATGCTGCAAAAAGCGAGCATCAAATGTGAAGGAAGTGATTCTATTTAGCATTCATTTTTATATGAATTTTATCATAAAAATATTCACATCTTTAAAATGTCAAGAAACTTTTAAAAAATTAAGGAAAGAAGCTTTTTATGGAATTATATTTTGTTTAAAGATCTTTCTAATATAACAATTTTTCATTTGAAGAAGAACTTATGAATTGAATAGTTTGGACAAGGTAACAAGACAGTGAACACATTCTATTAGGATTACTCATTATGACATTTTTACATAATGGAAGAGTTTCACTATTCAAAGTTGTACTTATTGATTTAACATGTATAATTCTGATAAGTTAAATGTGCCACTTGGGGAAATGTTTAAAAGAGAGCTATTTATTTTTTTCTGCTTTTAATTTTTTGCTACAAAAAAATTTTGTAAACTGCAAGCCACAAGCATTCAGAAATGAATTTGAGGTTTGTTATGCAATACCCATGTCCTAATGGTAGCTTTGCCCCTTACTTGTTTAAAGAGAAACAGATCATTTCATTTTTCAAATTTTCATTTTATTCATAATTAAAATGTAGATAATAATATCCAACACTTAAAGATGTCATAAATGAATGTAATAAATATGTAGTGCCTCTTTTCTAAGAACAACAAATATGTAGTTCTTTCTTTCTAAAGTATATGGTTAATATTTACTTTCCCTTTTTCTACTTTTAAATTATGATCATTAAGATATTTTTGTTATATATATATGACTTATATTCTTCTTTTGGACAGTCCTTGTGAAGGACTTAGTTTGCCAATTGTGGGATTTTTGTTGAGTAACAAAAACATCTCTCATAATTAAATTGAAAAAAGTATAAAGTAGGTGGCTAGATATAGAAATGAAAATATTTCATTGGAATCCTGGGTTAAGAAAGAAGAAGCTATGCAGCAAATAACCCCGGTAGGCATGATGGCCCTAGGTGACTTCCAAGCTTAGCCACATGGCCAAGTGCAACATCACTAATAGGTGACAATGCTATTGAGGATACAGGCTCACACATTAATGTGAATATGTTCTATCTGCTGTGAGTATAATTCTGAAGTGACATTATACGTGCATGTCCTTATATTATGATTGGGGGAAATGTTTAGCAACCTTGAGCAAATTGCAGCCAACTTGGAAATATTGAAAATGGTCATATAGAGATAAAATCTATTAATGTAGACAATTAAGAGATGGATCATTTTATTTTATGTTAATCCTATTTTTTCTTCAGCAGGAGAAACATTGATAAAATCCCTATAATCTTAAAATTATATAATAAAAATGATGATTTCTTTTTTTCCTAAAAGTCCTCTTTCAAGATTTTTAAGTATACATTTCAGTCCAAAAAAATAAAAATTAAGAACAAGATTTCAGCATTTGTGGTTTAAATCAAAGTATACATTCTCTTTGGGTTTTAAAACTGATCCAATTTTATGGCTTGCTTTTTAATGACTGTTAATATTTCACTGAATTGATAGCTAAGCATGTGTAATTTACATCTCCCTTTTTAAAAGCCTATGTGAAACAACACTTAATGTGTACATCAAGCACATATCTTCTCATTTTAAAAATAAATTTCTTAAGGTAGAGATGCTTAATGTAATTAAGCAAATATTTTAATATGTGATTCGTTTGACCATTTTCTCCAGAAAATATATATTAAATTTTACTTTTACCAGAAATATAGCAGGCTGATTTTTTTCAACCCATGACTTTTAAATTTTAGTCTTTAAAAGCATGTACTGATTTTTATGTCCCAACCTGATGGCTAAGTATTCTAATTAACATGATTTCTAAGCATAGGCTTCCTTTTTTTTTTTTTTTGTCAAGTCTAAAATCAAAGTATAATGGAAGGATTTGCAAGAGCAAAGTTTTCATTTTTTAAATCAAGGGAAAGAGCTTCTCCTCTGGCAGTCATGAGGCTTTACAATTTTCATGTCAATTATTTGTGTCACAGTTACCTCATTTCTAAAGCAGGAGTGGTGGTAGACAGTATTCACCAGGAGAAATTTTCAAGTTCAATATTAATAATGGGTTAAAAGTGTGTATTAATTCCTATACCATACCATTATGGGGTGATTAGTGATAATCATATCCATGCATGTGGACATGATTAATCAGCTTCAAATTCAATTTTATCTCACTCAGTTTTATTGGAGTTGAAGTACAGTTAATATCAGAAACTAGTGTATAATTTTAAATTTTAAAAATTATTAGAGAATAATCATACATTCAATTGAAAAATAACTAAAATAACTGCTTGTTTTCACATGTTATTTTAGAATTAGACTAATAAAAAAAACTTTGGTTTTGTTTTGTTTTTTTTTTTGCTTTGCAAGTGAATATTGCTAAACTATTAGAGTTCACTCTTTAAAAAACAAAGTTCAGTTATGGAAGGTTGGGTGGGGAGAACACTTGACTGCTTTTCTTTTTATTCCAATCTGACAATGCTTAATGGGCTTACAATAAAGAAGGATTGGATGCATGATTAACATCATGTAAGCAAGCTTCACTCCAGTTTTCTGACAAGATACCAAATCCTCTGAGTTTTACGTGAGAAGTAATCCCAAGATCCAATGTCAGCCTAATTCCCCCAAGACAGCTTAAATATTTATCATTTTCTCTTAAATCAAGTAATTCCTTAGTTTCATTCAGATTCCATTTACACATATACATGCACACACACACACACAATCAATGTCTTTTTATGTCTATCTACCCATCTATCTGCCTGTTCACCTCTTTCTTTACACAGGGACACGTACACACACGCACACACACACACACACACACACACAATGTCTATTTGTATCTGTCTACCTACTTTATCTGTCTATTTACCTGTTTCTTTATACAGGGACACACACACACACACACACACACAAACACACACACACACATATATTGTTTCCTTTTGAATACCCTAAAGGATTACTGAAATGTATGTCATCTGTTTCTCTTCATAGCTCTTTGTTGAAATATATATTATAGACAAGCAAAGCCATCAAATTATATCTTTAGGAAAGTCTACAACTGGAAAAGATATGAAGGGGAGAGACATTTATTGTGATTACTAGTCTACAGTCTCAGTAGGCTAGGATTATTGTAAGTAAAATTGATTTTGTCCATGATTTGATTTTAATCTAGTTTAGCAGAATCATATTCTACAAGGAACAGATATTTAATTTAGTACATTATGATGAAAAGACTTCAGTTCAGAGTAGTTTCATGCATTTGATATGATAAAAGCACTAACTGATTATTAGGTTTTTAAAAATAGTTATTCCTTTTTATTCTATTACCACTTAAATAATTTCCTGTGCTCATAATATTTATATTAAATCTAGAAAATATTTTAGGCTCTTGTACTGATACTCAAGTTGATTGTCTCTGTAAAACACATCAATTTATGAAAGGATAAATAGAATTTAAAATTTTCTGTACAGGTTGTTTTTTCTGATCTAGAGATTTTCAGAGAAACCACTTGCCATAGAATGAGTTGGAGCTGTCTAGTTACAAGCTACAATTGTAAACAAGGGTCTATGGAAACCAATCTCCTGTAATTTTCCAGTCTACTGTTTTCCAATATCAAGAAGTTAGAACACTTGGCAATTTTGAAGATGCTGCCTAACAGAGGTCTCTAGCACTTAACAGTTGAGACCAGATGGTACTATTTTCTAAGGTTAACACTGAGTCCAGGAGAACTACCCAAGCAAAGAGAAAAAGCAAAGGGTAAAATCAGAGGGTGGTATCATATTTCTTTTTTTCTGTTGAATAATCTATGCAAAATTTTCTTGTTCTGTCTCCAAATTTCTATTGATGGGGTTCTTGACACTCTATAAATATCATATCGATTCATCATATTTCCTGTGGTCTTATAACCTACTTATTGTAGTTTTGTGTTACAATAAATATCAAGAATATATTCTTCGTGTACATGTGTTACATAAGACTTTTCTTCACTTTTCTGTAAATGAATGACCAAAAACATTTTTTCACTCTATGCCATTAATATTCTTCCCAGATGTTTTACTATATAAGATTACAAAGTTAAATCCAAATGACTCTATGTAGGCAGCATGCTTTTTGTTATTGTTTTAAAAATAAAGAATTAGGAAGCATGTCAGACCCAATGGGCAAATTCACATGGTAGAGAAGAAAGGAGGATGAGCATCCTAATATTGTAGTAGTTCTTTTTTTTTTGCTTTGGAAAGCGTCTTTAGTTCTATGAGCCTCATTTTCATTTACTAAGCTTTATTATATCTACCTGAAAGAGATATTGTGTGTTAAAATTATGCAAAGTAGATAAAGTCACTCCCCAAACTTAGCACAAAGTTGGCCATTAATAAATACTGCTTCTGAAATTTATGCTTCCTGGTTCCCTTGTGATCAGATAGTCTCTCATGAATTCTACACAGTGAATTGCCATTGGAAGCAAAGTATATCCCTGCCAGGCCAGAGCATGTAATTACTTGTGGGAGATTGTCCAGAACTTTATACTTCCTTATGCCATGGAAACCAGCAATGTTATGGTGAGTACTTGATCCATAAGCTAAGATCCTAAAGTGAATAAAACAGAATAGAGCCTTTAGCTGGCCTGCCATGGCCTTATAATATGAATCATGAATATGTCTCTCTGATGACTCCCTTTCCCTTTTAAAAGAAAGGTGATGAATACTGTTCGTCCTTTTGTTCTCAGACATATTAAAAAAGACTGCATTTATATCATCATTTTAATTAATCTGAAGCATGTTTTGCTAATTTCTCCTTGATTGTCTTAGGACTCAAATTCATTCCTAAATACTTCCAATTTCAGAAGAGTTTTTAATTCACTAGATTGCTGTATGAAATATATCTGTGTATGATTTTGCAAGTATAAAAAAATGGAACAATTCTTTAAGACCAGTGCTCCAGATGTTGTACAGAACACACAATTGTTCATAGTTCCTGATGATTTCCTTTTCTTTCCTTTTCAACATATATCTGCCTCTGCAAATGTGAGCTAACAATATGCAATGTGCAATATGTAGTCATAGAGGGAAATGGCAGGAGATGGGCTTGCCTTTTACATTATCTAAAATGGTTAACATTTTGAAAGAAATCTCGCATCCTCTGCAAATTTTTCTCCAACCATTCTTGGGAACTGCAAAGAAGGCTTTTCTTTTGTCAGATGACTCAGTAGTATGCTTGTGTTCATTCAGATAAACACTGGGATTTTTCCTGCAGTAAGTTGCAGGATTTGGGACACAGGTCACATGTTTTAATGTGTTGTGTTTTTCCGTTTTTTAATCTATCTATCTAATCTCTCCAATTTCTTGCCTGTGTTTCACTATCTATTTGGGGCAAATAAGATTGATAGTGGTACCTTGGTTTCCTGTCACTCGGGGTCGGTGAAGCTGTGTAAGATACATTGCCCCAGCTGAGTCAAGGGAGCTCCCCTTCGGCCTAGGCCTTATCAGTAATCTTTGACTTCCACTGGCTGGAACTGCTGGAGCGCTCCACTCCATCTCCTCCCTCTTCCAGATTCAGGAGTAATGAGAATTCCCCCGCCGTTACTGCCTGAGAGTCCTGGACTGAGATTACATCAGCTCATTTAGCTGGAGCTTTTCAGGCACTCCTTGGCAGGAATTGATTTCCTTATTTTGGTTTCTTTGCTTTTGGATTCTGCCCAAAAGACAAATTCAAGGAAGTGAATTCTGCCCTTACAAGGTCTGTTTCAGATAATTACCTGAAAATGTTAGAGAATGTAAGGGAGAAGGGAAGTTGTCTTTCTTTATCTGTATACTCACTAAGAACACATCTATAATGCACTTTAAAAAGGTGCCTTTCTTCTTCAGAGTTTGTTGAGAAGAAAAATGGAGAAGAATGAGAAAGTTAATTGATTTGCTTTCAAATGTTTTACTAGGAATATTCAAAAAGACTTAATGTCCTGAGGTTCTATAACAAAAAAGTAAATTATACATATATATGGATCTACATATATATTATGTATTTTAAACTGATCCTTTCTTCATCAATCATGATGTCATTTCAAATATGCTTTTGTCAGTTTTCAAACCACAGCTTCACTGCTTTTGAATATAGTTATTATTTTATAAGTATGCTAGATATATATACAGAGATATGATTAAAACATTGTTCTGGCTCTCAAAGACCTTGCAGTCAGCTGAGGCAGTCAAATTAACACAAGAAATAATACCTGCTGATAACTGCAATGATTGCAAGAAACCCGGGGTGTGATGGGGCGCTTCTGGCTTGCTTATCCTAGGTTTGTGGGAACTGTAGAAGAGTTAAGAGAATACACGACAATTGTTTGGAGGGAAAAGTTCAGATTTTGTTTTTGTTTTACTGTTACTAAACAACACAATTCTTTTTCTTCTCTATTTTTTTGATATAATCTAACTCTACATGAGTGAAAAAAAAAACAGTAACTAAAATATAGAAAGTCACTGAACTTGTCAGCTATGCAAAATGTAGCTTTGATTTTTTTATAATAATTTTTAAAAATTGAACAAACCAGACCTTATTTGCCAAGCCAAATAAAATGTTTTTATTTCCTTCATAAGTATTTTATGCAGGGGAGTTTGATCCTTTAAGGAAAATACATCACAGAAGGTTCAAATACAGTCATACATCACTGAATAAAGATGATACTTTTTGAAAAATGCATATTTAGACAACTTTGTTGTGAAAACATTCATAGAGTATACTTGCGCAAATACAGATGTATTTGTAGATGTAGTTGTACTTGTGCCTGCTCCACCGTGGGCTACCTGGTATAGCTTTTTGCCCACAAACCTGTATAGCATGTTATGGTGCTTACTACTGTAGGCAATTGCAACACAAGGTAACTATTCGTACATCTAAAAATAACCGGAAAAATAAACAATAAAAGACAAAAAAATGTTATATCTGTACAGGGTACTTGCCCTGAATGAAGCTTGCAGTATTAGAACTTGCTCTGGGCAAGTCCTTGAGTAGTGAGTTTGAAGGACTAGGACATTCCTATAGTTTTCAGTAGACTTTGTAAACACTACATACTCAGGTGATAATATCTTTATAAAATGACTTTTCTTTCCTTAATGAAAAATTGACTCTTCTGTCTATAATATTTTACTTATGAACTTTTAGAAAAACTTAAAAGCTTAGTATTACCTTTTATGTAGCAACACTTAGATTAAAGCCTCTCCCCCCAAAAAAAGCTGTATGAAAATACGAAAATATTTTCTCGTTTAGATTCTTATTCTATATGCTTTTTGTTTTTAATATTTTTCTTTTTAGACATTTCCTCCTCCAACATTTTCTTTGTTAAAACTTAAAACCCAAATAATCACATTATCCTAGGCCTATACAAGGTCAGAATCATCAGTATCACTGTTTTCCACTCCACATCTTGTCCCACTGGAAGTTCATCAAGGGCAATAACATACATGGAGCTGTCTTGTCCTATGAGAGCAAGGCCTCCTTCTAGAACACTTCCTAAAGGACCAACCTTAAACTATTTCACAGTTAACTTTTTTTTTTTTAATTAGAATGGGTATCATCTAAAATAACAATGAAAATTATAGTACAACTACATAACTACATAAACCAGGGACATAGTCTTTATAACTACATAGTGGTTTATAACTACATAAAACAGGGACATAGTCTTCATATTTTTATTAGGCTTTACATACTGTACGTAATTATATGTGCCATGTTTTTACAACTGGCAGAGCAGTCGGTTTGTTTACATCAGCATCATTATAAACACGTAAGTGATGCACTGTCATACTTTATAAGGTTGGTTGTGATGTCATTAGGCAATAGGAATTCTTCAACTTCATTGTAGTTTTATGGAACCTTTGTCTTGTATGCAATCCATCATTGATCAAAACTTTGTTATGTGGCACATGATTGTATGCGGATCCATAAGGAATTGTGGAGGGATATTCCAATACACATCAACTGGGTGGTGATTGAGGAGAAGATGGAATAATTCTATATTACTTTTGATGTTCTATTTGGTTTTTAATCTGTGAGTGTGGCTTTCAGAGTGGTTTATGTGTACTAATTTAGGAAGAGAGGAGGAAATAGAAGCTAAAAGGAGTATCTGAATTATCTTATATTTCTGTTACATTGTGATTATTGTCAGATCCATGGTACTGGCAGTGTGGGTGAAAATGAAGGGATTAATAAAACAGTCATTTCAAAACAATATCCAGGTCTGAGAATGATCAGCTATAACAACCAGGTGAGAAAAAAGTAATCAAAAGTGTTTATTTCTGAAGTGTCATGACAGAGTGAAAACAAAAGGAAACAAAACCAGAAACAAACAAAAAACCCAAGTGTGGGTGGGTATGAAGTAACTAGATTTGAAGTTCAGCTCTCCATTTCTAATATGCGGGAGTGTAGGGAAATTATCTCACTTTCCAGGACTTCCATTTCCTCCTGGGTTAAATAAAAGTAATAATTCATAGAGTGCAGGGTTACTGTAAAAAATCGCAGGGAACAAAGCACAGGACCTAAGCATCACATCGTGTATGACAGCCTTTGTCCTGTGGAGAGCAAAGTGGGGCTCAGACACTTTGCATGACTGGCCTCAGGAAGTCTTTCAGCAACATGTGGAGAGTTTGCTCTCCTCATGACTTACAACAGAGAAGGTCCAGTGATGTGAGCAACTGCCTAAGTCATACAGATAATGAGTGGCACTCCTGGAATTCATAACCAAGTCTCTGACTTCAGAGCCAAACTCCCTCCTACCCAGCTCACACTCAGTACACAGAATCTCTCCTCTTTACACAGTGTTCATCAGACTTTTTGAGGACATAGTGAATGAAGTGGGCTGTCATCCCAGCAGAAAACTAAAGCAAAGCAAAAACAAAAGCAAATAAAACAACCAAAGGACATCCATATAGAAAAAATATTCATTTTATGAATGCTCTTGAGGTAGTAAAAACCTCTGAAAAGCTTATAGCTTCAATAGTTATTACTGAAGAATTGAAAAAAAAACTATTCACTAGGAAATCAGTGCAGCAATAGAAATGAAACCATCCTTTTTCATTCAAAGTATTTTCCTCTGTTAAGTTTCTAGTGCTATTCTGTTTGATTAGGCAAGTATTTGGTATAACCATTTGTGTCTTAAAAGGACATTTAGACCCTCTGGGGTCCAGACCCTCTTTTCAAGATAACTACATGATTACACTCTTTCCTGTAGAGTTCAGGTCTCTGCTTAAATGTCACAGGTCTTCCTTGAGGGATTCATCAACAATCACCCTCTACAACATGTTGCATTCTATACCCTGTAGTATTTGTATTTCTAACACTATAATTAATTGACAGTAAATGTAACTTTTCCATTTTTTTTCTGATCTCCCCATTAAAATGGGACACCTAGAATAAGATCAGCACACACTAAGCAGTTGATATCAATTGTATAAGTGAATAACAGAGTTTCTAGAATGCCCAATATGTGCATGATGGTGCAATTGTACTTACTGTTTTAGGTAAAGGGGAAAAGAACAAGAAGAAGAGGGTAGAATTAAGTGTGAATTTGTGGTTCAGGGTGCTTGAGTTGCCCAATGAGAACTCAGACTTGCTGGGGAATGAGGGGAAGAAGAAATCAGCACAGAGTTAGTTGCAGATGGAATTTCATTTATGCTGTAGTTATCTTGTAAAATGCCCCTTTAACACATTTTACTCCAGAAATGTTGAAAGACCCCTTTAAAACATATAAACTACACCTAAAAAAAGGGAGATTTTATGTGTTTACAATTATCGGAAAGTTGTCATCTATTTTCAGGTTAGCTGTATCTGGTTAGTTCCAAAATATAGGCTTCTCTGTGCCCAAAGATGCCTTTATCTCCAGCTGAAAGCCCTTTTCAAAAGTGTACTAAGGTATAGAAGCTATTAATACAATTATTTGTTACCATTTGAGGGTCAGAGTTTAGCCAGTTATACAGAGTTTCTATTTAACATTGATCATAGGCATGCTGTTATTGCCATTTTAGATTACCCGTGTTCTTCAAAGCATAAAAGTCTGTTGCCCTCATTTATAGTGATACTTCTATAGTGGGAGGAAAAGTATGTGTAGTTATAAGTTCAATTACAGCTCCTGGTTTATCGGTGGCAGTGTCCTAAACTGGACCATGGCCCTGACGAGGGCAATGCAGTGAAAAATGAGGATCACGCTGAGTACAATGGAAACTTAAAATGAGATTGGGTTTAAATTCACAGCTGGGACTTGCACACTTGGCACAAGAGAACATAAGGTCAGTATAGTAAGATAAGGAGTGTTCAATCATATCCAGCTGAGAAGCTAAGATACTGATTTTGTGGATCTGTTTTAATGCCTAGAACTTTTCCTGGATGATGTACAGTTCATATGTGAGTGTGTATATATATACACACAGACACACAGGTCTATGTGCATACTGAACCTATGAGCTGGATTTACATGCTGAGAAATAAAAATCCTGAAGTCATAAAAATTCATTTTCCAGTAACATAGCAAATAGTCTTTTAAAATCTTTTAATAAAAGAAGAAAATGCCAGATCATATAAAACATAAAGATTTAGATACAATGTTTCATTGTGAATTTAAAAGCTTTTGTTTCAGCAGTTTGCTATTTAAATTGGATTTGTATGATATATATATGTGATATATATATGTGATATATATATGAAGACAGAGAGAGAGAGAGAAAGAGAGAATATGCAAGAAATATTAAATTTTTTAATTTCTATTTGACATCTGTAATTATAGAGTTTCAGAGAATAACACTCAAAGTGAGAAAACAACATAAAATTATAGGAAAGACAAGAAAGGAAAGAAAGAACACTACATTTTATTGATGTTAGGTAATAGTGATTCTATATATATTTTTGGCAGTTGTACTATTCATCCTTGGAATTAATATAAATGCCAACACTCTTCACTATCTTTAGAGGAAGAAAAAAAAAAAAACAAAATTCCTGATTCATTTAACGGTTTGAGAACAAATTGGTAGTTATTTTTAGGAACAGTTTCTAGACTTAATTCTTTGTGAATTCAGTCTTACATCAGATACTAGCCAATGTCTCAGCCCCCACTTCTTTCTACAAATTAATGTCAGCTTGTTTTATTTGTCTGCTTTTCCTAATACATAATTTGCAAAAGGTTATCAAAAGGGTATCAAAGAGTAAGTCCAATTTAATGCTAGGATTGCATGAAAATTTCACAAACCTAGGAAACACCTAGTTAGTAGGTTTAGTTTAAATACATTTCAGTTCTTGAATGGCCAACTATGGTGCTGATGATGATCTATGACCCACAGGTTGAACACTAGTTATTTCCAAGAGTTGTCATGTTGGGAATTTTCTCTCTGAGTTATTTTCCTATATCAGTTGACAATGGATAAAAAGTTTGAATCTAAAAAATACGTTAATAAATAAATAAAGAAAAACAGTATCTCCCTTTGGATCTCTGTCTTTTATTTATTCACTCATTCAACAAATACAGTGTGAGCAGTTAACTACTTTACAAACACTGTACCAGATCTGGTCCCAATCCTTATAAAGCCTCAAGGTTTCTACAAAGTTTGTGGATAAAATTTACAGTCAAGTAATATGGAGAAGAGAAGTGAACATATAGATCCATTTATAATTACTCAAAAGACACTGGCCAAATATAAAAGGGATTCCTGTAGCTGCTGCTATACATTTGCTCATTATTGTCTTGCAGTGATAAGGCAGCACATTGCCTAAAATATAACTTTTCAAGAGAAGGCAAAATAACTCTATATTTTTATTTGAAATCATTCATTTTAAAGTATTGGTACAGTTTCTTTTGTTGTTCTTGTTGTTTATCTGCAGAACAAACATATTCAGCCTAAAGGCTAACACTTTGAAATGCATCATCTATACAAAATATTTTGTTTAATGTGTTTTCCACTCTAGATACTGAGTCTCTAGTCCTAGAAGATTGAAATTATCACTGTGTATATGGAGTTTGGGAGGCAATGTGTTAGTAATGTTGTGTGTTTAATAAGAGAGCAAAGCTTGTTCTTTTAGGAAGCAATTGGTGATGCCAAATAAGTGCCCAACTGTGGCGAAAGTAGAAAGGAAATTTGCTTGAGCAACTACTAATATCATGGATAATTTGTGCTGATAGTGCTGTTTCATGATACAAGTCAATGTTGTTTGTATTGTTCGTTTTGTAAATGAAGAAAAATAACAAATCTAAACATACAATATAACACATGCATGTTCAAAATAACTGTAATCCTGAAATCATAGGTGTTTCAAATGATATTCTTGCAAGACATTGTGCAAGATAGTTGACTTTGCTGATCCTCAATTTCTTTATATGTACAGAGAATGTAATAATAAAACCTTGCAGAATTTCTGTGATATTTATCTGAAATAAGTTGAATATTATGAATTGCACTTCTATAGATATTGGTATACATGTATCACTGTAGCATGCTGATCCTAGTTATTTTGGATAAATATCAAGGAATGGGATAGCTGGGTCATATGGTGGTTCCATTTCTAGTCTTTTGAAGAATTTCCATACTGTTTTCTAGACTAGTTGTACTAATTTGCAATCTCATCAATAATACATAAGTATACTTCCCCTTCATATCCCCACCAGCATTTATTGTTATTTGAATTTTTGATGATTGTCATTATAACTGGAGTGAGATGAAATCTCAGTATAGTTTGATTTGCATCAAACTCTAATTTCTAGGATATTGAACATATTTTCATGTCTTTGTAGACAATTCGTATTTCTTCTTTGGAAAAATGTCTATTTAGTTCTCCTGCCCATTTATTTATTGGGTTATTTGTTTATTTGGTGGGTTTTTTTTTTTTTTTTGTCTTTTTTTTTTTTGTTTGTTTGTTTTTTTAGTTCTTTGAATGTTCTGAATATTGATCCTCTGTCAAGGAGTAGCTGGCTAAGATTTTCTCCCACTCTGTATGCTCTCTCTTTACACTCTCCATTGCTTTGTTGTGCAAAACACTTTTAGTTTGAGTCCATTCCATTTATTGATTCTTGTTTTTATTTCTTGAACTTTAGGGGTCTTATTAAGTGAGTCAATGCATGCACCTATATATTGGAATGTTTTCCTTGTTTTCTTCTAGTTTTGGAGTGCTTCTAGACTAATTTCTAGGTATTCAATCTACTTTGAGTTGTTTTTTGTGCAGGTTGAGAGATAAGGGTCCAGTTTCATTCATCTACATATGGATAGCCAGTTTTCACAGTACAATTTTAAAGAAATGTTGTCTTTACTCCAACATTCGTTTTTAGCAGTTTTGTCAGAGATTGAATAACTGTATCTATGTGGATTTGTCTCTGTGTCTTCTAATCTATTCCATTGGTCTTCCTGTCTGTTTTTTATGCGATGCTATGCTGTTTTTGTTTCTATAGCTCTGTGCTTTCATTTGAGATCAGATATTATGATGCTTCCCACATCACTCTTATTGTTCAGCATTGCTTTGGCTATTCTGGGTCTTTTATTCTTCCATATGAATTTTAGTACTGTTTCTCTTATAGTTCTGTAAGAATGTGATTGGTATCTTAACGGAAATTTAATTGAATCTGTAGATCATTTTTTTGTAATATGGCCGTTTTGACAATATTCATTCTTTCTATCCAAGATCATGGGGGATCTTTCCATCTTCTGGAGTCTTCCTCAGTTTGTTTCTTCAGCGTTCTGTAATTCTCATTGTAGAGGTCTTTCATTGTCTTAGTTAGATTCATTCCCAAGCTTTTTTATTTTGGTTCGGATTTTGTTTTGTGAGGTTATTGTGAATAGAATTATTTTCCTGATTTCTTTCACAGCAGATTCATTACTATAGTATTAGAAAGCTATGGATTTTTGTATGTTGATTTTTGTATCCTACTACTTTGCTGAATTTATCAACCCTATAAGTATTTTGGGGTAGAGATTTTAGGGTCTGATTATGGGATCATGTTATCAACAGAGACTTTGACATTTTTCTTATTCTCTTTGTATTCCTTTAATTTCCTTCTCTTGCCTGATTGCTCTAGCTAGCATTTCACGAACTCTATTAATAGAAGAGGTAACTCTGGACATCCTAAAGTGCTATTTTTATCCTCATTTAAGACAGGAGAAAATGGACAGAAAGGTAAATTAAAGAAGGTTTACCCACAATTTTAGAACCATGGTTTGAACCCAAGCATTGTGACTCCAGAACAGGTTTATAACCAACAAAGAACAAGAATCTCTAAAGAATATAGTGATCTTACTTAAATGATTACCCAGAGACACACTTTTATCAAGAAAGTTTATTGATCATCTGTAATATTGAACCTCCTTCCACTCTTGATTGATATAATTAATGTATTCTGCATTAATTGGAAGCAGGAAATCAAATACACACAAAACACAAAAATAAAGATGCATACATATATACTATATGGCCACCTAGTTAAATAGAATAAATATACTGATCAGATCCAGAAATAATCATATTTTTATTAGTTGGGTTTATATTGATTTGTGTGTGTGTGTGTGTGTGTGTTATCCTTATTCCAAACAAATAAGTATTTTTCTCTTAAATAATTAATTTGCAATTATTATGTCATTCAGCACATTAGCTACCTTATAAGAATTAACATATAAATTAATACCTACAACTTCTCATTTGAAAATAGCACTTGGTTTGGCAGATTTCACCCTAGTAAATCTGTTCATGTTTACATGTTGTGTCTTAAAGTATTATGTTTATATTTCCATTGTTTTTTTAATATTGCACAATTTGTATTTAAACACTATATTTTTCTTAGAATATGACTTTACCATTCCAGGAAGGTGTAAGATACATAATTCTATTTGAATCTTATTGAAAATATCCAGGAGGAACATGGAACACTTAAAAATGCCCAGTGAATGTGGACTGGATAATTACCAATTGTGTCCATGTTACCTGTTTAGGTATACATAAACTTAAAATCATAACAAATGTAGAATTTTCAGAACAGCTTGATAGTTATAAACTGTAACTACTCAAAGTTCATGTTGGCCAGTGAGTCCCAAAGCAACTGTTACTCTCATATTTAATATTTTGACAGGTATATGATAGCAATATAAAAAACCTCAGAGCAAACAAAAAAAATTTTTTTGTTTAGCATTTAGAATTTTTTTGTATACTATTTCTCAAAGGGAAGAAAACAGGTTGAATCAAAATAGTTCCATTACTGCATTAGTCCACTTTGCGTTAACTTAACAAAATAACTGAGATAATCAACTTAAAAAGAGAAAAGGTTTATTTTGGTTAACAATTTTGGAGGCTTCAGTTCATGTTTGGTTGACCTCAATTCTTTTTGACCTGTGGTGAGGCAGCCCATTAAGGCAGCATGTCCCTCAATTCCCTTTGAGGGCATACCCCTAAAGACTTCAAATTTCCCTCTAGATTCCACCTTTAAAGCTTCCACCATTCTCCTTAGCACCAAACTGGGGACTAAACATTTAACACATAAGCCTTTGGTGAGAATTTCAGATCCAATCTATAGCTGTGACTGTAAGTAGAAATAATTAAATATAATACACCAAAAGGAAATTGAATTTTATAAAGACCAATTCAATAGTGAGAACTATAGCAGAACTTTCTGCAAGAATTCATCCCTCAAGTTATTTTTAGAATAGTAACATTCTCCAATGTTTTTACTAAACAGAGATATGCTTATTATATCATTGCCAAACTCAACATAGTCTCTCTTTTCTATCCACAAAACATACATATGTATGTGTGTATGTATATATGTATGTATGTATGTATGTATGTCTCTATGTACCTATCTATCTATCTATAATCTATTATCATCTACTGAATACAAATTAGAGTACCGGGTAATATGACAAATCCAGGGACATTTTATAAATGTTCCTGATGAGGGACTGTGACTTTTCTCAGGATTAATTTGGTCCCATTATTTGTATTTTTAACTTTTCAAACTCCTTTGGTTATAGCAAGTTTCTTAGCATTAAAAAATTGCAATGTTTTCCTTCTGTTCTTTTCTGAGGTGTTGAATGGTAATATAATAACTGTCAAAAATTTGTGTATATCTATTATATGTGCATTAGGAAAAAAAGCTAAAACAACTTTGAAACTTTACCAATCCTAAATTGTCTAATTTCTGAGCTGCTAGTTATGTCTTTAAATGAATAATTTTCAGAGAAAAACAGGACATGCAGCATAATCTACAGTAATAAATCAAAAGTTTTTGAACCACTGTTTAAAAAAGCTCATATACTCCAAGATAAAATGTGAAAAGATATTTGTCCCCCTCTCTCTGTGTGTTCATGTGTACAACAGAATTTGTTCTCATTTTCAAATTACAATATATGAAAACAGGAATAATACAATTTCAAAATAATATATTTTTGAAAGGCTTATTCAATATTCAAGTTGGCATTTTCAACTAATGTGAACTGATACCTTGAAATTTTGAAAATTCATTCAAGTACATGTTCAGAAAAAAAGTTTCAACTTCAATGTTTTACTCTTCTCTATTTTTCTTTTTCCTCCAATCTATTTTTTATTTTCCCAACCTTTCTGCTACAATTGGTTGGGTGGGTGTTCTCCCCCAGGGGCATGTGAGGGAGATGGGGAGCAGAAATCAGCAGTATTGTTTTCCAACACTGATGCCTACTTAAGACTCATGATTTTGGAGCTTCTTGGAACTGAGGGGTTTCTTCTTATTGTATTCTTTCTAATGAAGGATGACAATTATATCTAGCTCATAAGGTTGTTTATGAGGATTCAATGAGTTAATATCTGTACATTGTTTAGAAGAGTACCTGGCATATATACATGTGATTAAATGGTAGATGGAGTCGGTACTGTTATCCAGGTAAATCATGAACTTTGCTTCAAACATGGACCTTGATAAATTCTGGAATAATAAACTTAAAGTATATCATCTGTGTCATCAAGAGTTCTAATGTAAGTGGCAACTTAGCTTAGAAGGCAAATCACGCATTGTATATATCACCCTTGCAGTGAATTACAAACATGTTTTGCATTGTTTTGGTGTGAAAAGATGGAAGGAGACAAATTCGGCACAAAGTCACTATTTTTATTTTTTGAGGTAGCTTATGGAGATTCTCTCCATCTGTCTCTCTCTCTTAAACATTAGAGAGAATTATAATGCCTTTTATGTGTATTTTAGTCTCTGCCTCCCTTCTAATACCCTTTACATGTTTTTAAGGCTGTTAACTGAAGTTTTCCTCTTCACAGTGTCACACTGCGTTCCCTGTATTCCAAAGCACTCTGCTGCTTCTTGTCCTACGTTTGTTTTTTTCTGTGCTATTTGTGGCTTTCCGTCCTTCTGCTACTCCCTTCCATTCTGGGGTTCCTGGAGGACAGAGCAAAAGTGAAGTTCTAGACATATGTATGGCCACTGACTTGGCACATATATTTGGACAAAACACTGCCACAAGTTCCTATTTCCATATTTTACAAAATGAGTTGGGCAACTGAGATAGAAACTGAAAATTCCCATTTTCTGTCACTTAAAAATGGCACCTAATATCAGTTCTTCTGAGACAATCTTTATTTGTCCAGGCTTGGGCTCTCTTCTGCTCCCACTGGCTTCTCTAGCACAAGACACTTCATGGCACATGACCTCAGCATCCTTTTTCAGATTGTGGGTTGCATCTCTACACCACAACTCCTTTCAAAGCTCTGAGAGAACTGCTTACTTGCCACGTCCATATGGAGAGCACCATATGGGCATCTGCAGCACATCAAATTCATCCTGTCTAAAACAGGACAATCCTCTGCTCTGCCTGTCCTGTTGTCTTAGTAGAAAGCATAACTACCTTCTGAAACTAGAAACCTTGAATTAACCTCTGATTTCCCACCCTTTACTCTCACCACAAAACGAGTCACAAAGTTTGGTTCTTTCTGCCTAATATATACATTGTGAATTTAAACATTTTTATATAAATTTATGTGAATATCTCATTTCCTCTAGTTCCACATTCACCCCCCACCACATACAATTTCTGCCTGTCTTTTGTCTGAATGGCTGCACGTCTCTCTTACCTGATCCTCTTCTATGTACTGTAATACAACCCACAATTTGTTTTTCAAGCTGCTGCTAGGGTGATCTTTTGTAATTCAAATATGATCCTTCTGTGCAAAACTTTCCATTTTCAGCTATCCTTCAGATAACCTTCCAAATCCTTAACCAGACTTATAAGGTGATCTGAGAACTGACCCCTGCAGACCTCACTTCTCTAAGTTCTTAGAGCCTATTAACCTCTCATTTCTCTCTTAGCCTAAGGACATGCATTTCTCCTGCCAGAAATCATCTTCCCTTACCTTTCCCTAACCCATTTTAAAAAGGTTAACTTGTACTCTCACCTTGATGTCATTCTCTCAGAATGGACCCCTAACCCCACTACTGGGCTCCCAGCAGTGTCTACTTGCTCCCCATTTGCTTACCTATGTCATTCTTGTTCATTGATGCTTCTTACTATTTAACACCAAATAATTATTTGGAAAGTCAAATTTTGAGTCAGAAATGCAAGTGCCAAATTTTAACAATATTTCTTGTAGTTAAGTGACTTTATGTCACTTGATTTCTCTGAGTTTTACTACTTTCACCTATAAAATATGGAAAATAATATCATTCTCTCAGGGATGTATAAATTGTAATAATATCATATGATATCTAACACTTCATGGAACACTTAAAAAACAGAATGAATGCTAGTTATTACATCTGAACATTCCCCAGTCCCCAAATTTTCAACTTTCCAATTTATCATTTTTGTAATACATTCATCCTGCCTATAAAATAAATGATTTAGCAAATAATATAATAGTTTAATGTATATGAAGAGAGAGAGAAACTGAAAGGCAGGATTTTTTTTTTTTTTTTTTGCCTGCCAATGTTGTAAAAAGCTTCCTTAATTTTTTTTTCTTAATTTTCTAAAGGATTATTCTAACACAGATCATGGAGACCATCTTCACAAAAGATGGTGACAAAAGGATAATGAGTCAACCCTCACTATCCTATCAAACCTAGCTGTCTTGTCTATTCTCCATTACTATAACAAAATACCTGAGGCTGGGTTCTTTACAAAGAAAAGAAATTTCTTCTACCAAATTAACTAGTTCTTCATTCTTACATTTGTGCTTCCACAAAGTCCTAGGGTATGAGCATAATGTATCTAGTTTCTTTACAGTGGTATTAAAAGGATGACCTTTACTTCAGTATCTAAAGAATTCTTATTTCTATGAAGAATAGTTCCTTTGTCTTCTCATTTCCTGAGCCCTCACCAGGATTGTTATAATTTGGATGTGAGGTATCCCACAAAAGCTCATGTGTAAGACAATGCAAGAAGGTTTAGAGGAGAAATGATTGGGTTACAGCCTTAACCTAATCTGTGAATTAATTCCCTGATGGAATTAACTGCAACTGAAGTGTCAGAGTGTGGCTGGAGGAGTTGGGAATTGTGGTGTGACTTGGTCGTATATATTTGTATCTAGTGAGTGGAGCATCTCTCTTGCTGCTTCCTGATCACCATGATGTAAGCTGCTTCCCTCCGCCACACTCTTCTGCCATGATGTTCCACCTTACCTCGAGACCCAAGGAATGGAACTATCCTTCTATGGGCCAACACCTCTGAAATCGTGAGCCCTCAAATAAACCTTTTCTCCTCTATAATTGTTAGATCCTTTAGTTACAGCAGCAAAAAAGCAGACTAAAATAAGAATCATCTGTAGAATCCTGCTTTAAGTATTCTAGGTTTTCTATACCTTGCACCTTCTTACTCTTCTAACCTCTTCCCATTATCCAATTGCAAAGATACTTCCACATTTTTAGATACAGTTAGCACAACTATCCCATTCCTTGGTACCAATTTTGTCTTAGTCCATTTTCCATTGTTACAACAAAATAGCTAAGTAGGATGTCTTATAAAGTAAAAAGTTTATTTACCTTACAATTTTGGATGCTGAAAGTCCAAGATTGTGTAGTCCCATTGATGTGGCCTCTGAAGAGGTTCCTTGTGGCTATGCCAACCACATCATGGAAGATGGTACTGTAATAATAAGAGACCATGTGAGATGTAAAGATCACATGGGAGACAGGGATAAAGAGAGCAGGGAGACAACAGTTTTGCTATTTTTTTTTTTTTTTGGCTCCTGGGATTGAACTCAGGGGCACTTAACCAATGAGACACATTCCCAGCCCTTTTTATTTTTTATTTTGAGACAGGGTCTTGTTTAGTCAGGGCCTCACTAAGTTGCTGAGGCTGGCTTTGAACTTGAGATCTTCCTGCCTCAGCCTCCTGAGCCTCTGGGACTACAGGCTGTGCCACCTTGCCTGGCCAGTTTTGCTTCTTTATTACAAAACTGTCACAAGAACTAAGCAGGGAACTACTCTACTCCCTTCTGAAGGAAGTACCCTCAAACCACTAATGAGCTCCCACTACGCCCTTCCTCATGAAGACCTCAACACCTGTTGACATGCCACACTGGGAACCTCTCTTTCAACATGTGGGTACTAGGGGGACAAATAACCCCCAAATCCTGCACAAGCTTAATGTTTTCATCCCCTCTAATAACATGTTTGCATTTTGTAAGCATTTTCTGGAGATAAGATAGCTTCACCCAAATGCTGTAGTAGTAGGCATTCCCATGCTGAGGAAATATTTTGGAGCAGAATATATTTCAGCAATCTCTAAACATTCTTTGAGCAGAGCCTGACTTCTGGTGCTACTGCATCTTCATTTGTGGCCATTAATACAATTCAAAAACCAAGTGAAAGAATAAGATTTCTAATCCCCCAAAGGTCTATACCTATTGCTTGTTGAGCTTTTAGTTGTATTTTTATTATGAACTATCAACAAGTTTGTATATGTGGAAGATTTCAATTAAAATAGACAGCAGGGTGATATTGAATCAATACTTGTTGTTTTGTATCTAGGGGAAAAGAAGTAATATGAAATATGGAAATCTGAGGAATGTAAATGCTCTAGGAGATCTGCTGTGAGACATACCCTCCTGCTTGTAGACAGACATGATTTTTAGAGCAGAGAATTTGCTGGCTTAAAGAAGACAACTTGCCAGTTTCATTAGTTTTGTATCTTATGCTAGACAGAGTCACTGTTCCAATCATTAAAGTAAACCATCCCATGCTTCCATTAAGTTCGAGCCAAATGACAGCATATTTTAGAAGTGCTTTGTACAATAACAATATGTAACTGCCTACTGCTCATAGATGAGTAAGCTTGTGATAACTTTACTATAAACTGCATTCTGTTCTCTCATTTTTTTCATTCTTGCTTAAGTTTAATTTTCATTAGCTTGCCAAGAACATAATTATTAGTGCTTCTTTTAAATACCCAGTGAGACCACACTGAAATAGAGTCATTTTTTAAAAAGTAGACTATTTGCAAATATAATCTAATGCACCAATATAGTAGAAATTGAGTGGGTGGGATCAGCAATTTTCATTCTGGTAAAATTAATTTTTTTCCTCTGTCTACTCAGGACTATGTAGAGAGTCCAAACACATTAGATAGGAAGAACAATGAATTGCTTAGGTATACTTAAGGAACATTTTAGAATAAATGCTATCAGATCGTGGGGTATCTTTTACAATCAAAATTAGGATGGGAAATCTACCTGTGAAGAGCAATTCTCTAGTGAAGAAAATGACATGTTTTCATTTTTAAAAACAAGGTATTTCATTATTTTGTGCCATACTGTGCGTTCTACATGGTATCAGCTTGGGATTCAGAAGAAACTGCAGGAAATCTGTGACAAACATTTAAGGTCAACTAGATAACATTTTCATTCTCTGTGATTCCCTCTGAATTTACTATTGTTCATTCCAAAGTCATTGTTCTCTGAAGGCAAGAAGCAGAACAAACACTAACTGTTGGATATCTTGTCTTGTTGTCTATCTGGAGACTTTTTTAACTGCATGTAGTTCTTCAGAACGTGGTAGGAAAAAATGTATTTATGTTTGTACATTTTGTGTCTTTCCTGAACATATCATTTTCCTATGGACTCAGCTTAAGTTTCTTAAATTGCTAATGTACAAGAATTTCCTAAATTAGCAGTTATTTGTTAGACTAGCTCAGTAAATATCTCCTTTGTTTGAAAAGTTAACCCTGAAGAAATGATGGGACTACTCAGTGAGCTATCAGTAAGTGCTTGGTGCCTTGTTTACAAGCACACGGGCTCCTTTACAGTCTTCCTTAGGCACCACAGATTCCTACAAAAGGTGTTAATAGGTTCTTGATATATGTACATATGCCTCCTGGGCTTACACTCCACCAACTATAATAATCTGCCCCTTGAGAAAACTGTTCGTTGCAAAGAGGAAGTAGCTGATTGCTTTTCCATAATGCTCGGAATACGTCTTATCCCTATAGTTATAGCGGTCCAAGTATGAAACACAGAATAGTAGCTGATTTGTTAATTTTCTACAATTTACACATTCCTACTCTTAGCAGCATCATTCCTTAATAGAGGCCTATAAAACAGTTTGTTGGGACTGCAAAAATATACGTTTAAGATTCATTTTAAAGCAATGCACTGGACCCATGAACTAATTAGGTCTATGTTGTTCAAATATTATTGTTCTTTCATTTATGCACATGTTTTAATAAGCATGGAGAGAGCAGAGAATTAACACAAGCCACTTTCCATTAAAGTATGAAGGACTGATTAAGGTAGGCTAAAAGTTAAACATAATAGATTATTTTTAATTTCAGACTATTAGAAATATCTGAGTACAATACAATTATCTGAGTACAAAAAGTAATTTGCTTTTTCAGGGTGACTAAAATTTTTGGTCTATAAGACTTTAAGTACATGTCAGCATCATAAACCCTGCAGTATTTTAGAATGGCAGCGTCATTCAGCTCCTATGCCTTCACCTGAAGCTGTTACAGGCCCTGTGTTTGTCTGCCGGCATAACAGAGGTACATGGCCAAAGATTCAGTTCCAGAGATGGGACATGAACAACTACTGTATGCAAATCTGTATGAGTCACTGGTCAGGAAATATCTGTGAATAAGGCAGAAGGCCTGCTGTATACTGCCCCTGACATAGTGGGAGAAGAAAAGGATTTACTGAGCTTTTGATTCAAGCCAAAGAGCTTCACAGTTAGCAGGTCCAGAAGAACTCCCCTCAGTCATATTTATTCTGCCCACCCCTCCCCCTTTCCTGTTATTTTTGTTTTCCTATACAGTCTGATTTCTTTCTCTTGGCCTCCTTCCTCCAAGGATGAGAATATACATCTGTGTGGGAGTAAATGCCCTGAGTCACTGCACAGCCACACGAAGAACAAACAGAAGGGACAGGCAGCATGCTATGCTTTTAGCAGTATGGCCTTATTCTCTTTCCCTACTGACAGTGTTACTTTAGGCTCTGAGCATATGGACAAGGGTTTTTCTTCAAAGCCACTTAGGACACATATATAAAATTTACTGTACCTTCCTGGAAAAATGCAGTGTTTGTGAACCTCTTGAGAGATGGATGGATTTATAGGTGGGGAGGAAAATGCACCCGGCCAAGCTTTTAAACACTGGTTTCCATGCCATTTTCAGCCACTAGGATATGAATGAGGAGCTCTCATGTTAGGCTATAAGATGAGCAAGTGTTTGAATTCTTTTGAAATAAATTACTTATCAAGATCTCTTTAAAGGATCCATCAATTTCACCAGTCTTGTGTTTGGAATCATAGGGTTTTTAAGCTCGATGATCAGTGATAAGGCAGTGGGCAACACATGTAATGACAGAAATGGTATGAAAGTTATTTTTCTATTACTGAGAAGAAGCACAATATCAGAAATAGCCTTTTCTCAATTAATCCCTTTAAATTGATTTTCAAAGAAATCTGCTTCATAAATTACACTGTATTTTGTTAGTACAGAAACTGGTAACATACCCTACAGTGTTTTGGATGAATAATCTTAAAGTATTAATCCATGTATATCCTTAAATTAACCTTCCAACTTGGCATTAGCATTCCCATTTCACTATGTAAGATATTTTTAAAATCAAGAGAGTTGGCTTTTGGTATAAGTAGGCATATATTAAAGCTCAAGAGTTTGATGGCATGCTGTTAGACCCTGTTTTACTTGGAATGGTAATGTACAGTCTCACTAATATATTTAATTTTACTAAAAGGCATTGCGCTCACTCCTCCTTGAATTTATCTATGAAGCTGTATCAAGAATGTTTCACGGTGAAATTGTGAACACAAATTGATAGGCAGCCGGGTGGGGAAAGAAACGGCACTCATAGAGATCTTCTGGATGTCAATTTCCAATGAACAGAAGGAGGGAGAGTCCTTTGTACATAACTATATAGTTTGCATAACTTAACCTTTAAAGTGTTGTGTGATTTATTTATATATAAGAAATCAAAAAGAAAATGCCACTCTTTTCTATTGCAGATGTCATTCTGGTTAAAGTTATAATTAGAAATGCACAACTTAAGTATTTGGACAGTGCTTTCTTTTCACTTGGGTGGGACTCAAGGAGAGAGAGAATGGGGATGGCAAGTGCCCTTCAGCAGGTGCTACTTGCTATGCAACTCCAGAATTTCCTCTCAGGGGAGCTCGTTCGTGGACACCATGACCTTCTGGGGAAGACATTATAGTGGGTGCCAAGAAATCTGAATTCTAGATGGTTTTGTAACTAAGGGACATCACTAGCCTCTGCTTATTGCCTCTCCTCCCCTGCCTATTGGCACACACTTACTGTGTTCCATACATATTAGAGTCCTAGTATTTTGTGGTTATGATATAATCAAGATGATAAGTTCTTTACATGCACTGCTGTATTTGAAATGTCCTACCAGAATATTTATTAGATTATTCTGAAATTGTCTGTTCATAACTCTAATTCTCCTGGGTAGCAAAGACTATATCTTATTGAAATATTAGATGCTCAATAAGATCTGTAAAGTTGTACTAAACTGAACCACCCCTGTTAGTCTTCTTTGATTTCTCTGTTGTTTGGGTTTTTACCAACTGTCAAAAGACTAAAAGATCATATTTTTTCCTTATTAGGATATGATGGGTTTCTTATGTGTTTTCTTTGTTAAAGTTATATTATAGTATAGGTTTTTTGTTTTGTTTTGTTTTGTTTTTGGTATATTATACTTCCTCTCTGATCACAGACTACTGCTATTTCAATTTTATATTTGTAGTTCAAATGACTCATTCAGACATGGTGAAATAAATATATACCCTTAATATATTGTTCCTAGTGAAAAACTAAGTGGGGAAAAATTGTAGACCCTTACTTTCACGACACATTGTAACATATAGCAAAGCCAAGGTGCTTGCTAAAATAGTAATCTTTACATTGATGCTGTGAACTTGATTTTAGGTCTTTTTTAAAAAAAGAAAATCTATGCTTTTAAAATGTATTTTAGTTGTTCATGTGATAGCTGTATTTAGATGTTACTAAGCTTTATCAGTTCTATCAAACAGAAGGAAGTATATTTGATTGACCAAGATTTGTTAAGTCTGTCCTTATCTGTTAATCTAAAAACATCTTTTAAGAATTATTTTCTAAAGTAGTCCTAGCATATCTCTCTTAATGCTGAGTGTAAAATCCATTAGCAGCCCACACTGAGGGCTAATTGCTAGAGTGTAATCTTGGCAACAATTTTATAACTGCTTGTGAAGCCCACATAGCTAAGGGGGAACATTATCCTATAATAATTATATTCTCAAGGGATTTTGTTCTTAACATATCATAATAGCATGAATAATGGCATGGGCCACTGGCCAATGATGGAATAATAATCAGTTGGGATGAAGAGCTCCTACCAGTACAAACTACATTTGAAGTATTTTTGAGTTCATTGTTCACATGACTGGGATTTTACAGTTAGTTAAACACTTGTCATTTTTCTTCTTGACCATTAAAACACTACAGTATCATTCAGAAGGAAGAGAAGGCAATTAAGAGAAAAATATGAAAAAAGAATAAGTAGAATATAAAAACAAAAACACAAAACAGATACAGAAAATAAACAATAACAATTAACCAAAGTTTGAAAGTTGCTATGGAAAGACAAAATGAAACAAGAGCTGATTCCTTTGAAAACTGGAGCACCCATCACATTCAATTAAATTTTAAGAGCAGGCATGATAAGGATACTAAAAGTCTTTAATACTTGACAAACCGTGATATATTTTCCACTCTATAGCTAAATAACATTTTAAAATCTAGGATTTAGTGACTTTGGAGACAATTTGAAACTTTTTTTTTTTAAGGTAAGAGAATAGCCTTTCTGTTCATTTTCTTTCAGGGTATCCCCATTGAGTTATCAAATATGAAAGCAAGTGATACAAAGCAGAAACCAGAGGTGGACAGAGAAACAAAGTTGTTTAGCATAGATGTCTCGACACCTTGAGCTGGGAAGCAATATTCAAGGTATCATGGATTGTGCAGGGAAAGAAAAAAGACTGGGAGGAAATTGCACAATACCCTATGTAGTTACCTGAACTTAGAATTTATGTAAAGCCTGGTGAAAAATCAAATAGTAAAGGCAAATCTGAGCCATGCTGTGCAACAACTCAAACACTCAGTTGAGAACACCCAGCATATCAAGGCTTATAGCTCATTACCAGGTCAAGAAATGATAAAGATACTGGCAAAGATTTGTGCTTCCAATGTTATTTTACCCAGAGCTCTGTTGAGTCTACCCCAAACTCTCAGGTATCTGAGTAATTTGCCCTACCTCCCTAATTCTCTATATTTTATGCATGACTCAGACTTTCCCCGTAATTTGTGAATTCCCGAAGGATGACATTTCTGTTTCTCTGCTATATTTCTGCCATCTCTGGGTGTACAATCTCTACTTCACCCTATATCTGGGAGGATATGTTTCAATGTCCTAAGATCTTCACCAAAATAAGAAAAAAATCCACCACCAGTATTTTATATTTTTAGTAACCATGCTGAAGATTTGAGAGGCCATGCCCCTAAATTTCTTCTTTTCCATTGTTTCCCTCTCATCTCATTCAGAGTATTTTATTCCCCTTTCTGAAGTCCTGATGCAAACTGACATCAATGCCCTAAGGGACTCCCCACTACCTTCATGAATTTGCTCATGTTCTTGAATTATTAATGTTCAGCAAGATTTAGTCACAGTCTTTTCCTATCTCTGAAACTGTAGTGTAAAGTCAGCAGCCTTTGGAAGTCCCAGGATATACTTTAACATCTGCTATTCCATTTATGATACTCGATTGAAAGAATTAGACTTGTTTTAAAAGGGATGGCCTAGAGCAAGCTTAGGGCATAATTCTCTTGGGAATAAAGAAATGAGTGAGCTATTGCACTTTGTACGTGCATGTGCATATATTGGGCACAAACACACACTTTCATACATGTAAGAAATGCAATGACTACTTCTGAGGCACAATTATATTCCACGTGAAATTGGCATTTTGGGAAACATTTTGATAGCTATACAAAATGTGCTGTGAATTTTATATCTTCTTCTTAGCCACATTAATAGAACATTATTGTCAGGTTATATTTCTTACTAGAAAAGGATGTTTTAAACTTTTCATTTTGAAGTGTTCTTTTTTCCCCCATTTTTTTCCCCATTGAAAAAATTCTCAGAATAGATTTCAAATATTAGTCCAAATTCTTTCTTCAGTCATGTAAGTAGTTTTGATTGGTATCTAATAGTACTTGTGGTTATACTCCTCATCCCAGTAGAAACCTGTGTCTGCGTGTCTTATATTGTCCCAATCTCTGTTTCAAAGCTAGTACATTATTAAGAGGAGTTAATTTTGTCAATCCCATTTATCTTTCCCTGGATTAGGCATGGCTGGTCTAAACCAATTTGAGTTGATTTAATGAGAGGTTTGCAATGGCATTGAAAACAGAGTGAAATGCCAGCACTTTTATGGGATATAAACAAGGTTATAAACACACAATCAGAATTATTATACTAAAGGACCACAGAAGGTAGCAAATTGATGATGAATCAACTACAAAAAGTAGAAATATACAGACTGGTCATTGGGTTGGGGAGATAGCTCAGTTGGTAGAGTGCTTGCCTTGCAAGCACAAGGCCATGGGTTTGATCCCCAGCACTGCAAAAAAAAAAAAAAAAAAAAAGGACTGGCCATTGATGGCAATAACTAAATCAGTTCTCTCTCTAACTGAATTCTTTAGATAAGCCAATAATCTTTTCATAATTTTAAGCTATTTATTTCCTTTCATTAAGCCAGGCTCAGCATTCTCTTATTATTTAAATCTCTTTTCAACTATGGCATATTTTTATTTAATATCCAAAGGTCCACTGATTTTCTGAGAGGAGGTGATCTTGGGGATAGAAACTGGGCCCTTGCATATGCCACCCAAGCACTCTACCACTGAGTTATATTCCCAGAACCTGGTCCTATGATCTACACTATTTCCAGGGTCCTATTTTCTATATATTTAATCATTGTTATGGCATCCCCATCCACTTCATCACAGAGAAAGAAACCTTAAGTTTTTCCCTTTCTTCCCTTCCCTTCCCACATCCTACCGATTACTGTTCTATCGATTCAAACTTCTCTCTCTCAAATTCAGAGTCCTTCTGTACCTACTTCAACAGTCTTGCTTCAAGTCTCAATCATTCTGTACATGGATTTTTGTAATAGATGCCATTCACTCTCTCAGCCTTCTACCTCTTACCCCGACAATCCATTCTTCGAATTGCTTCCAGGAGAAGATTTCTAAAATAAAATTTTGGCATGTCATCTTCCTGCTTAAAATCTGTAAGCAATTTCCTATTTCTCGCGAATAAAGTCCAAAATCTTTTGAATGACATTTAAAAACATTTTTTTTTCTTTTCCTTTTCATACATTGCCTAGCTGACTGCTGTATGAATTCATGTCCCAATTATAGTGAATTCTTGAAAATTCTCTATGACTTATTTCCTCACAACTTGATGGTTTTTCAAATCCAACTCCTTCCATGTATTATTTTATATTGCACAGTAATTTGTATTGCAAAATCTTTTTTTATTTTCCAAGACTGTCATGGATTAGCTTTCTAACACCTCTTGGAAGCATTCAGTTTTCCTCTGTAGGGTTCCCACAGTGTCGATCCACACCTCCTTTGGAGACAAATTATAATAGTTTATTTTCTAGTTGGTTTTTCTACTAAACTCTGAACTCTTGGAGCTAAGCACTATTTGTCAATTTTGTCATTGTAATATTTCTGGTATTCTCATTGTGCCTGGCACATAGTGGACAAGCAATGTTTGTTTTCAAATGAATAGTGAGGAAAAAATTGCTAATGTAAAGACAAGGCTATCTGTATGTGACATCAGACTGACTTGTTAAAAAGCTTCAAAGAATTGTTTTTGTTTGCAATTGTCCTTGTTATAACACATGGCCAGTTCCATGCTTGTTTGCCTTTGTTTTATTTTGTTTTAACTTAGCTACTTGAAACCTTGTTTTGTAGTTTTGCATTGTTTCTGTTCTGGATTATATTCAGTAACTTAGAGCTAAGCTGGCTTTGCCATTAATAAGAATTTAAATCACTAATCTGGAAAACCATCAAAATCACATTTTTCACTAACATTAAATATTATTAATTGATATGAAATTTAGGAATGTCATGCTTATATTGAAAGATTCTAGAACTCAAGATCATCAGATGATCTGCTGGAGATTACTTGTGGCAGATAAGATGATGTAATTAAGTGGATAATATAACAAAACACACACATACACATTCCTTCAAAATCTCGGAGACTCAAAATATCAAGTTTACATTTCATTTGTGTGATAAGTTTCGTGCTTTTTAGATACCTCCACTCCACACAGCCTTTCAGGACATCCAGACTGACAAAAGCTTGGGACCCAGAGATAAACCATCAGGAGGATGGGGCCTCTGCAAGGGCAAACATGTAGAAAGTGGAGAGTAGAACAAGTGTTATTTATTTGTATCCACAGCTTTAAGCTGGTACTTCATTTTGATCACTATTCAGAGGAATAGTTACATGCATTTTCTCAATGCCAGGGACTAGAAAGGTAAGGAGGATGGTTATTATTTTCTTTCTGCCCATCATGTTATGGAGTCTGTGTCATAGATGTGGCTGGAGCCTCCAGTCTTGGAAAAGTTTGTAAAAATTTTTTGAGGTATCAAGGAGAGAAAGTAAAGACATGATTTATTTCTTTCCAGTAGAAGCAATATTGCTTTTCATTTGACACTCAATTTTTAGAAGTTCATTTATGTTTGTGTGTGCCCATGTAAATATATATGTATATTTGAAGATATATTTCTGTTGAATTGCATATAGAACATTAAATAAAGTATAAATACAAATTTAAAAGTAACACATCATTTAACTTTTTTCATTAGGACTTTTTCACTGTGAAGTACAGTATCTATGTTTTTTAGGTACAAAAATGAATATACTGGCTCCTAATGCTGACAAGCCTAGGTTTAGTTAACACCAACTTCAGAGCCAACTGGGCACACTTGCTGCAATGAAGTCATTGGCCCTGGGCTCTCTTTCCTTTCCCATTTCCAGATACAGCTCTCTAGTTGAGCTTTGCTTCTATGTGGGTTCTTGTTACATATTGTTCTGTGTTTTCTGACTATTTTTACACCCAACTTGTTACATCCTATCTCATTTCAGGTGAGGTTATTAGGAGGATTGTATCAATTAATATATAAATGTTATGTATTTATATTACATATTATATATTAATATAAAGTAAAAGAGGATCTAATACTTAAAAATCATCACAAGTGTATTAGTTATTGTGACAGTGAATTTTTAAAAGATTTTTATTGGTGCATAATTATACATAGTGGAATTCATTGTGACATATCCATACACACACATAAAAAATATTAATTTCATTCCCTAGTACCTCCCCTTGCCTTCCACTCCTCTCTACATCTAATTCCCTTCTAATTACTTTACTCTACTGGTCTCCCTTCTGTTTTCATGAGATCCCCCTTTTCTCCTTTTTCTCTCTAGCTTCCACATGAGAGAAAATATATGACCCTTGGGTTTCTGAGTCTGGCTTATTTTGATTAATATGATATGAGTTGCATCCAATTTCCTGCACATGACGTAATTTTGTTCTTCGTTATGGCTGAGTAAAACTCTATTTTTCACACACACACACACACACACATACACACCCCTCACATTTTCTTTATTTATTCATCTGTTAATGGACACCTAGGTTGGTTCCGTAACTTGACTATTGTCAATTTTGTTGCTACAAACATGGGTATGCATGTGTTCCTATTGGTATTGCTGATTTAATTCTTTTGGGTAAAAACTCTGGAGTGTGACAATTTTGGTTGTTAACTTGACTGGATTCAGAGACACCTAGAAAAGTGTTAAAGTACAATTCTGGGTGTGAGGGACACCAGTATTACAACTTTTGCCAGAGGTGATTGGCATGTGGATCAGCAAATCCAGCATGGGAAGGAAGACCCATTCTGAATATACACAGCACTGACCAATAGGCTGGGAACCCTGATGGAGTACAAAGTAGAAGGAGAAGCTTGCAGGTGCACATGATCAATTCATCTTGAGCCAGTCCATATTTTATTGCTTTCAGTCTGAAAACAAACTCCAGATTCTTTAGCTTTTGAAGGGGGACTTGAAACGGCAGTTTCCCAAGGAATTCCCAGGCCTTATTCCTCAGACTAGGGCTATATCATCACCCACCTCTTTTTCTACAGTTTCCAGCTTTTTGAACTGTACTTCCCTCTGACCCAGACTGGTTTGCCTGACTCTCCAGATTTCAGACGACCGTATTACAACTATCCAGCCTCTGGTCATGTAAGCCAATCTAAAAATTCCCCTCATATAATTTATGTATATAAGCTATTGGTTCTGTTCCTCTGGAAAATTCTGACAAATACAATTATTATCTCTATCCATTTTTTAGTCAGAGTCCTAAGGTAGAATTCCATTGCCTTGGCTTCTATACAAAACTCAAGTCATTTAACTAAGAAGTGTGACTGGTAAATCATATAATATAAATTGTTAGGCCTCACGTTCCCAACCTTGGAGGATGTTTGGTTAGTTCCAGCTAATGTTCTCAAACTGGTTGTTGGAAAAGGGGTTCCTTGAAGGGAAATGGATGTTAGAAAGGCAAAACAAATGCACACCTACCATTTGGATTATCCTAATAAACACTTGCATATTCATTTAATCTACCCATATATATGTATGTATGTGTGTATATATATAAATATGCCATATACATGGCATATTGATGAATTATAATTTTTATTTGTAATATATTGTCTATGAATATTTTTATATATTTAAAAAAATCTACCAGTTATAATGACAGGATTATTCCAGAGTAAATAGAATATACATAAATTTATAAGTCATAAAGAAACAAGTTTTCCTTCTGAAAACTTATCTCTTTAGTATTTATTTATCACTCTATCACTTGATTCTTTCATATAGATAATTCTGTATTTTTTTCAAAATTGCAAATATTTTACTAGCAAAATTTATTAAATTTATTAAATATTTCTTATCTTCAACATTCTGACCCTCCACTCCCAACTCCATTCAGTATTACAATTTTTAAATTAATCATCTTTGTCAGTTCAAACTTCTATAACAAAGTACCACAGACTGAGTGACTTATAAAAACTAGAAATCTGTTTTTTATAGGTCTGGAGGCTGGTAGTCTGAGATCCAGGTGCCAGCTAATGTGATTAGGTCCAGGTTAGAGCTCTCTTTCAGGATGCTTATTCTTGAGTTCCCTTTGTATCTTCACATGACACAAAGAGGGGAAAGGAACTTTCTGGAATCCCTTTGAAAAGGGCACTAATTCTATTCACAAGGACTTCATCCTCCTGCCCACTTTCCTCCCAATGGTCCTGCCTCTTGATAACATCATACTGGGGGTTATGTTTCAACATGTGAATTTTAGTGGGGACATAAACATTGTTAATAATACTGAGTAAAAGATTGCTTTTTTGTTGCTGTTCAGTTTTGGGGATCACACCAAGGGCCTTGCACATGCTAAGCAAGCATTGTACCATGGAGCCATTTCCCCAGCCCAAATACTGCTTAATGAGAAACATAACTCTGGGCTTTTATTATGATCTATGCTTTTATTTTTGTAAACAGGTCATGTTAATGTGATTAGTATTAAGGGCTTTTACTATTATGAAGTAATTAAAAAACATTTCTGACATAATTGCCTGCCCCTCCACACCAACCAGTTCTCTCTCCAACTTTGTAAACAGATACCAACTATGTGACCTATAACTCAATATGATTCTGACACTGACTACCCAGAGTTACCATGGACCTCAAATGAGGGTCTTAATCCCATGGACTGACCCACTTCAGACACTAATCACAAGTATCTGGGCCCTAGGGTGCACACACTTCTGACATGGCTACAGAGTTGAGAGTCACCATGACTACCTCACATTCAGAATTTCACTAGAACAGCTTACTGAACTCAGTGAGCTTATTATTAACTCAGTATGCTTATTATTACTGGTTTATAGTAATGGCTATTATAAAGGATACAAGTAAATAGTCAAAGAAGTACAAAAAGAAAGTTCCAGAAGGTTCCCTAATATGAGAACTTCTGTTCCCTTGGAATTGGAATGCGAAACCCTACTGGCACATAGATGTTTTCCAAAGTCAGAAGTTCTCTGAACCCCACCATTTATGGAGTTTTGTGAAGGTTTAATCAAGTAAGCATAATTCATCATCAACAGTATATTCTTCCACTTTCTCTCCACTGAGGTGGGATAGAGCTGCAAGTTCCAAACTTCTAATAAAATTCTGGTCTTTTTGGAGAATAGTCCATATCCTGAAGCAATCTGGGGGAATGCCAATACTTGCCTCATTAGATCAAAATATTCTTCTCTCAATAACAAAATTACAAGGATTTTAGAAGTGTGGTGCCAGGAACTGGGTACAAAGATCACATTTATAGTATAAGGGAAAAAATGCAGCTCAACTCGGGACTCGGCAGTTCCAGCCCCCTCTCACTGAACTGCCGCTCAGCTCGCCTGTCTCAGTTGCAACTGGACAATAGCTCCCAGAAAAATCCACCGCTGACACAAGGCCTCACGCAAGAGACTTAATTACGCAGACGACTAGCGCGTCAGCTACGGGGTGAAAAGAAAGGAAAAGAGAGAGATGGCATGAACGCTTCTCCCAGATATTGGAATCTCACGGGCTGGAAGGAACCAATAGCAGAGGAGAATACTTGCAAGCTGACTGGTGAACCAATAGCTAGTTAGCATGTTAGGACTTAACGTGAGAAGCAGGAAAATGACTGTAGTGTAGGCCGGAAATTCCTGCAACGTAAGAGGTGGGGGGGAGGGGGGAGCACAGATTGACAAGTGGTTGGGAAAGGGGAGAAATGACTGCACCTGGAAGTACAGAGTATCGATTTTGTATTACATATAGTACTTATTATATTATAATACCATAAATAGAAAAAAGAAGAATGCATTATTTAGGTAGGTGTCTGTAACTATTAGATATACAATTCACAAGGAAACTAGATATAGTTTTAGCTTAAATCAAATCAGACTTTGGGCTTATGCAGGTTATTTCAGGCAACCCACAGTGCTATTAATTTATTAGAAATTAATTTACTATTCTATAATTTCTAATGTATAGTAATTATGTTATAAACATAATCATTTAGTATTAATCTCAGGTCTCCAGTAATCTTAAAATATCTCTTTAAAAAGCTTGGCATTTGGGGTCACTCATGTTATAGTCAATGTTACAGTATCTTCAATCCAAAAATATTCATCTTAAATTAAATTCATTTTATACTATAAAGTTCCAAAATGACTAAACGAGAAGCAACATCAAAGGTGATTTCCTTGGATTCTAGGTAAATTCTTAGGTCCATGTATGATTTTGTATAATTTATTTTAAAGCATTTGTGATCTCTATTTCCAGTCTAACACCTGTTTTCATCTTTTACATATGAACAGCTATTTATTCCTTAATTTTAAACTTCTAGGAATTGTTTCTTTACTGGACCAACTTACAACTATATTCTAGTAATTATAATCTTCTTCCTAGCATGACCCCTCCCATCTTTCCATTTCTATTTCAATTATCTTTTCAACAATTTGATTACCAAAAACCTGGTACAAAAGATTTTGCTATTCTTATTTTTCAGGTTTTTACTGGGTAAATAAACTGCTCTTCCACATTCTCAATTGGTTTTCTTTACCACAAGGTTCAAATGATGAGACATTGCAGTAATATGTCTTCACTGATGAAATAGAACAGTCTGGAACTGCCCCAGCTGAGAGTTCCTATCCTTCATTCCCATGCTCTAGGGCAGTGCTTGTAGTGCCAGAGAGAAATTTTATAACAGTTCTGTCATTTGAAATCAAAGTACAGTTCTTGCAAAACACACTTTCCAAATACCAGTCAGATTTCTACAGCAAGACAATAATGGTACTGTATAATCAATGTAAACCTGGAAATTTCTGTAAGGTGGTACATGTTGATCAAGAAACAAAGCTTCATAATTTTATATTTATACTGTTTGTCACTTTGGATCATAAGGGTTTCAAAAGACAACTGTCGTCATGAACAAAGAAACCAAAAAACCTTTCAAGTAATATTTTTAGGGTTGAAAAGTTTTATTGTGTTCTTGTATATCATAGAATTCATACAGCATAGCCACCTCCAGGCTCCCAGCTGAGCGTTTGTTTATATGTAAGTCAAGAAGCCAAGTACAGCAAGTATTTCAGTGCAAGCCAAGCAGGTGACATCAATGCATGACTTAACACTGACAAAGTCCAGTTCCAACACTACTTAACCTGGAATTGAAAAGGAGTTAAACAGAAACCCAAAACCTCTCCTGAGAAGATTTCATCACCCCCGCTTCCCATGAAACTGCAACCAGAAAATAGTGTAGGATTTTGTGGGAAGTTGAAGGGAATGTAATCAGGGATTGAGGGGCCCTCTAAAGCTGCTTTTAACTAAGTCTGCGGGGTAATCTGAAAACTAGATCCTCCAGCCTAGTGCTGGGTATATGTTAAACCCCAGTTTTAATTTACAACTGGTAATATAGTTTCCTTGGCAGTGATTCATAAATCTCCATTTCATCCGGACAACTGCTGCATGATAATGGTGCTTTCTCCGGAGCTGCTTCTATCTCCCCTAAGCCTGCTTCTCAGACCACGAAGGCTTCCGCTTAGAGAATACCACCCAATGCCAGTCTTAACAAATGCATAGCCTTATTGAAAATGTGCTGGTGCCTCATATTGTTATGCAGGTCCATGGTCATTAAAATTTTATCATATAAACCCTGCTGTCTGCATAGAAGAGGAATTGAAAATGTTGGCAAGGGATGATCACATATTTTATCAGAATCTCCTGAAAGGGAAAACCAACATGTTTAGAGCAGGAAGGAACCAAAATAACATTGCCTGTAATTTAAATAGAACAAAATGTCAAAAACCCTGAAATTGACATTTATCTACTGTAGTTCATTTTCACATTTCCCTTGAATGTCTCAGTTTCCCAAAGTTGTGTGACAGTTTGATCTAGTTGCACATGATATGATTTTCATGTTTCTCCTGGAAAGCTGATATTAATCAAAGGATGCCACAGAGACCTGAACCTAAAGGCAGCATGCTATTGATTGCAGTGTTGACTTATCAAAGACCTGAGAGATTAGTGTGTTTAGAGCTTTATGTATGAATAAGATTTGAATGGCTGGAACCTGATTTAGCCAGCATCTTTTAGCTTATGAAAGGAGATAAAATATAAAACAGTGGGGGGAAAATCCAATCCCACAGTACCTAAAGCATTCTCTTCAAATGCCCATGAATTTCCCCAACAAAATATCCTTCCCTACAGTTGTGTCTGACTGCATTTCATTGTGAGCACTTTATGTTTTTCTTTTTTGATTTAGGACAAACTGTGACTCTACTAGAATGCTCATATGCTGTTCCAATTTCGGTCAATGGCATGAGTAATCATTTTGAAAAATGAAAATCTATCCGTTTTGAAAATATATAGGAATTGCTTTTTCTTGTCATATTTTAACATTTTATTTTCTGGAACAGTTTCATGATTTATGTCTGTAGGTTTTCAAGGTTAAAATCAGAGTATGGTCAGATAACATGTTAGGGGATAAGAAAATCAACCAAGGAAAAACGTCAGAGTATGTGTTAACTTTTAACATTTGTATTATTCTTGAGAAAGGCAATTTCTTGTTTGTAAGCACGCTCTGAGTGGCATTTTGCAAATAATGATAGATTTGCTCTGTTCATCTTTTCCTCTTCAACATTTTGAACTGTTGTGAAGTTTGATGGGAAAATTTCTCTATGCTAAGCCAAGTTGATTAGATAAATTCAAATTTACTTCAGAAGTTTTATCATTATATATATCCTGTTTTTTCTGTAACAAATCAAAATCAAACATTTTAATTAGATAATTCAATACATAATTTAAGTTTCATATAAACATGTTATATATTTGTTTAAGCAGTTTGCTTTTATTGAAGTCTAATATGTGACTTTAGACTTAAAAGCTTCATCAGTTGAGGGAACCATTACATTCTGATGAATAATTATAAGCATTATACCCCTGACCAAAAATTTTATTTATATAACTGAGAAAATTCTTCAACTTTGTACATACCAGGAAGAAATCAACAATTATTTCATGGTAAGTGGACTCACATTCCTTTTTCTTTAAGCATCACATAACACAGGTGTCTACCTACTTACACATATATAGATAAATGTATGCACATGTGTATGCTCAAACTCACTACTATTAAGCTGCTTTTCTTCAGGACCTTTATATTCAGGAACTGGTCACACAACTTTTTTTCTGTAAGAGTGATATATGATTTATTAGGTTTGACTTGAGTAGTTGTGCAAATTGACTAAACTTTCATGTAAAATATCTCTAAATGATTATCTAAAGACACTTCTAATGGTTGAAAAAAATGCTTTTAATTGACTGAATTTTAAGAAATGGGAAACATTCTAAAAGAAGAATGTAGACCTAAATAATGCCATAGCATATTTTGCAAAAAATATTAAATATATTTTTCCTTCAGAGTTGGTACTCTCTTATGTTGCCTAGGGTACTATAGGTGAAATATTGATATGTATTACATTGCACATTGGTTTATGGTTTCATTTCTTCCTTATTTAATTGAATTTGCTAGATTATCCATAAAATTCCATTTCTACTATAAAAGGTCTTTGGGCTAGGCATGGTGGCACATGCCTGTAATCCCAGCTGAGGGAGGCTGAGGCAGGAAGTTTGTGAGTTCAAAGCCAACCTCAGCAACTTATCGAGGTCCTAAGGCAATTCAGTGAAACTCTGTCTCCCTGTCTCTAAATAAAATATGTATAAAAAAGGACTGGGGATGTGGTTCACTGGGTTCAATCCCTGGTAACAAAAACAAAACAAAACAAAGCAAAATTTCTTTGTATGGATGGCACACACATTGTTTATACTTCAAATAATACATAACATGTGTTTAAGATGATTTCCCTCTTTTATTTATGGAAAAATCAGAATCCTTAAAGTTTGCAAGTTGTAGTGGTGATTTTCTTAAAAAAATAATTTTAATCTTAATTTCTTCCTTATCTTTGCTACTTGCTGTGTTCAACAAATACATGTTTCTTTCATTTACCATTACTGAATTGAAATAGATGTCAAATGTTCAGGGATAGTGAATATCTTGAACATCTTGCTTCTTGAGATTTTATCAGGAGCTTTTTTTTTTTTCTCCCCTCCCAGTACTGGTGTTCAAACTCAGGACCCATCCATGCTAGGCGTGCGTTCGACCACTGATCTTTGTACACAGTCCTAAGGATGACTTTTAGTATACTACATATTCTATCAACTTTTCTTAAGCAAAGAAGATATTTAAGAATCTTATGTCACAGAAAGCAGAGGTGGCAATTTCAGGTTTCTGTAATATTTATATAGGGTAGTATTTTGAAAATTTTCTTGACCTCCCATCAAACTCATAAAAGACCTGCCACAACACTGAACATCATTCCCTCACTCATTGTTCCAGGAAGAAAGATTCATTTTTCCCCCTTCTTTTCTTTTATCTTTCTTTTTCTCTTTTTCCTTTCTTCTTCCTCTCTCTCTCTCTCCCTCTCCTCCACTCCCTTTTACACTGAGTATTGAATCCAGTGTGCTTTGCCTCTGAGCTACATCTTCCACACTTTTTAATTTTTTATTGTGAGACAGAGTCTCTACATTGCTGGTTGCTGAGGCTGACCTCTCAAAGAAGTTGTAATCCTCCCCAGTCACTGGGATTATAAAGTGTGTGCTACCACACCACCCTCAGAAAGATATTCTTAAAGCAACACACCATATTTATCAGAACTTTACATGCAACTTCAACATCTATCTTCTCATAGACTGGATAATGAAATTTGCTCTTATCAATGTTATACTTCCTCCCCTTTTGTCTTTCAGTATCTCAGCTATGACAAATGAAATCAGCCTCTAAATTTGTAAAACCACTTCCTGAATAATGGGTTATTTACCTCTCCCCTTAATTTTTACCTTTTCCTTGCTTTTCTGATGCTATCAATTTCATACAAACCTTGACTTTTTACTGTAATGACTCATAGCTCTAACTATGGAATATATTTCCTTTTTCCACTTAAACATCCAATGAAAACATAGATGCCCTTTTTAATAGCATTTCATCACAGAAAGAGAGAGGGAGAAATCCTAATTTTCATTGTGTAAGAGTAAGCATTAGGGTCTTCTTATTTCTGCATCTATATACAAGAAATAGCTGAGAAACTAGATAGAAAATCAAGGGAGTGAGTCTATTTTGTATGCTGAGGATTTCCACAGACCTTCTAATTTATTTTTATTTTTATCTGTTCATCACAGAAGTCAAGAGTGTGTAATTTAGAAGAAAACTCAACAAGCAGAATAAAAACATATTAGAAATCAGTGACTCAGATTTTGCTAACCATAAAAACCAGACTGGTAGATCTGCAAATAATAACTGATTCTGATTGCTTCAAAACACAGCAGTTAACAGTGGCTCAGAAGGGAAGCTCTTCAAATTGTTACTCTGTAACTTGTGTGGAACAGCATCAATTTTGTTATAAATTAAGGATTACCTTAAACATTGTGACCTTATTATAACCTAAATAATACTTTCAACTCAAAGTTCTAATTGGAAATGAAGACACTTGTCCTAATAGTCTCATAATGGCTTTCATTCAGTATTGTGCTGATAACATGTAAAATCACCCTACTTTTGTGCTTAAATCTCAATGGCTAATTTCAAAATTCTTTTTTGGTGCAACTATACCTGGTCTCTCTCTCCTTAGATGTTCACTCCTCTTATTAATACTAAACATTTTTTGGAGAAAATTATTATTTTTTTTCTCTACTTATGATTAGTAAATTTCTAAAATGTCAAAAGAATCTGACAGGTATGGATTTTTTAAAAAAGCACTGTCTAATCACATACAAAATAAACATTTCTAATTCTCTAAGCAGTGCATTAGTGAAGTAAATATTTCAGACATGAATAAAAGAAAAAAACCCAAATAATTAAAAAAAAAATACACATTATGGAATTATAAAAACAGACTAATGGACATTTTGGAGTTACTGAGTGCTATTTGAGTTGTAGATAGGAAAAGAAAATTTCTGGAAGAAATTATTACTGTGGAAAATGCAGATAATTTTTAACTTCATTATCTATATGTATATTTTAATTTTCAGAAATAACTTGTTTTCTTGCCTGTTTGCTTATTACAAAAATTATGGATATTTCCAACTGTAGATTATACTGTGTTTTCATTGTTGGTTCTTTTCTTAACACCTGCTTTCAAAATCATTTATGACTGGAAAATAAAATGAGGCAGCATTACAGCTATCTCAAAGATTTCTATAAATGGTTTGATTTTTTACTCCCTTATGCTTTGAATGCAAACTTACTTTGAAGCAGTAATTCTTTCTCTTGATTTTATTCTGAAAATGTCACTTTCAAAACCATAGCATATAATTATAGGACTACTTATTCTAAATTTTCTGTATCAGTATTACCAGGAATATGAAGAGATTACTGTGAATGACTTATTTAAAATACAAAATAAACAAACTGACTTTAGAAGTTAAGTATTTTAGATCTTCATAGAGCTACTTGTTTTTATTTTAATGTAAAAAAAATTAAAAATTTAGCTTTCTAGGTCATCAGATAGCACCTTGACTCACAATGTGAGAAGGATAAAGGTAACTTTGGATATATGGAGTAAGAAACTGATAACCTCCTGTGTAGAGGTATGTGTGTGTCAACTTTCTGTTGTTATAACAAACTCCTGAGATAATCAGCTTAGAAAGAGAAAAGGCTCATTTTGATTTACAGTTTTGGAAGTTTCAGTCCATGATGGGTTGGGCAGTTGCTTTTGGATTTGTAGTGAGGCAGGTCGCCATTTTGGGAATATGTGGCACAGCAAAACGACTCCCCTCATCCTGGTTAGGAAGCCCAAAATGAATGTGAGGATTGGGGGCCCCATAATCCCCTTGAAGGACACACCTCTAATGACATTAAGGCCTCTCACTACACTCCACCTCTTAAAGGTTCCATCACCTCCTAATAGTGCCCCTCTGGAGACCAATACTTAAATATAAGGACCTTTGAGAAACATTCAAGATTCAAACTACAGCAAGGTGCTAAGGAGAGATAAAAAGCAAACTGTTCTTTTGAGGAAGAGTGTAACAGAGAGTACCTTCTAACAGAGATACTGTCCTTGCTTCCGTTAAAGGTACCTAACTAGGAACGAATTCTGTCTTTAAGAATCTTCTAAGTATACTGAATTGCTAGAAACATTGTCTCCCACTATGCCCATTTATGCCCATTGAAAGTGTTTTACCATTGGTTTAAAACACAGTTTTGGAACAAGGGATGCCTGGGACTACATTTCTTCATTTTTCCATGCAAGATAAAGTGTAGTCTCTTTCTGATATTTGGGTCACATAGCAAGAAAAATGCTAAAATCTTGCAATACTGTGTGTTTTGTAAGACTTCTGCTAATTTTTACAATAGATTTGACAGGATGATGAAGGGTTTTGGTTTATTTTGAAATATTATTTATTAAATTGAGAGACTCACCTGGACAGATTGAAAACATAATAATAAAAAAACTTAAAATTTTTGAATTTGGGAATAGAAAAGAATAATGAGAGGTTGCATCAAGTGAGAATTATTATTTATGTTTAAATGTTCTCACCAGAATTTTGATGTGTTTTCCTGATTAGAGAAAATGATGAGTAAACATAGTTCTATAATGCATATTGATCATTCAAAAGCACACTGTAAACTAAATGGCAAAACAACTTAGTCAAGGCTCTTAAAACACATCCAGGGAATTATGCCAGTAAAGGAAGCTGCTTTCTAGGGAACACAGGGATATTAGCTTTTGAACGAAGAGGTTGAGGAGCTCTTTATATTAGAGATTTAAAAAGAAGAAGAAGAAGCAGATGTCATAAGAAAGATAAATAATTCTCTATGACTGATGACTGGGGAGAGAACCTGCAGGGTAGGACAGTTTTTGTTTCAAAACTATTGTAGGATGTTTTAAAGAACTAAAAAGTTAGCAAGTGTAAATAGCTATAAGATTGTATTAATATTCTTTTAAAGTAGCTATATTTTTCATGCTGCTTAGTTTGCATGGCTTTCATATTAAGTCCCACATAAGAACAAGTTGCAGGATAATATCACTCTCCTCTGGTGTGCTATTCCTTTCTGATGATAAAAAATAAAACATTTTAAGTATTTTATCAAAAAAATTTTTCCTTGTCTTTCTTGGCTTGCTATTATGAGTTCATTACAGCAAAGCATTATTTTTCTCATTCATTTTTATGTACACAGTATTTAAGTCAAAATATTTATTGAATGAATTAAGAAATTGAGGTGGGTGTATTAAGATAGTTATTTGAAATTACAAGTTCATAAAGGTTATTTTGGAAGCAAATGTGATTTCAAGCTCACATGATTTTCCCACAATTATCTTTCAGACACAATTCAGATCTAGTAGTATACATTAATTTAATAAAGGATAAGATCTTTGAGGTTGCAAAATATGTCTGCCTCTGGTAATTAAATTTGTGGGTTATTCATCAAAATTAAGATGCCTTTAATTCTAACATATCTCTGTGTGCAGTATAAACATAATATTTAAATAACACTCCCCAATGAAGAAATGAAATCATATTAGCAAAATACTTAGGAGAAAAGTATATCAAGAAAGTTCAAGAAAAGTAAGCTTTAAAAATCACAGACTCATAAGCCTTGATTAAATAACTCTTAATGGTTAAACATCTTTATCTTCTTATCAAAATGCAGCATGTTGAAACAAATTTATTATGGACATACAGTGCTTTACTCTTTTGAAATGTAGAATAACTATTATAAGAGAAAATAGTGTTTATTTTGTAAAGAACATAGCACAAAAGAGAGAAAGAGTAGGTACAAAATTATATAGACAGTGAAAATCCAAATAATTACACATATATATGCTTTAACTTAACTTTCTTCATTTTAGAAACTTAAAATTATTTTATTGATGTATAACTGATATTAAATAAAATGCACATATTTGAAATGCAACTTGATATGCTTTGATGTGTGGATATATCTGTGACAGTATCACTGCAACCAAGCTGTTACACATATTGAATACCAGCAAAAGTTTATTCAAACTTCCTAACCACTCCCTCTCACTCTGTCCCAGTAATTTTCAATCTATTTTTTCAGAAATGGAAAATGGTTTCAAATTAAGCACATAGTGGATATTCAAAAATGAAAATTAAGCATATTGATATTGTTTATGCTCTGAAGCCATTATTTTCCAAGAGTATAATTTAGTTAATATTTTTATTCCAGTGGCATGGTCATAATTATGTATTTTGAATGTTTCCCTGCAGTCTGGAGAGAAAAGAAGATAAAACAAAATAAAGGAACTTTCTCAAGAGCAGTAGAAACTTCTGAAAACACAATGCAAAGAGAAGAAACACATTCATATTAATTTTTCTGGGACATCCCACAAATTATACTAGAAGTCACCTGTTTGATGTTTTTTTATACTTGGTCAGTATTCTAATGTGGCCCTGTACCAGATACCCTGGTTTTTCACAGGAGAATTAAGTGGATACATGAGAGCTATATTCTTCCCTAACATAAATGTAACACACACACCCACACACACTGTACATTTTACTGATTTAAAGGATGCATAACTCACAATTTACAAATCATAACATACACTTAAATTTCATTTGTAGAATGCTCTGTTAATTGGCAGAAAAATCACAAAGGAGTACACTTTTATACATGTTGGTTATATTTTCATTTATGTTGGTAAGTAAAACAATTAAAAAAAGATGTCTTTCAAAACTTCACTCATTCATCAATGATATAAGAACTTCTTTGTTTAACCATGAAATCATTTTCAAATATTAGAGTATTACACCAATTTCTTTTTGCTATTTGCAATGTAATAGCTATAGACATAAAATATTTCAGTTTATTCTGCATTATTAATTTTTTTTCTGTTACTGTTTTAGTCTGGATAATCAACAAAGTCATGAATAAAACCCCACTATATAGTGTTTGCCACATTTTAAATAAAAGTACTTCTACTGTGACCAGTTGCAACCTACCAATGCATTATCACTAAATGTGAAACTCAAAAAGGATGCACATATCACATCAAAATATACTATTTCCACCACATAGATATGAGAGGTGGAAAAAACTTCAAGAATATAGATGAAAATAAAAAAAACAAAACTTATTAAATTATAAATTTATACATATTGATTTTCATAAGAGCTTTGTTTAATAACTGGCTTACAAAATTCCTGAAAATTTGACATGTTATTAGTTGTAATACATCATTACCCATGTAATTCAACAGAGGAACTGTAACCAATGGCTGTTCAGTATTATCATAGTTAACACAAGTCTGAAACAAAGTTTTGTTTACTAGTGATCACTGTTTTGGGTCACTCTTTGGTAATATCAATTTAAACTTTCAAGGGATTGTCAAGTTCTATAACTACTGGTGTAAATGACCAAAGGTTATCCATTGTCTCTTTAAGTTAGAATATACTGACTTTAGGTAAATTTCCCAAATCAACTTCTATTAGCTTCCTGATAAAAAATACAGATTAATACTCAGACACACAGTCTCAAGGCAGGTTTCACTTTTCAAAAGTGCTGAGGCATGATAAACAATGGCAACCAGAGCTTCCACTCTTACCACTACTTTTCCTCCTCTTCCTCTTACTTCTTTTTCTTGCCTTCTTTTCTCTGTTACAGATGCATGACTTACAACATAAAATGTCCTTATAAATATAGCATGGTCAATAATTGTTAAAAAATATTCAATTTATTTTTAAAAATTCTTCCTGATAGACTCTGTCTGTGCTTTAAATTACATCCAAATATGCATTCTTCCCAGAGAAACTTGTTAGTTTGTGTTTCCTAACTACATTTTTCTGATGTTGGTAGCTTGTTGCTGTGGCAACAACCAGTGGTTAGCCATCATGAGCCTATCCATCCAGGAGCTTTGGAAAGGCTGGTCAAATGCCAGGAAAATGTGTTGATTGAAAACTTCAAGAGTGTCCACTTACTTGTCCAATCTTTGATACAAATTGAGAGTTCTTTGCTCTGTTTGCTTCCCTTTGGGCAAACTATCTTTTATTTACTTGTTTCAAATTCTTGACTATTTGGTGTCACTTTGAGTAACTGTTAAAACAAAGGGGGGAAAAAGATTCACTTCAAAAATGTATCTATTTCATGTGCTTTCCTATTTCCTGGAAGTTGATTATGTTAGCATATATAAGAGGCAGTTTTACTACAGAATTTCTGGTATGTCTTTGAAGTTCAGAAATTGTGTTACAAAGGATGCTAATGTGATTGCTTTTTTATGAGTAAAGAAAGGCAAATGACAGTTGGTAGAAAAGAGAAAAAGGAGTGTAGGACTGGAGAACTAATTTGGAACAGGTGTTGATCATTTTTGCCTAGAATAAGTAGTGTAACTGTAAACAAATGGTCTTATAAAAGAAATCTCAAAACCAAAAAGGTTAAAAGCAAGGTTTTCCATGAGAGCTTCCTTAAACCCCCTCCTGAAAAAATGTTACTGGAAAACAGACGTTTCAGAGTGGTTAAAAGTGGTTGGTTGCAAATAAGAGCCGAAAGAGAAAACTGCATTGCAGTGATTGGTTTGATTTGGTGAATAAATTGCTATTTTCAGATTCAATTTGTATCAATAGGCAAAAGTCTGTACACCTGCAGAAACTGTCACACTCTGTATCCAGGACTCTGATGCAGCCAATCTTAAACAATCACTTATCTTTTGATGATAATCGTACCCCTGTTCCTGAAATCTTAGCAGAGGAAAGGAACCTTTGATATTTGATGGTCAAGCAACATTCTTTTCTTTCTCTAATGGAAAGAATATCCTGCTTTATACATTTAAAGAATATCACAGAAAATTCTACCTGTTTTTAGAATGACTTGAGGGTGTCGAATTGCTAGAAAGATTCACCTTTATTAAATGTTACTGAATATCGGAACTGCAAGATACTGTTTCCTTAAGAAAGTAAAGAAATTATGTTTTTGTTATTTAGAATGTCCAATGTAGCAGGTTGAGTTAAATAGATATTCCTGAAAGTCATGCATAGTGTCTATCTAAGAAGAAAAGAAGTGAAGTACTTTTGCATACTTTTTACCTTTCATAAGTGAAGGTTGGGGGTTTAATAACTCAGTCTTCTCAGGTTTTGTTTCAGTGTCCAAGTTCCTAAAGACCATCTCCTTGTCTGTCCTAGAACTGAGGACTGGGACATTCCTATAATAAGAAGAAATCTTCCTTTGTAAGTCCCTAATGCCCAGAAATTTATTGCTTCATAACATTTTTTTCTAATCTTTTACATGATGAATACTTAAAATATCCAGGTGATGTACACACATGTATGCCTGTAATATATATATATATTATATATAATATAATATATGTAATATAATATTATATATAATATAATATATATGCTTGTATATCACAGATATACATATGTTTATATACAATATGTGTTATATGCATATGTAGAGAACAAAAGTAATTTACCTTTTATAATGACTATAATTAATATAAAAAATGCTACCTCCACATCCTTAGTACATTCAATGACATATAAACTTTTAAACCCAGAGGTATAAGAAGAAAAATATGTAATTTATTTCAATGATACTTTTCTGGTATCAAAAACTTTTATGGGCACTTGAATAAAATAAAGCTATAATGCTTGTCATATAAGTGTGCATTCAAGTATTTAATGATTTCTTTTTCCTTGTTACATTCATTTATTAAATATTCTTTGAGTGCCTAGCACTCAGGCTTGGTGGGTGAGAGAAGTGCAACTCTGAGTGGTTCCTGCAGAATCCCACTTAATCTTCTAAGAGGGCTTGTAAGGTAGAGCAAAATATGCTTCTTTCTCTGCTACTAGTTGCACAGGATAGCAATACAACATGAGCAGTTGTCACTTTGCTTCTTGTTTGAAGCTTGACTAGGTCTGCATTGGGCATCTGAGAATGAGTTGTACACAGAATGACAAGAAATGTAAGGAGAGACTGAAGCTAAAACTGTGGAAAAGGAATGTGTTTGTTTCCCTCACAGAGAATGCAAAAGAAAGATTGAAAAGTCAACATGTAATGATATAATGTAGATATTCATGTAATAAAGAATTTTGCATTTAATTGCATATTTTCTCTGAATGTTGTTGATTTCTTATACATATTTTGGCTACTGATAGAGATTTCATATATTCTGATTTTGTACATACAGAGCACTGAATAAAAATATACTGTAGTCCCATGTAATTCAGGTCAATCGATGACAGATACATAATCCAACTTAAACCAAACACATTGTTATTGGTATAATGGTGATTATTCTATTCCCATAACTCTGCCTGTGACATATTACAACAGACTGGATTGATTTATTTGACCTCTTGTCAGATATTTGTTTATTGACATGTGGCATTTTTCCTTGTGGGGATCTGGCTAGTAAATAAAAGAAACATGCCAGATATGTATTTTACTATTTTGACTTTTGTAGCTGCTTTCTTCATGCATAGTCAGTGTCAGTTCCTTTTTTTTTTTTTTTTTTTTTTATCTTACTTTGCAATCAGTTTGGAGAGAAAGGAAGATAAGCACTTTATCTGCTGTTGGGGGATACTTTTTTTAGGTTCTGCTCTCCCTAGTCCCTGTTTTGTCTTAGGGTAATACAGACAGATATGGATATTGCTTGGGTTGTTATGTATTCAGCAAAGTTTTACGTAAGGATTGAATTAAAAAATAATTTTGACTGTCAGTGTACTTCAGCTTCTATGGAACTGCAGCTTGTCAATGACTGATGGGAGAGGGCAGGTGGTGAATTGTGTTGACATCATCTCATGTGAAATAGTGTAGTGAAACAGGGGTCATTGAACATCAAAAAATAAAATAAAACTTTTCTTTCTTATTTTGTGTTTCTGTGTTTTTTCTTACCTCCACAGTGTGTCTACTTGCAAGTGGTACTTTAATTTTATTTAAAAAGAAGCACACATTAAAATTTTAAAAATATATAATAAGATTAATTGATTTATGTTTATTGTGAAATATAATGGAAAATAAAAAGGCTTGTTTACAAAACAAAAAATATTAAATCTTTTAAATATAAAATAATTATCTGTAGTTAAAGAATTCTAGTTGGGGGGAAAGTGGGAATAATGAGATTATTCAACACAGAAAATTATGAGATAAAAACTACTCTTTTCTATATTTATCCAGACACTGCCCTATCCCCTGATACTATAAAACCAACACAGTGGGATCAATGTCCCAGGAATATGCCTGGTAGACTTCTCATCCCCATCCATGTATGGTTTGATCCTGTCCAAGAATCCCTTGCAGGTTTTTCTCTGCCTTCCACATAAACTCCATCACTGTCTACCCAGAATTCTCCCAGTTTGAAGTTATTCTTTCTTTCCTTAAATGTTTACTGAGAACTTACTGAAGGCAAGGTAATGTTCAGAACTTGGGAACACATCAGTGAAAGAATATGTTTTAGTCAGCTTTCTCACAGCCATGACCAAAAGACCTGACAAAAATAATTTTAGAGGAAAGTTTATTTGGGTCTCAGTTTCAGAGGTTTCAGTCCACAGATGGCTGCCTCCATTGCTTTATATCAGAGGTGTAGCAGAACATCATGGCAGAAGAGTGTGGTGGAGGAAAGAGACTTAGGACATGGCCAGTAGGTAGTAGAGAGAGAGAGAGAGAGAGAGAGAGAGAGAGAGAGAGAGCACTTCTCTTACCATGGAAAAAATATAAACTCTAAAGTCACACCCCAGGGACCCAGCTCTTCCAACCAAAACTACCCACCTACAGTTACCACACAATTAACCCCTATCAGGAGATTAATGCACTGATTATGTTAAAGCTCTCATAACACAATCATTTCACCTTTAAGTTTTCTTGCATTGTGGCACATATGTGCTTTTGAGGGATGCCTCACATCTAAACCATAAGAGAATACATTGCCTTCTTTCAAAATACTTAGTCTTGCAAGTCCACTAAAACATTATAGTAAAAATAAGTAAAGAGTAAAAAGCAAGAAAGTATTAGGGAAAAACTTTGGGCAACTATTTGAATTGGCATTTAAAAAAAAGAGTGGAAAAGAGGGGTGGGAGGGGTGGGAGGGGTGGGAGGGGTGGGGGGGAGGGGAAAATATAATAAACATCATTACCCTATGTAAACGTAAAAAAAAATAAATAAATAAAAAAAAAAAAGAGTGGAAGATTCTTATAATAACTTTGTGAAACAAGTTATTTTAAGGAAAGGAAAAAAAGTCACAAGAAAACAATGACATTAATAATGGAGTTGATCGAGGAGTTGCAGTTGTCTTAGTGGTAGTTGAGAGGAAAGTGAGAATCTCAATAGGACTGGCATAATAGTAGAAATAAGGTAAGACTGAGTGTAAGAATCTTCAAATAAAAAATAATGGCATTGGTCAAATAAATTCCAGCTTAAATTTTAAAATGATTTTGAGTTGGGAAGAGGGTCAGATAACCATATTTAAGTTTCAGAAAGAAAATTAATCATCGATATGCAGATTGTATTAGTGAGGTTAGAGAAAGAGATTAGAACAGGCTGTTTTACAAGGAAGGACTGAGTGAAGTGAGAGAGCTGAGGTATTTAGAGGAGAAGACTATTAGTATGCAAATTTTGATTAGTTATGGAAAATGAAGAAGAAGAAAGATTTAGGAAATGGATGGGAGATACATGCCATCTCACCTACCACCTGCCCTCAGACTGAGTACTAATCAGACTGCTTAGTGTAGTTAACCTGCTTATGGCTCTAGAAGCCAACATTTCAGAAACCTACACTCATCAGAGAGGCCAAGCAGGGGGATATGTATTTGTCATCATTAAGATAAGATGACTCATAGTTTTCGTTTGCTTCTTTGGGGGATCTCATGGGAAAATTTCTTCAATCTATTTTTTAACTCTTTATTTGGCTATCCCTCCTGTTCTCATCTTGTCATTTGTTTATGTTTCTTTTGAAAAGTTATGTGATTTTTACTTTTTAATTCATTTTATCCATTTATGACTCTTGGATGACTATATTGCAAGTTCATTTAGACTCCTGATGATGTTATTTACCAAACATAACTTTCCTTATTTCAAACATAATTTGCATATAATTAGCAATTAGCCAAACATTCGCTAGATGGATTTGCGAGCCATGTTAGTTATTGCAAGATGGTGTGTAAGAGAACATACTGTTTTTAATAGGTGAATTACTTCATTTCAATAAAACTTTGTAAAATCAAAATATAAACAGAGCAACAGAAAAGAGTTGGATTACTACCAAAACAAGGGAGGTATAAAAGCATGCCTGTGTTCACATATTTGTTCTTAAATCCAACTGAGTTATGTATCTTTGGGTCTTATATGTTGCTATTTTTCCTTTACCTATGCCATTAATTCTAAAGAAATATGTACTTTCTAAAATATCAATATAATATTATTTTTATATGTATTTTTCCTCTGTATACAGCAAAAACTTTTAACATTTTTGTCCCTATTTACTACTTTGTTGAGTTCATGTGAACTATAGTTTTATAGTACCTCCCCCTTGTAGGATACACTCCAAGAGCCTTAATGAATGCCTGAAATTTTGGATTGTACCTAACTTTCCATATACAGTTTTCTCTATGCTTATATATCTGTAATAAACTGAAATTCATAAAATTAGGGACAATAGGAGATTAACAACAACTGTCAATAAAATACAAGTATAATAATATACTGTAATGCAAGTTATGTGAATGTGGTCTCCCTCTCTTTCAAAATATAATTTTGTAATTTATTTTCAGACTGTGGTTGACCATGGGAAATTGAAACCTTGGAAAGCAAAATGTTGAATAAGGGGTGGCTACTGAATTCATACATTATTCATGGCAATGCTTTTCTGAAATTCCTCGAGATTTGGTAACTTTTGCTTTGTAGGAAGTTGTTATAAACAATTGTTATTTTACATTTGGGGTATATTTGGGTTCTAAAGATATTAAAATAGTCAAAGTGTCTAAACTATGACATACAATTTTCTCTTCCATAATTGAGACAAAGAAAATTAAAAACAAATCTAATCAATAAATCTGGTATAATGAGTATATACCCAGTAACAAGTGGGTACCTCTCCTTCTCCACACAGATACCATGATGCCCATCTGTGGGTACCCATCTGCCTTATCCTTGTAAAAAGAGTTGCTTAAAATTATGAGGAAATATCAATGTCTGCAAATTGCTTACAAAGAAAGATTTCTTTAGATTTCCAAAAGTGATGGTATAATTTACTTAAAGTGAAACTTCATAAATTGTGAAACTGAGTGAACGTTCAGAAATCTAAAATGTATTGTGTTGTTTAAATTGCATTTTTGGTTTATACAGAGCTACTTCTTTTGGAGCAGAGTTTACTTATGAAATCAAATTGAATTCTACTCTAATTCTGTTCAACAGATCACGCTTCTGCTCAAATGAAATCATTCTATTTTTCTAAACAGTAGGAGACAGGATATGGACAGCTTTGTCTAGCCTGTGTATGATTCACATTTGCCCATGTATCAGCATCTCTTCTTCATACACCGAAGCTATTTCAATAGCATCCACATTGTTAAATTCAGAACTATTGGAAGTTGCACATTGATTGTATTGCCCTTCTGAGAGTGCTAGAAATGCTCTCAGAGGACAAAAAAATGCCTACTAGAAAATATCATTGAGCACTTAATGGGTGCCCTTGGGTCCTATGTAGTAGGTGCTATTATTGAAAAAGACTGCAGTGCAATAAGTATACTATTGAAGCTTAGCATGGTGAATTCTTATGTAGAACCTACATGTGAATATAATCATATGAAAAACCAAATGCTTTCATATCGAATCAATATTGTTATATGAGACTATTGCTAAAATATTAGCTATGAAACAAGTCAAATGTACTTATGTTCTGATTTTGGTAAGTAGTAACTTTGATGATGTAATGGGTCAGTGAACTATTGGATAGAATGTGGGAAAAGTACAAATAAAATTTACTGGATTGAGACCAAAACTCATTTTCAAGAAGTTCACTTGCAAAGCTCTATAGGAGATTCATGTGATAGTAAAGCCGAGGTAAATTGGCAAGATAATGGGGAAAATGACACAATAACTTCCTCTGTATAGAGGCTTTGAGCCAGTGCACTTATTTGTGAATCCAATTTATCACATTCATCTCTTAAATTATATAGCCTGCTTTTCCTGAGTAGCTCAAATTATTTTACAGACATTATCTCATTTGTCCTCATAAAGAGATGGGAAGTTACTTGAATGAATGCTTCATGGCGTGAATATGTTAATGAATGGAAATTTAAATAAGTGTTTTTAATCCCTACTGTATCACCCACTGGTTTTGTGACAATGATAAGTAAGTTAACCTCTATTAGTCTTATTTTCTTTATCTAAATGATGGGGAAATATTCATACTTCTCACTTGCTATCACGGGGAGTATTATTAGAAGTCATGCAGACTCTCAAGACAAATCTTCAAATTCTTAAGAAGAAAAGGGATGCTCTAAACTTAAATAAACTTAAAGCTACCCTAATGCATATTTTGTTACTGAATTAACCTCATCACATGACAGGTTATACTTGTGTCCCAATGACTTGAAGTATTGAAATTAATTGTTAAACTATTCCTTGAGCTTCAAATATTTACTGGAATTGTGCTGGTGTGAGAGTTATTGAGATGAATGCTATGGTTGCTACTTTTCAGGAATTCCTATTCTAACTGGAAGGACAGACACACAACAAACTCGATTAAAAAAAAAAAAAAAGGAGTTGAGATCTACAATTACTGTGAACAATGAGCCAGGGTTTATAGATGAAGGAGTGATTAGTTCTGCATGGACAGAATAAAAAGACAATATTCTGGAACAAATATTAGAAAAGGTGTTGGGGCAAAATGTGAAGGACTTGAAGAGCAGATACAGACTGAATCCTATTAGCAGAAACATTGAAGCTTTTGAGCTTCTCGAACCTAATCAGTGCACTGAATTTGTTCTATGTATTTAAAACATAATTGTGACAGTGGTTAAAAAAAGTAGAGTAGAAATGAGTTGCAAAACAGCAACAAAGAAGGATAAACCAAATATGATCTGATGATTTCTAAGCATGGTGAAACCACAGAACAAATAACCAGAAGTACTGAAAAGAAGCAAGGCTGAATGGGGAGAAGGTGTTACTCACAATGTATAATTTTTTTAGGTTGTTTATATTTTTCTGTATCCCACCTGCCAATTTGCATTTGAAAGTCAGGCTATGTTTTTAACAACAATCCAAATTTGATAGTCACATGCTCCTAGATAACAGCAGAACCATGGAAGCCAGTGTACCTGTCCAGGGGGAGTAGAAGGAAAAATAACACAAGAGAATGGGGACCAAATCCAAGTAACATTTACAGCGTTGTCCAAAAAACAGATGCCCTAAAAGATAGCAGGAAAAGATGGTGAATGAAGAAGCTGAAGTCAATTATGAAAATTTTGGAAGAGAAATCTCAACAAACAGAGGGTAACCTATTGCTAAATGCTTTATTCGTCAAGAAAATGCCCCTGGGACCAAATCTCATTTTGGAAGACATGGAGTTTGTTCTTTGGAATTAGTAATTACAGATTTGATGTGGAATTGGAGGTAATGGTTATGTTGTAATAAAAAGAAGATAAGCAAAGACAATTCAAGAAGTTTGCTAAGGGAAGGAAAGAGAGACAGCTTTCATCATTCCTCATTCCAAGAGAAATAGTCTCAGAAAAGATCTTTGAACACAGAGGGTGTTCTAGCACATAAACAAAAACAATAAAGATGCGGGCAATGGAAATTCAGAAGAAAGAATATGGTATTTTTAGAGTAAAAAGCCACAAGAAAGAGAAGAGGTATGAGATCAAAACCACAGTTTGAAACCAAGTGAGCCACTTTTTCCCAGGAGATAGAAAAGTAGTTGGCCTGTAGTGGTAAAGAACTAGGTCGCCCGCTGAAGGGTTATGTGTGGCAGGGACAGCTGGGAATTTGAGCAGAGCGGTTGTGGTCCAGAACATTGTTAAAGAAAATGGGAAAGGAAGCCAAGCTAGATGTGATTACTGTGCTTGGTGGCACTGAGGATAAAGCAGTGATTTTATCAAGTGAAATTCAGACTGCAGGTAAGTAGAAGAACAGAGGGAATGTTCTGGTAGAAAAGACTGAGGATATCCATTCTTTCTTAGCAAGTGAACAAAAAGTTTTATAGGACATAGTCAAACTAGAAAGGACATTGTACAAGAAAAGGTGAGAAAAAGTCCAACATAGGACCATGCAGGAGTTACTTGTGCTAGTTCCTACCTCCAAAAACTGCTAGTCCTTTGTACATGAAGATAAGAAAATCTTACCTATTAGGTAGGCTCAGAACAGTTATTTGGGGGGCGTATTCTAGCAAGAAGCATACAATGAAATTTAGCATTAGTGTCACAGTACAGAAAGTATCCCTTCTTTTAGTGGGGACAAATAAATTGTCTAGATTCATTGACAGAAAAAAGGTTATATAGTCTGACTGGTTTAAGATTTGAACAGAAAAATGCACATTTTGATCTGGGTTTTAAAACCTCAACTATGAAGGAAGCAAATATTTCTGAGGAGCAAGTAAATTGAGATCCAAATGGAATGGTGATAGAGCATAGGGATGCACACTGAGAATTAGCAGGAAAGCGTGAGATTCAGAGAATTCTTGACTTCTGATGCTAAAGACTTCCCTAGTAGTGCCCCTCCCTGGTCTACCCTCATGCCTTTTCTCTCTTGACTGCCTTACCATTTTTCATAGTTAAGTTCAATAGTCTTACATTTTAAAACTGTTTTTCTCCAATCCAAACTAGTTGTTATATGCTGAATCCATTATTTGTCCTATTTGACCTCTGATCTTTTTTTCTTGTCCATCAATAACATCCAACATCTGGGAAAAATGAGTTTAATGTTTGAGTAATAATCACTGAGCAGGCTAGGTCTATGTATGAGTTGTAGGTCATGTGGTCAAGACATGGACTTAGTTATCTGTTTAAATACAGAAAGTTTTATAATTACAGTTTGTAAAAATAAATGCCTTTATTTACTTCCAAGAGTTTATATAAGTGAAAAAATGTCAGAGATATGAAGAAAGAATTATATATACTACCATTATTCACAAATAAGTGGTTATGCATATGGCATGTTCATAAGACGAAGCAGTAATTTTTAAAAGATCATTTAATTATGTGGGAGAAAGGCTTATATTATAAATTTGTCTAACAAAATATAGGGTACAAAAGTATGATCAATATTTTAGGAGAGAGAAATACTTGTGACTGTGTGTGTCTATAAATTTGCATGGATATGTTACATGAAAACCAAGCATATGTTTAGGAAATGTCCTGGAGAATCTGCAATAGAATTTTAGCACTGGTTATTTCTGAGAGATTTCATGGTTGATTTATGTTTTTCTAATACCTTCACCTAGGTACTTCACAACTTTTATAGTGACCAGTATCACTTTTTTAATCATAGAAATGTTATTAATAAAAAAGAATACTTACGTGATCACAACAATAATCTTGTTATGCCACAGTTTTTAGGGCACACATGAGCGCATGCGCGCGCACCGCGCACACGCACATACACACGCATTTTCACACATTGTCTGGATCTTAAATGAATACAGTAACTTCACCTAGTAATTGGGCCTAATTATGTCCTCCAGGTCTGGGAAGTATGTTCTTTTTGTCACAGTGTCTAATGCCAGCCAATTTACACTTAGGTCCTGTACAATTGATCTCTGAGCCTATTATATAATAATATTCCAGACTTTCTCTATGGTGCGATGCTTTAATCTTTTTCCATTAAGAAAGAAATGTTGTGTCTATTTGGGGTATTTAAGTGTTAAGCATTTGACTTAGTTGAACGAGGGGAGTTGTAGGAACTATCACAATTATGGGGGTAGGAACCAGATGAATCAGAGTCTGTCTCCGCTGTTCATGAGATGGAAGCAATGTGATTCACTAACCATTCAATTTATTTGTAGTCTTCCTGTTCATTAGTCCATGAATAGTATTAACTGGGTGAAACAATGATTCAGAATTTTCTTATCAGTGTTCATTCAACAGGAGAAATCTTGAGGTCCCATGGTTTGTTTTGCTCTTTTCTCTCCTTCTTGCATCAATGATAAATTAGAAAAAGTAATTAAATACTGTTGGTAATAACTTGCTTGTTTTACCTTGAAAAAGAATGTAACTCATTACAGAAATCCCGATGGCCAGGTTTTTCTTGCTTTCTCTTTGTCTCATGCTTATGCAGGCACTTGCACACAAACTTAGTACTATGTATTTAAATATTGTTTGGTCAATTTGGCTATAGTCCATCTCACTAAATTTCATAATTACCAATAATATAACTATTACTAAATGTACTATTAAAAAGATGAGTTATTAAGGCCTAAATATAGACCAGATGCTAAAAAACATGCTGTACAAGAATGACTTATTGCTGATGACTTCAACATCCATTGGCTAATATTTATACTGAGTAATTATTTTATAACTTTCTAAAAGGGTTAAATTCATTAACTATCTCATAGCATAAAGTTCAGTTCAACAAATAACAATGGAATCACTCCTAAATTTTTAAATATGATACTTTACATAAAAATATGTGAACAATATAGTGCTTTCAATTTGCAAACAAAAAAAAAAAGAAGAAAGAAAAATAAGGAGGGTAGGAAGCAAGGAAGGAAGGAAAAAAGGAAAGGAGAGAGGGAGGGAAGAAAACCAGCTACTACTACTACATGAATACTCTTCTTAAAGCACGGTTCAATATTTATGCTTAGTTTCATGATTTAATTGATAATTGAATTAAAATAAGTTCTCTTTATAAAATTATAAAGGTTGGCATTCTGTTTTTGCTGAGTAAAAGTAAGATGAAATTGAACTAAGGCACTCAGTTATTTTGGAGTACTGGGTTGCTATTATTCATAGTCAACACATATTTCCAAGGAACAGGCAATCTATTTGTGAATGCATCTATCAGGCACAAACTATTTTTGCATGATAATTTCATGAGGAGCAGCCAACAATTTTTAGCTCTCTAACCATCATGCATGACTCTAAATAAGTTATTTAATCTGTTGGTACTGTTATAGTTAATTTGATTGGTCTTTTATAGGCTTCTCTAATTAAAAATGAAATGCCTCAGGCCTTATTACAATGTTCTAGTGATGTTTCATATGGGAAACTGTTTTTTACATGACCTCCATGGGTCTATATGCTATAACAGATATCTTATCATTGGCACATCAACGCTACTTCTCAGTAGTAAAGTCACCTCTAAGGTATTAATTTAGTAGATATCTAATGATAAGCACTTAGGAAACTTTTAGTCTCCCAAGATAAAATAAAATGCTAGTTTTAGAAAACTAGTCATTATTTTAGTTCGTCTCTAATACAAGAAGTCAATAAAAGGCATTTATAGATAATAGATTTTTTATTAAATATTTTAAATATATTCTTATTTTGTTATCTTTTAGACTGAAAATGCAGGGTATAAATGCAGATTTTCCTGTTTTCATGACTAAATTGAATATACTAAATACACTGAATAAACTGCCTAATAAGTATTGTGAATGACAGCTCTATAAGCAAGCATTTGATATTATCTTAACATAGAGTTGATGCAAATAACAGTATATATATATATATATATATATATGTATATATGTATGGAGTAAAAATGTGGCACTGTGAAACTGAGTAGCAATGTGTGAGTTTTTGCCCATATGTCTTAATTTCCTTTATCTAAGTTTTATATTGATATAGGGAATTGTATTATTCATCATCTAAGTCATATGATTATTATAATAAATATCATAACATCTGAAATTCTTTTGAATCCATAGGAGGGTAACTGATAGTGATTAAGAGTTAAATAGCAAATCTTTCTGGTTCAGAAAAAAATAAGTCAAATAATCCCGCACTTGACTTCACCCAATAGTTGCTGCCTTCTGCCAACAGTGATTGATCTAAGTTTGAATTACTTTCATTTGAATTGGCAAAGGCCAATAGAAATGTTAATATGCCCTGAGGTGTATTTCTGTCATTAGGGACAAGATAGTGCTCCATGAGTCAAGATGGAGAGTTTTCACAGATTGGGCAATGGTTTCACAGTTAAGAAAAGAATAATACAAATAGAACTGGATAATCTATTAGTAGGGGATTTGAAGGCTCATAGAACATTTATGAAAATAATCGCCATCATCATCACAATCTGTTAACTAGAATTTTATTATCCAAAAGCTGTGAAAAATGGCTTTTCTAATATTAGTTAATGCCATTCTCTTGACTTCCAAGCATACCTGTTCTGTTTAGAATTGGTATGGTGTTATGCCCTGTGCCACTGTGCTGCAACTAAGTGAAGTTAGCTTCCTGCCTCACAGGCTTCTGTAGGCAATAGAAGAGAGAAGAATGGTTGAAGACCTTCCCACAGCCACTGTACTTGAACATAATGGTTTACCTCTTCTAATTTAACTGACTGAGAATAAAGGCTGTAAAGTACTGTAGTATGGGGTTTGAATCTGTCTTCTATATTAGCTAAGGGATTTTGAGGAATATACTAATCTTTCTAGGCTTTGCTTTTATCTTAAAATAACCAACATCATCACAACAATAATAGTAGACTATTTCAGGGAAAATGAGAGCTTAGAACATAATGATATATATTAAGACTTTAGAACTGTGCCTACCAGTTATCATCTTTAATAAATATCAGCTGTTATTGTATCAGTTATTTTAATATTTAGGAAACGTAGTTTGGCAAAGTAACGTAGAAAAGGACTTTCCATTCAGTCTCTTTAAGGAGAAACACATAAAGAAACAGCAACAATGCAAGACAATTGACAGTCAATGAAAAAGGACCTAGATTAGTGAATAAAGAAACAGCTTTAAAAGCTAAGGATGGATGGAATTTGACATGGAAGAGAACCAAGCACAGGGCCAGGGCTAAAGGACTTGCTAAATAAGGGGAGCAGATCCAACAAGGTACATAAATGTGAAGGTCTTTAATATTTTCATAAATCAATTAAAAATCCTAGATAGCAGCAGGAGAGGATCCAGGTTTTGCATAACCTGAAGTATATATACTTTCAGAGTTCTTTATAACAAAGCAAACCACATCACAGATTAATTAATTATAATACCTTCAAAAGGGCCTTGTGCATAGGTATTAACTTCATCATAAATCCACATGTATCTAGCAAGAGAAATATGCACTAAGTATTATAGAACTGATAAGGGTGACCTCAAATTATAAACAGCTCTGAAATCCTGGAAGAGGAGTTTAGAACAGTGCCTTTGAACAGTGGTTTCTCAAAGTTTGGTACCAGGATTAGCAGCCTCAACTGTAGGTAAGAACTTGTTAGAAAGTCGCATTCTAGAGCCTAACTCCAAATTTCTGATTCAGGAACTCTGAGGCCAGGAGCCTGCATTTTAACAAACCCTCCAGGATTAGCATACCCACTAACATTTGATAATCACTGTGTTGGAAGATGGATTTTGGACTGTAATGAAGCAGAGTTTTTAACAGCAAACTGAATTTAAAGGATTTATGCTCACAGTCAAGAATTTAGTATTATATAAATTGGAGTAAGATGGGAAAGTGACGATGTTGTTACATGGATTGGTATATATTGCTTATACCAAAATACATACAAAAAGGGAAATTGATAAGATATGATGGCTACATACTGAATAGAAGTGCTGTGTTTACATATGAGTCCTGTTTCCAGGTTGCAACGGACAGCAACAATGAAAGTGAGTAAAGGCAATCGGATGAAAGAAGAAAATGGGATTGGTAGATGGGGTTAAAACTGAAAATTCTGTTTTGAACATGCTGACATATTGATGAGATATGTAAGTAAAAAGTGTGTGGTAAGCCAGGTACAGTTGCACATGCCTATAATCCCAGTGGCTCGGAAGGCTAAATGAGGAGGATTGTGAGTTCAATGCCAGCCTCAGCAACTTGGGAGACCCTAAGCAACTCAGTGAAACCCTGACTCTTAATAAAATACACAAAAGGTCTGGGGATGTTTTTCAGGGGTTAAGCACCCCTGGGTTCAATCCCCAATACAAATAAAAAAAAAATAAAAGTGTATGGTGGCTGACAGGGTAAATATGACTGGAGGTTAGAAGCAAAGATTGAAAGTATAGAGTTAGCATATATACTGGATAACAATATAATACAAAACAATGTGTAATTGCACACTCTCCTCACCTCACAAAAATAAACCAACAGTTTTATAGATTGTGCACTCGCTGATTTCTCCTTGTTCAAATTGTTGACATAGAAAAGAAATGTGATATAGTTCTTTTCCCAGTGGGTAGCTAGTACTTAAAAGAAATTCCACTGTTGGTTATTGTGCTTTTTACTTCCCAGTAACCTTGAATAGGCTCTAGCAATTTTAACTGCTACAAAGAATGTAAACAGAAACAGAATTTGTTGGGAGCTTTTTATTATTTTGTTCCGTATTATTACGGTATTGTTTCATTCACTGATTCCAAAATCTATACTACTATATACAATACTAATTGGGAATTATTCCAACTTTAATAAAGTCTATCTACTTTATTTATGTTTCTGTAGTATGTGCATAATAAATATATTTTAATATCATGATAGATGCTAATAGGAATTTAGAAGCCTTCCCAGTGGGTACAATCCAGAAGATGAGAAGCATTTTCATATACCAGTTATTTTCGAAGCAGTGATTTAATTGAATTCTGTCTTTAATGATATAAAGTTAATATACTCATGACTACCCACACTATTCCAAAATTGACTATCAAACATGTGAAGAAGGACAGCTGAATAAAAATGTGAGCCATAGGTACAAGTTTTCACAGATACATAGGTCCTGGTACTGGTCACACAAATTTCTGATCAGTACTTGCCAAAAGGAGAAATATGGAAAATTCAGTGGATATCACTTCTATGTAAGAAGGATTCTTATTCAAACTCCACAACATAGCCTGAGCATAGGACATGGTTAGTAACCTTTAGGCAGAGTAAGTGAATGGAAATTATTTCCTCCATCCATGCAGGAAAGCTAGGAAGAGAATAATGATGGTTTAAAACTATGGCACCAATAATATACTCAAAAGAATATTAACCACAGTCTGTAAAAATAAAAAAAAAATTAAACAAAAGATATTAACCAAATTAATATGAATATATCTTTACAGAGAATTTTAAATTTTAAGATCATTTTATTAAAGCATGTTTAAATAGTTAAATTTAGACTCTAAAAATTAAATATCTTAGCCGGGCTCTGTGCTGCATGCCTGTAACCCCAGCAACTCAGGAGGCTGACGTAGGAGGCTTTTGAGTTCAAAGCCAGCCTCAGCAAAAGCAAGGCACTAAGCAACTCAGTGAGACCTGTCTCTAAATAAAATACAAAATAGGGCTGGGGATGGGGCTCAGTGGTTGAGTGCCACGAGTTTCATCCCCGGTACCCCCCAAAAATAGAAATATCTTAAACCCCGCATAAACCTCACCATCTTACCGTGTTTTAACTTCTTTGGTTTTTTTCTTTTGGTCTTTAGACTTACACATAAATATATTTACATATTCATTAACACCGTGTATAATCTAATTTGTAATTATTATTATTATTAATAGCATGGATTGAACCCAACGATGCTTAACCACTGAGCCACATCCCCAGCCCTATCTTTTTATTTTTTATTTTGAAACAGGACCTCGCTAAGTTGCTTACAGTTTTACTAATTGCTGAGACTGGCTTTGAATCTGAGATCCTCCTGTCTCAGCCTCCCAAACCATTGGGATAGAGGTGGGTGCCTCCAGCTGTAATTTTTTTACTCAGTATTAAATCTTGAATATTTCTAAATGCTTTTACATTTTTACTATTGCTATTTTGATGACTTCGTTACTCATTGTAATAACTCATATTTTCAGATGTATTTATGAATTTCAACTATTAGATTTGCTGCTATAGATGTTTTCAGGGATTAGCTTCTTCTGTTTTTGTAAACATAGGAAAATTTTTCCAGAAAAATATATTTCAGAATAAAGTTTTAAGGGTATCTATATAATATATTCACACATTGCTGATAATGTTGAAACATGAATGTATACAAATACTTTGAGTCTTGACATTGGAGGTAACTTAGGCTTAGACATACTCTTTCTTTAAAGTGTACTGTCCATTTAAAATTGTATAAATTCCTTTTGAAATTGAATTCTTTATCATATATTGGAAAAGTAAGTGAAATCATATTTCTCTTTAAAATTATAAACCAGTTGTAACTGAGAATAAATCATGACTATGACTATGAATATGGCATTATTTCTACCTTATTAAATATGTATATTATAGTTAAGTATTATATAATAATAATATTGTATTATATATGTTGTAATATTCACCACATAATACTTAACTAAATTAATGAATGAAAGTGCTCACCAAAAGATGCTTTTTTAAGGCAAAATGTCCTTAACCCAAGGTATAAAGTTAAAAATAATTTGTTTTTAAATATATTTTTCCACTCATCATCCCCCTTCTTGTAGGTTATTTAGTTCCAAATGATGGTTCAAAGTCAAGTGTGGAAAGGTCTGTACAAAACCACCAGGAATGGCTAAAAATACTTATTTCTAGATATCACCAACCAAATATTTAGGGGCAAAACTTGGGAATCAGTATTTTTAATAAGCTCCCTAGATAAACTGATAACTTCAGACAGAACTCAGAAGCAAATGACCTAGATTGCCAGAAACACCCACTTCCTTTCTATTCTGGTTTTGTGTATCTATCTATCCACCATCCTCAATGCTTCAAATAAACCGCATTATCTTAGGGCTTGAACTAAAGGCATTATAATATTTCTCCATGTAGGAGTCAATGTTAATCCTGTTATTTAATGATGCCTGCTACACCCTTTTAGATTTATCATCTAACTCTGTCTAAGTACATTCTGGATATAAGGCAGGAATAAATACATGTGAAATAAGCAGAAGTATATTATATAAAAGATATTTAAATACCTTACTGATTCTTTGCTTAAATTGAGAAAATACAAATATTACCTAAATTCAGCACAATAGTTTGAAAATTGAAAATGTGCATATATTCTATAGAGGCTACATACAAATGCACTTACTGGCATTATCATGGATTAAGTTAGCATGATTGTCCATGTAGGAGTACAAGGGCCTGATGAAGAGGAGTTTGGCTTTAAGGAAAGCAAATCGTACATGGTATAGGGGATGCCAATCTTCTGGAGTACCCACGGAATGTCTGAGGAGAATGAAAGATGGGCTTAAGTTTTAAAGTGTGACTGCATGTGTATGTGAGTGGTGCAGGTTCTGAAAACAAAGAGACACTATAAATTGTTCAGAAAGGTCTGCATAGAGAACCACTTTGCATAGCAAAACCCTTAGCCAAGCATGCTTACTCAAATTCAGAATAGAACATCACCAGTTTAAAGCAAATTCAAATAATAAAATAAAATCCTTTTACTTTGCCAAATCAACTTCCTCTCCCATCTTACAAAATTGACACAAAATGATTGAAGAAACATCTTCAAAGTCACAAGTGAAATTTCCAAGTGAGAAAACCTGGATTCCAGCACCATGCCCAGAGACCTGATGATCTCTGCCAAAAGTCTTCCAAATATGTGCGTTTAAAAATGTGTGTTATGTAACGAAATTCTTATAATAAAATGTAAGGTACACATTCCTTTATTTTTTTTAATATGAGTTCAATATTTTGTCTGAATATTTCAGTGGAATTTAATAAATGTATAGAGTTGTGAAAAGGTTTTCAATGTACAATATGGCTTCTATCCATATGCTTGCTCTAGACACATGTATGTGTACATATACATATATTTACATATACATATATGAGTGTGTGTGTGTGCATATATAAAGAAAAGGTTAATTTTACCCTCCAGCCTACTCCCTTCTCTGGATTAAATCAGGGCCCCCTGATAACAACATATTACAGAATAGGAACATTTTTCACTGGCATTTTTCTCTTTTCAGTTTCTCAAAGAACTTCATCAAAACTAATGGGACTATAGAGAAGATTGATCTGAGGCTTGGTCGGGTCTGTTAGATCACCAGTGCACGTGGGAATGGGCACATCCATCTGCCTTCCCTGGAGTCCAGCAGGATGGGGAACTCATGACAGATATTATAACTTTCAAAGAGACTTTTTTTTTTTTTTTTAATAAAGGCTCTTTCTCCCAATGCTATTTTCTAATAATGAGTAGCAATCTTTAAAATAGTTCCTGTAAAGTGTTATTTAATTTTGTAGGTGTAATGGATAGGCTAGAGAGTGAAATACCTTGAGTATATCATGACTAATTTTACCACTGGGACAGACTCCTTGGCAGTATATGAAGTAATGAAAGTTCCTGCTTCAAACTATATTGGTTCTCTTAATCTTCATTTAAATAATTGGATGTGATGTTTCCAACTATATTCCAAATCCAGAAATCCTAGGTTTGTTTAATAATATGTATATCCATCAGGGGCTAGTTACAATTAAGAAACACATCTTGTGTAGATATCCCTAGTTACAAGATTGAAATATCAAAATAATTTTCTATCATTGTGATTCCTTAAAACAATGTGGTGATAATATATGTTAGTAATCATACTGTGGGATGACATTGTAAATTAATTGAACCTGATTTTTTCTTTTTCTTAATTTCGTTTTTTTTTAAAACATTACTTAAACTTAAATTGTTCACAGTCAGTGTAAGAGGACAAAATGTGAATTTTTTTGATTAAAAGGACTTTTAAGTATTCATCTAATATCTTCATTGCAAGGAAATTTTTGGAAAGTTTCTTTAAAAACACTTTCAGAAATATATTTGCTCATATAATGAATTTCTAAATTTTACACACTTACCATATATTTGTATGTGAATACACTGTGTTTATCAACAAAGCAGGTCAATCAGATTGCTTGGGATACTGTGAAGAGACATCTGGTAAAGGCCTGTATGTTGTGGCAGGTGGTTTCATTGACTGGTGGTTGGTTCTACTAAAATCATCTCTGTCTGAATGTGATTTCTGTTTTTAATTTTGAAAGCCAACCAACAAACAACAAAACTAGGCTTTCCATGTACAGACAAGAATTCCAGAAAGACCCAAAGGCAGATGGCTATAAATGAAAGGACTAGATAGTCTGATCATTTAATGGACAGATCAATATGTCACTTTTGAAGACTCTTCATAATATTTTTGAACAGAACCAAAAATAGATTAGTAAACCTCATTATTAAAATAAGTCATGTGATAAATGCATAGGAAAAAAGGAAAGTTCTTAGAAGATTGAACCATCTTTTTTTTTTTTTTTTTTTTTTAACCAGGGATTGAACCCAGTGGCACTTAACCACTGAGTCACATACCCTGCCATGTTTTATATTTTATTTAGAGACAAGGTCACACTGAGTTGCTTAGGGTCTCCCTAAATTGCTGAGGCTGGTTTTGAAGTTGCGATCCTCCTGCCTCAGCTTCTTGAGGGGCTGGTATTACAGGCTTGTGCCACTACAGCCCGCTAGATTAAACCATTTCTCAGGAAATGTTACTCTTTAGTGAAAGTGAATTCATGAGTAATGACATTTAGTATATCACTAGTCTTATTTAAAAATAAAACATTAATGATCAGTGGTCTCTAAAAATTAAGAGTTAAAGAGAGAAATAAGTGCAATGACTGGATTTTTTAAACTCAATTAATTGTAAAATTAATTTCTGAACACAATAGTGAACTTTAGTACTGACTCAAAAAATTTAAGAAGTCAGATTTGAACACATTTGATTATTATACCCAGTATAAAAGAGTTTTATGTTTATATCTAGATTAGAAGCATTTTCATATAAAATTTGAGAACTTCGTCATATCTATTTTTTATTTGTGTTTTGAGGAGGATATTGAACAGCATGCAGATTTATTATAAGCAACTTTAAAACCCTTAAAGAATATTTGCCAGTGAGTTTATTGACTTAGAAAATTAGATATTTAAAAATAATTTTTTAAAATTTATGATTACTCTGTTGCCTATATTCAAGCAATTTGTAGTGTAGTTTCACATAAAACCAAGTGCTTTAAATGTTAAAATTTTCACTTCAAGAAATTTTTAAGATAAAGACATTCAACAGAGGACTCTAACTCATTTTTTTTTCTTTTATAATGACCAGTTTGTTTGTAATTATTTCTGGGAACAAGGAGCACAATTTCACACAGATATTAATTTTACAAATGAGATGATACAATAAAAATATGTTTTGTACAAGAACTTTGAGGTATTATAAATAAGCTGAAAAATCTTCCTGATGATGACTAAATTCTCACAAGATTCCTGCAGAGTAGTCACCTGTACCAATAGAAATTAAAATTAGGAAAATAAGAAGTAAAGCCTAAAAATACTTAATATATAAAGTGTATACAAGTTTTTTGTTTTTTTGTTTGTTTGTTTTTTGTTGTTGTTGTTTTTGAATGGTAAAAGAGTGTTTCCTTCTAGAAGCTTCTCTCCTTAAGCTGAGTATATGAGAGCCACTGTTACCACGGGGGACTCTCCTGTTCCTTCTGTCCCACTAGGAGTTCACAGCCTGACTGTACCATCTACTTCTTAGATCCCATGTTGCTCTCTCTGTCTTTCAGTCACAGCCAAACAACGCTGGTCCTAATTAAACCAAGGGGATTGACATTCTCTCCTAGGTACTTAGAATGCTGTACCCAGAGCATTTTCAGACCTTGCCAGCCAGGAAACAAGCCACTGCTTTTCCCATTTTGGGATTTCTTCCTACTCTTGTTTTGTAAGCAATGGGAACAAAACAAACTAAAATTGGGATTTCTTACAGAACAGCATAGTCTATTATTCTTGCCCCTCCATGATTGGTGAAATAATTTTCAGGGACATAATTTTTAAGATTTTTGTGGCATAATTTTTAAATGTTGTACATGCATCGGAAATTATTATGCTATTTTATACTAACCAATGTGACCAATATAAGCATGATAACTAGATTCAAATCTTCAGACATTATATCTCCCGCTTTTATTTGTGTAAGGTAATTTTAAAAACTAGTCTATCAGCTGTGTAGTTAGAAAATAAGCACTTGAATCAGACAGACCTAATTGTGTGTTGAGCTTATTAGCTATGTGACTTCAGCAAGATGGTTTGACTTTCTAAGTCTGAGAATTTTGTAAAATGTGAATAGTTCTAATCACTGTCACAACTGTCATTTTGTAATGACATTTGTCTCTTTGGAAATGAGTAAAGGATGTTAAGTACTTAGAAAACTGACAGGCTCATACTAAGTATTCAATGAATGCAAGTCAATAATACCAAAAAAAGACGTTATATAAATGACTTTGCCACTTTAAAAGTACCAGGAAATTAATATTTTCAACATTAAGGAAATATTTTGATATTTATTTCTTATATTCACTAAAAATACAGTGAATAAAATCAATTGTTCTTGAATTAAGACTGAAATCTACTTTTTAGCATGGATAAAAAATAAGAATGGTATTGCTTTCTTTCTGTACAAAGAGATATTGATTCCATTCCACATGAAATACATTTTCCCAGAACTATGATTGCAGAATGGAAATAATGTCAAGTTACTTATTCTTTTAGAAGTTAAATATACTTAGCTTAAAGGTTCAAAGAAATAGGAGAAATTTGAAATACAGTCCTTAGAATTCTAAGTGGGTTTGTTCATCTCCCTTTAGTTCTTTTTCATGTTTTTTTCTTTGCTTTTCTCATCTAACATCAGCCTTTCTAGTATTTGCTGCTGACTGAAAACTGTATCAACCTTGATTGACATCTCAGAATGAATTAATTAAATTTAGATTTCTAATGCATGCAAAATGGGTCTTGAAGGATATATAGGAGTTTGCCAGACTAAGTACGAATGAAAAAATTTATAATCTGAGCAAAGGTAGAGAGTTCAGAAGCAGATATTCTAAGGTAGAGAGTAAAGAAACAGGTATTCTAAGGATGGTTGGTGGAAGAAATGACTCCCACAGAAGGATGGAGAGCATGTTGGTTTAGATTGTGAAGGACTGAGTCTTTTTAAAGAGTTTGTCGTTTTTCTTGGTCTCTATTATCGTCATTGGTATTGACAGAATATTTGGTTTGCTTCTTTTTTTTTTAATTGAAAGTTAATAGCACGACTTAAAAAACTTTTTTTTCATTGGACTAAATCTACATGGGCAGCAGTGGGGAAAATGAAGAACAACATGACAAAAGGGAAGAACCAGTAGCATTTATTTTGAACACTCAGAAGAGACAGCTGACGGGAAACTGAACTGAGAATTGCGTGTGGAGGCTGGTTATAAGAGATGTTTGAAGACCATTGCCAGGAATTTATGATGGGAAGTGGATCTGGTGAGTTATAGGCAAGAGGGAGTTTTGTTTTGTTTTGCTTTGGTAATTGTTAGGGCAAAAAGTTACTTCTTGCACCAAACAGGAGAGAATTTGAAGTGGGGAGAAATATAGGTTTAATTTGAGACTATATTGATTAAGGTAGTATATATGAAAACTAGAATCACAGTAGGCAGCTAAAAATGTGGTAGTTTGGAACTCAGAAGAGAGAACGGAGTTAAAGATAAACCTTTTAGATCTACCGGCCGTTGGGATATGTGATTTGAAGTTAAGACCCACTCCTGCAGTCTCCCAAAGGAGGAACTCCATTATTGACATATCACTTTTACTTTTTTTTTTTAACATATTACTCTTAATTTTCCTTAGTTGTAGCTCCTTAAACTAACAATGTCCAAGTTATCTTCTCCTTTCTATTTTGCCCTCTTTTTATATTTGGACGCTATTGCTCTTCTTGAAAGTGAATTAGCTCTTGCTTATTCTTAAGGTCTTCTCTAGCTATCCAATTTATATAATTCTTCACATTAACATTTCTCATATCATTTTGGTATCTTTGTAGTGTCTTTTTCTCTCTCTTCATATATATATATGTATATATATATGCACACATATATATACAAATGTGTGTATATATACACACACACACATATACATATGTGTGTATATATAAACTACATAAATAGTGTGTATATTATATATAGATATATAGATATAGATGGATATTGATATATATTTGTATATCTATAGATATCTTTATATGGCACTATCTACATATATAGATATCTTTATGTATAAATATCTATCTATATATGTGATTGTTTTGTGAGTGATATAAGGAAAAAATTAGCAAAAAAACCCAACTCTCTGTCTTTATCCTTACTATACTCTCAGTGTAGCATATAAGCATATAACCTGACCAGAAAAGTTTCCTCTCTCTCCCTCCCTCCCGTCTTCCTTTCCTAAGTAAATACATTATTCAGTGAATGAATGGATATGTTTCTTTTGAACATGCCCGATTTTAAGTTCCAATATCATAATCCTATATGAAGTCTCCCTTGTGCAATAAAGGGAATATGTAAAGGTTTATGAACCATCCCCTTACTCCAGTCTCTTCTGTATTGAAACTCTGTGCACAGTTGGGAGTACAGCTCTCATCTTGCCACCAACTAACTCTTCCCTTTTTTGTTCCTTCCTACACTAATTGAGATCTTAAGTAGGTTTTGATTCTATACTGAATTTTCTATAAAATCTTTCACTTTTGAATTCAGCATAAGGTATCCATCTAACATTTTAGCTTTTTCTCCCATGGTTCTATAAGTAGGGTACATTCCAACCAAATGGAAGTATTCACATTTAGAAAGTGTGTTCAGTAATTTCATGATACTGTAAGTTTGATTGGACATATATTCAGTAAATATTTTTGCATGCTTATTCTGCATCAAGTTTGTACTTGCTGAAGACAAACATAAACATGAATTATAATTTTGATGCTATTTCTTTTCTTAAAATACACTCTCCTACATGCATCGCTTATTAAAAATCATCAAGTCTTTGTTCAAATGTCACTGTCTCACTGAAGTCTATCTCACCCACCCTAATTAAAATTATAATTACTCATTCTCAGCATGGGGTACCCCAAATCACAAATAACCTCATTTGCTTTTTCTTTTTTTTTTTTCCTCTCAACACTTAGGTTTTAACATGCCATATAATGTATGCACTTATTTTGTCTACTGAATATTATTTGACTTCACTTAGAGTATATGCTCTACAAGGGCAAAAATCTTTGATCATTCAATAATGCATCCTAACTGGAAAATAAAATGTTCTGAGCAAAAACTCTTTTTTAATGAAATCTCCAAGCTTCCAAGCTGTGCTTTATGTAGCTCATTTCTTGTACCTCTCTGACAACACAGAACACTTCGCTGTGTCTTCCTATCAAATAAGAAGTTCTGCAAGTCTAGACAATGTTGTTCACATCTTTGTATCTTCTATAGCACTTAGCTCATTAGTTCAGTAAACAGTGAATAATTAGTGAAGAAAAATGAATGAGGATGATACACTGGGATGTAATCTACTGAGATGTTCTTTATCTTTGTTTCAAATATTGTTGCCCAGTCTGGACTAGGTGAGTGGTTGTCTCATTCACTTAGGATTTTAAAATTTCAAATTAGTGTGTCAGGTATTTTAGATAGCAATACTGTGGATGATTTGTTCTTTCTGACATGGTTGAATATATCTTATTTAAAATATTCTGCAATGATTTTATAGATTGAGATTGAACTCTGCTTGGAGGACGGGTTCAAAAGGCTGCAGTATTTGCTACAGGAGCACACTGTATGATAAATGTTCAAATGTTCTTTTCTTTTTTAGAATCACAGCCATCTTTACAAAATTAAAGGTTAGATGTGATGTCAAAATTGAACAATTATCCTAAGTTTCAAATCTAACTAACTCCCAAACTTGGGATTTTGAAAATTGATTTGAAAATTGGTGGCAGTTTTTTCAAAAAGAAACAAGTTTCTTTGCATGTCTTGGCCCCCACCTCCTTTAGTGATGGACACTGTCACGTACCAGCATTAAGCACAGTCTCTGACTTCAGGTGCATTTACCATTTGGGGAATGTGCTGCCCTTGTTTTGTTAGCCTCAGCATTTTCCAAAACCTCACTTCGCCCATGGTGCTTGTGAATATATCACTGTCCACCTCTTCTGCTGCTCGTATTTACCGTTGTCTTATGCTTCAGCGTTTCCGATGCCCTTGAGAAGCTGTAACCAGCCTTTACATTTGAAAGAGTGCCAGCTCATTTAGTTAGGCTGTGTTTGAGAGGCATGGATGAATTTTTTCTATCTAACATTTAATAAAAAATAAATTAAAAATGTGACTTATGCCATGACATGCTTAGCATTACCCTTCCAGGTTTAAATTTGAGAGTTGTCAGTGCCCTCCCTGGTCTGGAAACTGACATGTTATCAATCTAGTGCGTGGGTGACAAGGCCGCTGATGTCTTCCCAAGGCTCTTGTTTAATAATTAATTTTTCATTGCAGGCATGTTCAATAAATGGATTACAAAACTTAAGCCCGTTTAAAAGGCTTTAGAAATTCATTATTAGTTTTAAAAGATGAATGCACAAATTAACTGTCCCTTGATAGATGAGGCATACCATTTATAGCCAGGGCCTGTGTGATTTTAGCCTATATTTACACACACTGTAGAACAGGATAAAAAGTCAGTATGGTTTTGTACACAATGTCACTGAACCACCGAGGAAGCGATTCTTTTCAAAGAAGACTCAAAAGGAGAGATCAGATGACAAATTTGTGCTTTGAACATTTTCCTCTTTGCTCTTTCTCTCAGAAGTCCTCCACCATCTAGTCTCTTTACAGGCTCAGTGCTATTTCTGGAGTCAGCACCTTGAGCTCAAATTTTTCCACAGAATAATAGTATGATTTAGAATGAAAGGAATCTTATCAGTCATCACATCTAAATTTCCTTGATTAAATGTCAGTGGCAATTATTAAGCTGTTGTTTGTCAGCTCCACACTCACCCTTTGTGATTTCAGGATTGGAACTCTGCAAACTGCTTTTGCCCTTTACCATCTGGCTTCCTGTTAGGTTCTGCCAATAGAGCGCGCTGGAGGGAAACAGTATGGGGACAGGAAGCTTGCTTTGTCCTTTGCTGGCTCTTCCTTTCACCATTGCCCAACCAATGGCACTTCATCCTGGCAGCAACCATTCACTGGTTGCAGTACTAGTTTCTTTTTATATTCCTGGAATCAGTCTCATCACATCTCCTTGAATTGCCAAAAGTAGCCAGGCAGTGTCCTCATTTCAGAATTTTGAGTCACAATGCCGGGGTGCCCTCTGCCAGACTCCTAGTTTCTGCTAATTCTGAACTCTTTCTTTGTTTCCCATACTGTGCAGGTGTTCAACCTTCTCACAATTCGTCATAATATGTTAATATGTTGCCTCAATTTCTTTTTTTTTTTTTTTGTCCTAGTCTCACTTTCAGTGGGTTTCTGGGGTCCTGCAACACCTCGTTAGCGATCCCTGCATTAAATTCTCTGTGTTTAAACAACGGATAGGATTTCTCTTTTACCAGTTGGACCTTGGGTGGTACAAGCAGCACTGACAATCAATCTCTTAATCAATAAGTAAATCCGATTTTTCTTTAGCTTTTAAAAGGACTTAATATAATTGAATGATTAGAAAATTCTGATCACTTGTATCTTAAGATATTGTACATGTAATCATACTATACAGAATTTAAAACATGCCTTTTTAAATCAGATTGTTAGCAGGTTGCATCACAGTTTATTAACTAACTAATTCCTTCCTCCCACACTTCCTAGCTTTCCTGTGTCTGTCTTGCATATTAAGCCAACATTTGAGAAGGAAGGACAGTATACTAACTACAATTGGGAGAATGTTTCTCTATTAACTGCTGTGTGAGTGTGGGGGTCTGCTGGTTTAGTCTCTTTATTTCTGCTCCTTCAAAGAAATGAGAAGCTTCAGGTAAAAAGTAGAGAAGTTACCCTTCCATTGATTTAATTGCGGCACTAATAATTTTACTTTATAAAACTATACTCTTACTTTATACCCATGCCTCAGATTTTACTTAATAAAGGATATGTCAAGAAATATTCTATTTTCCCCAAATAAAATTAAGCTTGAGATACCAGCTGCAAATAGTTTTAGAAATTTAGAATCATTGATTTCATATTTTTCTAAATGCACTATCAAATGTGTTAGATATGTTCAGAAAAATAATCAATCTTTTTTTGGTTAATTATTTTCCCTTAATTATATTCATTATTTTCAAAAAATAATTCACAAATGGCTGTGATAGGTAACTTGACTGACTAAACAATAATGGAACACTTTTAGTAGATCATTCTTTGTGAAGCACTCTTTATTAAATAATAGTGTTATCCGTTTCATGAGAAAATTATTTCATGAAAAATGAAAATTGTACTGCCTAGAGTTCATCTAATCTAAAAATCTAAAATTTTATTTATTATTAATTATATATTTTGGTACTGGGGATTATATCTAAGAGTGCTTTACCACTGAAAAACATTCCCAGTCTTTTCTGTTTTTTGTTTGTCTGTTTGATTGTTTGAGAGAAAATATTGCTAAATGCTGAGGCTGGTCTTATACTTGAGATCCTCTTGCCTTAGTCTCCAGAGTCCCTGTGATTACAGGCATGTGGCAGCACATCTAGCTAAAATTCTAAATCATTGTGTCTCAATTTTAATGTAAAGTATTTCCCTTCTTTATTATGTCAAGCCATGATTTCTTCTTTGCTACTCTTACATTTTAACTGTGGTCCATTCAATATCATTTTTTAAAATCTAAATACAGAGTATGGACTTTTACTTTGTAGCATTGATTTGCAAGTTTATAAAGACAATTAATAGGCAAGAAAAATGATACAATTTGTCCCTCAAAATTTTTGGGGATGAAATTCAATGACCTGTTTTCTTGCTGTGCTGTTTTTTGTCTTCTGAGGCAAGAATTTTTATCAATTTGGTCTGTTGGTATGACTAGTCCAGACTCCTTGAGAGCTTGATGTCTGGAATTAGTCATTAATTAGCCAGTATGTTTGTACCACCCACTACAATCATCTGAGAATGTCAGGGGGTTGTGAAGTGGAAACAGAAATTAAGAAACTGCAATTAAGACTCATCTTTCGACAGGAGTATGGTAATATATATTAAAGAATAAATAAATTAATATCACATAAGAGGTATAAGAGTCAAAGAGAAGACCATTGCTTAGATAGAGTCAGGCTGGTACTGTGACAAGGAAAACACATTCATTTCTGAAGGCTTGGTATGGATTTCAAGTTGTCTCACTCAACTGGAGAGGATAATTTCCCCACTGTCAAGTTAGCTTCCTTGCTTGTCCTTGAGACAGTGACAGTGTTACCAGAGTTAAACCCAAGGCCCAGTCAGCTCTGGGGGTCTCAACAGACCAGGTCTACCCAACCATCCCAAAAGTCAAAACCCATCAAAGAGTTGAATGGCAGTGAAGGCAAAAAAGGAATTTATTCTCCATGTGATCACACAAGGAAAAATAAAACATCAGTTTAGGCACTGAAAGACTGAAACATCTCTCCAGGTGCTCTTGCAATTATTTGGGAAAGGATGGAAGACAAGGGTCAGAGGCTTGCATAGTTGGTGATCTTGGCCAGGACATGGTCTAGTTGATCATTATTTCAGTATCAGTCATGCAGAGCCTTGTGAGCTACAAGAAAAGTACTGCTTCCTGGGGTGTAGTTTCTACTCTTGTCAGAAGATGTTTATCGATCAGACTTTTGTTCCCGGAATCCAAGGTGACTGCAGGAGAGAATAACTCAGAAAGAACAAGTCCAAGACGGAGTTAGGACAATGACTTGTCTTCCTTCAGGCTTAGGGCAATGACTGGAGACTTCTAGATGCTGCTCTGGTGATCTGGAATGGGTTATTGTAAGAGCTGGTGGTTGGCGACCTATTGACTATGATGTCCCTATAAACCTTGAAGATAATCTTTGCTACTTTTATGTTGGTGCCTTCAGCACTGAGTGGGTTCAATTGGCAGCTCTAGACAAATTTTCTTTAAATGATTTACATGTGTACATGAGACTTGAGCAGGAATCCGACCCAAAGTTATTGATAGAAGGGAGACCCATACAAAAATGAAGGCAGAGAAGGCAAGTTTTTATCCTGCTTTTTAGATACACATCAGACATCTGTAGGCCCAAATGAAGAGTCTGTGCTTTTAGCAAATGCAGCATCAGTCACAGTAATACTTTTTCTCCTTTGTACTCCCACTGCTAGCAAAGAAAGTAAAAAACTAAGGTACTAAGAAAATACCTGATGAATAAGCATATCTATAAAGACAATGGAAGCATCTGTGTTTGTAAGGGAACAGCATCCTCCTTTCTTTTCCTTAATTCTTGGGTTATGATCTGCTCCCTGTCAGATCAAGAGTCAGAAAACAATTGTGTAGTGGTTACTGTTCACTGCCTTCATGTATTTCTCTAAAACCCTGAAGTTGTGACACTGTACTTTATCATAACATTGGTAAAAATGTTCTATAAGTGCAGATTTGGAACAATTACCAATTGAAAGGATATGATAGTAAAAAAAAAAAAAAAGTAATCTCCTATTTTTTCCCACCTCTGAAATAGTAAGGCATGAGACTTCTAATAAGCGGTACATCATGGTGGTTTTTACATTGCCTCCTCCTATTTTCATTTACATTTATGCTAGTGAATCTTAATAAGGAAACATTATTATTTTCTCTTGAGAAAATATTTTATTTCCTTTATGAACATATGCTTTACTTTAATTCTGAAATAAGCAATTTATTTTGGTTTTTGTTTAGGTTTTTGTTTTAGGTTTGTTTTTATGTCAAGCTCATTTTTAATGTTCATTTAATATTATTTCCCAGAGCCTGGTCCAGTGGTGCTTGCCTGCAATCATAGCTCCTTGGCAGACTGAGGCAGGAGGATGATGAGTTTGAGGTCAAAATGAAAAATAAAAATGGCTGGGTACAGCTTAGTGATCAAGCACTCCTGGGTTCAATTCCTAGTACTTAAAAAAAAAAAAAAAAAAAAAAAATTAAAAGTTTTCCAGACTTGAATTCAGGTGAAAATGTTAATGGGATTGAAAAGCAGTTAAAATTGCATAAATTAATTTGAGTAAAACTGAAATTATTAAAAAGGAGTTTATTAAAAAGGAGTTCATTAAGAAGTAGTGAATCAAAATTATACTTTAAAAATATGTAGCTAAAGAAAGTACTTTTATTTTGAAGTCTTTAGTGATTCTTTGATACATACATTAGTTTTCTTCTTAAGAGTTTGTATGCTTTAGTTAACATATACAGGAGACAGGTAATTTTTATAAAAGATCATTAATCATAGATTCCGGGTCTTGGCATTCAAGATCAAATAGCTCACAGAGCCACTACTCTTGCCCTTGTTCACTGCATTAGGAAAAAAAAAAAATGTGCCTCATGGTTCGTTTCTACTTATAGTTTTTAGATACTTAATGGATTGTTGCAAAATTGAGTTTATACCTGCTGATGTATTGGAGCTCCACCTTGATTCTCTCATAAATATACAGATAAATTACGCACCATGGACAGATTCAGGGCATTGCCTCATTAAAAAATAAGAGCATATAATATGAACTCTGGTTCAGATGAGATGTATAACTGGAAAACTGGAGTCTGAGCCATACTTAAAAAGAACACTAATATTGCAAATATGTTCTAATATGAGTCTTTTAAAAGAAACATTAACATTAAAAAATAGCAAGAAAACCAAACATGACGAAGAAATAATGCCCAGGTTCTATTTTCTTGGATATCCTCTGTAGTCAACCCTGTTCACTAAAAAAGGTGTTTCTATTTATGGAAAAAAAAAAAAATGAAAGGTTTTGGTCAAACTTAGGTTAAGTGGTTGGTAGAAGATGGGAATTTATTGTTTACCTGATGAATGATGAAAATATAAAATATAAACAAACAGTGAGTATTTTATTAGAACTCCAGTGTGGAGACTTTTTTTTTTTTTTTTTTGAGGCGTGGTTACCAGGGATTGAATTCAAGGGCACTCAACCACAGAGTCACACCCAACCCTGTTTGCATTTTATTTAGACAGGGTTTCACTGAGTTGCTTAGCGCCTCAAGTGCTGAGATTGGCTTTGAACTTTCAATCCTCCTGTCTCAACCTCACAAACTGCCAGGCAATGTGGAGACTTCCGCCATCTTTGGAAATGTGAATTCTCTTTGCATATAAGTGAGAAACTGCTATGAACTGTTTGCCACTTAATTTTGTTCATGACACTTACTTGTTTCTCACCTTTGCTTAACTGCCACTAATGTAGCTTTTCATCTTTATTAATTTATTATTTATCAATTCAATTCATTCATAATATTCAAGTGTAATTGTTACAGAACTGGGGTCTTCGAGAAACTGAGGCAATGTGAAATCCCCCTTCAAACCTCAGTTCTTGTGATCAAGCTGGAAGGATTTCAGACATATCACTCAGAGTAACAAGAATGAGTTTATTAAAGTGATAGGAAAAGTGGAAAGGGACACTTAAGGGAGAGAGTGGATTCTCTCAGACAGGAGAGGGACAATGTGCTTCTCTTGTGCTTCAATTCTACTGGGGATCCCAGTGAAGTTTCCAGAGAGTCCTGCCCAGGTCCCCTTCTTGATTTTTGAAGAAGTACCTATTGTCTTAGCAACTCCAGGTCACCGTGGCTCATGGATTGGTTCTAATTGGATTCTTATCCATTCATTCTTACAGATTTTGTGGTTAGGAGGAACTATCCTTATCTCCCAACATTTCAGGATCTGGTCACAAAAGTCTCCTGGGTTTTTCCCATTGACTTTATCTTGGGCCTTCATTTTTCCTGCCGTTAACAGATAGTTTGCTAAGGAATATGACATATCCTGTCCACTTAGGCCAGGCAAGGCTATAGGTAAATTGTTCCTTGAAAAAGAAAGCATATGGGGTTCAGCACCGATGACCCATTTCATAGAATTATTCTCTTAACCTCATGTTTCGATCATTCACACCGGACTATCCCCTAATATAATGTCCTCTTGAGAAAAAGAAAAGAGGGAAAAAACGGAATGCAATAAAATGTACTGTAACTCCTGAGGGTTCACTTGTCTGGCTAATGCTTGGAATTTGTTGCTTGTATTGTTTAAAATATTCTGAGTTGTAGAACTTAATCCTATTTTACCCCTCAAGTTATAGAGACAAACAAGATTATTATTTTAAACCTCATTTATTTTGACCTTTATATTAATGAAGCCATTCACTGGACTATTATCAGAATTTGCTAAAAAGTTAAAAACTTTGCAAACAATTTTTGACAAATAAAACAAACCAAAGAAGCCTAACACACTTTATTCTTCCATTTAAAGTAACTAATATCCTTTTATCTATAAAAAATCACAGATACTTTCAATATAATGCTATGTTCCAAAGAATTTATTTTTCGTCGATCTTTGAAATGTGCTATTCCAGAGCACTTTATTTGTTTCTTCTAAGAAAATGGCCTAGGTTTCTAAAAGAGCAGTAATTCTGAATTGCTCTACAATGCAGGTAAAACGCTGCCATTCTGAAGCAGTAGCCCTTCTTGCTCCATTTGTTGAGTCCCGGTTGTGTGGATGCCTCACTCTGTTCTTTAATATTCTGTGAGAGTCTGAGGAAGTGGCTGCTAAACCAAGTGCATAGTCAATTAGACACTCTGTCGCATGAAGTGAGAATGTAAATTTTAACAATAATTTAGATATCTAAAATAATTCACAAGTACACAGAATTGTTAGTTCATTATTCATGAAAAATGTGATTTAGAGCTGAAGCTGAGATGAAAGTCTTTCTGGTAAAGAGGTTGAATAAAAAAAGACTTAGGGGCATGGAGTAATTTCATAAAGTGCTATTTCTACAATCAGGAAGTGGCATTCATTACTTGATAAAATTAGTTGAGGAATAAATTTTATTCTGTTTCTCAAATAAATGTATTTGTAAGATCATAGGAAGTGAACCATTGGAAAAATGAAATTAAATTGTAGTTTATTTTATGGCTGAAATCTCTATATTAAGGAACTTGTCTGTCTCTAATAGCAATGTGACTTTCTGATTTCATAAGATCATTTGGGATTTGAGTGGTCAGGATGTGGAATACATTTCTTGTTAACAGATGAAATCCATAAACGAGTTAAATGATTTTTAAAATATTCTGCATTCTAGTTGCTCTGAACTGTTTCAATTGAAATCACAACCAGTTCAGAATTTGCAACATACTGAATATTGACACCAATACCTATTCACCATGATTGGGAAATGAGTAGTCTTTAATTTCTGCTCTCCAAAATTCCTTCTGTAAGACTCACCTGTGTTCTTAGTAGCCTCATTGTTCCTTAGCTTTTGTGAAGTTTTCTGTATCTCTTTAATATGTTAGCAACTTTGTACATCATTTATTTATCTGGAATGGCTCCCCATAGTCTTCTCTGCGATCACAATCAGTAACAAAGCTCTGTATAAGGTTCAGATCTCCATGGCACTACTACTAACACCGAAGCTATGGAAAAGTTTTCTAATGATTCTGGACATTCATTTCTTCATCTATAAAACAAAATAGAATACATGTTTGTCCCTATTGTACCTATGTCTGAAATTCTAATTTCTAATAACTCTTTCCTGATTATGTTTTCAGTGGTATTCTTGCCCTGTTCCTTAATTTATATTACATATGATAAATATTAGGGATATCCTACTTTCTAAACCACTTTTTAAGCACTCAGAGCATTATATAGATTAATGTTCTTAGATAAAGAAAATTCAGTAAATATCTCAAAAATCTTCTGTGTTAGAGTGTAATACCCTGTCTGACTTCTTTTTGAACACAAAATTCACTATCTTCCCAAATGGTGCCTACTGAAGAATTAACTGTATAAGGAACTTTTAAATTTTCTTTGTTTTAGACATTTGAGATTGGACAGGGAATGGGAACTGGAAAATCTGCTAAATGTGAGATTTTTATTGTAGAAATGACAGAATGAATGTTAAAGGCTTCTTCAAAATGCAAAATTTTATTTTCATCTTGCAAATACTCAAATTTTAATGGCTTCAATTAGCCTATATACTTTTCTTCAATCAGTTTTATTTCTTGGGAAGTACTGGGTTTTGTTCAAGTTTTAGAAATGAAATTCCCAGTTTAAAAAATACTTTCAAACAGATGTTTATAGTGTCATGGGGCACACTATTAATTCATTAGGATTTTTAAAATAAAACATCTATTTAAGTTTTAGAGACACTTTCCCTTGATTCAAATCATGAATATATTGTCCAGCCTCTTCATCTGGTAATCATTATTTAAAAGAAAAGTACAAAACAACGTGGAACATATCTTTTCCAATCATGAAGCTGTAGTATCAAAGTTTTGAGCTTATGCAGTTCTTTGCAATATAAATCCTGCCTAACAATGATTTAACCAATTAAAAAAATAATGAGGTGCATATCATCTGACTCTTTTTTCATTTGTAAATTTATTAGTATAATACACATTATGTAGGTTATTGAGTGTGATGATACACTAGAAAAAGTGCAAAACAAGGTCAAATTGGAATGCAGATGAGGTCGTAAACTTTTAAAATAGTCAATAAAGCAATTAATGTATCAACAGCATGTGCTATTAAGTAGTAATGTAATGATGCCACTGATCACACCAGGGTCCTCTGAGTGTTTATACATAAGTCGGGAATCTGGGCTTTGTAGACATTTACCATGGATGCTGCAGAAAAATACCATCAGTTAGCCTTGAAGTCATTAAAATAATTTTATTTCAAATGTTTCCCAGAGACTCAAAACATGAATATTGTAAAACATACTTTGAATAAAATGGAAACATCTAAAATATAATTCAGAGCCATTTTTAAAAACTTACTTTTTAAATTACAAAAGCAATACATATTCATTGTAATACATTAAAGTAAAGCTGAACTGCAGAAATTAAAAATGAAAATCTCTGCCTTATCCAGTACCATTTGAGGAGACAGAGTTGAGTAACAATTTAGTTTGAATTATTGTCCAAGTTTTCATCCCTTTTCTATGAATATATAGTACAGTGTATATATATCATATATATGAATATATTTGCCTATTTACTATATGTGCTTATCTAATGTATAGGAGCTAGGCTTGTCCAATATATGCATAGATAGTATAATAACAGAATCTGCAGAGCAGATTTATTTTCTTTCTACGATGTGTTTATTTTTAAGTTAATCTTGAACACTTCAGATATTATTGTGAATGAAGCCAATCATCTTATGGAACAGTACATATATTAATGTTCAGATCTTGCTACATATTTTTAGGCATCCCGAACTCTCATGTCTTCAATATCCCTAAAAAACTTGAAAAATCCCTGTTCAAAGGCTACTACAGAAATTTTAATAAGACATTCAGTTAATTTATGTTCCTGGAATAAAACAAGCAACTAAATGTCATTCTTTCTCCACTAATTCTTTAAATGAACCACCTAATATTTGGTCCTTATTTTCAATACCACATTTTAAGGATAATATAAAGTCATCCTTCATTCTATGTTCTACATATAAGACAGATTATTCAGTTGCATTTGTTTTGTCATGATCATTTATTTAAAAGGAGACCAAAGAAAGTACCAGAAATGCACATATTTCTGTTTTGTTTTATGTAATGAAGAGACCTTATAAGAAAAAAGAAAATGTGTGAATTTACGAAGTCTTAGGTCATATACACAAGTGAAGAGATTTGATAGAGTGGCTGTTGACTAGATGATTTATGCTAGGATTGATATTAATTTTTCTGCACCATTTTCTCCTCTCAGATTATGTAACAATTGTGGACCATTCATTGAAACTAAAGAGCACAATGTACTTCAACTTCAATATACAAACACCCACAGATATACAACTAAATATCCATTTTACTAATTTATATACATTCGTAGTTGAGAGATGATAAGCTATTATCAGTCACCTTGCAGTTATTATAGAGCTTGAACAGTACAGTAACTGAGCACCATTCAATGAATAAATAAATGTTCTATCGGTCATGCAAATAAACTAGCTTGATGCCAGGTAGGAATCAAAAGAGAAGTATAGCCTATGAACTTTGATATAGCCCATAATTGAGGGGAAAAACAAAACAACAACAAAAAAGACATCCCTTGGCTTGCTAACATGAAATTTCAAATAAGCTTTAAGTGGAAAACACCTATTGTAAGTATTTAACTAAATATACAATGCACTATACAAGACAGCAACTTGCTCATATGTCAGGTTATGAAAAAAACTTAAATATGTGGCATAATCATAAATAGGTAAATTTACTTCCTTGAGCCCAATATGTGACTCCATTTTGGAATTAGAATGTTGAAAAATTTAGCATTTATAAGATCTGAATATTTCCTCTCTTCCCTTTTACAAACGAGGAGGCCAAAGACCAGATTCTTTTAATGATTTGTCCTGGGTTGAATAATAAAAGACCCTAAAAATAATATTTCCAGAATGCTTGGGAAGTATTTTCTTGCAACATATGTGAATCTTATAGAAACACTCAAGAAGTTAAAAAAAAAATGATGATTGAAATTTAGATTAGAGATGTCTTAATAACATATGGCAATTTTCAGGAATATTTTAATGTTTGATTTAAATAGTTCTTCAAACAACCCTAATAAGTAATAAATATTGTCCCAGGCATTTAAAAAGACATAATAAATGTTCTAAGTGTTATAATAAGTGGAATCTGAGATGAAAAGAGATTTTCTCAGTCCTACCCTAACATTTGATCAAGTTACAAATTTATTTACATTTGTCTTCATTGAATTTTGAATTTTGTTGCTTAGTTTGAATATTTATTTTTACAACATAAGCATATAAAAAGACGTATAAGTTATAGCCAGATACCTACAATTGTGAGCATTTGTTTCTTGGTTAGATTGTGTTTCATTAGAGTAACAGTGCTCAGGATGAGAACTTTTTCAAAAAGTACCTTTTCAATACAATATCATAATTTTTTTTGAATTACATCAGTGGAAACAAGAGTGAGTGTATAATCTAAAATTTTATGATTTCTGTTGTCAGAGCACACACTAAACTTACGTTTTAATTTGAGAATATTTTAGAAGCCATCTGCTGCATCTCTAGTAATTTTGAGAATGCAATCAGTTCCTAATTACCTTCTCAAAAGAAGGGTAAAGTGAAGCAGTGAATAACCCAAAGATTATTTATATTTGCCTAATTACCTTTCTGTTTTCTCTTCCTCTTTTCTGTTTTCTTTCCTAAATTTTTCACACATACACCTCACCTCTCATACAAGCATTTTTTTTTTCATGAATTACAAATGAAATTCTTATTTTAGTCATCCAACTCTTATGGATAGGGAAAGGAAACAAAGTATTCTGTCATTTTACATAATCTGCAAATTTAATTCTATCAAGTAGCATTTCGAATTTCAATAGATTTTTTTTTCCTTTACATATAGTTAACAACTCTGATCAAAATCTTTTAGCCTTTCAGGAAAAGAATGTGCTCATGGAATTCAAAACTCATTCCATGGAAAACAACGAGATGTCTTTTTCCCTCCATTACTTAACACATGTAAATACGTATGCATGAAGAAACACATGTACCAATTTATATATATCTCTATCACATAACTGTACTACTAACTCTAGTAGGATCTCCATTTAAAGTTGCTCTGAAGTTCTTCAGCAACTTTTAAATTTGCTTGCATGTGCAAAACCACAGGATATCATAGCAGTGGTAGATACTCTTTGCTACCTGCAACAAAAATCCAATTCACACTCTCATAAACAAACAACCAAAAACATTGACTATTTTTATTGTTAAGACCAACTTACACAGGTTTCTATTGTGACTTGATGAGGTATTCTGCTTCATTTCCCTGTCTCTTTCTTTCTCCAGCTTTGCTTTGTCCTAAGATTATCTTCTAGTAGGCTTCCTTCATTGCAGCACAATTGCTACAAATGTTCTTTAGCTCCCATAGAACATGCTACCTAGAACTACCCAGCTTGAGTCCTAGGCTTCCCTCTTATTGAACCAGTTTGTTTGCTGGCTCATCTTGATGCTATTCCTGGTATCCAGGGGATGTGATGTGTATATTGATTTAGGTTGGGTTATGCACCTACCCTTAAACTGATTGCTATGCAAGAAATATAATAATACAAATTGGTAAAGTAACTAGAACCCACCTTTGAAGCCAGGGATAAGATCATCTTTTCTAAACTTTGATCATGTACAATGTACAAAAATACCAAATCATATAATATACTTCATTAAAGGAATAAAAAACAGGCAGAACTACATTTATAATGAGAATGAATGTAGAAAATTATTTTCTGTAGCTTTTGATTAAAATATCATATAATTTGCTTCATTAGTATATGTATTTTATTGTAGAAAGCACTTCAATTACCATCCATCCATGCTGTTATGCTAATTCAATAGCATAATTCTGAAATAAAAATAATAGTAATTGTAGTTTATTACTCAGCAATATTTTATAAATTAAATTTTTAATAATTACAAATTTGTATACTCTATACAAATAGTAATATTTGGAATATCTATTATTAATATTATTTTATTTATAGAATATAGTAATTCTATACCATGAATGATATTAATAGTATTTAGTTAATTTTAATGCTATTGATACTAGAAAATATATATTCATACTATAGAGTACTTAGAAGAATATTATTAGAGCCCGATTCTTTGATGTATGCCTGCAATCCAAGTGATTGTGGAGGCTGAGGCAGGAGGATCTCAAGTTCAAAACCAATCTCAGAAACTTAGTGAGGCCCTAAGTAACTTAGCTGGACCTTGTCTCAAAATGAAAATTAATTAAAAATGACTGGGAATGCGGATCAGTGGTTAAGTGACCTTGGATTCAATCCCTGCTACCCCCCCCCCCGCCCAAGAAAAAAGATTATTAGAACTGTACTTTTCAACTGAAGTTCTACAAATAAAAACAAGGGAATAGTTACATTTTATTGAATAAGTGTGCAAGATTCTGTCTTTGGGCTTTTGTAATTGGCGACCTGAGAATTTCTAAAACTTAATGTCAGATTTATTAATAGAGCAAATATTTATTGAGCACTGCCATATGCAATAAATTACCCCAAATCATTGCAATTAGGGGAGAAAGTAAACAGAGAGCATCTCAACAGTTGTAAATGCTATGAGATAAGGAGAAGGGAGGGAAGGAAGGAAGGAAGGAAGGAAGGAAGGAAGGAAGGAAGAAAGGAAGGAAGGAAGGAAGGAAGGAAAGAAAGAAAGAAGGAAGGAAGGAGAGAGAGAGAAAGAAGGAAGCGGATGGAAGTCAGGGTAGTGGATTCAAATATGGGTTAGGTGGGTTAAAAAAGGGACTTTCTGAGAGTGGAATTTGAACTGAGAACAGAAATGAGAAAGAAAGAGATCAAGAAAGTCCTTGTCTCATGGGTAGGAGTTTTGAGGGACACTGCTGGAGATATTCAGGGTTTAGGGGAAAATATGAGTACAGTGATCCATATCTGGAGTTCACTGGTTATTTCAGAAGCAAGGAGGGATAACATGAGGGTAAGAATGTAATGACTGGGGTCAGAGTAAACAAGGTCTGGAGGATCATATATGTAGATTTCAGATTTTATTGGAAGGAAGCTATTGTAGAAATTTGAGCATAAATGTAACAGAATCTGACATGTTAGGACTATCTGGGCTGTTGGATTAAAAAATTATGTGGAGGTTTAGGGTAAGTGTTTCATGTTTCATACTCAAAATATTTTTACTTTCAGTGTACCCTCACTGTTTTAATAACTACTTAAGTTGCCTCATTTAAATTCTGACTACAATTCTATAAATTAGATTGCATTTTTTATTTCCAATTGTCATATTAGCTAGTAAATCTGAGAAAGATTAAGTGAATTTCCTGGTGCTAAAGTAGCCAAGCCAGGGGTTACAACATAGGTGTGACTGCTTGACCACAGAGCCTGAACTTGCAAACAATAGTGTGGCCTTTTATCATGTCTCACTCAGCTTCTTATAGTCCATTAAGAACTGGTAAAGAGCATATTGTTCAGGACTAATACAAATCTAATTAAAGGACAAAGACAAAAGTACTTATTTTAATAAATATTTGCTTCACAAAACAATTTTAAAAAATAATCTTATCAATTCTGATTGCTTTTATTAGGCTAAGATTGTATTTTTTAAAAAACGGTATAAATGGGAAAAATGGAAATGTTTTAATTAAAAAATAAATTTTGCTTATGTATGGACAAGTATAATAAAATTATTCATAAATATATAACAATGCAATTTTAATCAACATAAAACAATATATGGCTTGTGATACATAGGTCATGCTTCAAGCTGCATTATAGGACATTTAGATAATACATACATAATCTCTCCCACAATCTTGCAAGCACACACATATCTGCATGAAAGTGTATATGTGTGGAGAGAGAGAGAGAATTTGTGTGTGTGTGTGGTATGGTGTCATAAAACAGAATATTTTCTACCAAAACATCTCTTGCTCAATAAATAATGATTTTTTATAAATTAGGGAGATTTTTGACATGAATCTTTTTAACCCGACTTGAAGAAATTATGTTACTGCTTTGAAAAACTATTTCCTGTCTTCAAAAGTGTATGTACATGCTCAGATATCCTATTTGAAAATTGAAATTCCATCAGTGACCAAGGATTGATCATTTGAAATTACTTTCGTTAGGTCATCATTTTTTTCACTTTTGTTGACTATCACAGAGATTGGTGTTGCATTTTTTAAAGGAAAATTGCAAATGTTAGATTCAATCTCTATCTCTGCCTAACTACACACACACAGACACACAGACACACAGACACATGCACACACAGAGAATTTTTAGTAGTCCATAGAGTATATAATTTGTCATGCACTAAAAGGTTTCAGATATCCACTGGATTGAAATGTGACCGAAAGTGCCCTTTTTGGGAATAATCCTTTAAATACCAATGAAGTTGAAATGTAGTACATATTGTGAATGGATATGCATTCTTCAATTTAGGCATTAGGGGAATTTATCTATGAAAAGAAAAAAACTGAAGATAAGGAAGAGAAATACAACAACCAGTACAGAGTAAACCCTGAAAAAATGAACTAAAGATTTTCTAGAGCTTTTAAGATCTTATTTAAATTTTTCAACAATGGTGAGTTAGGTATTACTGTCACCATTTTAAAAATGAGAAGACTAATTAACTGCTCAAAGGATGTTAGACCCAGACCCACTTGACCTCAAAGTTATGATATTCAAACCATATAGTTCAAATGCAAATATGTGAAGGAAAAACATATTTTCAAGAAAATCAAAGAGGTGTGTACAGAGGCTATTTGACTTGTCATATTCAAGAAATACATAAATGATCTTAATTTTGACAAAAAAAGAATGGGAGAAAAGATCAAAATCATTTTTTCCTAATTACCTTGAGCATTACACACTTACCTATCAGCAGTCTCTTTCTCAGAACTTGTAGTTAACTAATGTAAGCAAACTTTCTTTTTTATTATCTTTTTTCTCTTACAATGTCTTCAAATTTAAATTCTTAGTGAAATTATCTTTTTTGAAAAAATGGAATATATGACAAATATAAATCTACTTCCAGACCAAAAATTTACATTATTTTAAAAAACTGTTTATAAAATAATATTCAGAATATATAAATAACTCAGAGAATATCAAGCAAGCAAGAAAACACACACAATCAATAAATGGGCAACACAACTAAACAGATATTCCTCAAAAGAAGAAAAAAAATGGCCAACCAATATATGAAAAATGTTCAACATCTTTAGCAATTAGGAAAATTAAATCAAAACTACAATGAGATTTTATTTCTTTCTGATTGAAAATCAGCAAGAACAAAAATAATAATAAATGTTGGTGAGGATGTGCTTAAAGACAGATTTCATACATTCTTTAAATTTATCCAAAGAAAAGAAGGCCAATTCTAGTTCTAACTTTATAAACAAATATTGTATTATAAGATAGGTTTTGTAATCAAATACCTATCCAGATCTATTTTCATATATATTCTATAATTCTGACTTTTTAGTGTATCTTGGAAGCTTCTACAGGAAAACACACATTTTATAGAAACTGAAATAAAGGATTTGTTATTTTATTGTATATTTTTGTTTCTAGTAATAAATATTTATTGAACTAATTTTCCATTCTAAATCTTACCTAGGGCAGACATTTAGACCATGTCCTATGTCAATTTTCACTATTGTTTCAATTTCTTTTTAAGTGTTTAATAAAGTTTATAATTAGTATTATGAGAAATCAAGAAAGTGACTGGATATTGCATTCAGCAAGTAAAGAGATATATGTTTCATAATAGTAAGAATTCTGCTTATTGGTTAACCAAATAGGACTTTTTTTTCTTTTGGATAGAAATTGTAGAAATAACAAGATTTTTAATAAGATGTAAGGATTCATTAAATCTAAATTGAATCCAGCTTCAGATAAGTAATTATAGCAGCAATAAAAAATCTTATTCAAGTTTTCTTAAGAATAATTTATACTGCCTTTTGCCTTTTCATGTCTTTTTCTTTTATTACCATATTCTGACAATGTCTTTATGGATATTACTTTATGTAGTCTGTTAATAGATTTATCACAGAGACTATATAGCACATATTTAAAATAGTCTGGAAAAACACATGGAGCTTACTTTACTAACCATTGTACAAAGACTATGAAGAAACAAATATAGCCCATGAAACAGCTTGGGACTAGCATGTGTGTTTTTAAGCATTTTTTTGTTTATTTTGTGGTAGAATTACACCAAAGCTCACCTTAATGCTCCTTACTACTTGGGTTTTGCTAAAAGATGTATTTGACAAATGTTCAGTAAAAACGTACAGAGTGCCAAGTATTAAGCAGAGTTAAATGTTTTAATTAAATGGACAGGACAAAATATGATTACAAATAATGATAAGAATTGTAATGCAAAATAGGGGTTTGGAAAAGGATAGAGTAACCTAGTTTATATTGAATCAGGAAGTATAAGAAGTAATATTCAAAGAGAGACTTGAAAGAGAAACAGAAATTTCTAGAATATATTCTGAAAATGTCTTCTGATGAGTGGAGATTGAAGTGATTAGAAACTATGGGAGTTTATTAGCCAAGAAAATATTCATCTTATTTAAATGGGAAACCATTTTAGGTAGAGGGGTACATAATTCCATTTTTTTACAAGGTTATCTTGACTGCCTTGTGAGAAATTGACTTGAACTTGTGGAGATGAAAGTGTGTGTGTGTGTGTGTGTGTATATGTGATGATCAAGGTCATCTGTTGGTGAATTACACGGGACTGTGAAAGGGAATAAGGGTTTTAAGAATGTCTGCAATTTTTGAAGATGAATAATTGAATAATTAGTGTTGCCATTTTTTGAGATGGAGAAATGTGATTTGGAACAAGTTGATGGAAAGAAAGATGGATTCATAGATAGATACATATCACAAATTAATGTGTGCCATGTAAATGATATTTGAAGCAGTAGAAATAAAAGATAATACTTAGGAAAAAAATGTTACTCAGGGCTGAACCATGAGTAGTTTCAGCAGTCAGTTTTTAAATACAGGAAAATGAGATTAGAAAGCATGAGATATAGGCAAAAGGATAATGGAAAATAACTAGTAGGTGATGGAGTGAGCAGAGTCAGAGAAAGATGAATAGAAAGAGGGGATGGGAGAGAATGCAGAGGTTGGGAGATTTAAGTATATTGTGATCAATTGTGTAAAATGAGGACTGAAATTGTTCACCTTATTTGACAGCCACAAAGGTTATTGGTGGTCTTATAAATGTAGTTTTTGGAGCCAAAAGGGAGATGCTCAAATTGAAGGAGATGGTTTTTTCAAGAAGTTAAAGCCTGATTGAGAGAAGAGAAAGTAAATGGTATTTTGAATGTGATAAGGGATGGTTGTGTTTATCTTAAAATATGAATCACTGTGGGAAGTTTGTATGCTTTTGGAATATCATTAGGGAGGAATGATGAACATTCAGGATAAAGAAGGGAGAAAACGGGACGGGAGGAAGTGAATGGGTTCTGGAACACAGCATGTCATATCACCTTTTAATAGGAAGAAAGATACTTCCACCATAGTTAATGGACAAGACAATTAAAAAGATAGATCGGGGACAATGTATATTTATCAGCCTTTTGAACAAACTGTGAGGGACTTTTGAATGGCTCTTTTCTCAATAAAAGTGATGAAAGGGCTTGAGTTTTCCTTGGAATCCATAAAAAGGCATTGAGTTACAAAAGGAAAGACCTAATTATAATCATGCATCTTTTAATTACAGGGATGCATGCTGAGAAATTCATCAGGAAATATGTTGTATAGATGTCAGAGATTGAACATTAACTAACACAACTATGATGTTACTAGGTAATACAGTCTAAGGGACCATGGGATATGTTCAGTCCATTACTGACTGAAATGTTGTTATTCTGTGCATTATTATGAAAATTTGCCTAGAGTCCATCTAAGAAACACATAAGAAAACTCCAATGTTTACAGTTTTATTTTATGTAGGACCTTAATGTCTTTGATAAGGATATTTTTATATTGACTTGACATTTACAAATTGTCCAAAAGAAGTCATATTTCTCTCCAAACCAAATATGAATATTCACAGTAAGAATAAAATATAACTATATCATTCTTTATAAAAAGTATATATTCTTTACAAATACAAATGTTTATGATTTTGGTCCTTACAGTTTATATACATGTACTTTTCTTATAGTAGGTAAGTAGTAGCTTAAAATGAGAGAAATCTAATCATTGTATGAGTCTCTCATCTATGATTCAAAAACTTCTACATTAGAAGACTAGATAAATATATTTTCTAGATGATATAAAAACACTAAAATGGAAACATTTTAATATCACATAAAAAGTTTTTTCTATAAACAAAAATATCTGCACAATAGGTACCTTTCAGAAACATAAGTCACGCTCAGAAACATAATAAGTAATACCATTTTTTTCTTGTAGCCATACAGAAATTGCAGTAGCAAAGGAGAAAATCAGTGTTTTTTTCCCCATATTTGATTTGTAGAGTTACCTTACCATAAATATCTTAAAAAATTGATCTGAAAATAATCACTTAAATGGATTCCATTTTAGCATCTGATAATAATTCTCCTGTTCCATTATAATGAATGACAACAATAATAGCAAGACTAAAACTCCCAAACTAACAAGAATCATAATCCAAGACAAAAACATCAACATAAATAACCTGAACCTATTCATCTAAAATATAATTCTGGTATTTGGTAAATTAATCTTTCATATATTGACTTAATGCAAAACTTAAACAATGTTAAGGTTTTCTTTCTATTTATGTTATGAAAAACCTTTAGAATATTTTCAAAGATAAATCAGGTATAAATAAAAATATTATTTTGGCATATTTTCACTTCACATTATTTACATGTATTTTGGTTATGTGCTTCCTTCAAATATTACAGTTTTGCCTAATAATTAGAGATCTTTTAACTGCACCATAGCTATTTTCTATACAAAATCTGGTGTAGTGAAGCATTTCCAGGGAGGAGATCAGATTTCACCAACAGCACTATTTCCCAGCACTTCTTTCTGGTAGAAGCTGGGTTCCTACTGGAAATGATGCTACTATTAGGATGATCTGAAGTGCTCTGGAGAGAGGCCTTCTGCTCAGTTACCATTCAAGCTGGAACCTGCTATGACAGTTGTCAACAGTGCCCTTTTTGATGTCTCCCAGTTGTGTTCCATTTAGAATAAGTACTTTAAGTGACACCTGCTAAGAGAGCTAGAATAGAGAAGCTGCATGATTCTGGCAAACATATGTAGACAATAATATCCCTTCCCTACCTTGGGCAATAACTTAATAAAGCCTTTAAGACAACAGAATCTTAAGTAGTCATCCTTTTTGTTGCTCATGAGAAAGAGGGATATGGATAGCAGCATCAAAACTTTCTTTGTGTGCCTACAGCTGGGATCTGGGCACTACCGTGTTATCCTGCTGCTGTGACTCTCCAGCCATATGCTGCCGTTTACAGTACAGCCTATGACTGAGGTTGCAATGCCTGTGAAATTGGCATACAGACTGTCATCACTGTACTCTAAATACCCTGCAAGCCAGATTTTTCTTCTTTCTATGAAAATTCGACAAGATTTCCTAAGTGTCAAGTATATAGATGATATATATTCTAAATATAATGAAGTATACCATTCAAGAAGAGCAAAATAGTATATATTAATTATTACCTATAGAGTATAATGATCTCAAAATTTTATGAATAGAATGAGAACTAAAATGAAACAATCCAAAACTATTATAGGTTTCTGGTTAATTAGGAAAGTCATTTAAGCATAATAGAGTAAGTGTTTTGGATCATCGGGGCCAGGGAGGAGATCTGCTTTTCAGAATTAGAGAAATATTTAAATGAAAAACATAAATAAAAAATTGGGTTCTGGTTTCCAAAAGAGGTATCCAGTTGCAAGATTTTGCCTTTGTGCAATGAGAACATGATAATGCAGATAGTTCAATGGTTCAATGGTAAACTAAGGTAAAATAAATTCTCTTCATTCCTCTAAATATCAGATTTGTCCTTTTTCTGTTGATAACAAACAAAATGTAATATCCTGGGCTAGATCTGTCACAGAAATAACAAATTACCTCGTGAATTTAACTTCCCCATCTTTCCTAACTTCCACCCTAGAAGACTTGCCGCAACCCTAGCTCTACCTGCCTTGCCTAACTATTGGCTCCCGTTGTCTGTCTACATCGCTCTTGAACTTGACTGAGTTTGATTGCTTTCTTCAATAAAATATTGTATGTATGGGAATAAGGTATGTGTCTTGAGGAGAAAGATCTAGTTTATTCATGGAAATCATTTGAAACTCAATTATTTTACTGGAAATAAAAATCAAGTACTAAAAGATTCCATAGATGAAATGGACTTTAGCTAAAGAGGTCTCGTGTAGTCCTCTTCAGAGTCTGCCATGTAAGACTTTAAATACATCTCTAGTTTAAATGCTCCTTAGATTGAATGCTTTAAAAATGTCTATTGTATCTTGTACACATTTATTTGTATAAATTCTTTAAGAGGAATATCAATATTTTCCCTCCAATATTCAAAACTGAAGTAACTAAATAAATGCTTGTAACTGAAAACAAGTTGCCCAAGGAGATTTTGGAATTGAATTAGATTGATTGATGTGGACAGTAGGCAGCAGTCACTCTATATTTTTCCTTAAAGGACAAAAGTTTGTCCCTGTCTCACTTTTTACATGCCCTGTCTTTCAGAAGTATTTCCCCAGTGCCTCATTTATCTCTACCAATCTCAGCTCCTTATCTGTGTCTTTTAAGTGTAGCAAAAATCCACCTCTTATAGACTGCTTCATGCAATTAACTATTTTCCACTGATTACTGAATTGCTCTTCCACACAGTTTTACTTGGAAATAGATTACTTTTCATTTATTGTAAAGTTGCTGTGGGAAAGGAATAATATCACAGCACTTGTTATATAAATTTATTGCCTTTTGACCTATCTTCTTACTATTATTTCAATTTGTTCTACTATATTGAGATCTCCCCAAGGTCAAGTAGGTTACTTTTGTATTCCCAGCACCTATTTTTGTTATTGTTGTTGTTCCTAGCACATAGTGTGTACTTAATGAAGGTTTGCTAAATGAAAACTTTTTAATGAATATAGAAGTGACTATTGAGTGATTCTACTATTTCTTTGTACCCTTACCCACCTACATCTCTTTATCATTGCTCAAAGTAAAAATGGTCTGTGTTGACTAGAGTTTTTTTAAATTCTCAGAAATGGTTTTCAACTTCCTCAACAAGTGGTTATCCCCCATCTGCAAAGTGGTTAAAAGCAAGCTCTGTTAATTGTGCCTCATTCAACTAGCTGGGTGCACTTGGGCAAATTACTTAGCAAATGGAAATAATAATACCTGTCCACCTAGTGGGATGATTTTCAGATTAAGTAACTCCATACATAGAATGCACTTAGGATAGATAGTGTCTAACACGTAGTAGGAATCACTGTTAATCATTATTATTCATTCTTACCCTAACCAAAAATCCATTGAGATAATTTGACATTAGAATGGATCATTTCTCTCTCCCTAAATCAGTCATATTTTATTGATATCTTTCCAATTGAGCAAACTTCTTGGTGTTAAAGAGAATTCTGATTGGTATAATTTGCTAATTTGAGGTACTTTTATACCTGCTTTCTGTAACATGGCCTATCCATATCTCTTCTGCTCACTATAAACTCTACTAGGATAGACAGGTTTTGTAGGCATTCATCATGCTGCATATGGCAAAGAATGGACTTCTTAATGGGAATTTTAAACTCACAATTTTCTTTTATTGGTTTAGTACCATGATTAATATTCTCAAAATAAACAAAGGAGAAAAAGCCTGAGTATCTCTAACATCAGACAGGCTTTTATTAGTGTCATATCAAAAGTCATTTAACTATTATGTGGTTAAGACTGTCTTATTTAAACCAGGTTATGTCATAACACTGCTGTGGAAAAGGTGAATAGTTCACATTGTACTGCGTGTTCAGTCTCATAATTAAACCTAGCAATATAACATTTCATTGTAGAGCTACTTTTGATTTCTAATTGGTTTAAGACCTGAAAAAATCTCTCTATATGCAGTTTAGGAGTTTTGCTCCCAAAATGTGTGACTTAGTTCAATTGTTTAAAATTAGAAAGATATTTTACTTTAGAAACAAGGTGTTCTAAGATGTTAGGTACACTAGCTAGCCCACAATTTGTCCATAAATTACTTCTAAAAATAGTTCTATAGAATGCTACTAATACATAATTATGATGCAGAAAAGTACTTTCAGAAGTTGAGATTGGGATGCTAAGTCTAAACTCTAAACTGTGGTTTCCCCATTTCTCTGCTTCTTTTGTAATCCAATTTCTGTTCAGACGGAATCAAGCCTCTTTCATCTCAAACCTATTATAGTTCTAAGCAGCAACTTGGGAAAGGTAGGCACTGGAATGACTCTGAGGTGGGGTTGTAACTAGAGAGGGAAGACAATGGGGTTGGATTAAGGAAAACAACTGAGATTTTCTGTCCTATTTTTTCTTGTAGCTGCTCCTTTACATCAGTGGTCTCCAAAATGGAAAGCACACTCCCCAGGTATAGTTAACATTAACCCTTGTAACACAGGAAAACATACTAGACTCTCAAATTATTTTTTTTCTTAAAGATAACAAATAAATTTAACCTTCTGGTATTAAATGTGTGTGTTTTAGTCAGCTTTCTCACTGCTGTGATTAAAAGAACTGCAAGAACAATTTTAAGGAGGAAAAACTTGTTTGGGGGCTCACGATTTCAGATGTTTCAGTCCATTTACAGCTGGCTCCATTCCTGGGGAGTCAGGTGAGGTTTAGCATCAAGGCAGAAGAGTCTGGTGGAGGAAGTGATGATCAGGACGCAGAGACAGAGAGACTCCACTTGCCATATTTAACATATATATATACCCTAAAGGCATGCCCCCAAAGATCCACTCCTCCTGTCACAACCTACTCAACTTCAGTTATCACCCAGGTAATCCCATCAGGGAACTGATTCAATGACTGGATTAAGGTTTTTATGATTCAATCTTTGCACCTCAATATTCTTGCATTGTCTCACACATGAACTTTTGGGGGATACCTCATATCTAAACCATAACAATGTGGAAGATATTCAGTCTCATTGCCAGGGTCATTGTGGCTATATATGACTTTGTGAGGCACATACAAAGGTATCCCCAGGATATATAGAAAGCTGTATATCAGAAGAAGGAAGAATGAATGATCATAACATGGAAGGAGAGACAATGGCATGTTATCACACATTTGCTTTCATTGTAATGTATTATGTTCCAGTTTCTCTAATGCAGTTAAACAAAAAAAGCTATATTATTGCATTTTAACTAGACTAATCCTCAGTAAGTGGACCTGTGTTCATTTTTAAATAGTGTGTAAAATTGAACATAATACACACAAACATTAGGAAAATGGCATATCTACTCCTAGTTTTGCATCAGACACATTACACATTTTTCTAAAAAAAAAAAAAAAAACTACTGTATAATCTATCTGATCTGATAAGTAACATAAAAAATTAAATGTAAAATATTTTAAATTTTGGTGTTATATCATCCCTCTGTTATTAACAAAAATTTCACCATAGGTTTGTAGTGTGTCTTGATAGCTTGATAGACTGGTTAAAAATGAGAATTACCTAGATAAGGTTAAAAATGAATTGTTACTATAGCAGGTTCACATTCATTTTTCTTTTTCAAACTACTTGAAGTATATGATCAAGGCATTTTGAAACTATGGGTATAGACTACCAGCCAGCCATCTCTTTAGTTTTCTTTAATATTTCCATTATCGGTCTGTCCTCTTCCCCTTCTATCATTCTGCTTTGTGGCTTGTAAGTACACTAATTTTTAAACTGGCTATGAAACAACTCAGTCTCATGAATTTTATTTCAATTAAAATATAATGGTGTGGTATCTGTTAATTAATAGTTCCTTTTGTTTGTGCTTGTATCAACTTATATCATAAGAATGAGTAAAAAAAAAAAGGGGGAGCTTTTAGACTTCTGAAGGATTAAAACAATATTCTAAAAGGACTTGCAATTTCTAGTGTGAGACTGTTGGAGATTGGGAAAGAGGTTAGTGTTGAGGGACTGGACACAAGGACTTTGCCCTGGGGAGGGCACTACAAGAACAAAATGGAGCTAGGAGGGAGGCTAATTCTCCAATGATATTATAATTCAGTGAATGAGAACCTAAATTCAAAGGAAGCAAGGTTATAGGTTTAAAGTGTGGTTACACCCTGTTTATATAGAGTGTTGATTGTAAAAGGAGATGGGTTCACTAAGTGAAAAATAGAGGAAGAAAATCCCTGAAGCTACTTGATTGTTTACCTGCGCCAGATGACTGTTTTATATATATAGGAGGAGCAAAGAACAGATGGTGACTAGTCTTCCACCATAGCTTCATCTCTTTGTCTTATTTTACTACTTTAAAGGAAGGATGGCAGGCCAAGTACTGGAGTGAGATATAGAGTTCAAGTTTCCATCAGAATTACCAGACTCAAGTTGGTCTTTGAAACACTCTGGTTTGCCAAAACCAGTTTCAGAGTTTCTCAATCAATGTAATAAAGATTAGAACTGTGTCAAAACATTCTTGCGAAAAATAAATGAGTTTGTGAACTGGGTTTTCAGATGGATATTTTTGGAAAGTGCCATAGATCTGAACAACAGAGTCACAAATCAGTTATTTCAGGACAATTGTAAACTATACTCTAGTGGTTGAGAAAAATGAATTAGGAAGTATCGCACAAAGTCTTTGTGAGAAAGGATAAGTCATTTCTTAAGCAGGAGAATGACTAAAAGCATATAGCTTATATGAACTAAGCCATATCATCTTTCAGGACTCAACACTGGGTTCTAGTGCAAGGTAAGGAAAAACCCATAATAAGAATAGGCACTATACACAGATAAAATGCTTTTGAAAGATGATTTTTCTCTAGGTTTTATGGTAATTTTCTTCCATCCTTTACTGACTACTGTTTGTTTGTGAATGTACTTATTGTTTGATAGTAAGACATATGACTATAACACAGAAGAGAATTCAGTTTTCAATATTTTCTGGCAACTCTACAAAAATTAGAGCAATTACCTTGGATAAATAAATTGATTTCTTGCAATTTTGTGTGTGTGTGTATGGATATGTGTGTTTGAACAGGCATTACAGTTAAGTGGCTTTCTCTATACTCAATGTGGAGTAGCATATAAGTAAAATAGGAAATACTAGACAAACTCATTTTTTCCATTGATATTAAGTATGGTTGCATTGAATGAAGGTAAAATACCTAAGACAGAATTTATAATAACATTAATTGCATTTAAGTTCATATTTGATGATCTAATTTATCTTTTGGTATAGCACATCACCATTTAACAGTATCTTGAAGTCTTATCTCTAAAGTAAGAATACCACCTTACAAAAAGGTAAAAGAGCAAAGAGCTCTTTAGTCTTATGCCTTTTCACATAAAATATCTGTGGGGCTTCTAAGGTCTCTTGGATATATTTTTTGAAAACACTTTCTTTCATTTTATTATTCTTGTTTTGTTTCTGCTCTTCATCAGGACAAACACACGTTCAAGGACACATCGGAAGGATAGAATTTATGGCCTGCTTGTTCCCAGTGTGCATTAGATTTGCAGTCATTGAATAGATTAGTTTAAGCAATTAAAAGAGACACCATATAAACCTTACACAAGCATATAATGATGCCAGGAGGCAGTAATGGCCTTGGGAGAATATAAATCAAATAATCAGAATAAGATTATATTGTGGTTCCTTTTAAAAAATGCAAGAGAGAAAGCATAAACTTTTCCATGCATTCATTCTTGATCTTATTTAATGTTTTTGAGAAGACAGGAAAAATGTGGTTTTCTGAAAGGGATTTTTAAGGACACATCAGTAAACATTATTCTGGAGGTTTGTGCTTGGTTTTGTTTACATTCATTTGCATATTATGGACTGCTGTTTGCATAATAAGACCACTGTTATTTCTAGTCAGTCCACGGGTGATTACACATATGAATAACACAATCCTGTATCCTTTGTGATATACATTATTGTAATCTTTGAAAGTATCCTGACAATTCTTGGCACTGAGGAACAGTGAATCATGCTGCAGAGTGTTAGATGACAATTCTATAGTGTTATACTGCCATTTAAAAGGCAGAAGAGTCTAAAAACACACATACAATTTGTCCAAATATGCTTCAAATATGCAATGCTGTGATGAGAAAACTGAGCTTATGCACGAATACAGATCTGGATAAGTTGGCCCTCTTTGATCAATCTCTATGACTGACAGGATTGCACAGTGATCTGCATTTATAAGAAGGCCAAACAATTAGAAGGAGTAGGTGGCAATTCTGACACTGATCATTACAGGATAGACATAAAGATTTGATACAGACCAGTCTCTTGTTTTAATTTTTAAAATAAAAATATAACTTCAAAGATTTTTAATCATAATGGAGGAGAGCAGGTTGGATAGTAATATAAACCTCGCACTAGGAATACTCCTATTGCCCGCTGGAAAAACTGACATCAGTCTCAACAGGAAGGGAGAAGAAAACTGGTTGTATGTGAGAAGTGAGGCTAAGCCTTTTTTTAACTCCTTATTTTTTCTTAAGGGCTGCCAAAGAAATGAATCATATACTTGTTATTCTCAGAATTCACGTGAGCCCACAGAATACTACACATTTAAACAAATTATTTTTTAAGTTCTTCTTCAGTGAAAATTATGTGAGAGTAATAATCACCACTCTATGCCTAGTGTTAAGCATGTAGAGTTTTTGAATGTCTAATCAGAGTTTCAAGAAATATCAACCTAGATCAGCTTCCCTAGGTGTGAGATAATCTAGTTTCCCTTTATAAGAATATCTAAGGCAGGTATGCTTTACTATTTCCTCACTTTTCAAAGAGTATGCATTTAAAATTGTGGAAGAGAACAAGGGAGGATTTCATCTAGAGTAATACTGAAATAGCACAATATGTGCACATACTTTGTACACATGACTAGAGACCAAAATACAGTTATCATTAACATGATTATTTTAAGACCTGTGGTGTTTCCATGAAACTTTTTGCTATAAATTTTCATTCTCAAAAGATAAAATGTAGCTAATTATGTCTCAAGAGTGTGTACAAGCCACATTTCAGACTTATTTAGTTGAAAAACAAATCTACTAGCTAATAGAACAGATTTAGCTTCTATAATTGATTCTGTATATATCTGTGAAAGTAAGATTTTGATAGAAATCCATTTTAGATGCTTTAAGTCAAAGCAAGTGTATTCCTGAATTTTTTGATAACACTCTATAAAGTAAGTCAATCATTGCTTGTCATTGAAAAATGGTTTGAAAGGGTACTTAATTGATGTGTATGATCTTGTTTCATGCTGAAAAGTGCTGAGTAAGAAAGTCACATTAAGATTTCTCCATCATGCTATTGAAATGGAAGAGTACAAGATTCTTTTACCTGACAGGGTTATGTTATGAAAATAATTATAAGTTCTGGATTGTAGCCATTCAATTTATTATTACTATGTATACTTCTGAATGTACAAAAATGGCAACAAAATGATGAAGTGGAAAATATATGCATCATTCACTTTTCGGGGGGCTCTGCATTTCAAAAAAGTGTTAAATGATAGGTCTTAAAAAATAAATGTTAGTGGGCATGACACTGCTCATAGCAAAATAGGGGTCTGGATATTAGGTATATTTCAAACATTCAAGAAAAAATGGAATCACTGAGATGGCTTCATAATAGCAAGAGTAGCAAAAAAGAAAAGTTTATTTTAAATTCTGAAAAAAGTAAACCTGTCAGCTTATGGGAATGATATAGAAATAAATTAGCACTGTCAGTCTGGCTTTTGTAGGTCTTTATTATATTTTAAGGAATAAAACAGACACGTATGTTTGAAGTGTTAGAGCTAAGGGGCTCCAGTTATGCTTGAAGGGAGTCTGTGCCATGTTGTAACATGCAGGCTTTGAAATAAGAAGGTCCCAGTTGGAATTTCATCTCTGACAATATCTCCTTAAGTAATATTATGCCATTCACAGGTTCAGGATTTGTTCTCTATACAATGGGGATAACATACGAAATGGGATATTATAAGAGTTATAAATCATATGTATGTTATTTCTAAAATATTATAAGTTGTTATTTTAGTCAGTTTTGCATTGTTGTGACAAGAACAACTTGGAGGAGGAAAATTTTATTTTGGGATGGTGGTTTCAGAGGTCTTAGTCTGTAAACAGCATAGTCTATTGCTCTGGACCCAAGGTGAAGTAACACATCATGGCAGAAGGGCAGGGAGGAGGACAACAGCATAACCCATGGTGGCCAGGAAGCAGAGGGAAAGGGTTACAGGGAAGATGCACCCTTCCAGGGCACACTCTAAAAGACTTACCTCCTCTACCTACCTCCATTTACCACCCAGTCAGTCCATTCAAACTAAAATGGACTGATTAGGTTACAGCTTTCAGAATCCAATCATTTCACCAATGAACATTCCTGCGTTAATATAAGAGTTTTAGGGAGACACTTTATATCCAAACCATAAGAGTTGTCAAACAAAAATGTAATATGTTAGTATCAACTTAGAAGGAGGTTTCTGGTGTTGTATAGGGACATTTGTCTTTAGACTACTTTTTAATAAATGATTTTGATGTAGATTAATAGATTATGCTTATCATATTTGCATGCAACACAAACCTGAATTGACAGCTAATGTATTGGATGATTGACAGAATCAGAGTTTAGAAAAATTCGATGGAAACAATACACCTAAGCCATCAACATGAAATAATGTCCTCCACTCTGATACAAGAAACCAACTGCAAGAACCAAGGACAAAGGAGTCAGGATTTGACAACTTCTCATCATAAAGACTTGGGAACTCTTAGTTGATTGTAAGTGTACTATGAGTCATCCTGTGATGAGAGTGCCAAGAAAAGCTAATGGAATCTTGGGCATCATTATTAGAAGTATACTGTACAAAGCCATGGGAGGTAATTCCCACAGTTCTCTGCAGTGATCAGAACAGCTGGAAGATAATGTAATGTTTTGAACATTGCTTTTTTGTGAAACATTATAAAATTAGAAGAGGACAAAGAAGTGTCTAGAGATGATTCCATATAAGGAAAATTGGTAGGTTAAGTGTTATGATTACCTGCAAGTATTTCAAAGACTTTTTCATAGAAAAAGAAATAAACTTCTTCTTTTAAACTTTATCTGACAAAACATAAGATTAATGGAAGTTATATAAGCAGGTAAATTTGGATTTTCTGTAATGAAGTAACTTCTTTCTAAACTGAACTGTTAAAAATGGAATGCTTTCCCTTATGAGGTGGTAAATCTCTTGCCAATGTAAGTGTTGAAGCAGATGCTGAATGATCTTGTGTCAGAACTAGATGAGAGGCTTCTTCAATCCACAAGCATTTGCTGAGTGTCTGCTAGGTACCAGTGCTAGAAAATTGATAAACAGAGGCTACTCAATGACATTAATCTAAAAATAGCAATATGTACCACAATGTAGTGATAGAGCATCCAATCCATTCCCAGTCCTCTAATTGTTGTGAAATTCTATGTTAAGATTTAAGAGGTAAAAATGAACAGATCAAATTGAACACTTGGTGTCAAAAATGTTTAGTTTGATTCAATTTTAAAACTATACTGCATTTATTATTAAAAAGTTACATATTTTTATATTTGTATTCCTGTTTTCATATGAAATATAAAATTATATTTATGTATTGGGCTTATGTATGATTTTTGTCACTTAAATATACACAAGTCTCAATATTTGAGAAAACTGTATTACATTACAGCATCACCACCCTAAGGAACTTTCTATAATGATGGAAATGCTCAATTTATCAACAACAGCAATAACCACATGTGTTTTTTGAGCATTAAGTAGTGTAGTTGAGGAACTAAGTTTTAAATTTTATTTAATTATTATTTCTGTTAAACAGGCATATGTGATGAGTAGCAATAATTTAGGGCCCATGCTGCCTTAAACAAGAAGATTCACTTGATATCACTACAAATAATTGCACTGTCACTTAATAAACATGTACAGATATGATCAAAGGGACTATTTGTGTTCTTGTCCTTAGGAGAATTTAGATACATGCTTTTATTTAAGGTCATTTTTCCCTTTCAATATAATATGGAACTTCTCATCTTTGACAAAGTAAAGATTCCTTGGGACTTTAAACTTCCCTTTTCAGTTGTTAGGTCAGCAGCTACCTTGGTATAGGCCTTCTCCCTTGTTCCATTCTTTCAAGTTGGTCTCTGAGTTAGGCATTGATGTTTGCTTTTGATAAGTTTATTTATTCACATCTTTGGGCATCAGGTTGCATGCCACTTCTAGTTCATCATTTGATTTCACGCCATTCCATTTTGTTAGCTCATGCTTCCTGATTCTAAGTTACTAACAAATCTGTACAGAAAACTTCTCCAATTTTCTTGTCTTCACACTGCGTCTCATTCTCTAGCCTGTTTACCGTGGAGTTCATTTTTTCTTATAAATGTGCCACCACCTCTATGAACATGGTTTTGCTCTCTCAACCTTACAGGGAGACACCGGACACTAAACTCAGAGTGAATAGTTTTTACTTCACTATGAAAGCAGCTTAACAGAGGTCAACTTAAAATTACAGACTCAGAAATTTAGAGCAAAAATGCATTTAGGAAATATTTTAGTCTCTCTACTGCTCAGTGACAAAACTGCTTCTTTTTTCTTATTTCTACTCTTTCTAGGAAATATATCTTAATATTTTCTAATGAATGACACTGTTTTCGTAAGAAAACCCTCATTATGGCCAGCCACTGCAGGTCTATCAAGAGAGACTCCACAGAGAGTGGCATGCTGAAGAATGGGTAAATGCAACATATTTGGCCTTGGATGTTTCAAAGTTTGGAAATGTCTTTGCTACACACCAAACTTTCTGAAGCATTACTTGTTTGTTGTTTAGTACTTTCACTTGCTATAAATACTTTTTATGTTATCCATTTGATACTTCAAACAACTCAAACAAGTGGATTAATATCCCTCTTTGCTAAACGAGAAAACTGAAGCTCAGAAAGCCAAGAGACTTGCCCCAGAGTATGTGTATCTAGTTGCAGACACAGGAGATGAACTAGGTCTTCTCTTGCTTAAACTCCTAATCCCCATACCAAGAAATGAGGATTGTGAGAATACATGATACATACATTTAAAAGTAATATAATTCTGCTATTTTCTCATTCATGGCATATATTAGGAATGACAAAAATTGCCAAAAGATTCAGGTGATATACATTCAATTCTTAAAAGTGGAAAGCACTCTTTGACCTTAAAATTCTGGCTTCTGTTTTCCATTTGTAATTTGGTACTGCTTTGTCTAGTTAAATATTTATACTTCTAAAATACAGTTTGGATAAAATTTACATCTATTTTCACATATTTCGTCTTCTCTCTTATGCAACAACTATAGCTGACATTAAAAACGATCAGAACTTATTCTATTTATAAAGTAATAATGTTCTTGTCTTTATCATGTTATTAGGGCATAATGAGTTGCCGTGATTAAAAATAATCAGTCATTCATAAGAAATGTAATAAATAAATTATGAAACATTCTGCAATAGATTAATAATAAATATCTGATCTCAGGTGTGCTGACCCTGAAGGGGAAAAAGAAATAAGACATTTTAATATAAATGGGAGAACAGTGACTTGTAAAAGGTCGTGGTTGGAATGTTTGAGCAGGTTGCTTTTTGGGGTATATGGAGGAGGCTGTAATAACTCGAAGAGTGTAGTCTGGAAGACTTCCTAAGCATATGGAGTGGTGAGAAAAAGTGGCACAGAAATGCTAGTGAGGAAAGAAGAAAATTGGATGAATCAAGGGAAAAGCTTGGGGGAAGGGAAAGGCCTGAGGGAAGGAAGAGAGAACAGATGTCGAGATGGCCATTATGGGTTTTTTGACATCACGAGATTATTTTGAGTACATTTTTTAAAAGAATAAGCTCCTGTAATAGTTCAATAAAGGGCTGAACCGGCTGGAATAGCTAAAGAAGGTTTTACATGATAGCACTTTCCAGTTTCGGCATATTGGTTGAAGGAGATTTTAGAATTAAAAATGTCCTATGCTTGGGTATGCTGGAGGTTTTCATTTTATACAGCGCATAGCATCACAATGACTTTATTTTTTATTGTGTGTTATTTCCTTTCTGAATGTGAGAACATCATGCAAAGTCTGAAAGATTTCAAGTGCTCAATTTTTCTTATTTATAAAAAGAAGCATTTAATTGTTTTCCCAAAATGTGAAGAAACTTACTTTGGATAATTTAAGACATTATGTTTAATACATTAAAAAATAGATATTTAATAAATTTGGAATTTTATGTGATGATTGTCTGGCAGATACAAGTTTCTGCAATGCTTTCAATTCACATGTGTCCAAGATCTCTCACCCCCTAAATTACAACATTAATTAAACTTGTATATACACTTTTACCTGAAAAAAGTATTAATGTGTAGATGCATGTCTCAAGTATTTCAAGGAATGTCTGTGGACTGGTATCTAATCTATCATTCTGACATTGGGCAGAAATTTTGGCAAGAAAAAATCTCAAGAAATTAAAAGGAAAACTCTTACACTGAAGTCTGTTAGAATCCCCAAGGATCTTTTTCATATTCTACCCTGGAAGTCATCCAATAGATAATTTATAGTTATAAATTGAGACACAAATAGATTGAGTCAAGAAAAGCGCCCAGTAGGTCCACATTTCTTTAGAGAAAATATTTACTTAAAAAAAAAAAAAAAAAAAAAAAAAAAAAAAACAGAAGCAAAGAATTTGACAATGATCCAGTAGGACAAAGCCAGGGAATGTGTGAGCTCTAGGTCAGAGTGGTCTATCTTTTTACTGTTCAGTACTGAAGTGTGCTATCACCATGATTCATCTTCCTTATGGTTTCTGTGTTTACTAATACTGTTAGATTTTTATGCTTTCTCTATTTTTATCTGGTATGCTTAGCCTGTCTCAAAGGAAGCAATACATATAAATGCAAAGAGAAGTACTCCATTTGAGCCTAATCTTTAAATGTATCAGATTCTATTTTCTTGTCTAGAAAGTACTAAGAAAAAGATTGTGTTACATGTCTGTTTAATGCTTACCTTATTGTCAATAAAGACACCCATATCACTACTGGTTTTCTGAATATAAGCTGAATGTAGTATTGAGTTTGCACTATGTGCTCATTTTGCGCAGCTATAAAACTCAAGAATTATCAGTGCAGGTGACAATGTATTATTGTTTTCATTGTTAAGTCTGGAAACTATTCGTAGCATTTACCAGTAGTTTTAATATTTATACCATTACAATGTTAGTATATTACTATTGAACACACAGAATGAACACAAACTACTTTCCCCAAAGAAACATTATATCTGTTTTCTCAAAAGAAAAAGAAATAGGTTGCCTCACTCAAAATAGTTTCTAGATACAAGGTCAGGAACAAAGATCCTCTGCTTTTAGATTGACAAAGTGAGCTCCTGTGTCCATTTTATATTCACTCATTAAATTGTATTTTTATTATATCCCCAGAGAAGACTAATGAACATTTGAAGTTTTCTCAAGGAGATGCTGCCTCAATTTTTGTTGCCTTTGTGCAACAAAGTGTTTGGTAAGATGATTTGAATATTTTGTCATATCATCTCTGCATTGTTAGAAAAAGGGAAAATTATTTTCAAAAGTGCTAACACCAGTCATTAAAAACAAAGTTTATCAATTTAGTACATTTAGAATGGAAATCATTAAAATTACCTAAGTAGTTTTTTTTTTTTAACTTTAATTAGATTCCCATTGAATTTAAACCCATCTCCTGGATATTCAATTATGAAAAGCAACTAAACCAAGTAGCAAATGCAAAATATTGAAAATTAAAGATTGACTTGAGAACCACAGCTTAAGGACTTATTTGGCATTTTCACTCTTCCGAAAATGGAGTCTCTTACTATTCCAGTGTTTGACCTTTGCACATCATTTTTTCTATAATTTTTTTATAGATGAGGGTTTTACTCAACTGTTTCACTGTTGTGACCCAAAGGCCTGAGAAGAACAAGTTTAGAGAAGGAAAAGTTTATTTGGGGGCTCACAGTCTCAGAAATCTAAGTCCACAGATGGCTAACTGCATTACTCTGGGCCTGAGGTAGACAGAATATCATTAGAGAAGTGTATGGCAGAGGAACGGCTGGGAACATGGCACCAGAAAGCAGACAGAAAGCTCTGCTCAACAAGTACAAAATTAAATCCCAAAGTGTAGGGACCCACCTACACTAGGCACACCCTACCTGCCTACAGTTTCCACCCAGTTAATACCTATTAGGTGATTAATGCACTGATTAGATTAAAACTCTCATTTCACATGTAAGCTTCTTGCATTTTCTCACACATGAGCTTTTGGAGGACACCTTGTATCTAAACAATAACAAGAATCACATAAAAAATAGATCTGCTTATAATTGATGATGTTTTTCTTTGACAGTATCTTTAGTACTTGAGAAGTTGTTCTGACTCAATCTCTTTTGCACCTTTGAAGACAACTACCTCTAACCCCTCTCTACTCAATTGTGGACTAAGGAGAGTAACACATGCCTTCATTTAAAACTTTAAAACTCTTAAGTCAGCAAACTTTATTAATCAAAGTTCCTTTTCATTATCCCTTTTTCTAATGGAACAACGTTATCTGACGTATTAAGTAAATACTTGCTTAGCAATTTTTGTTAGACAAAGACTTCTAAAAGTATAGTCAAAAATTTTGAACAGCATTAAAAAGTTACTTTCATCAATTAAATTCTGTCCAAACATAATTATGTGATATTTTTGGCTACCTAATATTATGTTGAAAATATTTATATTACATTGTTAACTTAATTTCACTATTTCTTAAATTGTGCAAATGTATATAGGCTTCTATTACTCCCTTTGGGAGCTCTCTAAAGAATTCTGATTATTTTACAATTTTTTCAATAACTATTTAGCAACAGGGAATGTGTGTCTGATGTTGGGAACATAATGGTGCTATCAATGGAATTTGTTTCTTGCCAACTTGGTCCTCAAAGTCTAATTAAGACCTTCAATCAGTAATGTAATTCCCATGATTAAAAAAAAAAAGCACCAAACCTGAGTTCTTTGATTGCTTTTACAATGTCCTTTTAAAATGTCACACGAGTGGAGGATTCACATATATATCTTAACATATATCACATTGTTTCCATTTTAGTTCTATTTTAAATTATGTGTTTTAAAGAAAAATGTAAATGGCATTTTTTGTACTAAAACCATGTTAACATCAACACAAATCAGTAGAAAAAATAAATAGAAGTAGAAAAAATATACAGAGGTTTGTATATACAGAAGTGTGTGTATATGTATACACACATACACATATCCATTGAAATGGGCTTTCTAAGCTGTTACCTTTTAGAAGTGACCAATTCAATAAATCAGTTGTGTAAGGTTTTGATTATTTTGCCAGTTGATATTCTATACAGGTGAAAATGTGATGGAAGAAAGGTAACTATGCCTAAACATATGTGATTTTGGATAATTTGAAAATAAATCAGCAAAGTTGTTGCAATTTTATAAGTTCATGGAATGTGACTAATGTAATTTGCATTAGTGATATATTTCACTTGAAAAATATTTTCTTCATTCTATACCATGCCTTAAAATGGTAATGAATACTGCGACTTTCTGTTTTCTTAAATGTTCAATTATAAATTCTGCTAATGTAGCAATTGTAACATCAATGGATAGAATATTATGGCTTCTAAAGAAAAATATTCATAATCTTAACTACTACTTCATGTTAAATCCAAAGAAGTAAATAATAATGTGAGAGTGACCTTCATTATTTCTTGGGCTGAATTTAATTAACAGGAAACCAACTTTTTCCATGAACACACTTGGCCCTTTGAAATTTGTTGGAGTGATTGAATTCCTGTCATGAAGTCTTTATAGGATTTTCAAAATTACTGGAGGAAAGAAAGTAGATAAAACAAATCAAGATGTATAACTTATATGGCAGTTAACAAAGCACTCTAATTCACATGGGGTCCAGTGATATGCCATTGCTTAGAAATATGTAATTATATGTCACTTTTTAAAATTAAAACAATTCTTCCCTGATTATTTTCTTCTAGATTGCTTCTTTTAGATGTTTATAGAACACTGACATCTAATTTTGACTGATGACCAAAAGATATGTTTAAAAGTAAATGTATTTTAAAGTGAACATGAGGTCATCAGAAGTGTTTAGATCTCAGTTAAGTTGCAGAAATATGAAGACTGATTTTTATTGCATGAAAGTCAATTCACAAAGCTTTTAGATAATTTCTGAGATTTCTGTACTTTTTACACTCTTCTTCTTAATGCCAAATTGCTTCCTAGTCAGTACTGTTGATTCTTGGACAACATGAGTTTAAACTGTGAAGATCCATTTATATTTGGACTTTTTTTTTTTTTTTTTTTTTTTTTTTAGTTCTGTAACAATTTGAAAAACTCATAGAACTGCATAGCCTAGAAATATTGAAAAGGGCATGTCATTACAGGACAAAATATATGGATATAGTAGTCAATTTTACCACCAACTACCATAAAACATAAAATAATCTGCAGGCTTTGAGTTGTATATTTGTATTGGCATCTGGAAATCTTTCTGCTTTCTGATCATCATGAGAGCTGCTTCCCTCCATCATACTTTTCTGCCATGATGTTCAGACTCATCTTGAGCTTGATGGAATGCATCCAGCTGTCAATGAACTGAGACCTCTGAAACCCTGAGTCCTCGAATAAACTTTTCCTCCTCAACAGTTGTTCTGGTTGGGTCCTTTAGTCACAGCAGTGAAAAAGCTAACTAAAACACACAAACAGCATAGCCTTGAAATATTGAAAAAGGCATGTCATTACAGGACAAAATATATAGATATAGTAGTCTATTTTTATCAATAACTACCATAAAACATAAAGCAATATGCATACATACACACGCTCTTACCATACATGGGCTATGGCAACACTTGCAGTGCGGAGTAACATAAACAGGCAGTATTAAGTCATAACTAAATAAAATTTACTTTTGGACATACTATAATAATTTCCTGGACTCTTCCTGTTGCCATGTGGTGAGTTCAAGTGTTGTATCTGCTTGTACATTGGTGTGATGCTAATCATCTCCATGGGGGCAGCTAGTCTTTCCAGTAAATTGCATATTACAGTAAAAAGTGATCTCTCAGAGTTCTTGCAATTTTTCAATATATATTATGCTTGTAATAAAAAAAATTTGTGTTAATTAACTGTTTATGTTATTGGTAAGGCTCTGTCAACAGCAGATGCTTAATAGTTTTGTGGGACTCAAAAATTATAAGCAGAGTTCAAACCAGAAGCAGAGTGGGAACCCCAGAGAGCTCTGAGCAGCCCCACTACCACTGCTGACCTAGTTATCATCCCACCCCAAGAAGAGCTGAAGCATCTTCAGCCTGCTGAAATCACTATCACCACCATCATTACCCAAAACTGAGAGCCAGCAGCTGTCAGCAGTTACCTGCCCTCAATGTGGCCTATACCAAGTTAGTTACTGTGGACAGTGGCACAGGAAGTAGTGGCTCAGGAGGCTTCACACTGGTCATGCCTGCCAACAGCGACAATATCATCACAATGACAGTTTTGGAAACAGTATTATGGTTCAGTGGAAGCAATGGATATAGTTTCATCAAGAGGAATGACTTTAAGGAAGATATATTTGCCATAAAGAATGCCAGGAAGCACCTTCACAGTACAGATCTCACACGACAGACACTGTGCTTTGATGTTTCCCAAGGAGAAATTGGTGCAGAGAAAGCCAGTGTTAGAAGCTCAGAGGGAGTTTTAGTTCAAGGCAGCAAATATGCTGTAGACCATAACCATTATACTTCATGTCCACATCACAGGGTTCCTTCACACAATTACTAATAGAACACAAGAAAAATAAGAGTGGGAAAAAGAACAAGTGATCATAGAATGCTCTAAAGTCAGCTTCAGCAACAATAGCCCTGCCCAGGGTGAAGGTTTCCACCTTACTACAAGCACAGGCCCTAAAAGCATCACCACAGTATTCCAACCTCCTGCACAGGGGGAAGCAATGGAGGGTGCTGACAATCAGGGTGCAAGAGAACAATATAGACCAGTGAGATGGAATGTGTCAGGGTTACAGACCATGAGTCATTGGGGTCCTAGAGAGGTTGGAAATGAAAAAGGTAAGAAACAACAAGATGAGTCCCAACGTAGTAACATTAGTACCCCTGCAACTACAACTACCAACACAGACACAGAAAACAACCCTAAATTACAAGATGGCAAAGAGATAAAAGGAACTGATACTTCAGCTGAGAATTCATTCACTTCTGTCAGAGGAAGGCAGTCCTAGTAAATGTCTGCCTAGTATATCTACCATTATTGGTCATTCAAGACAAAGTCAATATGAAGTTTCACCAATGTGAAAAGAACAAAAGAGTTGAGTTGGAGACCTTAAAGGCTTGCTTTTTGCCTACTGACCATATTTAAACTTCTTTGGCAATTTGTCATAAAACTTTATCACTTGACTTTTTTTTTTTTTTCAAAAAAATTCAACCAACTGCAAGCCTTTCAATAAAAACTTAAATTTTTAAGTTACACTGGATTTTCAGCTGTGCTTCTAACTCCCATATAACTCAACACTTAACTGTTTAATAGTGTTCAGTGTCTATGGAAATGACAAAAATGTTCTTAGTGGGTTAAATGAGTTCAGAAATCATGGGGACACTTTTGACATGGCATTCCCAGCATTTCAGAAAAAAACATGTTGATTTCTAGTTTACTGGTTGTGGCTCAGTGACTTAATGCAAGAGTAACCCAGCTTCTCAGTTTTAGTTATTAGTTTACAAGAATGTTTTTTCTTATTTAATATGTTTACATAATTTCTTATCCAATATTTTTATTATGGACAGTTTACAACTGGCCAACTTTCTTGAGACTATCTTTCTTATTAAGAGAATGCCCTCATTGGAAGTTTGTAATTATCAGACACCTTTACAGTAAGAAGTGAGGCAAAATGTTATTTGTTAATGTTTTTAACTTTAAAACTGTAGTTCCCTTATTTCATCTGCTAGAGTATTTATTTAAGATTTTTGGAGGCTCTGGATGCCACCTTTTACACATACTCTGTATTATGCAAAGAGTAGTATATTCAAATAGGCATTTTTATCATGATCTTTAAAAAACATTCTGTGAATAATTCTTGAAATTTTTGTATACTTGAGGAATAAATCTGTTATTTAAAATTACACGAACCTGCATATGTTCTTACTTTAATGTATGTACTTGCCCGTCACCAATGGGACATTTGTAAGTGATCATTTTATACATAGGTCCAAAAGGTGGGATCAAAGAAAAAGATTAAATTTAGTATAGAAACAGCAGCAAGTGCTCAAAGGAAAAAAAAATACCATCAGACAAACAAGATGGGAAATTTGAATAGTTTCATTTCTCAGAAAAATGTCTAAGTATAAAACTCAGCATGACGAATCTCTGTAAGAGAACCGCCTCCTCTCTAGCGTGGGTAACTCAGCTGAGTGACACTTCAATGGAAATGGGGAGAGCTCCTATTTATGTTTAACTTAGCTTAAAAACAGCAGCAAAGCTCTGCGCCTAATATAGAAATGCTCTCAGAAGATCTAGCTTATTTCTTGAATAAAATAAAAGAACAAAACTTTTAAAAAAATTACATCAATGAATAGCCTGTCCTACTTGTTCTTGTAAGGGAAGAAAAATGAATGGAGATTTATTTTTGTAATGTAATATATGAGAAAACTAATATGAATCTCTTAAGTATTAACTGCTGTAGCATATACTATATATATAGTATATGTTTTTAAAATTAAAATCACTTAAATCAGTGTTACTGATTCCTCATCTTTCTTCTCAGTTTTTATCTCTGGCCTGATACAATTTAAGTCATGCCATGAAAAACTGAATAATACTCCTTCTGTACCAATGCTACTCTCTGACTCTGTTTTGTCACCCTGAGCAATCCCCTGTGTCATTTGATATTATTTCCAATCTGCAAAATTAGTTATGGAATTCCATATTACTCATTCAGTCCACCTTGTTAATGCCAATTTTGTAAACATTTCTCTTCAAATACTTGGTTTCCAGAATTCTTCTCTTCATCATTGGTTTTCATTTTAATGAATTGTTCTTTCAATTGTAGTGGAGGAAAGGAATCCATTTCTTCCCCATAACTGGGGCTATGGCCGACACCCTTATAACAAAAGACAGGTTAGCAAGAGAAAAGCATGAAAAATGGCAGCTTTCAGAACAAAGACCCAAAGACCGAGACATTTTATGCTTAGGTACAGTGAAGCAGGGCCAGCCATGCTGAAATGTTCTGGACAATAAAGATATGATGCAATTATAACAGACCAAAGCAGGAAACCCTGCAGTTTGTCCAAACTGTTCTTGGCCTCCCGGTTGTAGCATTTCTTCCTCTCAGCTTTGAAGCAGGACCCTTCTAGAATAAGGCCCTTATGACCTACTCATCACACAAGGGTTAAGTCAGAGAATTTATCTATGACCAATTCTGGGACAGAAAGGTAGAAAGAGATGAGAGTAATACTTTTATTTTTTATGTATGGCTTTGGGCAAAAGGAGCTAGTTTCTATGACCCATTTTGGGGAACAGAAATTTTGTTTTTTGTGACTTGCTTCAGGAGAGAAAGAAGGTAAAGAGATAGGGGAGTAGGAGCAGGTTAGGGAGGCCTTGGTGCTGAGGCTGCTTCTGCAGTTTTCCAATGACTTTTGGGTCAAAGTACCTGGTATGCCAAGTGCTATACTTTGTGCAATGTTTTCTGAGTCTCAACATAACCATATCACCCCCTGACACACATCAAGTTCAGTGTTAGGGTTATGATTGATTTCATTTTTTCTGCCTTCAAACAGGGAAGTCTCCTAGTCTTGAACACACCTTCATGAATCGTTCTTTTAGAAATGTCAATCATAGTTCTACTTGTTTTTGGAGACAAAGTTCTTCAGTTAGGTAATATATACCAAAAGTTTCCTCTGTTATTCTTATAAGTCTTATCAGCTTAAACAATCATGAAAAGAATAAAGGAACCTCTCAAAATCAATTCCTTTGTGTTTTACTATTGTATTAGTTAGTTTGGGATGTTAAAAGAACAGCCTTGGTGAGTTAAACAAAGGAATTTTGTTTCTCACAGTTCTGAAGGCTACAAATATAAATTCAGGGAACCCACCCAAAAGGTTTCTGGTGGGGATTCTCTTCCTAGCTTGCAGATGGTTGTCTTCTCATTGTGTCCTCACATGGCAGAAAGAGAGACAGCAAACTCTCTGGTGCCTCTTCTCATATGTCCACCATGAGGGCACCTCAGTTATGACCTCATCCAAACCTAATTACCTCCCAACGGCCATCTCCAAGTACCACATTAGACACACAGGTTAGGGATTCAACATGAATTTTGGGTGAGGAGGACACAATTCAGTTCATAGCAACTCTTCAGAGGTATGTAACATGATCTTCTGTTTTTCACTTCATGACACCCCAGCAGTGCATCTTCATTTGCTTTCTCTATCCAAATCTCCTATAAGGTCATAGCTTCCTAGCAGGCATCACATTTGCAGATAATGTGAAACCGGAGGTGTAGTATTCTGTTAGAAGGCTATCTTGTAAGCTGGACAAAAGCAAGGGTAAAAATAGAGTTTATTGCAGCTACCTGCACAAGTATGGTTGGAGGATTATGCAGCTTATCAGCACATGTCAGAAAGATGTTGGGATTTTAGTTGCGGGAAGTCTCAATATTAGTCAATAGTGTGATGTGACTGCCAAAGTGCAAATGCAATTTTAAGCTACTTTAGTCGGCACATAGCTTCCAAAATAAGGGAGATAAAAACCTCACTGTATGCTATGTCTAACTACAAAGCATTGTTACATTAGATTCTGGGTGCTACATTTCAACGATACATATTAGGGTGAATCAAAACCAACCCTTATAAGCAGCCTCCATGGAAACAGAAAATCCAGTCTAAAGCAATACTGGATTGGAAGCTAAGGCTTCAAATGCTTTATAAATTGAAATAAAATGGCATCTCCAAAAACAACTCCTATTTTCCTTGCAAGGGGTGGGGGAACAATGACAATCTAAATACACAAACATCTTAGAGATTTAAGGAACAGATTTATACTTGTTATATTTACATTACAACGACTGCTTGTTTACTGTCACACTGCATCAACTTCTGAAAACTTAATTCAAGCTTCATCATGATCAGTGTCTCATTCCTTACTAAGGTCACCTTGGAGTCATCTAATAAATCACCTGTTTCTAAGTCACTTGAGAAACAGTAATATTGGAAGGTGATATTTTCCCAAGAAATTTTTATTTCAAGACATGATTAGCCATATATCCTTGTCATTTGTTTAGTCTGCAAATAAGCACCTGGAGTATCTCCTCCCTGTAAGGCACTGTTGTAGGTAACAGGGCAACTAGTGAGCAACACTAACAAAGTCAACTTGTTACTAAAGTAGTCGTTTAACTAAGCTAATTATTAAACTGGTTATTAAAGCAAGATAATTGTTAAACTAGTTATGAAACTGTGTTAAAACTTCTTTTCATGTCTTTTTATTGATTGACTTCTTTAGGCATCCAAACTGGAAATGGGTTCATGTTCTTAAAGATGTGTATGTCTTCTTTAAATGGAACTCATAAAATTAAAATATCTTTAAGAGGCTGATAGAATATAATTCCTCTTTTTCTGAGGGATAGTTTTTGGAAAGATATTGCCTTATATTTAAGCATGTATGGTGCTTGATAAACCTAAAAAAGTGACTTGATGAATCCTTCATGCTCCAAAAATAATTTTTAAACCAGTATATCTCAACTGATTTTATTTATTTGTATACTTAAGTTTATTCCTTAATGTTATACTGATTACAGTATTCTGATAAGAATAGATAAAATGATTCACTAGGAGAGCAAGTTTCACAGGAAATCCTAACACAGAGTTGGATGACCAAAGATTGATTGATTGATTGAGAAAATTTACTGGAGAATCTGATTGCATTTGAATTCTAATTTGTAATATGAATATAGTCTGGTAAGAGTCTTGGGAATAATCTGATCATTGATATTCATAGACATATAGAGGAGAAAGAATAGGTGGCCATCAGAGTTATGATTTCAAATACATGATCTGAGGGAGAATGGGTTTAAGAGGAGGGTTGGAAATGTCCTTGGTCTGGGAGAGACTTGTGCTGTTTTGTTTTTGCACTCTATGCTCAGAGCATGAGTGTGGTTCCTGAGCTGAGACCTGCTGTAGTCTATATCTAGGAGTATGGGAAGGGCCCAGATTCCCAGCACTCTTGATAAATTAGTGATCATTGACACTAATGTTGCTCTTGTAATAACCCAGAAAGAACTCTCTGCCAACTTCAGCCTGTTTGAAATTTAGGCTAAAAATTTGTAGAAGGTAATGTGGTGAGTGGAGAGAATGGTCTAGGTTTGAATTACCATTTCTAGTATTACTAAGGTGACCTTGTGCAAAAGACTGAATGTCTGTTAGTACCAGTATTATAGATCATGGGGAAAAATGTTTTCATTTTGCAGGGTTTGAGATTACATGTGAGGAATATGTATGTGTACAATTATATACGTGTTTAATTACATGTTTAAATATAGTATACAGAGCTGCATATATATGTGTATATGAGAGGGAGATTCATAACTGTCATAGTGTCATAAGTCATGGGTTAGCAGAAATTGGGAAGCAAGAAGAAAATTTTGTTATTTTAAGGTTGTGACAACTGTTGGTACTTGGCAGATAGTGTTACCCAATGCCATTATTCTAGAGTATTGACCTTGCCTAATTAGAAGCTTCTTCTCTTCATATTGTGTCCTGGTCAAATTTATCTCCCTAGTGTGAGACATCCTGCTTGTCATGTGCCCCTGCAGTTTTGCTTGGTTTACTGAACTGCAGAACTACTGCATTCCAGCTGGAAGTCAAGAGGAAAGGTAAGGTAGAGGTGACTATTATGTCTTCCAGTGTCTCTGCAGAAAATAGACTGTGTTTTTCTTGGTCTTCTATAATTCAATTCCCCTATCCTTTATTTAATGTAAACTCACCCAGTAAAACTCTGAACCCAAGGAGAAAATATATATGTACTAGGTATACTGGGCACAATTATGGTGAAGAAAGCTATTTCCTACGCATGCTGCATGTTGGGTTTGTCAGTGTGGGGAATGGAAGTGGTAAATGAGGACCTGGCAGGGTTTACCAGCAGCACTCACTGTCATCATTAATGGGTAAAAGGTGTTGGGTGGACTTGGGATGAGTAAAGAGCAGAATAAAAAAGAAAGGAGAAGACATTGATGCAGTCAGAAATAATATGTGGAATATTTTTTTACAATAATTTAAGGCATTTTGGGGAAAAAAGTATATGTATAGAAGACAAAAAAAAAAACAAGTGATTTTACAATAACTGATCTTTTAAGAGAAGTTGTGGATGTTTTACTCATTCGGCAAAGTTTTTTTTGTTTGTTTGTTTTGATCACTATTATCCTCGGGTGTTGATGCTACTGGGGATGCCGGGATGAATAAATCCTACTAGGTAGCTAACTCAAAAGAGTATATAGTAAATAAATATAATATTCTGGCTTATGTCTTCAGTGTTAGCATTTTTAGGTAGAAAAAATAAAAATATATTCTCACATATGGATGGGTATTCTTTAAAACTGGAACTTTGTACAGACCAGTAGTGCCTGCAGCATGTGTTTATATGTGTATATTTGTGCATACACTTTCTGATTTAAAATTTTTTTTTCCCTCACAAATCATAAATCTGGTGACATGTGGTGTTATTTTCTGCATTCACACCATGAGGTGAACAGCCAAGATGTAATGTAAGTTACAGATATAATTGATGTCCCTTCAATCTGGACCTTACATTTAATACCTTACATTTCCTAGGCTTCTCCCTACTGTTTATCCTCTTGGTAAGCTAGTTCACTCTGTTATGAGATGAGTTTATTTTGTATGAGATGAGTCAGAAAAAATATAAAAACCAGAACACTCATTTCTAGAGCACATGTGATGTACTAGGCACTTCCATGTATTTGGAACAAATAGTTAAATTGCACTAATTTTTAAAGCATGTCTGTGAGGTTGTCAAATAGCTCTGTTGTGGGGAATGTCAGCTTGAGTAATTAGAAGTGTCACTGTGGATGCAGGAGGTTAGACACCACTCAATAAATGCAGGGAAGCAGGATCTGTATCAATTACTGCCCAAGGTGCCTTCCACAGTGCCCTGTGCTTTTGCTAGTATCCTATAGTGCACTATCAGCACCCTGCTAGTTCATGGAGGAGAAGCTAGCCTGTGCATAACCATATGAGAGGTTCATCTATGCAATGCAACAAAATTCAGAGAAGCAACTTGCAGAGTTGAGTTAGCAGGCCTGTGGTAAAGCCAGCTTGCTTACCTAAGCGCAGATGCTCACCCCGCCTTAAAACCATCTCTAGCAACAGATGAAAGAAATAATTGCAACACACCCCATGTTTATTTTATAGGGAGGGGATTAACATACAAATTCACCTTTCCCTTTGAAATTTTCTTTTAAACAGCTAGATCCCTGCAGGCACTCAGAAGATAGAAACTAAATCTACATATAAAAGGGAATTGGGAAATTAAGGTTGTTATCAGGACCCTGTGACCTCCAAATTACCCTCTGCTTAAACAAATACTCTAGAAAGTTCAATCAGGTAATCTAGTTAGCAACATGAATTCTGTTTTTTGTTGTTGCTCACCTTTGGTGAAGATCTACCTTCTGTGTCATTACAGATACTGACCCCATCAGGCAGACATGACCCGGGGAAATCATTTTGCTCAGACACATCATCTTTGCTCTCTTCAGTTTACTCCTCCAGCATTTAAAATAATCATGCAAGTTGCTTATATTTTGAAAACAGGAAATTTGGTGACAATTTCATTTGTGACTGCATCGTATTTCTCATTTGAAGTTATAAGTCCAGTGATATCAGTATTGGCTCTTTCTATTATGGCTGAGAGAGATGCAATCTGCTTTCCACACCTTCCACTTCAATTCAGACCTTGCTGGAGATACTCCTCTGTCCAGTTATCCAACTGTACAACTTCACCTCAATTTGCCATTGTCATGAGCAAAGGGTACATATTTCTGGTTCCCTTAAAGGTGAAAAAAAGAAAAAGAAAAAGAAGTAAATGAATAATCAAACCCAAATCTTCATTCTTATGGAGTATTTCTTAATATATTTGCATGTGGCCTTGGACTGGAGTCTTTGCAGAGAAGGTGCAGGGCTGATTGCACTGTGCACTGTGGCTTTACAAGGCAGGATGGAAGACATTTCACCTTGTAAACATGGAGAAAAATAAATTAAATGATAAAATTCAATATTTTCCTTGCTTACAAGCCAAGGGTTAAGTGTATCAGATAGAAAATTCACATTCAACCAGCTGTCCTGAGTAATGAGAAAAAATAAATACACAAAGGGAAAACCTGTCCTATGCCATATGACAGATGGATGGATAGATAGCTTGTGGAAGCAGAGCTGTTTGTTGTTAAGTAGACAATTTTAAGCTCTTCACATGGTTTTAATCATTTAAAAAAAGTCCACATGATCACCTGTCTTGAATGTTTATTTGCCTTGTCAAGGTCCTGGCAGGACTGAGTTATATTTTTTAGCAGAGTATTTTCTGTGTATAGACAGCTGTGGTCATCTGTTTTATTTTTAAAATCTTGCCACTTAAAATTATTAAACATTAAGAGGAAAATCTTCTATCTAATCAAATATGTACAGTGATTTAATATTCAAAGAGAAAGCAATATTTTCCCAGAACAAAAGCCAATATTTTCACTTAACTAATAATACTAAGAGTAAAAAATATTACAAATACCCCTTTCGGAGAACCTGCAGTGTTTCACAATCTTTGATATTTTACATCAATTATCTAAAATTTTTAAAAGATTTCTGCATGGCACAGTTTAACAATGGTGATTTTGTAGATGAGGAAATTAACATTTCTAAAGGTTGAATAAATCTCACAGCTGCAGATCTTTATGCTATTAAGTGACAGAATCTGGATTCAAATCTCCTATTTGATTGTATTCTATTGCTGTATGAAACCCAGACACAGGAAGTAAAACCCCCAGCTTCTGAGAGAAATTTGTGAATTAAATTGGAGGATACACAACCATTTTTTAGTTTTAGCTGAATCTCATTTTGCTTTAATATAGAGGTATTTTTCTTCACTGTATGCACTAACTTAATATTTACAAAAATTCTTTGATAGGCAGTATTGTTATCCATGTAATGGGCTAATTTTATTTACTCAGTTAACTAATGTTCCTATAGTTATCTAAAAGTGATTATGTTGGTAAAGAACCTAGACCTTAAGGGCCAAAGACATATTTTCTAACTACTGGATTCTTCTGACAATTAAAATTATTGAAAGTTGCTTAAACATCATGTTAATTCTAAGTCTGAAAGCCTTACTGTGTCTTTTAAGAATTTAATTGCTTTTTTTTTTTTTTTTTTTTGCTTACATATATAATCAGAACTGATGCCATATAACATTGTGAAATATAGAAGTTACTATTTCAGGGTCTTCTCTCTTCTGCCAGTATCCCTTTTCCCTTTATCTTGTTTCTCTACTCATTTTTCCAAATCTCTGTTCTATTTCTTGTTTCATTCCAACTAGTCTGCTAAGATGATAGTTGATAAAAGATTAAGGCTCTGCGTCTCCCAGGAGTATTTACATTTTAATGGGGGTCTCTTGCCGATCAAAAAAAGCCTCCAAGATGCAGAGGAATGAATTCTAAAGGTAACAGGCGGGAGTGATATTTTTAGATAGGAGCATCTGGCTTGCCCCTCTAATCACATCCCATAAGCTGCCTACTCCATTTATTTGTAAGACCTTGGCTTTGCTGTTTACAGTGAGAAGGTTCACTGTAATTGCACATGCTTTTTTCAAAGGTTTAAATCCCGTCTTAGAGATGGTGTGACATTGGTACCTCAATGTTTATTTTCTCTCCTAGTTCCACATTTTTGATGACTGGAACAAATTCTAAAATGCTTTTTCACGATGATGTAAGTCCTTGAACAAAATGAAAATCTGTTGTTTTAGTATATTTGGAAGAGAATAATTCAGCTGTCATAGGATGAAAGACTTGTCTAGAAATGCCATCTTTCCCTTACTGTGTTATGATGCACAACTAAAAGGGAAATACCATTTTGGATAAATGGTAGAGCCCTCTTAAATATGGAAAAAAATAATGCATAATAAAGCACCCAGAAAGCTTTTGTTATTTCACCTGCAGAAATCTCTCTTTAAAGCACGTTTAGCTAAGCTAGTACGCCTACTTGTTTTATCAACTGAAAGAACTGAAAAGATTAAGAAAAAGTTTTTTTTTTTCTTTTAAGCATTGATTTAGCATATATGCTAGATTGAATTGGGTGTTCTCACATAGTAATTTTCTATGCAAAAATAGATACCCTACTGGGTAGTTTCAAACCTAAATGCTGAATAATTTTCCAAAAGGCTTAGTAATTAAATGCGATGATAATACATTAAAAATGGAAAACAGAGGAGACTTTCAAACAAACTCTTGTAGTGAAGAAAGTTGAAGAAACATTCTGAAAAACTTGGTTTTCATTTGATCAATGAATTCATACCCTGGTATTTGAGTGCGGAGTACAACATTGCTATTTGACACAATATTATGGTTTAGATGTGGTGTACCGCAAGAGTTCAAGTGTAAGACAAAGCAAGAAGGTTTGGAGGAGAAATGATTAGGTTCTATCTTTAACCTAATCAGTGAATTAATCCCCGATGGGATTAACTGAGTGGTAAGTGGAGGCAGATGAGGTGTGACTGAAGAAAGTGATTCATTAGGGGTGGGGCTTTGGGGTTTATATTTTGAATCTTGAGAGTAGAGTCTCTCTCTGCTTTCTGATCACCATTTGAACTGTATCCCTCTGCCACACTCTTCCACCATGTTATTCCTGCCTCACATGGAGCCCTGAGGCATGGAGCCCCTGTCTATGGATTGAGACCTCTGAAACCATGAGCCCTTAGATAAATTTTTCCTCCAAAAATTGTTCTGGTCAGATCTTGTAGTCACAGCAGAGAAAAAGTTGACTAAAATAATTAGCATTTGCTACTAATTTTAATATTGGTGTAAAATTCTCTGGGCATTTACCTATTTCCTGCTTTATATTATTTATTGTTCTTACAGTCTGAGAATGTTTTTGCATTATCAAGTTTACAATTAAACATAAACTTTTTACTGCTGTTACAGGAGCTTGTCTTGTGTTCTCCGGCCTTGGGCTCTTGCATGAGAAAATTTCAGGCAAGACAAGACTTAGTAATAGAATAGAAAAGCTTATTGGAAGGGAAAGGAGAAAGAAAAAAAAAAAAAAAAAAGACACACTCAAGGGAGAGAGTGGGTCCTCTCAGGAGAATGATGACATGTCCCCTTTATTTCTCAGTTTTATTGGGCCTCTTAGGGAAGTTTCTAGAGAACCCTGCCCAGGAACCATCTCTCAACTTTTGATTGACAATAGAATTACACCTGATTTTTAAGTCCCTATGAAAGTTTGTGGTCTTACCCACTGGTAGCAAAATGAAATCCATGAGGGGAGGGGATTTTACTATTAAAATGATATGTTGAAGATCCAAAGGCAACTCTGGGTCACCTTGGCCTAGGTTGACTGGTTCTCATTGGAACTCATTCTCACAGATGGTCAGGGGTCTTTGCTTTAATTATTCTGTCTTTTTGAGTCCTGGAATCTTTGGTCTGTATAAAGGTCATAAAATTCCCCCTTCAGGGTAACATATTCTTCTTATTGGCAAGGAGGCCTGACATTAGCTCTGCAGATAACAGGTTGTTTGCTAAAGAATGTAAGTTGTCCTCTTGACTTCAGCCAGGGTAAGGACAGAGTAACCTTAGATAAATAGCTTTTAAAAAAGAAAACATGGTGGCAGTTCGGGGGTCATAGTATACCATTAACTTTATGTTCTGAGAACTCATGTCTATCTGCTTCTATCAAGGCTGTACTTGTTTACTTGTTTTTTTTTTTTTTTATGGTACTGGGGAGTGAATCCAGGGTTGTTCCACCACTGAGCCACATCCCTAACACTTTTTTGTATTTTATTTAGAGACAGGGTCTCACTGAGTTACTTAGGACCTTGTTAAGGTCCTGAGGCTGACTTTGAACTCAAGATCCTACTGCCTCAGTCTCCTGAGCCATGGGAATTTTAGGCATGTGCCAGGCAAGGCTGTACTTTTTAATTTAATTTTTTTTTTATCCTGCATCAAGATACACATGAAATAATGTAGCAAAATAAATAAGCATATACATTTGGACTCTTCAGTATAGATTCTGCATACCAATTAATATCCCAAGTGCAGGTATAGATAATTTTAAGATGTTAAAGGGCAAGAGAAGTAGAATACCTCATAGCAAGGAGCTGAATTTTTTTTTTTTTTTTTGAAAAGTCTGTATACATTATTTTGGCTTACTGATCAAATATTTCTCACTATAAATCAATTAAATTCCAAACGTATGTTAGAAATAATACTGGTATAACATATATCTATTTCTGATATCCAAATAAATATTAACATTTGGATAGTTTGAGTTCTTGATAACCTACTAGTATTTCCAAATAAATATGGTGAACCAATTTATGTCAATATCACCATTACTCTCTGACTCCTACAACTTTGATTTTTGAAAGTATCTTTAAAAACTGCATTAGTCTCCACAAACCCACATCTGTTACATCTTGTTAATTCTACTCCAGGAATATCTTTCGTACCATTTTCTACCAGTTTAAAGTTTCTCCACTATATTCTATTTTCCCCTAGCTTACATACTTCCAATAACTACTTGACTTTCCTCCCTTCATCCAATGCTTCTTGATTAACCCATCCAACTCACAGAATCCAGAGAACTTTAACATTACTGCTTCCCAAATAAAGTATGAGCTCATTAGCCTAGGTATGTATGATATACACAATATCACCCCCAAGCTACCAATCTAATCTCATCCCAAATGTTTCCCTTGAACATAATTAATTTACTAGCAAAAATTAATGATATATTCTTCCCTTTTAAAAAATCCCATACTTTTCTATCTCTTAACAGATATCCATGCTGTTGCAATCCTCTGGTTCAATCTAATTTTCATCTGCATGTATTCTATTCCCACCAACACCCCCATCTGACACTGGCAAAGGAGAAAAACAATTTGTAGTATGATGTTGTTCTTTTAGCTCTCCAGTGCTCATCTTTACCTTGCCTATGTAATTATATTTTGCATGCACTGCAGTAAACTGTATATTTGTGATAATGTTTATACTAAGAGGTAGTTTTTTTTTTTAAATGGAGTAAACAGTTCACTTTTAAAATTCATTATTTTTCAGTAAAATTTACACTAAAAGCTTACTGCTACTGACTCTTGGATTCCTCATCTGTAAAATGGGAATAATAATTTGTTAGCAGGCTGTTTTCACAGTTAAGTAAGATAACAGAATGTGAAAGCACTTAAGCATAGATATGTGTATTCTACCTTTCATTGTGAAGTATCAGAGATGGGTAGGCACAGGATGAAAACTTCAAAGAAGTTGTCTGACCTGAATTATTCCACCTTCCTTACAGTGTCTTGCTGCAATTCCAACCATGCACTTCCTGGATGGATAAGTTTGTAGTTGAACATACTTGAATCATACGCATTTAAATAAACCCAGTGTATGTTACTTGATTAAGATCTTAGATGCGTATCCTAAAATGTGGCTTCTAAACTACATTTCTCTTCATTTTAAAAGTAGTTTTCTATATTAAGGGGGGAAGATTCGTGGTGAAATCACAATAGTTTTTTTTTCCTGATATCTACTTATTTATTTTTGATCTTTATATTCCCTTTTCTTACTATTGACTAACTTCGCTATGTTTTTTAAATTTATTAATGAGGAAACTGTGGTGCTTGTTTTGAAAAACCTTTTTTAAAATTTCTAACAATGATTTTATGTCATAAATATCCCTAAAAATACTGATCTGTGGCATTTCACACATTTTGATAATGATGTATTTTCACTTCCATTCTATTCAAAATAATTTTTGATTTTCCAACTGGCTTCTTTTAAGAGAAGTTATGGGTGATATTAAAATGTGGTACTTTGTTTATAAAAATTTGAAGATTTTCTGAAGGTCTTTCTGTTATTACTCTTTCATTTAATCCCATTTTGATCAGAGAACTTACTTTTGAGTTGAATTTTATTTAAATTTAAACATTGTTTTATGCCTCCAAATATCAGCTATCTTTGTACAGGTATACTTGAATGTGTATTAGGCTCCTGTTAGGTAATGTGCTCTTTACAGTCAATAACAAAGAGTGGTTTAGGTTGTGAAATTCTTCTGTATACTTACAGATATACATTTCTCTTTAAGTGCTATGAGTTTTTGCTTCATGTATTTTGAAGTTTGGTTAGTTTATGCATTAATGCTCAGGATTGCTATGTTCTCTCTCTCTTTTGGGGGGGCAGAAGGAGGGTACCATGGATTGAAGTCAGGGGCACTCAACCACTGAACCTTATCCTCAGCCCTATTTTGTATTTTATTTAGAGACAGTCTCACTGAATTGCTTAGCTCCTTGCTTTTGCTAAGGCTGGCTTTGAACTTGGGATCCTACCACCTCAGCCTCTGGAGCAACTGGGATTACAGGCGTGTGCCACCATACCCAGTGGTGTATTCTGTTAATAGACATATTATTACAAAATGACCTTCTTTATTAATGGAAAAAAATATATATATATATATTATATACATATATATATATATACATATATATATTTTTTTTTTGTTTGTTTGTTTGGAAATCTACTTTAAGTGTTGTTAGTACACCCACTCTAACTTTCTTGTGAATAATGCTAGTATATCTACTTCATGTTTTTGCACATTTTTGCTCTGTTCTTACAATTAAAATGTACTTCTTGTAGTACATTAGTTAGGTGTTGCTTTTTATCTGTTATGGAAATTTCTACCTTTTTTGAGGGGCATTGATATTACTTAGATCAAATATGGTAATATGTAACAATAAGTTTAAACTTATCTTGCTGTTTGTTATTTATTTGTTTCAGTTATTTATTTCCCCCCTTTTTCAGTATTGCTTTATATTGAGTATGTTTGTGATTCATTATTATATTCATTATTGTAATATTGGCTGTAACATTTCACTTTACTTTACTCATAATACTTTACTCATCCACATGTAATACAGAAACTTCATAATAGTGTATTCTGTATCATAAACATTCTAAATATCAATTTTGTACTCAGAAACTCTTAAAAGTAATACTTTATGCTATTTTAAGTTTTTTGGCAGTGTATTCACTTATATAAGTGATATACCTTCTATAAATTTCCCCTTCAAATGTATGAACTATGAACAAAAAAGTTTTTCTTTTGTAATCTGGTCAATTTGTTTCCAAGAGCTTTTGAATACTAAAGATTAAAAGAGAACAATGTGTAGAAACATTTTCCCCAGTTTATGATTTTAATACAAGAAAAATAAATATAAAACAAGTTACTCCAAAAAAGTACTCTTTTTTTGCTCCTTTTAATCCTTTAGTCATATTGTATTTCTCCTATTTTTTCTTTGTACTTTTGCATAATGTACTATAAAATATTTTCTTGGATCTTTGTCCATATTATTAGAAAAAATAAACTTATTTGGGTGTAGATAGAAGAAAGTTTTGTTATTCAAACAAAGCATATGGATTTTCATTTCCATTCATTACTTTTTTTTATCTTATTTATTATTCAAAAGTTGAACATGGTATATGGATCACACAAAATCCATTTGAACAATACCTTTATCATAGTGATTAATAAGTAACTAGAATAATCAGAAATTTGAGAAAACATTTTTTAACATTCTGTTTTTCTCATCAACTCCAATTGCTCTCTGTAAACTGAAAAGTCTTAGTGTTTTCCTCAAGAAATTATTGACACACAGTATAATGTTTTTGAACAAAAACAACATTTTTAGTGAAGAGGTAACTGGACTAGAAATTTATTCTACAAAATCTCTCTTCTGAAATGATGTGTTTTAGAATAGTTGTTAACAAACTATTGTGATTTTAAAATGAAGAAAATTTTAGTAGAATAAAGACCAGTGAATTGAAAGTGGATCTAGTATTAAAAGAAAAATCAAATGTAAAACATTTTATTAAAAAATTTAAATTTTGCACAGATGGAAACCTAGTCAGCTTATATCTAATTGTCCTTTTAGACTTCTTTACAATTACACTTACTTTTCATTTTTACCAAGTATATATTTTGCTTTATCAAAGAAAACATGACCATTTTTCAAAGAATGTAGCACAAAAACATTTTAAAGTATGTGTAAAACTAGTAAAGAAGCCATGAATCAAGTCAAACAACTATTGTAAAACAATAAATACTTACCTTTCTCATTTCCAAAGATGTTGAGTCACAACTCCAAAAATAAATATTATCTGACTGTGTACTAAACATTACTTGTATATAGAGTTTCTATAGTCTTGAGGCAGACATTTTCATTCATAATCTTAACCTCTCAGTGTTCCAATTTTGATTTATTTAGATATAATTTATTTTTTATTAATTTTATTCTAATTAGTTGTACATGACAGTAGAATGCATTTATACATAATGCATACATAAATGGAGTGTAATTTCTCATTTTTTTGATTGTACATATTGTAGAATCACATCAGTCATGCAGTCAAAAATGTACATGAGGTAATAATGTCTGTTTCACTCTACTATCCTTCCTACCCCTATACCCTTTACTCTGCCTCCCCTCCCCTTTACATAATATAAAATAACCCTGGATATAAATAAGTTGTCCTTTCTTCTATAATAATTCATTATTAAAACCAAAAATGCCCCCATGAGAATCTGCTTATTTATATTAAGTAAGTACATATCCAGAACACATATGCACTCAGTTAGTAAGTGTTTATCAGGAAAAATAATATTTAGTCAATGTATTTTTTAGTGATTGTCATTGTTCCTCTTGTTTTCCAAAAAGTTTTATGTAGATTGATCTAAATAAAGTTTTAATGATTCAAAGTTAAAATAAAACCTTTCAAAATAGTTCAGCTTAAAGCAAAAACAACATGCTACCCAAAGTCATGCAGAAATCCATTTCCTTATAGTACCTCATTCATCATATGCTACTCAAGTGAATAAATCTTCCCTTTTTATGTGAACATTCTGATATTGTTTATCAACATGAAGAAATGCATTGATAGATACTTCTAAATTAAGTTGAATAATGCAAAAAATCAATAAAATTTTCATAATTCTATTGGAATTACCTGACCTGAGATAGGTATATATGTGCAATTCAAATTAAGGTGATTTGCATGTGTGATATTTGCATTTAGATAGACCCACACTATATGAAAATGATTCTCAATTTAACAAGAAAAATATTCCATAGACTTTCCCACTCTTCCAATGATATCATCGTGATGGTCTTAAGTCGAAAGAGTGACAGGGAAAAGATACAAACTTAAAAAGAAATTAGTTTCTCTTTCCTTTGTCTTAAAGCATAACATCAATACAGTGGTTTCTGCATGAAGATAGGAATTACTGAAAAGAACATTGCAAACCCTAAACAACCACACGTAAAGATTGCTTTTAGATTTGTGGCTGCTGTAGTTGTTTACAGGGTGTCCTACAGTTTGTTTCTTGTACCTGAATTCAGTCAAGGACCTCCATTCCAAAGAGTCAATATTCAATCTTCATAGAATTCCCTATCTCGTGACTACAGCTGAATTAATACATTATTGTGTCTTACAAATATCACTATATTCTTGTTCTCTGGCATTTTTAATATCAAGATTTATTCTCTTTTACCATGTTAAGGAAATCACTTCATTTAAGTTTCAACTATGTAACTATGATAATTTTAGCTAAAAACATCCTGCGGATACTTTCCTCTTTTATTTTTCCCAATGATAACTCATTTTGCCTCTGTGGTACTTGAGAACCTCTAATCTAACCATCAATTATCTTTGAGAGTTAAAGTCAAAGCTTCCCTAGTTTAGAAGACTAAAATATCTATCACATAACAGTGGACAATAAAGTGTATTCTGAACCATAGAGGATGAACCAGAGTTTTAAAGTGAGAAATACATCACGCAGTCCTGCTTCGTCTGAAAGATCATTAATATATTTTTTTTTCAAGAAATGTCAACTTCCTACATATATTCAGTTTGCACCAGGCATCAGGAATAAAAGCAGTGAACTATCAACAAGTTTATTGCCATCTCAGAGCTTAGAGATCAGTTGGAGAGAAAGGAAATAATAAGAATAAAAGAAGTATACAAATTTGAATAATGAGACATACAATACAGAAAAGGGAGAATGATCCAAGTTTCTGTTCTACATACAAAAATTTCATAGAATGGTTTGAAGTGTGATGTTCAGAATAAGAAATCTCCAGATGTGAAACTTGAAGCTTCTACTCCACAAACTTCTGCAAGTTACTAAGGTTGAAATCCTTATCTATAAAACAGAATAATAAAACTAACTCCCATATTTACCAAATAAGATAATACACATAAAATTCATAGTCAAATATCTGGCAGTATGTATATTCTACTATGATGAGTGTAGTAGTTGCTTCATGGATCTGAAAAATAAAGGTATATACTAAAAGGAAAAAATTTTATTAAGAACCAAGATTGCCACAAATGTCTATGTCCTATTTCTTATTGCCTGAGAGGAAAATTTACATCATCTAAATGGCAAGTGTTTTGTTTTGTTCCAAATATCTAATTTATCTATAGGTCATTCAGTCCTTGATGGATTAGTAAGATATGTCATAATTTGTGAAAAACAGTCTTAGATTTATCTTTAGGGGAATACATATTATCTTCATTTTATAGATAATCCCATTAAAATTTAGGAAGTTTAAGAAACTGGGCTGATAGTTTTTTCTTCTCTTCCTCCCTCCCTTCTTTCCTTCTTTCTTCTGGTTTTGAGACTAAACCCAAGGCCTTGTGTATGCTCTACCACTGAGCTACACATCTAGCCCTCTCTCACTGTTATTCATCACCAATAAAATTGCAATTCAAACTCATCTGTCCTTAAATCCAAAGACATTGTTGCTTCCATTATATTATCAACCAGATAATAATTTTTTCTCTCTTATCAGTTAATAAAAGAGCCAGGTATGAATTCAGGTCTCCCATTTATATGTACAGAGATCCAAGTACCATTTACTTATAGTTCTAACCTATCATTAATATTATCTATGTTTCTTTTGAATTTTAATTTTGTCACCCAATATCTTGGCATAACTGTGCATACCTTCTTCCAGAAATAATTAAATATATTTTTTAAAAAATGAACATTATTTTAAAATAATCCCTAATTATTCCCAGATACACCTAGCTTTTAGGACTCACAATTTTAATTGGAAAGCAAGTAAGCAAGCAATAAAACTGAAATTCAGAAAAATACTATAAGTTGTATTGTTAGATTGGGAAATGGTTCTGATGACTATATGCATACCTGTTGTTAAGCTGTGATGTACATTATCTCTAAAGAATATTAAAAATGGAATTAATTGAGTCTGCTAATGCTGCAAAGCATAGCTTACATAAGAAGTTAAGGAAAAAACAGTGATTATTTTAAACCCCAAGAAATGCCTTTGTATGATTGACCACTTCATGATTAATACTTATATGGGTGGTTCTGTAACTAAGTTAGAGAACAGTGACTGTTTTATGATAATTTAATTGGTTGTTTATTTATTTATGTTGCATAAAATATTCTTATCTCTCTTCTACTTTTCTGTTAAGGTATACATTATAACTGAAACAATAAATCTCTAATGAAAAACAACTGTTACAAGATAGTTAGGCACAATAATTTACTTTCCATTGTTTCACTGGAATTAACAGTAACAGTTCACTTTATCAGAGATTATTACTTCATTTTATTTGTGCCATTTGTCATCGTTTTTCTACTTCCACAAAGTAGACTTAGGTTTTTATGTTATAAATTGGGAAACACAGACCATTGAGTTAAAATCAAAACAACTTAAAATGATTTTGGCCACCTTAAGAACTCAAGTTATAAAATTGAATGAATTAGTGAAGTGTGAAAACACAAACATGAAAATGGAGCAAAAACATCAAAAGAAAATGGTATCACAAAATATTTACTAAAATTTCCTCAGCATATAATTATTTTGCTTCTTGCTTTATCTGCTTTTTGCTCTTATGCCTCATTGAGTTTTCACATTTTTCCTAGGTAGTATAGTGGTGAAGTTCATTGTGGAAAAGTCAACTTAGTGAAATAGCTACAATGCCTTATTACCAAGTTATTTCACTTAGTCAATGTCAAGTTGAGCTCTTGGGCAACACTAAGGGGGAGTCATGCTCTTGTCCATTGTCAAGACAGGTGTGCCGGCAGCTCTGAGTTCATTGAGTGTAGTTGTTTGTCAGTGTGATTTGTATTTATATGAGTTCTGAAATTGTAGAATTCATTACTTTTGGTTAGTATGATTAAATCTATGTGGATATTTGTCTTCTGTTAGTTCAGTTGGAAACTAATGATTCTTTTCCCCTAATGTTTTCTGCCTAGCCTATGTTTTTATAAAATTATTGCATTCTAAACGTTTCATATAAAAACAAATGTCATGTTTTGAGCTGTTTAATTAGAGCTAAGGCAAATTAATATAAGTTTTCTTACCAATGTTTACAAAATCCAAGACACTTTCTAGGATTCTAAGATTTGATTGATAACACTTTTTTTTCCCCTGCCTTGTTTGCCTGATATTCAAATTGCTGAAGATCTAAACAGAAGAACTGAACATTTTGTCTTGACGGGAAAACAACAACTGGAAATATCTCCTATTCTGGCAAAGTAATTTTATAAATCTAATTTATGAACAAACTAGGGCATTCTTATTCCCAATTTAGATACTAGGGTCCAATAAATCTATTGTGCTATTGTAGTGATAGCAAGCCTTGAAGTGCTTTTCTCAGTGGGTGTCAAATTTGGCTGTATTATTTGGATTATGAAAGCACACCAACTACAGCATGATTATATATACTGTTGACAAGCCATCTTGATCTTTCCTGTTGAGTTTTACAAACCAGTTACTTAACTTATTTGCCTGAGAAACTGAGAAATTTATTTTCTTTAAATGATTCTTTAATATTCTCTTCAGTGACACTACTGAAAATGTACTGATGTCAAGGATAAAATGTATTTTATATCAAAATTATTTTGCAAAGTTCTTCATAAAAAGAGTACATTTGCTTTCTGAAGAAAAGAGTCACAGAATATAAGAAATCACACACACGGTACAAAGTATAGGATCTAGAAAGGCAAAGTATTGTGTTAGTTTACTGTAAAATTGAATAGTGTGGTGGTTTTCTGAATGGAAATACATTAAAAAAAAGTCCAATATTTCTTTGTAAATATTATAAATTCTTTATAAAATGTTGTAAATCTAAATGTTTTTGTATTTTACTATACCTCTTATATGGCTCAAAAAATAAGTTTATCAGAAATGTAATACAATTAATTATGCTATTTATGTAGTAACATGTTATCTCCTATATGTAAATCTCCATATTAATATAGTTATCTTAACAATTTCAACCAACTTACAATTATATAAAAATTTTTGCATACTACTACATATTCAAGAAATGTTTTTGTGGATATATTTTCCTCTCATAACTTTGATTTCACTATATACTGAATTGCAAAATGGAACCTACAATAGTCCCACATGTTTATCCAAAGAGCTAGCTAGCTATCATTTATCTGTATCTATATACACACATATCAATCTCTGTCTATAACTAGATAGATAATTTGAATGTAAGAAAAAATGAAAATATTTTTCCTTAAATTTCCCAAAGTAAACAATGAAATTTATCTTTTTTATGAGAAAGAGCTAATATAATATTTAATTTGGAATTAAATATTACTATTAAAAATTATTTCTCTGAACATTTAAAAATATTTCTCTTTTTGTAGTTTTGTTTTGCTGATGTGTCTTTTGATTTTTCATCTGACTTTACAGTTACAGCAGAAATGTATCAGAAATCATTTTGGAATCAAAATCTATGAAAACCTTCAAAAGTTCATTCCTTTAATATGATTTAGGGCTGAAAGACAGTTGAAAGGGTGTTTTTAGCTGACTCTGATATTATATGGAGGAAGTAACTGAGACGCAGAAATGCTAAGTGAATTTACTTTAATATTAAACACCTAGCAAGGGGCAGAGCCAAGATTTTTACTCAAGGCTTCTGCATCCTCTGAATCAAAAGTGCTCTGGTACTCTTTCAAGAAACATAGTTTATAAATTATTCTGTAAGGTATCCAGAAAGACAGATCCTACAATTTCCTTCCTGTTGTTATAGCAGGTACTAATATTTGCATCCATTTGCCTACTGATTTTTCCCTCCTTAGCTGCCCATATGCTTTATTCCCAGTAACATAACAGTTTTATTCAAACAAGTGGAAGAGGACACATATACATTCGTGCATATACATACACATACATACATGTACTGGATTACCTCATTCATTTGTAGTCACTGCAAATACACATTCTTTCAGTCATTCCACAGTACTTTGTGATACAATCAAGTATTTGAGGGAAGGGACATGTTGGTAAGCATTTTCTGTCACTTCTGGATAAATCTTAAGAATTTTTTTTAAGTCATCAATGGCCCTTTATTTATTCATATGCAGTGCTGAGAATTGAACCCAATGCCTCACACATGCTAGGCAAGTGTTCTACCACTGAGCCACAACTCCGTTCCAAGAATTAAAATTTTTAATAGCATTAAACCAGAGCATAATTAGTTGGATGGAACCAATGTTTGATAATACTAGGTATTAAAGACTTCACATAGGAAATTTCTCCTTTTTAGTGGTTTTCTTGGAGAGCAGAATAGTCATGTCATCTGTCTGGTGCATCTTATTCCTGAGAGAACTGGAAAAACCAATGTGTGATGACATTTTTATCTTTGATTTCCTGTGTATGTGTGTGTGCATGTGTGAGTGTGTGGACATGTATGCTTGTGCTTGTGTCTGTGTATGGTGTTTCTTCATTTTTGAATAAAATTAAATACTTACATTTTTCTTCTATATCAATCACATTAACTTATACTTTGCTGAGGATATAGCATAATCCTTCTGATTGACCATGAGATTTTAGTTTTGTTTTTTTTATTTTTTTTATTTTCTACAGATACCTCAGTAATGTATTGTCAAACCACTGAATAGGAAGAGATGATTAAGGCTAGGTGATTAGGCCTGGATTTGTTTTAATCTTATGCTTGATATTTTGTCTGTAATGTAGACCTCATATATTCTGAGACTATATTTATATTTTTTATGCTTTTACTACAACATGACTAGCTCATCTTTGAAATTACACAAAGGAGAAAATACAAAGTAGTATTTATTAATGGAATTGAACTCATAAATAAAAATACACAATATTCTGTTCATAGATGATGCAGTCTTTACAAAACTCTAAGCCAATCACTTTTTTTGAAGTAAATAGCATGTGGGTGGTAGTTCAGAGCTGGAGTCAACAAAAAGAGAGCATGAAAAACATTAGTTGATGTGGACAGAAAAGATCGGTTTCCCTTCTGAAAACTTTAAAACCCTGAGCACATTCAGTGTGCAGGGACACTTAATGCATTGTTCAAGTATTTCCTGTACATCCAATTTTTATGAGAACATTAAAAGACTTCTAGTAGACAGTTTAATCACATTTTCTCTCACTACTTGTAAGAGTGCTCCTTATATGGAGGTCATCGTCATAAAATAGGGAAAGTCTCTTGGTTTCTCGGTATGCCTTTTCATTTTCATGTTTGGGAGGAGGGACAGGAGATGTGAAGGGAGAAAAATACAACAAAGCAGATAACATAATGCTTATGCTGTCTTGCCATTGCTAAATTCTTTTTCAAATGTGAGCTACTTAGTATCTGCAAAACACGTCCTTGTGTGTCTCTGAACTTGACTCCACCTTCTTCCCGGTTTTCCAAAGGAATCCATGTTCATACCCTTAAAGATGAGTAGCAACAGGACAACTGTTCATAATTCCTATAGTGTATGTATGGCCAGATGAAGTAATCTTGTAAAAATGGCTTTGTAAAATTTTCATGTGCATACTTCTTCAATGTCATCTAACCTAGATATCCTGTATTAATAGACTAACTGCTGTAAGGAATATGATTTGAACTCTGAATCAGGAAAATAAGGCACTGTCCTTCCCAGGTCTCATTTTCTACTTGTAAATAATTTTTAGTTGAAGTTTTAGTTACTGCTGTCACTGACAGGGCATAGGAAAGTACTAGATCAAAATTACTGTTTTAGATTACGTTTTATAACAAGAACAATGGAAGAAATAAATTTTGGTCATTACATGAAAATTGCACAAAATGATATCAAAGATCACAAATCATGTTTTGAATGACTAGAGCCTTGCAATGAGAGCAGAATGCCAAATAGCATTACCTTTAGGTTAAAAAAAAGACATATATACCACTATTTTGAGATAGTACTAAATTTGTACAGAGCTCAATCATACCAGAGGAATATAATTCAAAGGAATATAATTTCCTTATACATTTTACAAGGTAAATGACTTTTTTCTTAATGTAGATAATCAGAAATCAGAGGCAAAATTCTTATTTCAACCAGATAATTGTCAATTAGTAGTGTGACAATATATGCCTTACTTTGTCACTGAGATAGCATTATACATCACTTAGGAGCTTGTAGAGCACAGTAATCATACATGTTTCTCACTCTCAGGAATTACAAAGAATTTTGAAGGTACACTTACTGCAAAAATTCCCTATCTCATTATTTCTCTCAGTGTGTCCTAATATTTCCATTATTGTGTAGGATAGATAAGCAAAAAAGTTCTACAATACTCTGACACATTACAAAAGTACACCATTAAATTTCATCATGTGAATGAGTGATTGTACGTATGTGTGCAGACTGTTATGGTACAGCACAAAGTTTAAACTATTCAAAGGTGTGAAAGTCTCCGGTTTCATATTTTCACAAAAATGAGGGGATAAAAGTTATTCAACTTAATAATAAAAGTAACATTCAATAAGTTATAAAGTATGAAGATATGAAACAATATCATAATGAAATAGGAAATCTAATAATTATATTTTTAAAGTATGAAAGCTTATTCTGTGAAGATTATTAAAATATTTTGTTACCATACTTTTGGTAGCTTGAGTTTCTAGAATTTTGTGTACAATTTCAAAGAAGAAAAGGGGAAAAAATCTTATTTTGTTAAAAAATAATCTTTTTTAAGATCAATACACTAAAAATAATGAAATTAGGTCCTCATGTTTGTGTCTTCTGTATAAAAATCATTTTCTGTACACACACAAAAAATTAAGTACTTAAGAGGGAATAAAAGAACTTTTTATTAACTGTACAAGTCATGACCTTGATACTGTGGGTTCTGTGGTTGTGCTTCATCCTGATAGGGAAAGTTCTGAACTGTGGAAACACAAAACCAAATTCCTTTCTGATCATATATGTCTTAGTCTGTTCTGGCTACTCTAACAAAATACCTTAGATTGGTTCTTTCATAAACAACAGAAATTTATTTCACACAGCAATGGAGGCTGAGAAGTCCAAGATCAAAGTACGGACCTGCTTTCTAGTTCAGAGATTATAACTTCTTGCTCCATCCTTCAGTGGTGGAAAGGGGAAGCCAGCTTCTCAGGACTCATTTTATAAGAACTCATTTCTTTCATGACAGCCCTGCTCTTATGACCTAATTACTTCCTAAGGGTTCCACCTCTTAATATTATTGCCCTGGAGATTAGTTTCTGACATATGAATTTGGGGAAACACAAACATTCAAAATATAGCAATGTGACTTTAGAAAATTTCTTCTATGTTCTGAGTTCAATTTCCATATCAACAAAGTGGGAATAATACTAGCCACCTGGTTTATTGTTGTGAGAACATGAAATTCTAAACCTAAGAAGCAAACAGAATACAGCATCTGATCCTTGTGCTAAATACATGAAATCAGTTATTACCCTTTTCATCATCATCATGATCCTGTCATAGTATTAAAATTGAAGCCAGTCAATGCTTTTTTAATTGGTTCTTTTTAATTATACATGACAATAGAGTCCAATTTGATAAAATTATACATACATGGAATGTATCTTAGTCTAATTAGATCCTCAGTCTTGTGAATGTACATGATGGTGGGTGTTATGGTTTGGATGTGAGGTATCCCCCAAAAACTCACATGTGAGAAAATGCAGGAAGGTTCACAGGAGAAATGATTGGGTTGTAAGAGTTAACTTAATCAGGGAATTAATCTCTGATGGGATTAATTAAAGTGGTAGGGTGTAGCTGGAGAAGACTAGAACTGGGGCGTGGCTATGGGTTATATATTTTGTATCTGGAGAGTGGTCTATCTCTCTCTCTCTCTTCTTTCTGATGATACAAGCTTCTCTCTGCCACGCTCTTCTGCCTTACCTCGAGCCCCAAGAATGGAGCCGGTCTTCTATAAACTAACACCTCTGAAACTATGAGCCCTCAAATAAACCTTTTTCTCCTCCGCAACTTTGCTGGTCAGATCATTTAGTCACAGCAGCAAAAAAGCTGACTAAACAGTGGGATTCATACACATACACAGAAAAATTATGTTAGATTCTTTCCACTGTCTTTCCTTTTCCTACCCACTCCCTTCCCTTCATTCCCCTTTATCTAACACTCTGAACTCTATTCTCCACCCCTGCCTTACTGTGGGTTAGTTTTCACGTATCAGAGAAAACATTTTGGCTTTTGGTTTTTTGGGGTTTGCTTATTTCACTTAGCATGACAGCCTCCAGATCCATCCATATATTGGCAAATGTCATAAACTCATTTTTCTTTATGGCCGAGTGATATTCTATTGTATTTATTTACCACAATTTCCCTATCCACTCATCTGTTGAAGGGCACCTAGGTTGGCTATATAGCTTAGCTATTGTGAATTGTGCTGCTATAAACATTGCTGTGGCTGCATCACAGCAGTATTTGGAGGAATCTCAGAGTACTTCTTTCAAGTTTTATTTTACAGGTGAGAAACCTGAGACTCCCCTAAAGCTGAAATGCCAAGACCACCTGGAAAGTATGCAGCAAATTGGAAAGGAATTCATGGCTCATGACTTCCAGCCTTCTGTTCTTTGCACATTATATTATTTGGAGAGAGCAAATATAAATGCTTCTATCTAAACATTTTCTCACCCTTACAATGATTGTGACAGGGGTGCTATTAAGAGAATATGAATTCAAATAAGAACTGAAATCAATCAGTTTTATTTGATTAAGTATGAATACTATGGCTACTTATTTTTACTTTCTAGTTAACAAATGTGCATTGCCTAGGTCTTATGGACTGAATTGTGTTCCACTGAAATGTGAATGTTGAAGTCCTGATCACTGTTAATTCAGAATGTGACTGTATTTGGAGGTAGGATGTTTAGCAAGCTAATAATATTAAAATGAGATCATTAAGGGGGTCCTAATTTAGTATAACTGGTTATCCTTGTAAGAAGAGAAGATTTAGACACAGACACCCAGAGAGGGAAAGTTTTATGAAGAAAATAGCAGAAGCATCTGTAGGCCAAGAAAGACACCTCAGAAACAACCAACACTACTTTCATCTACATATTTATCCTCCAGAATGTGAGAAAACAAATTCCTATTGTTTAAACCACTCCTTCTGTTCTACTTTGTTATAACAGTCCTAGCAAGAGAATTCATAGGCATGGACACTCTTTTGACATTTTATTTACTTTGTAAAACAGTTGAAATTCAAAACTAGTCATTCCAAATTCAGCAGAAGAGTTAACATGCCCAAACGAAGACTTTAATAGTTTCCTTGATAAAGTGACCATCTGAGAATTAGAGGAAAATGATGATACCTAGAAATCTCTCACTTTTCTAACATATTTTCCTAGTCCACATTTCTCTGATTCTTTATGCTTTTGTGTGAAGTTCTCTTAGGAAACAATGCTCCCGATTCTGTGTGCCTATCATTTCCAAGAGAACACAAGAAAATAGGGACTCTACCTGCAAGCACTTATCACAACAAATTGTGTGGCACACATAAGAACCTGACAAATGCTCCTGAAATTACACTGGAACCTCTTCATAATGCTGCTCTACATACCTGTGTTATGTAACTGATTGCCTTGTTGGTAAAACAGTCTTATAACATGATCTTTTAAACATTTAGATAATTAAAATTGCTTGGATGTTCTCCAGGAGAAACTACCTCATGCCAATGTTAGTGTAATGAAATTCTAGAATGGCAATTCTGGTTCTTGGTTGTAGAGCTCATCCTTGGTACCTAAAGCTAATTAACATAGCAATACAAATCTTAATCCATGAAGCTTACAAGTAGAAAATCCAATTAAGGTGATGTGATATTAATTAGAAAAAAATAAGAAGGTTGGATTGAGAGGCCTGTGACAAAGCCTCAGTATCAATGCGATATGTGTTCGTCAACTGCAGGTCAGTGAGGTATTGCTTACATCACTTTCCAGCTTCAAATAATTACTCTGAACTACTGTGAGGATAATTTCAATCATTATCTCAATAATTCATTTTAATTCATTTATTCCAAAGCTTGAAGTGCAACACAAAAACTGGTGATATTTTTTTCCTTTGCAGATACTATATAGTAGATGAGTAATGGAACAGGGGGAAGTATACTCAGGGGGGTACTAGTTAAGAAGCACCTGCCCCCACACACTGCTCAGACAGCGTAAGGCTGACAAGTGCAGTGCCAAATCAGTAAGGAGACTGGTTCCTACTTAAACTTATTATTTTGGTTAATGATGCTTCTCTGGGAAAATGTTTTATAAAACAAAGCACTATTTGGTAACATAACAATGTGATTCAGGTATTACTATTTTCATGGCTGTTTTATTCAAATGATTATATATAGATAATAAATAAAGGAAGTCCTGCAATGAATGAATTATGATTAAATTACCATATCCAGAGGCAAAGATTCATTTTAAGAAGTATCATTTAAAATCGTTAGAAAAATATTTTTATGTTATAACCTATTTATTTTATTACATGTTATTATATTATAACACATTTATGTGTTATAAATGTTGTGATAAAGGGAACATAAATAATTTAAAAAGCAATCAAATATGCTATTAATGAAACAGGGATTGTATATGTAACAAGAATAAAATGAGGAAGTACAAAATTAACTTAACAGGGTTAAATAGAGGATCAGAAAGAACAATTTAAGACTTGATGAATGTGCCTATCTCAGACTCAGAAATGAACAAGGAATGAAGCTAAGACCCTTGCTTGAGGAGAAACAAACTTTTAGATTCTAGTGTTACTAAATTAAATCAGATCTATGCATTGTGGCTCCACTGCATAAAACTCAAAAATGAATGGATCCAGAATTCTAAAAATAATAAGTGAGTAGTATATTAGTGAGTATATATTATTATGAATTCAGTAGAGACACAAATATAAATAAAGGATTTTAGTACTCTAAGCATGGGGTAGGGAGTTACTTTCACCATCAAAAGCCATTTGATTGAAAGAATATTTCAGTCATATTTTAAACTCTCTGAATGAACAATAATCTATCACTATCCCTGTATTTTCTAGTCCATTTAAAAGTATTTCAGAATCAAATATTGACAGTTGAAACGAATCGACAGGAAATAGATTTAAATTTATTTTTAGTCTATTTATGACTTTTAACTTTATGATTTAAATTCTTCCTATTTCCAACATGACAATTTAAGATCATTTACTGAGATCTGTAATATTCTGCACACTCATACACAAAAATGTTTGTATTTGCTCCTTTTATTTATGTGTTCATGCTACTTGGTGAGTTCTGAAAATTATTAAGAGCTTGTATTCTATGTCCCAGCACGCTAGTATGCCTTCTATATATCCAGATCCTATCTACTGAAATAACAATTTGACTATATTATTCAACTTGAAATTCTAAACATTCTAACTGTAAGCAATAAAGTTTCTATACTATGGAATATACCTGCAGGTATTTTTTTTTTTACACAATGTATGTACTTGATGTATGCATGTATGTATGTGTGTTTGTTCATGTCTGTATACTTTTTATATAAATATTAATAATACTGAAAAAATTGTGAGACTGATTATATACTTTTCCATATTTATTATTATATGTAACACATTATTATATTATGATATTTGATATATTAATAGTAATTGATCAAATTTCTTATGATTATTCTTTAAATGAAGAGATAAAATACTGGTAGAATTCCATTTTACATTGCATTACTCAGAACATCAAAATTTTTAATCTGTATTCAGGCTTAATTTTAAATTCAAACTTCAGATTAAAACCCCACTGTGGGGAATATATGACAGGAGGACCCTCAGTCATTAAAACGTTTTTAAACATAGGGTTATTAAATCTTATTGATATGTCATGTACTACACATAAGCATCAAATGGACAACATTTCATGAGATAGAATATACCTACTTAAATGAAAAGAATTATAGAGATGCATTAATAATTTTTTGTTTATTTTTGGAAACCACTTCACCTTTATTAATAAGGCAGTAATAGAACAGTATCATGGCCAGTACTTGGGGATTGTAACCATGCCATAGAATTTGCATCTGGGTTTTTTTTTTTAAACCAATTATCTTTGTGTCTTTAAACAAATTATTCAATCACTCTATATTTCAATTTTCTTATCTATTAAAATGAGCATGTTCGTTGCATATCTTCTATTGAGTGGTGATAAAGATTCAAACAAATAATACAATGCTATATATCTGGCACAAAGTAATTCACATTACCTGTGATTATGGTTTTTTTTAATATTAATTTGGATGTTAAAATGTTCTCAGTTATATAGAACTACATATGTTATTTTTCTTGGTTAAGATAAAATCTTTATGAGTTAATTTATGAAATATAAAAATGTTTAAATACAAACTTTTCAGAAATGTCTCTGTTATGAAACAGGATTTAGATATAATTATATACATAACTAAAAGATGTGATGCATTTCTCCTCTCATTCTCTTCAGTAAAGATTTGGTAAATATAATTAACTATCAAGCTTGTGCCAATTACACAACTGCTTATGTGTCTTAGCCAGGTGTAGCATAGCTTATAAATTTTGTGAATCTGAAGAAATCGCCTGGGTTATGTCATTTTCCTAACTTCGTATAGTGGACATACAATTATTTATTACTTTCTAGGTGTTTCTTTTGAAATTAGTTTACATTTTTCAGTTATCTAATCATGCAGTATTATTCATGTTTTATCTTCAGTTTCTGATTTGAGCATAAATATTCTCTTAGTCTGTGTCTATGAGTCTATGTCTCTTAGTCTGTCTACTACTGGTAGGATATAATTAAATATTATGTAAGCTATAAATAAAAAGTAATAAAGAAACTTTGAATTCTATTGGTTTCTAAACTGTAATATAATGAGATTTTTTAAAAGATGATGAAAAGTGATGAGTTAGAAAAGCATGGCCTGATCAATAATAGCTAGTCTTTATATCATTATCCTTTTTCCAAAGAAGAATTGAAGGGAGATGATTTTGATCGGCTCTATCACCTGAAGAAGAGCTGAACTGTAAAGCCGAATGGGATTAAGATCCTCATATCAAACACAAAAGGTCAAATTAGAGCCATCCACAGTAGTAGCAATGAGAACAGACTGCATTATACATCATCATATCATTGACAGACAATTACATTCAGAACTTTCCAAGCATCACACAGTGACAATATCTGTCCACCAACAAAGTTATTCAAGCCAAAGACCCAGGGAAGATTTGAACATAAGGAAGTTACTTCTGGGTGAGTTGCTGGATTAATTTCTCTTATTACCTTCCTCCCACACATCTCCTATAAAATCATGAAAGTTAAAGTTAGAAAATGCCTATTAGTACTCCTTGAGTCCGCTCTCCTCCTCATTCAGAAGCACTTCAAGTACACTATCTTTCCTTGTTTCATAAGTTAGGCGGGGAGATCTACAGAAAAAGCATTCAGAGAAGTAGTTCTGAGTTGAAGAAGAAACATCTGATCTTTTTTTTTAATTCCAAATGCGATACTTAACACTTAGAGCTAGATATATATTTTATATATTCTCATATATTTGTGTAGAAGATTGTCAGATTTTGTGAAGTTCATGTTTGTCTCACATTTAATTTCTGCACCACTGAATCTGTGCAAAGTCAATCACAAGATTGTCAGTTTCACTCAGGGGCCTTTTTTAATACCAGAGAATAATAAATTGAAAAGATGACATGGTTCTCTGTATGAAAGGAAAACAAAATACTGCTACTACTTTATACATGAGGCAGGTTTACCTAGGTAGCAAGCTATCTCACTGGCAGAATGGAGTTGACAGTGTTTACAAAAACATTCTTTTCCTCTTAACAGTGATATTGGTGTGACAATATACCTCAATGCTCCTGCAAAGCAATGAGCTACACGACAACTGCCTCCAGTGACATGAGTACATTTCAGAACAGTTTAAATGACCACTAGAGCTTTTATTCTAAGGATTGGTCCAGAAGTCTTGCTAACCACTCCCGTTACCTCAGTCCCACTGTGCTCAAAATAGACAGCAATCATATAACACCCAAAGGGAAGAAAACCCAGCACACACAGTCTTCACCTGCTGTGTGATATTCTAACAGATTTATAATATATTTCAGTCTTTTCAAGTCTCAGTGAGGTCTGAATATGTGCTTTGCTCCTACTTTATGTGTATGTGCGGTGTATTCATGTAGCAAATTTTAGATCTGTTAGGACTTCCACTGGAATTGACTTTGGCTTCACATATTCTTGGTAAAATAAAGATTACTTACCTAATGTGAGAGAACTACAGGAAATGAATGTAGCTCTTCAGCCTGGTTTTGTCAACTGAATAATGCATCGGAATATACACAAGAGCACTGAGTTACCCGAGTCATACAAAAGAACAATTCTGAATCTAATTTTGACTTTTCTGTCTTAAAATATAGACTGGTTTTTTATGGAAATACAATCTCTGTGTCCACAGTTACCATAATTAAAGATAGTAAAGAATATTGAATTTTAAAAAGCTATCCAGTATTCCTAGTTTACAGAGTTTGGGAATGTAGAACATTTATTGTCTGCGATTTTCTGATTTACTAGAGAGTTCTCTGACATAATTCTGTTCTCAGGTCTAGGACCACGTTTTGCAGGTAGATAGATGATGTCTTTGTGAGAGGGAGCTAAAATGTACATTAGTTTGTTAAGCATGTATTTTTGTGCCTTTCTGTGTACTGAAATTCAGTACAAGCATTGAACATCCTTACTCAAAAAGGATGTCTCCTTTACTAAATTCTGAGAATCACACTAAGACAGTTTTATGTAAATGATAGTTTTGCAGATTCCAAGAATAACTCCATTATCTGGCGTCACCATAATTTCAGAAACATTCTTATGAAGAAACATTTTTTAAAAGACTGATTGATAATATACCAACATTCAGGAAGTTATTGTTTTAGGATGCCTTTGATTTTAGATAGGAGTTCGTTTTTAACTTTTTTCCTCACTGGAAAAAATTACAGCTCACTGGAAGCAGGAATTCACTCAATAGAATTGATTTGGAACACAAAATGCTACGTAATTTTCAATATATCCATGTTACATAAGTGCAGAAAGCTGCATAATTTTACATTACATGGATTGAGGATTGGGGATTTGTGTTTGTTTTTGCTTCCACAATTGCCTGTAAAAAAGATGATGAATTATGAGGTGGTTACAGGCTTTAATTTTTTGATTGAGTGGAGGGATTGTATTTATAGAAGGTCATTCACTCCTGTGGGGAAGGTTATTAATATAAGAAATTATGTGCTGAGGTAAACCACCACAGTCAGACAGTGAAATTCATCATTCAAGACTTGTTTAGGGACATGCAAAATGCACTGTAAATTGAGCGTCTCCCTTTCAAGGGGATTAATGCTGTAGCTGGAGAATTTTCAGAAACTTGTGATAAGAGTCCTGGAAATTAGAGACAGTCAAAAATATAGTTAAGTTTTTCTTTATTTACCTAGAAAATAAATCTTCTTTCATTCTTGTTGGACATGTCTTATTTAAATATTCAGGGTAAAAAATGTCTACCTATTCCTATTATTCCTGAATAAGTTAAAAGTACAAATCTTAAAACTTGTGGGTACATTAAGTCAAGTCTCTCCAAGTAAATGCAAGCAATGTTTATGTAATAAACACACATTCTGCTGGATAATAAGGTGCCACTGCTCACTCTGGGCATAGTGTTGTAAGGGTCACAGGCAGTGTATCATGAGGTTATCCTAGGGCAGACATGTTATTAGTTACATGGATATGTTCAAGAAACTAAGAGTGTGAAAAATGTTCTATTTGTTTAAGAAATGAGCACCGTGCTGGTTTGAAAACCTAATAAGGAGTAGTAAAGACACATTGTGTGTAATCTTATATTTTAGTATTGATTGACAGAGCCTCACTTTGTGTTGTCCCTCATACCTTTCCTTTTTTTTTTAATCTGATTATCACATTTGAGCCTATTAGCCACTTTCCCTGACAGGCAAGAGAGGGGTTATTATCTCTGTAAGGAGATTGGGGCTTAGGTGCTACATCACTTGCTCTGGTTTTACAGTGAATACAAGGTTTTTCCATTATCACACTCTAAGGGCAATGCCTCCATGCAAACTGTTTAACTAAAAATCCCAAATAGTCATTTTTTTCCAATTAGGCATAGTAAATCTATAGAGCTTTTTGAAGAGCAATATAACATGATTATAATGTGATTCCACAGCAGAACTGGAAGTTGAAGATGCTCAATTTGCTTGAAAAACCATTTTAAGAATCCACTACCTACCGGATACTGCACAACACTAGAGACATTAAAGTGAAAATATACACAAAAACAGGTAAATTATCATAAGAGAAATGAATGTTAAAGGAATTACATTTGCTGTAGATGCAAAGACTGACTAAGGAAGGTGTAAGTTAATGACTTTGGCTTTGGATAAGTGTCTTTAAGATGCCTGAAGGAATTAAAAATGGAATATTTAGCAAAAAGCAACAATAGCAAAAGTTTCTGGGGAATTAAACATAGGAGAACAGTTGGTTCTAAAGCAGTAAGTATATAAGAGACAAGTGAAATTATGAAATTCAAGGAGTTTCCCAGAGAAGTAAGAAGTAGCAAGAAGATAAGCTAAAGAAGAATGTGGACTAGGGAAACACCAAAGTAAAAGGTGTTTTTGATGGATAAGAAACGGTCAGAGAGGTGGAAATGACCACAGATAAAGAGAAGTGTCAAGTTAGTAGGGAAGAAAAAAAGAGTGATTGTTTTTCAAGGGTAATTGTCAGTGTTAACAAAGCTAAGGGATAATTGGGAACTAAAGAAGATGAAGAGGGAAGGTACAGAGCAGTCTTTTGAAGTGTTAAATGAGGAAAACAGAATTCAGAATGCCAGTGAGGTAGATTAAGTATAGGTAAATTTATTTTACCATGATGAAAAAGCATCTTAATAAATCCTATAGAAGTGACGAAGTTGCACCTTTATTTAGGTTTAAATGCATCTGATGCATCTGATTATAGAGGGAGTTAGTAGTCTTATCATGGTAGTATTGAAATAGTGGGTCATCCATTTGATCTCTGGGCACATATTCTACCTCTCTGTTTATGTATATTTTTCATATACATAAGGTGGGAAAATTAGTAAACACTATTATGACAGTGATTCAAAAGACTGCTAAAATGGTAAATAAGAGATTTTCATTTTCTTTTTCCTTAGTAACACTGAACTTGAAAATCTGTTTCTCTTTACCTTTCTTGCCCATACTGTCAAAAGAAGAGTAATAAAGTGCTGGGTCTGGGGGTGGAGCTCAGTGGTACAGCATGTTTGGAAGGCCCTGGATTCAACCCATAACACAGAATAAATACATATATGTAATGAAATTAAAAATAAAAATGCTAAGTCTACTAATAGCATTAAAAGAGTTTTAATGACATAAGTTGATGATGAAGACACTTTAATAAGAAGTACTCACACACACTAGGTAAATTAAAGCGGAAATCTGGAGTCTGAGGAGAGAAAATGAAGAACACTTGAGTTTTTACTGAAGTGGAACAAAGAATGATAAATGAGGTGTGTTCTCTGTCCCACTCTGTGCCACTTTTTCACTTTCTACTAAGTATATCTGTGTTTCCGGAAACTTCTGTGTACTTTCTCTACACTAAATCCTCTTGAATTGTACATGGAAGCTTTGAATGGGTCTTTGAATACTCCTATACTTCAACTTCAGTTTCAATCACCTACTGAAACTTTCTTCCTTCTCTCTTGTTTTACATTTCCACAAAAGCATGGGTGAGTAAACACTCATCTTTGAGTGTAGTTATATGGAGTTCTTAACTTAAGATACTGGCCATCCATATTTTGCTTCCCTTGGTGTTTTAGGCACTCCCCTTGTTCAATGTACCTGTTCTGCAGGGCAGGAGAATGAGAGCAAGAGGTGATGTGTTGGTGATGTATCTTCTATCGAGGGAGGTCTCCACGGATTTGGTTAAAGTGGAGGGGTCTGTCTTTAGTAAAGTTTATTGTATACATAGTGTTAAAATGAAAACAAGATGCGTAAAACTTGCAAAATTTTTCATATAAATAAAATATATTATTGCTTTGACCATTTTAGTAAAAGAAGGTTTGTGTCTATTTTATTTTTAATTCTTATTTTATTCTTTTGGTACTGGAGGTTGAACTCAAGGGAACCTAATCTCTAAGTCACATCCCCAGTCTTTTTTATTTTTTTATTTTGAGATAAGTTTTCGCTAAATTGCTTAGGGCCTCACTAAGTTGTTAAAGCTGGCCTAGAATGTATGATCTTCCCGTCTCACTCTCCCAAGTTGTTAGGATAACAGGTGGGGCCACCATGCCTGGCTCTTTTTTATATTTTAATGAAATGGAGAGAAATCTTCTTGCAGATTCTGTTTTGCTTATTTGCTATTTGACTTTCATTCTCACACCAATTGTCACTTATTTTTCATAACCTTATTTTAGACTGACTCACAATGAATAACTATCATAAAAACAAATGGCAAGCCAACACATTTATTTGACCAGAGCCCTCTTGAGATAATGTCTGAATTTCATCAAGACTATAGTGATTAGTGTTTCTGATTATGGTAATCAAATAACTCATTAGTGGTTATGTTTCAAAAAGGATTTAAAATATAAAATGTTTCTAGAATATGGTGAGTCATCTGACTTGGGCTTTTCAAAGATGGCAAAAAATTGAAAGGATAATTTTGGCCCTTAACATTCTACATTAGTAAAATATGCGTTAGGCTAGTGTATCCCATTTTTACTGGCAATATATTCTCAGAGGCTTAGCTTCATGGCACTTCATTTTAAACTGTACTCTTGTTTATACATGAAAATAAATTGTGTAAAAGTTGTTGCCTTGTCTCATTTGACATCAACATAAAACATCAAATGAGTGGATAAAGCTTTCAACAAGTGAAGTGTGTGTTTTATTAGTTGATATTCAATATATGAAGTAGCCAATTGAAGCAAGGAAAAGTAGGCACTGACTTCATTTTTAAGGAAACCTTCATTTGCAAGTAGTTTCAGTTTAATGAGCAGTAGAAAATGAGGTTTTGTTATCTTTCATGTGCACTTTCCACAGCTTGTTTAAAAGTTTGTAAATATTTGCTGAATGTGCCCTTTGTTAGGTGTATATGTGGGTAACGGGTTTTCCTTCCCTGGGCAAGCTTCCCTGGTTGTGTTTAGCTATTTATTTTAATAAGACTATGAACAAATTTCTCCACTTTTCCATGCTTTAGGGAACTCACCAGGGAATAAGAATGGAAAGAATACTGTGTATTTTGATAAGATATGTACAGTGCCAATTAGCTTTAAAGCACAAAATGTGAGTTGGTAAAATTTATTCAGGACATATAATCAACCATTAACACAAAAGGGCCTAAGTTATAGGGTTAAATTACATACATGGTTACCACATGTAGACCTTGGCTATATTCAAATGCATGTTTTTCAGAGTGGTTTTAAGTTCCTCAGATTCTCTGTTTTAGTGGATTTTTAGACTATCTTATTGGTCCTTTGGACCACACAGATTCTGAACATGGGGCTTCTTGGCTTGGAATGAGGAAAGGTGCGTTCTGTGAGTACATTTGAATATTGAGTTCAGCAGATGGTTTCTTAAGATTTGGTTAAAAGATCCTTCCAGAGGGAATTTTTCCACCTATTAAGCTGAATGGCCATCTGGACTGAATGTGCTAGAGACTCTAAATCCAATCTATTGATAGGTCTTTGTTATTAGCCTCTTGCATGGCAGATAGAAGAACTCATAAACTTTGTAAGTGTGTAATTTAAAATATGGGATTGAGAATATGTCTGAATTTGTCTTTGCTTCAATTATTTTAAATAGAATTAAGATAATTTTTTACCATATGTCACCTAAGTAAAACAAAATACATCATTCATTGGTCATTAAATATTTCATCCTAAATCAGTCAGTCTCTGCTCTTTAATTTTCCCATCAATAAAAAAGGTTAAGAAAGAAGTCTCTCACATCCTGTTCTAATGTAATATTCCATGAGTCTACCAAATGTTGAAGTCACTTAAAGAGCAAGAAATTGCTACAAATCCTTGCTTGCAAGTACTATTTTCAAGCCCAGATTCCAAGAACAGAGTTTTAGTGCCACAGTTGGGAGAAAAAGAGAGACCTAATAGAACTTAAAAAGAACTGAGGCTGAAAGAAAGGCAAAGAGGGACTCAGAGTTACTGAGCTCAGTGTCAGGAGAATGAATCATATTTATTCTGATTTCCCATTTCTTTTCATGTTGAGTCTCAAAAGAAGCCGACTATCTTACCCAGTTAGCTCCTTCTACTTGCCTACATGCACACAAACCTCCCACAAGCTCTGAGCCTCCATAATCTGGAGAGTGTCATATTTTGTTTTTTAACATGTCCTATAGCGATTTGAGTGATTGCAGAACATTCTGGATTACAGAGTTAATTTAAACAGTATCTTGTCATAGAGATAAGAAACCAACACAAATTAGTGTTGATGATCTCATTCTGTTTATCTTAAGTCTCTTGGCAATCAAATGGTAAGGAAAAAGATACTATGCGAATAGTGTAGCAGAATCTTTTTTCTTTTCTTTCTTTCTTTCTTCTTTTTTCTTTTCTTTTTTTTTTTTTTTTGATTGAAGGGGAGAGAAAAAGTCCACTCAGTCTTGTCACATCCTAATCATTTAAGGTTGGAAAAACACTGTTTAAAACTGTTTTATAAAGAACTCGAAATTATGAAAGAATGTCAATGAAAGATCACAAAGAGCTGTGTTTCAATAATAATGAATTTTAAACTGAGGCAATATATATGTTTTTCTAAAATTATAGAATTATATATTATCTTATCCATATCTGGAATTATATGTTATCTTAATTTGAAGTGGATTTCTATCAATATTACTAATATTAAAAGAAATGTTTTATAAAATGTTCTCTTTATTTATTGTTTAATCAAGTTGAATTATCATCCCCTTCTCCATGTTAATCTATCATAAACTTAAATATGAAACCTCAATAAGCTGCATTGAATATATTTATTTTAATACCATTTTAAGATAAAAATAGGCTATTCTCCCTCAAACAGCTATCATTCTGTATTCTTCTGAAGAATGCCATGTAGGGGTAAAACACCCCTATAAAAATGACATAATCAAATCCTACAATTTTAAGGTATTATCCTTTCTCCCCTTCTATTTTGAATTTTTGAAAATAATAGCTACATATGCTGCTGAATATATTTGGGGGATATAGAGAGTTCATTAAAATGATCACCTTTTGAATGCTGAAAACTCCTTAAAGACAATTATTATTTCTAATGAGTATTCTTTTAACCAATTCATTATAACGTACTTGGATGAATAAATGAATTTATTTGGAAGATTCCTCATATAAGTATTTCCTGAGCATTTTGTGTTTCCTGAGTAGAATTTTAATCATATAGTTTTTTATCACACATTTTTATACAGTTGTGCTTCGTATTTGTTAATATATGTTTTCAAAGTAGATTTCTCTTTGTTTCTTCAATCCATTTCTGTTTCACTTTCATACCTTTCTTCTCCAGGGGAACAATTCCCTGAGGACGAATCAGGGACATGTTCACATCTAGAGAGTCATCTAAATGCTAAGATTCTATCACCCGAGGATTAAAAGATGAACAGTAAAGCAGTTTTGCTAAAGTTATATTAGTTTGGAACTTGGAGACAAAGAAACTATTCAAAAGACAGACTCTATTAGCAATGACAAATCAACAGATATTTCCTTGTTTAATTATATTCTTGCAGGGTTTCTTTGCCCAATTCCATAAGAAGAAACATTTCTAAGATCTTGAAAGTGAGCATGTTTCTCAGTTTTGTTCCTTAAAATACACAGAACTTTAATTTTAAAAATAGATGTTAGAAACACTCTAGCCTTTTGAACAGTCACAGCTAGATAAATTCTAAAATTGTAGAAGACTTTCCATTCAATGTCACTGTTATTAGTTTATTTAATTTGACCCTATTTATTCTAAAATGTTTCAAAAGATATTTGAAGTACTAATTTATATCTGAAAAGAAAATGGAGGTATAGTCACTAAGTGGAGTTATAATCAATAAGTATCAGATGTTTGTGATTTTTTTCTTTCTGAATAAAAAATATAAAAGGAACTGTGCAAGGTGGTGACTACCTGTAAACCTAGGGGCTTAGAAGACTGAGCAGGAGGATCCCAAGTTCAAAGCTACCCTCAGCAACTTAGTGAGGTTTTTAGGAACTTAGTGAGATCCTGTCTCAAAATTAGAAAAAAATAAAAAGGGCTGGGGAAGTGACTCAGTGGTTAAGTACTTCTGGGTTCAATCCCTATTATCCTCCCAAAAAAATGCAGATGGAAAACAAGAGCTAAAAGTTGCAATTTAGTTTTAATACAGTAATACACATTTTGAAATATCTCAGCATTGAGCAAATGATTTTAACAAAAGCGGTTTTTTTCATTCCCTTTTTCTAAATTATGTACACTCTTTTATGAAGTTAGAGACTGTATTAAAAAAACCAAACTCCAACATAGGTTTCAGGGTGATACCTGAAATAATATATTACATACGTACTGCATGCTTTAGTCAGTTTTTTCACTGAGGTGACTAAAAGACCTGACAAGAACAATCAGAGAAGGAAAAGTTTATTTCGTGGCTCATGGTTTCAGAGGTCTCAGTTCAATATTCTGGGCCTGAGGTGAGGCAAAACATCAGGGTGAAAGAATGTGGTAGAGGAAAGCCACTCAAGACATCACACCAAGAAGCAGAGAGGGAGCTCCACTCAACAAGGACAAAATATAAACATGAAAGACAAGCCCCCATGACCTGCCTCCTCCAACCACACTCTACCTGCCTACAGCTACCGTTCAGTTAATCCCTATCAGGGAATTAATGCACTGATTAGGTTAAGGTTCTCATAACCCAATCATTTTACCTCTAAACCTTCCTTCATTGTCTCACACATGAGCTTCTGGGCGACACCTCACATCTAAACCACAACACTGCATTTGAGTCTTGGAGAGGTGGAGTAAATTCTCTACTTTAAATTCATTTTACAGACAAGAGCACTAAGGATGTCAGATAGTGGTAGAGCTGAGGTTCAAGTATAATTCCCCCAAATGCCATTTGGTAATTTCCAGAATATCCTGGAACATAACTTTTACAATCAGTAGTTAAAAAGTTGTGCATTTTTACTCAGATGTAGCTAGGGTACAATTTGTATATGTGAAATCAAAATATGAAATATTAAACTTAGAAGCATACATTTTGAAATAATGTTTTCAAAAAATAGTTTCTCTGGTTTTGATACCAGGTATTGAACCCAGGGGCACTTTACCTCTGAGATACATCCCCAGCTCTTCTTCAAAATTTTGTTTTGTTTTGTTTTGAGACATGGTCTTGCTAAGTTGCTCAGGCTGGACTTAAACTTGCTAGCCTCCTGCTTCAACCTCCTGAGTCACTGGGATTACAGGCAAGACTGGTTGGTTGTTTTTAATGTGCAATAAAAAAACAAGGCTTACTGTGTTCCCACCCCAACACCTCAGTACTATTACATATAAGAGTTCAAACTTCAGAATGTGGGTCAGTTTCAGAAATTTTTCCAGGAAGAAAAGAATATTAAACCATTGAACTTATTTAAGAATTTGCCTTGAAAAGGCAGTATTCAAGTAACTGGCACAGCCTTGAATTCTAAATTTACTTGAAAGCACTCTAGATTTGAATCTCTGAATTTGTTACTTGATGCCTTTGGCAGAAGGTTGACATATAGACTTGTTTCTAACTACTGGCATGCAGATAACCAACTCTAATATTATTTTAAAAACTTATTTTTTAAAATGTATTTTTCATAATATGAAGACAAGCTCAATTTAAATTTTTCTCTTTACCAGAGAAACTTGAAAGTACAATTATAATTCTCAGAATATTTCTTTAGTAATATTCACCCCAAAATGCAGAATCCATTTCTGCTAGACATTAACTATATAAGTTAGTGCAATATATGATTTGTTTATATCACATGTATAAATTTATAAATACATATTTATATAGCATATAATTTCTCATGTTTATATACTTTAAGCTAAAATATTTCAGAGAATATAGTATTCAATCATTGGAGTCAATTTGGTATAATAAGTAGTCTCTTAATACAAATATATGCATATATTCATAAGCTTGGTGCATGTGTTCATGTATGTGCATGCACATATAAATGGAATTCATAAGTGGCTGTTTCCATATAGGAGAATATTTACTGTATGTAGATCCCATCATTATGTTCCTGGACTCATCTGTTTTAGACCCAGTGTGCATCTTAATGCCATTGATGCTAGTTATAAACATGATATAAAGTTATATTGTTGTTTTCTAATAAGTTACTTTTAATATTGTATTTTGCACATTTTCAGAACTCTCAGAAATTTTAAACAGTTAAAAAAATGCATTTACTTGTCCATTCTTAAGCATTACTACCTAGAATGAAAATTAAATGCCAATATACATAAACAAAGGCAATGGTTTATGTTACATTCCATGAAATTTGTTCAATTTGAAAACGTAGCAGAAAGACTTACCCTCAGATTCCTAGCATACACTTCTAAAACAGGACCTCTTCCACTATGTTTGGAATTATAAGAATGCTCTTAGTCAATCTAATTTTATTTGTGTTGAGGAAATTTCAGTTATAGTTTTTCTTCAATGTGTAAATACAGTTCAATGATAAATGTATAGAAAAAAATCTAAGAGATTTTATAAAAATAATGAAATAAATTTAAATCATATGCAAAATAATGGTTTTGGGTATAATCTTGATTAATTTGGCACTGGATAGTGTCTCTTTTTAAATATGTGGAAAGTTCTTAAGTCCCACATTGCCTGCTACTATTTATTTGAAATGCAGAATTAAGTTGCAATGCGCAAAGCCAACAGACATTAACAGTGCTTTCCTCCAGCATATAACATATAATCTTTTTGTAATTTAAAAGCTTTCAATACATTATTGCTCTTGTAAAATAGCTGTACAGTAAGGTAAAAATACAAGGATTGGGGAAACCAATGGAGAAACCATAAAACATGGAACGTTAGTGTTTGAATTATACTTTCTGAGGAAATTTTATTTCAATTATGCCCATAACAACTGGGCCAAAACATTGCAAAAAACTCTACATAACATCCATGAACCATTTAAAGAAAAGTGTGGCAATGTTCACGGAGGCAGCTATTTTTGATCTACAGAAAGGTGGTCTTACATTGTTCTTCCTTGGTAAATAATGACCTAAAAATGCATTCGGTTTATCTATATTGAGTTAGAGAGGCTGTAGTAATTTCTTATGAAGGATTTTTGGCTGCATGTATTTATTTATTAAGCAAAATTGTATTCTCATCCTACACCCAGCCCCCCAGCACTTCTGCCTTAAGCCCTCTTTGTCACAGTTAACAATCAGTTCACAGAAATTTGCTCTATTTCATATTTAGAGGGACCCAGCTGAGTAACTTTGATACAAAATGCTATTATTAATTATTAATCTAATTTTCAAAAATTCTATAAAAATGCAAAACCCTTTATCCCTTATTCCCCAATTTTGCAGAAATGGAAGCAAAATTCATCTAGTCCTCCCTGAATTTGAAGGGTTGTTTGTATTTGGAATATAGCTGTACTACCAGTTCTATCCCTGTCTCCATTTATCTCTGTTCCTGCCCTTGTCATAGCCCCTTAAAAAAAGCTTTGCCCATCACACATAAAAAAGCAACAAAACTCACTCACTTTCTCAGAGAACAGAAAACACAGAGAGTTGCTAAAACTTTATACTAACCAAAATGTTTATGACAAAAGGTTGCTCTGAAATACCATTTAAGTAATAACACACGGAGAGAAAGCCATTTCTTGGTTATGGTGCTTGGCACCTATACATTTTATAAAACTGTTAAAATTGCTTAAAAAATGTCAGCCAGGCTATGACAGAGACCATTAAATTTAGAATAGCATATAAAGGTGGAATTTCTAAACCGGGGGCGGGGGGGGGGCAGTTTCATCAGGCATTCAGTTTACTGAATTTTTTCAGACTTAGACTTAAATTTCACATTCTTAGATATTTTTCCCCCAATCATTTCTTATATTTGTTAAGATGTTCTCTGTGTATTAAGTTTTCCTGTATCTTAACAGTTTTGGAACATATGACTTCCATTTATTGTACTATAATGTGGTAAATCGAGGTAAATATCACATTAATGCTTTAAAAGTAACCCACATGCAACAACAAAGTACACCATAAGATATTTATCTTTTTATCTGTTAACTTCACTTGATCAGAGGGACTATAATTGTGGGAACCAACTGGTCCATTTAATGGCCTGTACTAAAATACTATATAAAATCAGCTTTTGTTTTCTCATAAATCCCACTTGCAATAGTCAACTTCTCACTGTTCATTGAGCAGTTGTGACTACCTCCATCTGGCTAATCTCTTTGCAAATCTGGATTAAAAATGAAATGACTTTTTGGAACAGGAGAGAAAGAAAATATTTTTGAAGGAGAAGAAAGAATAGGGGCTACCTCTGAGACATCAATAAGGGACAGAAAAGGTGTCCTTAGATTGAAAGGAGATCTGGAATGGGGACCCTGAGAAAGCTCAAGAGAACTTACATAGAGGAAGAGAGGGGATTGTGGGTGGTTTCCTGGTGGTACTGAAGCAGATCCCAGTCATCTTGCATAAGTGTAGAAAGGCCCCAAGAGAAAAAAAGAGAGTCAATTTTGCAAAGTTTACTTGTGGGGGAAATATGGTAGTTTCCAGAAGTTGAATAGGACCTAATTTTTTCATAGAGGCAGTGAGTAAAAATATTTTCCACTTACCTTTTAGCATATTGCTGTGATGAAATTACTTCTTGTCATGAACAGCTAAGGGTCTAGGTGAAAGGACAAAGCAAGATGACTGAACTGCTGCTTTGTTTAATATTCCTGCTGTGAATACTCTCAAGTTATGGTTTCACTGTGCCCTGTTTTTGAAAAAGCATTTGTGATATAAAGTTTATGTATTAGAAATGCTAATTTTGCAAGTAGCTCATTTAATGGGGTCAAAAAAAAGAGAGAAAAATGAAAAAGTAGAAGGATTGACTGCAAATAAATCATCAGAGAAAAGTAAAATAGATGAATGTAAATTATCATATAATTTCATAAAAATTCATTTATTCTTTTTCTCCTTTTTTTACATTTGTGATTTTTTTAGATATACATAATAGTAGAGTGTATTTTTACATATTGTACATATGTGGAGTATAACTTCTTCTAATTAGGATCCCATTCTTGTGGTTGTACGTGATGTGGAGTTACATTGGTTGTGTATTTATATGTGAACATGGGAAAGATATGTCCCATTCACTCTACTGTCTTTCCTATTCTTAGCCCCACTTCATTCCCCTTGGTATAATCCACTGAACTTCTATTGCCCCCACCTTGTTGTATGTTAGCATCCACATATCTTAGATTTTTTTTATCAAAGAAAACATTTGACCTTTGGTTTTTCGGGGATTGGCTTAGCATTATTTCACTTAGCATGATAATATCCAGATTCATCCATTTACTGGCAAAAGTCATAAACTCATTCTTTTTTTGACTGAGAAATATTCCATTGTGTATATATAACTTTGATGTGACTATGTCACTGTAGTATGCTGTTTTTAAGTTCTTTGGGTATATACCTAGGAGTGAGATAACTGAGTCAAATGGTGGTTCCACTCTCTTCTACTTAAAGTACTTATAAAGTACCTACTCATAGTGCAGGCATTGGGCTATATGCTGGTAACAAACTCAGCAGGAAGAGCACATCCCCTCTTGAAATAAAAGAAAGCAAAACTACCTTTAAAGGGATTACAGAAAGAACTGAAAGCTTTAGTACCACAGCAGAAGGAAGAATAATCGTGCTCTTAACCTGGCTTTAGAAAAATATTTCCTACCAAAAAGGAGAGGATGGACTGTGAGTCAAATCAGAAGGGACTTACCAAGCACATATCTTGTTCCCTTCTGAAGGTTCATGTGTTCAAGACCTGATAGTTATTAAGCTCTTTCAAAACCCTTGTAGATAATCCTGTGAGGGGGATGCTATGGATTTTTAATAAAACCACAATAATTCTTTTTCTATCTCTTATTCAATATCAAGTATTTGAAAAGTTCAGAAAAAATAAAAAGAATTAAGAAAAACACCTGTGTCCAAAAATCTGAAAATCAAAACATGCCAACATTTTATATTTTTTTCAAATTAAAAAAATAAAGATGAGAGGCAAAACAAAAAATTTTAAAAAAACAACTGGGCTCCGTACGTACTATGTATACAGCTGACTTTCCCTTTCTAGCCTCTTTTGGTCTGCCTTTATAAAAATTTCACATAAGTAATCTCTACTGTAAAATTGACAAGTATTGTAGCCATTTGTATTATTATGATTCAATAAGGTATTTGTATAACATTTGGTTTTAACATTTATCATACTGTGTTTTCATTTTAAATCAAATTGTGTATTTCTAAAGCTGAATATATATATATAATATAAATGTATATTACATATACATTTACATTATACATTTATATTATATATACATTTATATTTATATTATATTTATACATTTATATTATATATATGTGTGTGTGTGTGTGTGTGTGTGTTCAATGAGGTTCAATAAGCATTTCACTTTGTTTTCTAATCCTGATGAAAGATTACAGAAAAATAATTTAAAGGTAAAGGATATATAGCAAATATTAGACAGAAATCCATAGGTACAGGTTCCAGGTCCTCATATGAGACAGATTATGTTCCAGGAAACTGAATGATTAGAACAATTTTTCAGAAAAGATAACTTACTGGGTCATTGGAATACAAATTTAATCAGTTTCTAGGAGCACTTATAAAAGTATGTGTTTTGATATAATATTGTTTAGGACAGCACATAGAGGTCTTTCTTTGTCTACTTATGCAGTGAAAATTGTTCATATGTGTTTGAGAAGGTATTGTAGAGCCAGGAACTGTTCTGTGTGTGCCCATGTGTCATACTGACAAACAGCATTGGGGAAAACACCTTCTAAAGAAATGGTCAACCCTCATCTTTTCTAGTTCTTTAATTTTTAATAATGATAACATAAACAACTAAATGATTCCAGAAAGAACACGAAGAGAAAGAAGGAAACGTGAGGGGGTGGTATCCTAGAAGGTTAGTGATAAAAATACATCCCAAAGAGAGAGTAGTCAGTAGTGCGAAGTTAGGTGAAGACTAAAAATTGACCTCTGAATTAAAATATGAAAATCCTTGCTGATTATGGTAGAGCAATTTCAGTGGGATTGAGGTGGTGAAAAATCTGATACAAGTGAATCTTTCCAAATGAATGCAGAGACGTTAGAGACACAAAGTATAGGAAATTCTTCAATACAGATTCTTTTCTGCCAATATGAATTTATTCCTTCAGAATTTTTAAATCAAAACTCTTAAGAATGTTTTATAATTCTTCATGAAAGGAATCCTTACTTTATTAAAATGGGGTAGGAATAACATTTTCAACAGGAGTTTAACAAATAGAATTGTTATTTAATGAAATCTATAGCACAAAATATGAAGCTACTGCTTCTATAATGATCCCAAGAATTTTATAACAGTGCCATTGATTTTTAGCAAACAACCATGATTTTTTAAGGAGGTGGGAGGAGTAGTGGAATAATAGTGCACATTGCTGCTCCACAAGAGATGGGTGGAAAATGTAAAGAACCACCTTTAAGCAAAGAAAACAGCTGTGTCTTATTTATGGTTATGTGACTTTCATGAGCCTTTTGTTGATTTGCTACTGTTGACATTTTTTCTCTTGATATCATGCCTATGAGGTGCTTTCTTAGGAATTTATGTCAAAAATAAAAGAGCTATAGTACCTGCTTATGTGGCAAGTTTGAGTGGGTATTTCTATAGGTAGTGAACAACAGTCTTCACAGGGAGTACAATAGGTGTTGTGGAAAAGCAAGATTTATCCATGTATTAAAATAAGGCTATCAATCACAGGTAATAGAAAGCATCAAATGGGTTTTAAAGTGTAAAACAAATGTAGTTACAGTGATTTCTGTTTAATATGATTGTTGTTATTGAGCTGTAGACCTCTCAAGTTTGATTTACATATGTACCTTGCAATATTAAATCTGATTTAGCAAATCCATTTTAACCATAGTTCATTATATAGTCATTCATATTTAATTTGGTGAGCAGTAAAATTTTTTGGTGGGGGAAATCTTGATATTTTTAAAATAAATCTTTCTGTTTCAGACAGCAACTGTTCCTGAGGTAGAAACCTGTTTGGAAGGATTCATTGTGATTAAAAATTTTTCCCTTAAGATTTTTTTTCTTCAAGTTTTGGCTAGTTATAATATTTGATCTCAAATTATTATTTGCAGTGGTGCTTTTGTTTTTTTGCTCGGATTTGTAGCTATGTAATTCCCAGAGGCAATTTGCATCATAACTCTCAAATATTCTAAAAAGTGAGGAAGTAACAGTGGGTTAACATTTTCCTTTGAAAATTTAACATTCACTGTTCTGCAAGTAGAGGCTGCACCAAAATTAGACCCAAAAAAGATTTGGTCGTGGAATTTTGCTGGGATAGGAGGACCTACCTCAGTGTCACAGTCCTATTTCAAATGCATTCATTTAGCTCATGTTTCATATTTCTTTGGGGTGTGGTTAGGAGCAAAGAAAAGATGGTTAAGGCTCACCCTTGGCACCCCAACTGGGTAGCACTCCTTATATGAAGTCCAATTCTATAAGGTCTCATTGGTTCTATGCTGATTTTAATGCACTAATGATTTCTGTCTATCCTTAAGTTAATCTTCACATGCTCTGTGATCAAACTACTATGAAACTACTCGTGACTCAAGACAATTCATTTTTTTTCAGCCTTTGTATATGTATGTTCCTCTGTCTTTTTTTTTTTAACATAGCTTTATCGTGGTCAAAGTGAAATACCATAAAATGTACATTTTTGAAGTGCACAATTTGATCAGATTTGACATGTATGTAACCAATACAATCAATATCAAAAGAATTTCCATTATTTTTAAAATTTGAAATGATGCATACTATTTTTGCACGATTTATTACATTGTAAATCAATCACCTTAAGATATATAGAACCCCATCCCCACATCAACTATTTCAAAATTAAATGGCACACTTATAAATATCTCAGAAGTCAAGGAAGAAAGGACAAGAAAAGTAAATAAAAAGTGTTTTGAATTAAGTGATAATAAAAGCTTAAAAGATCAGGATCTGTGAGATTGAAACAGTACTCACATAAGCATCTATAACAAAGTACTTGTATCAGAAACTAGCTAGAATAACAATCAAATTATTTTCAAATTATGTAGTAGGAAGGACACAATAAAAGTAAGAGCAGAAATATCTGAAATAGAGAAAAATAGTACAGCTAAAATTTGATAAAAATCAAACAAGTCTAATCAAGAAAAAAGAAAGAACATAAAAATTAATGTCAATGGAAAGGGAGCTATCAAAACAACCCTACAGATGCTAAAAATATATTAAGGTAATATTATAATTATATGCCAACGTATGTGGTAGCTTACATAATGTGGTCTATGTTAGAGAAGTATCCATGTGCTACTGAGAAGAAAGTGTATTCAGTCATAGAAGGATGAAATATTCTGTGTATGTCTGCTAAGTCAAATTATCAATTGTATTTTTTTAGTTCTATGACTTCTTTATTTAGTTTTTGCTTAGAGGACCTATCTAGTGGTGACAGAGGCATTTTAAAGTTAGTATTATTGTGTTGTGGTCTATTTAATTCTCGAAATCGAGAAAGGTTTGTTTGAATGTACATAGATGCTCCATTGTTTGGGGCATAAATATTTACAATTGTTATGTCTTGTTGATATGTAATTCTCTTAAGCAGTATGTAATAGCTTTCTTTGTCTCTTCTGATTAACTTTGGCTTAAAGTTCACATCATCTAATAAGAGGATAGAAACCTCTACTTGTTTATGAGATCCATGTAAGTGATATGTTTTCACCCATATTTTCACCTTCAGTCCATGGATGTCTTTGCCTACAAGGTTAGTCTTCTGGAGACAGCATATTGTTGGGTCTTGTTTTTAAAGTCAGTCTGCCAGTCTATGTCTTTTGATTAATGACTTTAGGCCATTAATGTTCCAGGTTATTATTGATATATAATTTGAATTTCTGGTTATTTGTGTTTATTTCTCCTTTTTAATTTGAATTAGTTTCTACTTTGGTTGATTCTTTAGTGTAGTCCCTCCCTTTGCTGATTTTCACTATTTTTATTTGATCTTCATGGAATATTTTGTTGAGAATGTGAAAATGTTCTGTAGTGCAGGCTTTCTAGCTGCAAATTCTTTCAAATTTTGTTCATCATGGAAGGTTTTATTTCATCTTCAAATCTGAAGCTTAATTTTGCTGGATATAGGATTCTTGGTTGGCATTCATTTTCTTTCAGAGCTTGGTATATGTTATTCCAGACCTTCTAGCTTTGAGGGTCTGAGTTGAGAAATCAACTGAGATCCAAATTGGTTTCCCCCTGTACATAATCTTATATTTTTCTCTTACAGTCTTTAAAAATCTATCCTTATTCTGTATATTAGGCATTTTCATTATAATGTGCCCTGGTATGGGTATGTTGAAATTTTGTACATTTGGGGTTTTGTAAGCCTCTTATATTTGATTTTTCATTTAATTCTTTAGGTTTGGGAAATTTTCTGATATTATTTCCTTGAAAAGCTTGTGCATTACTTTGGTTTGTATCTCTGTGCTTTCATCTATCCCCATAAATCTTAAATTTGGTCTTTTCATTTTATCCCATAGTTCTTGGAAGTTCTGTTCATGGTTTATTAACATCTTCTCTCTGTGGTCAATTATATTTTGAAGATTATATATTTTGTCTTCATTGCCTGAGGTTCTGTGTTCCAAGTGGTCTAGTCTGTTGGTGATGCTTTCTATTAAATTTTTAATTTGGTTTATTGTTTTCTTCATTTTGAGATTTTCTGCTTCTTGTTCTTGTTGTTTTTGTTTTTGTTTTTTTTTTCCAAACCTGTCTTTATTGAATTGATTGGTTGCTACTGGTATTTGCTCTCTTACATCATCCTTTACTTCAAAGATTGGTTTAACTATGTACATTTTAAACTCCTTCTCTGACATTTCTTCCACTGTGGTGTCAATGCATTTTGTTACTGGAGTATCTTGGTTTCCTTGGGGTGATTTGTTTCCTAGCTTTTTCATGTTGTTTTGTGTTTACTCATCTAACAGTGTGAATCTGAGGCAGCAGGGTTTCTACCCTGTGTAATTATATTGTCCCCAAAGGTATCCAGTACCTCACTGTTTAGGGGGAGACAAATAATAACAACAACAACCAATGCAATTATAGCATTAACCAAATAGTTCCTACCATGACATCTACAATTAATTATCATAATAAATTATGATAATTAATTAATTATCATAATTAATTAATTATCATAATTAACATAAGTTACACGATCAGTTATTTCCCATAATTAAAACAGTAAGTTTGCAAAAGGATTTACATTTTCAAATAGTGAAAGGGAGAGAACAGAAGTGATACAGGATGTAATAAATATGAGGGGGGAGGAGAGAAAACAGAAGTAAAAGATTAAAAGAAGAGTGAAAGAATAATAGAGATTGGCTGTTGGCAGAAGAAAAGAGAGAAGAAAGGGAAACAGGTAGGAGAAAAATATATACATAAAGCAAAATTTAAATTAAAAGATTAAAAATAAAATCAAAAGAATACAACACAAAACTAAAATATACTAATCAAACAGATTATTTAACAGAAAACTAATCCATGTAAAATAACTGGTTTCAATAATGCTAGAGATAAGAAGAAGAAAAAAAATCTAGGAAACTGTATAAATGTCAATGTACCATTAAGGTCACAAACTGTGGGAAAAAAAAAAAGAAAGAAAGAAAGAAAGAAAAGCAAAGAAAAAAAAATCTTGATGAAAAGTTAAAGAATTCTTGCCATGGCAGTTCAAAATATTCTCAGCTTCTCTTCTCAGCAGTTTTAGGTGGGGTCTTTTGGAGTGTGATGCTCCCCACTCTGGATTGCTGGAGTGAGAGAGGTAATCCTACAGGAAGAGTTCTTGGAGGCAGGGTTTAGGCTTAGGTGGACTCCAGGTTCTTCACTGAATGCTAATTGGTATGGAGATTTTAAATCAGTGCACCTCCAGTGCCCAGTACTTGCTGGTGCATGCTGGAGGACTTTACCCTACAGCTCCCCTGGGTTCCAGTTGTGTGGTGGCGGAGCCCATTCTTAGACCCCTACATCACCTGTGGACCACACATTTCCTGGTCTCAGGTTCAGTCTCCAATTTCTCCTGTCCCCACCCTTCCAATTCCTTGCCAGATGCATCTCTCCCAGCTGGCCCTGCAAGCAATAGGATTGGAGGAGTAGGGGCACAGCCAGGTGGGTTTCTGTGACCAGTTGCCCCCTGTGTAAATTTCTTTCCAAGTTTGATTTTTTTCCTGGTTATTAAACAAACTCTAGCATGTGCTTATTGGGCCTGTATTTCAGGCTAAACTCGGGACTGCCAGGAATTGGGCCCCTCTGTGGCTGGTCCCCCTCACAGCAGCTTCCTTTGTCCTCCACATACCGCCTGGAGAGATGGTGGTTTCTTTCCCCACACACTGATATTGTGCAGCATGTCTTAGATTTGCCAGGCAATGTCCTTGATCTCTAAATGCTCTGTACTCAGACATGCCTAGGGTCTCCCAAAAATGCAGGTTCCTTTAATTCCCTTATCCCTCCACTATGCTCATGGAGGGACTGCACTGGCTGGTGTATCCAGCCTGGTCGTAGCAGCCACAGTGGCTGTGACCCTGGGGATTTCTTCCTTATTTTTTATATCCATCCTCCTGAGTCCCTGATCTGCTTTGAATGTTTAGTTTTAAATTCCAGTAAAGTCCCTACTATTTTTTTGTTCACCCATCTTGCTGAGAATTTGCCTGTCTGCTTTCTTGGTTTCACTCCACGGAGCAGACAGGAAAACAACCTCCTGTAGTCAGCCATCTTAGGTCCTTCTGTCTTGAATGCATGCTAACCATGTTCCTCTGATCAGTTGATCTTTCGAGACTCTGCCCATGTTTCAAATCCAAGAGTCTAGTCATTCCTTCTTCTTTGCAATCTGTGCATATACTTTACACAGCATTTTTACATGTCGTGACGGCTATCTGTTTCCATGTGTGGTTTCACTGCTAAAGTGGGAATATTATGGATATTAAATGCCATATGTCAATGAGCTAGTAAAATCCTAATACAGTATGCAATCATCAAATGATTGAATATCAGTCAAACAACAAATGAACAGAATAAATGAGCGAATGAATGGGCAAATAGATGAACCCATTGAGGGAGATGTAGCAGGGTAGAAATAACAAACGTCTTATCACTTAGGAGTGCCTTTACTGGGCAAATAAATGTTACTGAATATTTCTGAATCTCTTCTCCATTTGTTAAAGGATTCTGTTTTCTATTCATTTGCAGAAGATTCTACTGGATAACACAGAGTTTCTTTCATGTGAAGGTATAAAGTGTTATGCAGATAAAGGTTGTTTTCAGGTTCAAAGGCATTATGATATATTCATGAAAAAAAAAAAAACAAAACCCAAAATATGACAAGTTAAAGAAAGAACTGATGCTGAGGAGGAAAATAAGAGATTGAAAGAAGAGTTTAGTATTCAAAATAGTGTCCTGAGGGTCAAAGAAGTTTTAACCTTAACTCAGGAATTAACTCTGGCTGCACATTAGAATTACCTGAGTATTTAAAAATAACTTATGCCTGAGCTCTAATTTAAGCGGTGTGAGGCAGGGCTCAGTCATTGACATTTTTAAGATGCTCTCCAGGTGATAGAACAGTTGTGTGAACAACTGCTGGGACACAGGAATTTAGGAAATGTTTCTTAGAAGAAAAACTGCATAATAAATGAGATGTTTGAGGAAGATTAATCAGCTTGAATACATATGAGGAGAGGCCAGAACAGAATTTGAGTGATGAAAACATCCAGAAACATTACAGATAAAAATAACCATCTTTAAGGCATACCCCCACTTTTCTTGTTTAGATAGCTAGGGAAACTGCTATGGAGAGATAGGTCCTCATAGTTAATAATGAAGTTGTTCAGACAAATTTAGGAACATGGAAGAGAACAAAATCAGCAAAGCAGCATTGTACAAACTACACATACAATTTATTCAGGTTGCAAGCAGAAGTTAAAATGTCCTTGCATTCCTTGAATTATCTGCATAGAGTTCCTAGAGGAGGCAAGTTTGAACAGCATTGAAATCAAGTTGTTTGTAGAGCAGACAGTCATGATAACATGTTTATAATATGGGTGTTTAGGATTTAAGGGTTAAGTTGTACCTTTCTAGATGTCTTTAGCTATTTCTCTTCAACAAAATAAATGAAACAGTTGATATCCAGTGTTTAAAAGTATATTTAAATATTTACTATGGTGATCCTAAAGTGAAAATATAGTGAGTTCAATAAACTAAATTCTAAAAAGTAATTTGTTTTTAAAAATATTTTTAACAGTAAATTCCCAAAAGATTTTTCATTGAGAGGGGCAAAGTAACATTTTATTAATGAAGAAGAAACATGGCATACTAATTTAAAAAAATAGTTTTTTCCCCTGTAACTAAAAACATGCTATGTGTTGGATCTTATGGAGGAAGAAAGGATATATATAAATGACATGCCTCTTCTGGAGCAATTGCAGTATGTTTTTATTAAAATAGAACACTTAGATATTACAAAGTTATGCCAAACAAATGACCAAGCAGCAATACTTTAAAATATTTATTGCCTTGCTGGGCAAAGTGATGCATTCCTATAATCCCAGTAGCTCAGGGGGCTGTGGCAGGAGAATCCCAAGTCATAAACCAGCCTCAGCAACTTAGGGAGGCCGTAAGCAACTTAGCTAGACTCTGTTTCAAAATAAAAAGGGTTAGGGATGTGGCTAAGGGATTGAGTGCCCCTGGATTCAATCCCTGGTACCACAAAAAAAAAAAAAAAAAAAAAAAAATTGCCTTGACTCAGTGAAGAGATTTAAGGCAGAAGGAAACAAAGAACCTAGAAGTTCATATGTTTTACTTTCATATGAAAAGCTCTTGTGAGGAATATGGAAAGCAGCCATTTTAACATTTTTTACAGAGAAAGGCCAAGCCATAATTTAATTTCTTAGGCTCTATAATTCACATCCACTTCCAAGGAATTATTTTAGTTTGTTTGTTTCTTATAAAGACATTATATTTAGAACAGGAAAAGTAAACTAATATTTTAAAACACTAAACTTTTATTTTATCAGTTTTATCTATTTCACATATATCATTTATAAAGGCAGTTTGTGTGCTAAAGAAGGAAATAGGGAATAGTGGCAAAATATTTAATAGATACAGGGCCATGTGGGGAAAAATACTATTATGCTCCCATTTCCCCATCTATAAGTAGAATAATAATGATATCTGTGTTAGAGGCTAATGTGTGTATAATATCTACCAAGTTCTTAGGTCATACCTCCCACAGAGAGTAGCACCATGTAATTAGCTACTGAAGTCATAAATTTAATAAATAAATACTGCTTTAAAAATAACAACCATACATTTCTTCAGTTTTGCAAAAACGTATTGACAATCTGTTCATCCAGAGAATATTTTTTTACCTTTTTGATAAAGGTTCACTATTAATGCATGCATCTGCAAGTGTAGACACTTGTTAGCTCCAATGGCATTCCATTATTAGGCTCATAGCCAAATAACCTCGCCTCTCAGTAGACAACAGTAGACACTCTAAACGTGGAGTGGTTTGTCACGATTATTTGGTAATCTCTTTCAGTGTAACTCACACAGCAAAAGTGACAATATTCCTGTCACTCCTCAGAATTGTCCCAGCTCTGCGGGTTTCCACATTCAGGAGAATGAAGAAAACCATTATGAGGTATGCCATATCTCTATCGAGACCATCTTAGTACTGAGCAATTTTCATTTTCCTCATGATTTTAAATGCTCTATGGTAACTATTACAGATATTTTCTTTACTGACCTCTTTTATGGTCACATTTTAATTTTAGGGCTTAAAGTAGCGTTAAGTAAATACTTTTACAAAAAAATCAGTGATAATCTTTTTCCTGTGGGATAATTGTCCAACTACTAAATACAATGTTCATGACACTGAATAAAAAAATGATGTCTTTCTAAACCTAGTTTTGGAGAAAGTAATGGGTGACTTTCTTTTGGACTTAGAAGTTTTGATTGATTTCTTTTTTAATTGAGCCTAAAGGATATGCACATCTGTTTGTTGGAAGAATGATTTTCTTCATTCCTCTATACTCAAGGAAGATACAGAAGACAATGGTACTTGGTGTGATTTAGTTAAATTGGCAGTTTCATTGATCTTTTCTTTTTTAACCACTTTTCCTCAATTTTATATATTTCCCTGCCATTTCACCTTAAAAACTATTACTTTCTTTTTTTAAAAAAAAATGAATTCATTCACAGTAAAATGGAAAATTGGTGGGTTTTTTCTCCTCCTTTTTTTGTTATTTTTGAGAGAGCAATTCAGTACCAATTATTCCACCACAGATGGATATAGAAATTTGTTTTCTTACATTCTATTTTTTAAAAGTGTTGAAAATATGAAATTTATCACTCTTAACCATTTTTAAGTGTATTTTTCAATAATTTATTATATAGTCACCTTGTTGCACAATGGAATGAGTTAAATACTTATAAGAAATTATGTATAATAGTTATCTATACTAATAACAATTAATATTAATCTATATCTAATATTAAAACATATATGCTGCTTCCTCTAGTTTTAGTCATAATATACAGATGATCCATAGATAAATAAATGTGTATGTATGTTTGTGCTTATGTTTTATTCCATTTTCTCACTGAATATAGGTGATATAAATTGATGTAACTAGCAAGATTTCATCATTAACTTATCATTCCTAACCTATCACTTTTAATTTAGGTATGATAGTCATTGTTTACTTAGAAATATTAACATCAGTTATTGAGACATTTTTGTCGACACTGCTCTAAGAACTTTATATGAATCGCTATAATTCTTCTAATCTATCACTGAATATAATACATGCTACTACTTTATCTGCCAGTATGGGAAAATGTAAACAATTAAATACTGATAAATGCTTATTTATGATTGATTTAACATGCATCTTGCTTTGAGATATGTTAGAAAAGGGAACATTTTTATACTTATTGAAATATTGTTTGCTTAACCCTGTCAACAACCCCATTAGGGAGGTATGATTATTATCATTTTGCAGATGGAGAAACTGAAACATAAAGGTTATGTAATTTATCAAAATACACACATTGTTGGTGGGGTTGAAATATAGTAACAACATGAGTTCTGAAATTACAAGGATAACTAAGTTGTGATGCTATCTTAACTAAAAACAAACATAAAGTCTCTCACAGGTTTCTGTCAGGAATCATAGAAATTACATAAAAACAATAGCGAGTCACAACCTGAAGACAGGAGAAGAGAGTAGATGACCTAAGTCAGATGCTAACTACCAATAGCAGTAGAAATAGTTCCGATCAGTATTTCTTATCTTGGAGTCATATAATGATTCTATTGTCAAACTGCATAAAAAGTAGTTTTCCAAGCAAGTGTTAAAGAAAATGGTTCATATCTGAAGTTCTTTCTTAAATCAGATTTCAAGCAAAGTGCCAAATTCAAACTAACTGTCCTGTTCAAGAATTCCCTTCCTGGCATACCTTCTGTTATTGGATACCCAGAGCACCATAGTAGTAAAAATAAAACAACCGAAGTAAAAAAAGTGCTTATTATTTTCATTCCTAAATGCATATCTACTTTACTTTGATCTATACATTTTATTTTCATTTCCCTCCTGCTGTGTCCCATTTCTTTACCATGAAAGAGCACAGGATGCAGACAGAGATTTCAGTGTCTATATTCTGCAATCTATAGGAAAATGTCTCATAGTTATTGGAATTCACACAAACCTGCATCTCAGTATGAGTAGCTGTTCCCTGTCACTGTTTTTGATGCTTGAGCTAAAGAGTTTTTACAAAATGGTCTAGTGTTCAGTGTATGAATTTTTGAGATAAGACTTCCCTTGTAGGAATGAAATCCGAAAATCAATGTCAGATGGAAATCTTAGCTTCAAGAGTTAGGGAGATTGGTGGAAGGGTTTAAAATGAGTGTGAATTTTAGCTGCCAGACCTTGGAAAGGTGGCGGTTATCATGGGTGTGAAATTCATAGGTGCAGATGGTGGATTAAGATATCCCAGGCTGGACCAGTGCTATAAATCTCCACAGCAAAATTGAGAAACCCATTTTGATAAGGAACATATTTTTGACCTTCTATAAAATTTTATAATGTAAGTTTTGCTGGATTAATAAATTCATACAAGTTAAAATTTTCATTGGTTTCATGAAAATATCAAATGTATCAAATATTGTGATGTAAATAATAGAATACAAGTATGTCATATGGTGAGTAAGAACAGTGAGTGGGAAGAGAATGTACCTGAATAAAATGATTCCTTTTTCTATTACTATATGTCTTGCATTTTACATGCATAACACATTTCAAGACAGTAGTTTCCAGGATAAATATAACCCATTCCCACTAATGATGAAGTTATGAGACTTGAGTCTAGGTCACCAACCAAGGGCATAGAGTAGAATGAAATGATAATGTTGTCTTCTACCTTCAAAGGAAAAAAAAATTTCTTCAGTCTTACTTGGTTTTGTCTTATATTTTGTTTTCTAAAAAAATTCATATACCAAATAATATTTAGTATATGAATACGCTACATACCTTTTATTTTCCTGTTCTTGCTAATTTTGAATATTATATGCCTGCATTTTCCTGTACTTAGAAACAATATAGTCATATTGACCAGCATACTTAGCTTTTAATAAATAATTATTAGTCCTTGGACAAGGTATTATAATCAATTAAAATTATAATAATTAATGAATGAATCACTTCAAAAATTACAGTTTTGTGTCACAATATTTGGGAGTGTAAGGGTATTTACAATTGTTAATTTTTTACTAATAATTAACTAAATTAAAATAAACCAGTTAATTTTCATTTTCTTCATAAAAGTAGGACTTCCCTAAAACATTTACTGTATTAAAATATATACCCAAAGACACCCTCACACACAGTATATGCCTATATTTTTGCATACATATTTTAGGGATAGTTCATGATATATAAAAATATTTTAATTATCAGTAACATACAAAATTGCCCTAAACATTCAATGAATTGAGAAAAATGATAAATAATGTGCTACCTCTCAGTCACTCACTGAGAAAGATCGCATATATAATGACCAGTGGAGAAAGCATGTTGACTAACAGTCTGGCTTACTAGATAAGGACGTAGTCCCTCCTTCACCCTTTTATCATGTAGTCCCTAAATACTAAAGGGAGTCACCTCAGTAATGTTTCTCAAAGGCTAAATAATGTACTTTATGTGGCTTTATGGAAAAATTTTCAGTTCAATTCCCTGTATTTCTGCAACAGATACAAATAAATCAGTTAATAAATTTTCTACCAGTTCAGAATTTTTTCAATTATTTAACACTATGTAAAGATTGGCCATCAACTTCTTTTACTCTTTAATAAACACATTCTGCCAATTCTTCCTTCACCACAGAAGAAGTGGACTTGGTTGTATTCACAGGAAGAGCCACTTTTGACAGATTTGCTGATGGTGTCAGCAATGGTCACAGGCTTGATGGACAGCCACAAACCTTGTGATGGCCCAGCTCCTGCTAATTAGTTGTTTGACGCACTCTGTGTGCCACAGTCTCAGTCTTACCAGCCAAAGACATCTTTACCATTCAGAATGACAGCTGTGATACAGCTGTTTGTGGAGAGAATGGAGTACAGAAAAAGAGGGAACCATAGAGCCTATCATCAGAGGTTTGTGAAGATAAAACAAACAAACAAAAACCCCAATGGGTGGAATAAAAACAGTATAAATCTGTTGAATGAGTATAGAAGTCATGTTCATTCATAAAATGACAACGCATAATATCTGACTGTGAGAATTAGAGAAAAATACAGGTACCTCCCAAGTTCATTTTAAAGCAATTGAAGTTGCATCTCTTTTGATTAAAGTCTTCAAGCATTTGCTTGTGGAATTAACATAGTTGTGTAGAGTTGTTGGAAGTTTCTGCCCATGTCCATGGACACTAATGAGAAAGTCTTGTATTTGAACACTTGCAGAGTTCATGGTCATACCACATATAGAAATGGAAAAAAAAAATAGAACCTCCTTGTGATGTTTAGAAAAGTGTACTTACATTGAAGTAATAATGAATGAAGCTCTTTGCATTTATTGCTGAGTGTGAACTGTGAGATTCCTTTTTAATCACTATTCGAATAATCTATCTGATGGAAACTTATAGTACCAAATATTAGAAGTATATATTGAGTTAATTAATTAAGTATATATTGAGTTAATCTAATTAAGTTAAATATTTTTCACATAAGTAGTTCATATTATAAAATCCTCATTTTAGTTTCAAAACATCCAATAAAAATGCTTTAATGCAATAACTAATAATTTATATAATAACCAATCACAGACATGATTTGTAAATATGTTCTAAATTATGACCCATATTACAGAAATCATAACAATGAAATACACTTTTATGCTTGTAATGGCATCTAAATATTTATAAAATATAAATATTGTTATACTCTGATGTCATGTAATGATTATTTCAGAGGGCCTGAAATATAATATGTTGTGTCATCAAATTGGGTAATACCAAGGTAGAATTATAACTGGTCTTATCTGTTCTATAGCACAAGCAGATATAAGCAGAAGAATGTTAAACCAATTTTAAATGATTCAAATAACTCATCTATGCCAGTAAAAGATAATATAAATTACATAATTCAACTTTGACTTGCTTTTAGCTTTTACTTTTAGTAATTTTAAGTTTAAATATATTAAAACTTATTTACAAATGCAGGAAGCTACATGGAATTATTCTAATTATTGAGGAATAATTACTGGGACTTTTATCTTCTATGGATTAGGTTAGACAGTGCATTTATGTCAGAATATAAGTATACTGTATTTATTGAATACAAACTAAATCTTGAAAAAGAATAAGCAAACTGGGTGAGGCGGCACTTGTCTGTAATTCCAGCAGCTTGGGAGGCTGAGGCAGGAGGAACGACAGTTCAAAGTCAGCCTCAGCAAGAGTGGGGTGCTAAGCAACTCAGTAAGACCCTGTCTCTAAATAAAATACAAAATAGGGCTGGGGATATGACTCAATGGTCAAGTGTCCCTGAGTTCAATCCCCAGAAACAAAACAAAACAAAAAAAAAGAATAGGGAGAGGTCTTTTCTTTAAGTGCTATTTTTTCAATTGTGGAATTAGAAGAAATCAAGATCTTTCCTTATCTACAGAATTGTATATGAGAGTGAGAGAGGGAGAGAGAGAGAGAGAGAGAGAGAGAGAGAGAGAGAGAGAGAGAGAGAGAGAGAGAAAGATTCCCTATTCAGCAGATCCATGGTAGACTCTAAACCCGAACATTTTTGAGAAACTTTTCAAATCCAATGAGTTTTTTATGGGTGTGGACAGAAGGACTGAAGGCAGAGTTTTAATGATGCTTAGCAGGTCATGTAGCAAAATTAGTGTCTTGCAATCTGAGGATCAGGATGAGTGTTTTGGTCTTTGTTTCTAATGGAACAGAAGATAGAAAAATTCAGCAAATTCTGTAGGACAGAATAAGTTGGGTAGAATGGAAAAGAGTAAGGAGACAGAGAATAAGTGTGAAAACATAGAAGAGAATGAGAATGGAAAATACTATATCCTATGATGTATATAGTGTAGCCAAGTGTTATTTCACTTAAACTACTGGTTTACTTTACTATGCATGTGTGTTTATACTTTGTCACAGTGTGGACTGGCCATTGTGAGTCAAAATTGAAAGTTTGAAAACCAGTGGTAATGACTGTGGGTGTGGATCAGTGGCATAACGCTTGGCTAGGAAGTGCAAGACCCTAGGTTCAACCCCCTACCCAAAATAAATAAGTGAAAAAAAGAAAGGGAAGGAGGGAGGGAAGAAAAAAACAAAAAACACTGATTAAAAAAAAGTAACACATACTTACAACTTATCATTTATCAGATTCTTTTCAAAAGCACTTTTATTATACTAACTGCACTAATAACTCCTTGGGATAAAATCTGCAACTCCTTGTTTACAATTTAGTAGATGAGGACATAGAGAGCTACCTAGCACAAAGTCATCTTAGCAGATAAGGTGCTCTAAAGGATTCAAACCCAAATGGGCTGTGCTCTGAGTGACTAATCTATGATTACTGACAAAGATGGCAGCAAGTCCAGGATTGACACTAGCCTTCTGACTTTCAGTGCAATTCAGTACTGCTCTACTTCATCAGTTCCCTCCCTGCTAGGAAGCTCCAAATCCCAGAGAGCATTTGCTAACCTTGGTTTATTGAATCAGTTTTCTAGACTGAATGAGGTTAGAAAGGATTGCTATCAATACTTCCTCCTGGTGTTTCACAAATGAATTCCCATATAAATGCATTCAACACACATAAAGTAAATTAACCTATTTTCATTTGATTAACCCATTCACTTGTAAAGTTATATGACTAGAAAACCATATTCAAAGAACTGTTATACCGTATAACCCATTTTTGGTGAATACTGGTCTAGATCATGAATGATACCACATGTGAGGGTAATATGAGACTAGCAGAAAAATAAATCATTATTTGGCTAAATTTTTTATTTAATTTTTCAAAATGCCAACTTACATGTTTACATTATAAAATTGGAATAAAAGTAGTGGGAATGCTACAGGAAACTATTTAATAAGAATTTATTTTCTAGCTGCAGAAGATGAAAGTCCGCTAATGCCCCGGACTCATAATGTCCCATATAATTCTATACAGTGCCAGTTAAAGTCTGAGAAGGAGACAAAAAGCAACAGCCAAACCCCGCAGAAAAACAAAGCATAATGCATGCAGAGTTTATAATGAATTCTAAAATAATGAAGTTCACACATCTAATATATACTACATATGTGAGTTTAGCCCACATACAGAAATAGGAATTTTTTTAAAGCATACTTTGGAGAAGCAGCTTATACTCTTTCACATTTATCTCATAGTCTAATATGCCTATTCTGTGGGTATATAATTATTTCTATATTTTTGGCCTGGAAGCTAAGCTGCTTTGAAGTGTACTTTCTGGCTGAATTATCTCAATTTTAACTTGATGACTATTTAGGACACAACATGTATCCAAAAAAATGCCTATTACAAAATTTTAGCAAATCTCACATTGCTATTTAATTTCGAGTAATTTGTAAACATGCATTGTTTTTCCTAAAAATTTACAAGAGTTTTATTTTTGTTTTCAAAGTGGTGGCTGGTTTATTTATTCTTTTATTGACCTAGTTATATAAGAAGTCTTTTAAGCGAGACCATGGAAAATCTCAGCTTTCCCTGGGAAGGAGAAAGCAAAATGCATTTTGGCAAGTCTAATCTCCATTTTGAATATATCTAGAAAACAGTATATGATAAGTAATGTCTTAAATAAGACAACAATTGATACAAGAAGGAAAGACAAAGTTAAATTCTAAATATGGATTGGAAAATATATAAACTGTAGAAGCACATAGTGTAATGCTTTACAGCAATAAAAAAGAAAACATTGACATGTGCGAAAGCATAAAGAATCTCAATGGTGTTATGATAAGTGAACAAACAAACAAACAAACCACAGACACAAAAGGCTACATGCTGTGGGATTTCAGTTCACCGACATATTAGAAAAAGCAAAGCTATAGGGACAAAAATGAGAACAATTGCCAGGTGTTGGACTTGAGGGAAGATATTAACTACAAAGGGGCACAGGGGAATTTCAGGGGTGATATTGATGTCCCATAACTTGATTGTAATGGTGTTCTTAAAGGAAACTTGCACCACTAGAGTTAAAGAAGTAAGGGAAACTCTATTTAAGACTATTGTAATAGAGGACTGATGGGGAACCAGAAGTTCACTGAAACAGAAGGCAGGAGAATTTTTAAACTTTTGGATGCGAGTTAATGGAAAAGTACTGGATGACAATATAGTTGGTCAATATAGTTAGGTCATCTGAGTTTGCTAATTGGCTTTTATCATGGTGAATTCCTTGACTTATCAGGAAGACTAGGAGGTAGGGGCACTATCTTTCCTGATGAGTACATTTCAAAGGAATGGTTTCCAGGTTCTTCAGAAAGGTGATTCTGGGTTTTAAAAATGGCAAAAAAAAAAAAAAAAAAAAAAAAAGGTACATGTCAAGTAAGGAAAGAACTAATTTATAATTGCAAGTTTTCTGGATTAACCCATAACAAAAAGAAAGCCAGGAGCCTACAGTCAAGAAGAAGCCTGTCTAAAACTAAAGAAAGAAGTTTCATCAAGCTGAGCATAATTATCTGTCTTAGATTCCATGACTGTGCGTTTGTCAGAACTCATAGAACACCACTCCTAAAAGAGTGACTTTTACTGCATGCAAATCATAATTCAACAAACCTGACATTTAAAAAATTCAGCTGGGAAAAATGTCATCACTGACGCACAATGAAGGCGATGTAATCATGATGCTATGGAGAAAGGAAGAAATGAGGCTGCAGCCTCACCAGGAAGGAGTCTTTTTCCCTTCCACCTATGAAACACCCAACATCTTTCACTGGTGACATGAGAATTTATAAATCTAATTATTCCCAGGTATCAGAGATCAGTTCAGAATTACAAAATAAAGACCATAGTTGATAGAAATAATGTATTTCCTTATGTATCTTTCTGTTTACTGAATAGTTAAGAAAAGCAAGAAGCCATTACTGGGATGAAATGTACTTGATTAAATTCAATAAACAGATATATTGAAGTGCTATTCTCAAACTCACTGTATCCTCTGCTTCACAGAATTGGAGCTACTGTCCTTTTTATTTCCACCAGAAGTTGATGTACATAGTTAGGTAAGAAAAGTGTTTCAGCAGAAGTGAACTTTGCTTGATGGAATGTGTTTTTCAGAATGCAATAGTGCAGTGACAGAAAGAGAAAAGAGAGTGTCTAGCTGTTGACTCCTGTACTGCTGAATACTTTAATTCCAGAATCAGAGAGTATCTACTCTCTTTGTACTAGGGGTCAGAGGGCAGTCCTCATTTGTAACATGGAGTAAGCCGAAGGGGCTTTAGGATATAAGGAACTAAGATCTTCAGGGAGGCATGCTTTAAGTTTCTTACTAACAGGATTCATGAATTTCTTTCTCCCCTGTTTTTAGTTACTTTTTGAAAATACAAAAGGCTCATTTACCAGCACCTGTAGGAATGAACATCACAGAAACAATCAATCAACACAAATACTTTTCCTATGAGGCTCCCCAGTGACCTTGAGAAGTGTGACTAATGACTTAAAGGATGGAACAGGCAGAAGTTTTGTGATAAACAAAAAAAAAAAAAAAGTTTCAGCTGCATGATGAAGAGAAATAAAATGAAGAGAGCTAGATATATGTTTAGTTTAAATAAATCCAATAAATTCTATAACTGCTTTGTGCAGCCTTGGTCCTGGATCAGAAGTACTCAGCCTGCACAGTAATCATGACTTTCTCAATAAACCTCAGCCTGTTACGGTTCTTACCACATTTACTTTCTCAATACGATAGTACATTACAGCTATCTACTCGATTATGGTCAGAGTTCCTAGCAGTTATTGATAACCGTACCATAGACTTTATATCTCAACCAGCACAGGCATGAGGAAGGCAATCAGAACAGTGAAATTTCTAACCTGGATATATCTTCCTGAAATTCAAAGATGATGACTCATTTCTACAATTGAGCTTGTGATTCTCACTGTGGCAAAACTTCTCGTGTCATTTTTATTTTTAGTTCTTTGGCACAATTATAGAAAATTATGATAGGAAAATCACAGCTCCCAAAAGGAGGAGCAATGACTGTTTTTAAGAATTCCAAATGTTGGAAAAATTCAAAAAAGTGGTACAATGCATTTCTTGGTGGAGAAAGGCAGATACAAATTTGTTTACTAAAAAAATGAAGCAAAATTGCAAGATGGTTTTAATTTACCTTTCCCCTGCTCCACCCTTTCTTTCTGTATCCTGCCTTCTATTCCCTTTGCCTTAGTTACTATAAAAAAATGTCTATGCTTAAGGCCTACCTTCCTCTTCAAAAGTCTCCTCTCAGTATTTTGTGTTCATTTTCTGAGTGTGCAGCAGAGCTAAGTTAGATGAATATATGGTTGATGAAACTGACAATTTTAAGTAGCTGGTCTCCCACTTACCTTTCACTGAGATGCAAGTGAGTAAAATGAATTAGCATAACAGCCAGAGGTGTTTGCAAGCTGAGTTCACAGAAACCATGCCACAGTGATTTGATGTATTAGAGTGACTTCTCAAGAACCACAACATATGGGGCCAACATTTCAGAGCAGTACCTGTATTTTAATGAATCATTACAATCCACATTATGCATATAGTTCTTCCTTAAGTTATAAGCAAAATGGTGCCTATTAGGTCTGCAATCATAAAGTTTTTTCATATATTCTTGTGAACTTTTTCATATATCTTTCTATATTCATTAGAAAAGTGATACATTTTACAACTAGGAATTCAGTAATTTTAGCAATAGGGGTATGCTAAATGTTTGCTTCTATTTCAGCACCTAATCTATTTAAAAACTTAGAGACAGTATGAAATAAAGATAAGAATGGAAGATCTAGGTAATAATCTAGCATAACCCTTGCAAAATAGTAACTTCTGAGTATATTAGTAATTAATATATTAATACAAATATAATTACTACTTAAGTATGGCAACAGCTAGTACTAATAGTTTTTTAGTGAGTTCAGATTATTATGAATACATGATATTTCTGAGGGCACTCTGTACTTGCAAATCTGTACATTCATTATTTGAAAGTTTCCAACTGCCTTTACTAACATCCCTCTATTACACAAATACTCTCATGTTTCCTTTCCTACTTAATGTTTGCTAAAAAATGTCTGCTGTAGAAAATAGAACATAGCATTTTTTTTCCAGGGCAGAATGCTCCGCTCCGTTTTTAATGCATGAGCAGGCGTTTTGGTTCATTAAGCTCAGTGGCACTGATAGTAAACTAAAGAGGAATGAAAGGAAGAGGACTGAAATACCATCATCCCACTAATGATACTGAAGCTGCTCAGCTTTATTGGGAGTTTGCCCAGACATCCACTAATAGAAGGCTTGGTCCAGGATGTGAACTTGGTATTAGAGTGCCAACATTGCAGATCAAGAAAAGGAAAAAAAAAATTGCTAGAAGAATGTCTGGAATAATTTAAGGAATTATCCAAAATAAGTGTGTGTGTGTGTGTGTGTGTGCGCGCGTGCACATATGTGAATGACTACATTGGTAGGTGGGATTGAGAGAAAAAGGGTGAGAGCACAATAGAATAGAAATAAGACAGAATAAATGATGGAAGTGGGAAGTATTCAGTTACCTAAAGACTGTTTTGAATAAGGAGTCACAAGGATTTAGGTATCTCAGAATGTATGAACTGGAGAATATCCAGACTGCTCTGTGTTACTTTTGTATTTAAAGCATTTAGTTCTTGAATGTTAAATAATTTCGGACAAAAGTGCCTCTCTTAAGCGGGGACTAGAATACATGGCACTTCAGATACCCATACACTTCCATATCGCTGCTATTTAGGTATTTACTAGCACTTACTTACAATAACTAACATTATTATTTCCTTTATAAATGAATATTATTGTTCCAGTTTACCCCTGTACATGAGGGAGCAAACAGAAATGTGCCCTTTGAAACTGGAGGGAAGAAAACAGATTCTCTGTTCAAATTGGGCCTATGCCCAGTTTGAACAGAGCATCACTCAGCTAGCTGGGGATGGCAGCTTTCGTGGCCTCTGGCTAACACAAACTCCTCAGTGGCTTTTCAGAGCCACTTAGAATCAAGTTCCAGCAGGCTCAAAGTAGAAGCTGCAGCTGCAGACACTGAGGAACACCTATATGGTCCTAGACGCATGCTCACTGGCCCCATTCTGAGTTCCTAATTTTGTGTTTATTTTGTGCTGAAATCAGAGGTTGCAGAAAGGGACATTCTTCTCACCCTTTTTCCCATCTTTTTTTTTTTTTTTTTTTTTTTTTTTTTTATTAGCCCTCAGAGTAAGATCAACCTTTTGGAAATTGCTCAGGTATGCTCTGAGATACAGAGCAAAGATTGGACTCAGTGACATCTTTGCCCTTTAAAAAACTCAGAGCTAAACACAGAAGTCCTTTTTATAAATTTAATGGTCTGATAAAAGCAAATGAATCAACAGAACAGAAACAGTAAGAAGGCCAGGTTTGATCACTACCTGAATTCATACTGGACATTTCAACAAAGTGTAAGAATTGATCCATGGTTAAAGCTTTTATTGCAGAGAGACTTAGCTACAGAGATAAAAAATGGTACTTTTTTAAAAACTATACTAAGAAGATGCTATAAGGGGAGGGCATGGAATATATGGAAGCAATGGGAGGAAATCCAGCAGAGATGTCCATAGTAGAAATACATTTTTAAAGTAAAAGTTTCATGAGAAGGAACTATAAACTATTTCTGGATCCAGGGTGGTCACACTCAGCAGAAGTCTCCATTTACTACCTATGTTATTGTAATTCCTTTAATTTACTTCAATTTTTATTTCTACATACTTCAAAATAAATATAGAGGAGAAATTAAGTGTTCTTATTAACTAGGAAACTAAAAGGCCTTTATAAAACTAAAAGCCTCTTGGAAATCAGGAACATCAGGTGTGAATTAGAATGTTAGTTGGCTTGACAAGGTGTAATTCCTCTCTCCCTTTCTGACCTGTTGCTTGTTCATCCAATGTTATGCTGAGAAAGTTTTATATTTCTGAAAAGATAACTGATTAAGGAAAAATCTTATACTTTAATGCAAACAAAATCTTGAAGAAATTGTACAACACAAAATGTTGTTTTCTAACATTATGGCTCATTCAGAATATCACAGATAATTAAACAGATTCTTTAACTATTCAATTTAACAAATAAACTGTTCATTTTAATAATGTACCAGTACATTGCTTATCTACTATAGACAGATATTTTCCTGGACACTTTGGGGATATACATACATTGAGTTCCTAACTTCTATGCCTTAATTTTCTAGAGCTTGAGACTGATCTTACACACATACCTATATTGCTGTACTTGATATATATACAAATATATATGTATGTATATATTACAGTGTGTGTATATATCTGATATATATTTGATATATATATACATATATGTAATATATTTTATGTGTGTGTATATATATATATACACACACACAATGTAATATGGCATTAAAGGGCAAACAGGATTTGAAGATAGCTTGATCAGGGCAATATATCAAAAAACAAATCATGGAAAGAGTGAGATTTGAGCAGGGCCTCAGAGGATAATAGGAGAACTACCAGGACCTTAGTAAGCTCATCAGCAAAGAATACTGCTGGAATGCAACAGTCTAGGAATAAGGGATAGGGAAAGTGAAAGGTATGAGATGGGGCCATTTAGTGACTCTTTGATGCACAGGCCCACAGTCAGCAGAAGTAAATGTAGATTAGTGATACTGCTGATATGAATTGGAAACCAGAAATGATTATCAAAGTCTTTTTGAGATAGGCAGCAACATGAGTCTTTAAAAATATTTTTATTTTGGAGAGAAGCAGCACAATGAAATTTGTCTTTTTTGCATGTGTAATTCACAAAACTTCTCATAAAGGAATTTTCCCCTTTCATAAAGTGATGTTTTAAGAGCAGGGAAAGAAGAGGATATAGCGTAGACAAATGTTTGTATCAATTAGGTTGATGTGACCCTCTTCCTTTATTTTCCTTTCCCCCTCTTTAAAGCCCTCCCTTTTTTTTTTTTTTTTAATTACTAGCATGTACTAATTATGCATATTTAAGAGGTTCAATGTGATATTTCAACACATGCATATGGCATACACTGATCGAGTCTGGCCTCTTTCCATACCCTCTTCCCTACCTTTAGTAATCACTAGTGTATTCCAGGTCCCTCCCTCCCTTTCTCTCTGCTCCCCCCCACCCCCAAACTCTCTCTCTCTTTTCCCTTCCCCCAACTTCCTTTAACTTTCACAAATGAGAAAGAACATGCAGTACTTATTTTCTGTGATGGTTTATTTCACTTAAAATGATGTCCTCTCATTCCATTTCATTTTGCTACAAATGACAGGATTTAATTCTTTATGTTAAATAGTATTCCACACTTTCTTTTTCATTCATTCACCAGGCACCTAGGCTGAGTACATAACTTAGGTCTTGTGAATAGTGCCACAAGTATGGTATTGCTTTGATATGCTGATTTCATTTCTTTTGGCTATTACCCAGAGGTGGCCTTCTTTCTATTTGAATACCTGGAAACATTGTAAACTTGATAGTTACAAAAACATTTATTTTACCTATGGCCTGGTTAACTACTGTTATGAAGTCAACTAATAAAAAATATTATAATGAAGAAAACTCAGTCTAGCTTTGGTATTCTTATGCTCTTTCTTTATAACCTTCTTCCAAATGAACAAATTACTACCAACCCATTCTCCCAACACAAATCCGCAGAAATCAGCAAATTCACAGAATTTTTTCAGTACTTATTGGATTACCTGGTGAGTGCAGCATGTTATACTCACACAGATCAACACGAGAGACAAGAATGAAATGAAAAAGAATGATATAATACTTACTATATGATAGATGCTGTAGGAACACAAAGAAAGCAAATGGATTCTGATAAAGACCAAATCGAAGGACCAGTTGTGGGGAATAGTTAAAGTGGTGATTGGGAATTCAGCAGAAGAGCACTTAGAAGCAAAAAACCCTGAAGGTGGAGGGAGCAGCAGGTTAGGGTGTAAGCAGCACTTGTGTACAGGAGGAGCTGAACTTCTGGAGCAACTGGAATAAGTTCTTCCCAAGTAAGGCCTGATGACAGGACTTTCTGGGGGAAAAGCAACAGTAGCAAAACAAATGAAAAGTTCCAGTACAATGAAGTTAATTATCTAAACCTTCAGATTTCTTTCCTGGAGGACTTCTTTATCCCTTTAATAAACCAATGTGACTCATTATTCTTCTATAAGCTGATTCATTTGATGAATATTAGTTACCTCAAGAGGTGATTAACGTGACTAGTGCTCATGGAACACATGACCATGAAAGCAGGCTTGAGTGCCCTCAGTCAACAAATAAAACGTGACTCTCTTGTTAGAGAAAGAGAGATGGAGATCTTTCAAGATTCATTAGATACCTCATACTGGGGCACTTTCTTTAAGGAAACTCACAACACAACAAACACACACACAACACACACATACCCACACATGCACATGTTACTGCTTATTATACATTTGACTATACACCTGTTATACCATAGACATAATAAATATATGAGTTAAAACAGTCTAAGTCATTATGTAACTTACAGCTACGTTCAAGTTTTACAAAGGAGTTAAAAGATTATTTCTACTGCCTGAAATAACGGAGCACTTGTGGAGCAGGTGGCATTTGATCAGAGACTTAGAGGAGATGTAGGTGTACATAAAGGACTTTCCAGGAAGAGGGAACAGAATGGATCAAAGTCTGTCCAGAGCTTCAGAGGATGGTAAGGAGACTTGGCTCAACTGAATGTGTATAGTATATGTTGAAAATTAAAGATGATAAAAAGAGTTTAATCATATCTAGAGACTGAAGGACACCAAGTGTCATAAGGCATTTAAAAGTCATTCTATAGATACTGCAAACTTGTAAGTTGGTGAATTATGATATCATCATGAGAAGAAACAAACTTTGAGGGACTTCCTGAGGTTAGCATCATTTATCTTCAATTACAATACTGTGGGCAGATATATCTTATGTACTGAAGTATTTTGTTGGTGACAGTTTTAAGATCTATCTATCTATCCATCTATCCTCTTTTAAGGGATTTATTTGCCCTTAATTTGTACAATAACAAAAAAAAATAGTTGCCAATACCTTGTTTTTAAACCAATGAATAAATTACTTTTTAGAATCTGTTTCTTTAATCCGGTTTAATAATATACAAAATTAAGCAAATATTCATTAGTCTAGATGAAGTCATACCTATATATGCAACATTTTGAGAACAATTATACACTGTGTACTCTGGATTTAAATATAAACAGTTTACAGTACAGACAGAGAAATGCAGGTTGCTCATCTTCAGTAAATGAAATGGAAAGAAAGCCAGATGAATGGGACAATTTGGAAGGACAGAGAGAAAGTATAAGCACTGCTATGCTGTCCAGTGTCCTTGCCTCACTGGCCAGGACTGGACTGACACATTATTTGTGGAGTAGAAGTACATTGAGGAAATGCCAGACACATTATGACCACCTGCAATTTCAATTTAGAGAAGAGAAAATGTTTTTTAGATTTTTAAAAATGTTAACCAGTTTCTCAGTGTCACATGAGATAAATGTTATTTTCATAAGTGATAATGTTTCCACCAAGAGAATTTCTGAGGAGTCAGTGTTCCAGATAGAAAATTACTTGCTTTTGCATTTGGTGACTCGACTTCCTACCTCAAAGCCTATATTCAGTAAGTTATGTTTTAGACAAGTATAAATTTGTTTTTAAGGATGGAGTGAATTTTATATATTTATAGTTTATACATAAAATGATGTAAATACCGATTTAAGAATAGCCCATGTATTTTTAAAGCATTGTTCATGATTATCTTAGATAAACCTGTAAAACAATCATAATTTATCCACCTGTAACGTTGGAGATATTTCCTTCCCAAAAGTCCACGGATGCATTTATTTCTTTCATTTTGCTATATTTCTATGGTTATGAATTCAGTAATATGCACAGCTTAGGTATTATAGAATGCATTATGAAACAATCCTGGAACTTTAAGACTAGAGTGCCAAAAAATAAATATTATTTATCCATACCTGGCATAAGAATTTTTAAAAGATTATTAATGTTGCTTTATTTATAAAATATTCTCAAGTAATATGCTTCAAAATGACATATTGTTATATATTTCCTAGTAATAGAAGCTTCCTAAATTGAAATAACAAATAATAATATTCTTCAAATAGCTTCATTTAGCTGCATTTAATAGATATTACATAGATGATCTTCTCACTACTACTAATTATACAAATATATATATATCATGTATATGTAAACTATTTTTCATGAATTTTCTCATTTAAAACTCAAAGAATATTAAAATCCCCATTTTTGACAGAGGAGACTACTGAGATAACAAAAGGTATAGCAACAGCAGAATCAGTGTTGAGATTTGAATTGTAACCCCAGGAACAATTGTTAACACAAGATCATACTCAACACCATCAGGTATTTACAGACTACTGAATTGATTAATGTATTAAATTATTCTGACAAGTTAAGGGAAAAAGCTGAATATATTCCATTCCAGTCCATTCCATTACACTGTCCATTACATGCTCTTTATATGTCAATTAAAAATTGTGAGTTAATCCTTCTCATGTACAGAAAATTTTTTTTTCTTGTGTAGACCTAAAAAGGTGATCAGTCCTTGAGATAGTTTGAGATCATTAAGGTTATTCATATCATTACTATGAAATAATGAAGTACAAAGGAACCTGAGAAAGATTCCTGAATAAAATTAGATATTTGGGGCTTTGAATATGTCATTTTTCTAGTTCAGCAATGTAATTTTTTTGCTTTTCTGCCATTTTTCTGTAGCCCAATGGAGTTTTGATGTCTTTTTGCTAATGATTGCCAGTTTTCAATTCCTGAGAGAAGACCATCTTATTTGAAAGGCACTTGTCTCATCCTTCATCAATTCTGTATTTTGGAGTTGCTGCTGTCACAAGTGATGATGTCTGACATTTGAACTTCATAGGATGATTGTACCCAGGGGCTTTGGAGGCAGCTGTGTTTGGTGTCTCATGGACATTAAAAGTAATGCCCTTGCCGTCGCTTCCTAACGAACTACTAGTCATATAGTAAGAACCATGAATCCAACCAGTGTTTTATCATTATTCTACTTACTTTGATTTATTTTTCAGTATTTCAATAGCACAATGCAGCCAACCTCTTGTTTGTTCTATTCACTACAGCTATGCATTGAGTTGAGTGCTTTGCAGCTATTTTTCTTTTAATAATAACATTTCCTTTCTTCTCTGGTATCCTGGAGCATTTTTTGGATTTGCTCATATTCCTTCTGTTTGTCTTTTGATTCCAGGATTTGTTTGCATTCATTTGTAATAAACTGATTTTTTTTTTTGTATTCAAGCCAAGCCTCTTAAATTATCTAAATGTGTCAGTAAGTTCTAGAGGATGTCTTATTTCATTTCCTGTTCTGCTTAATTTTATAGTATTAGGAATTGTGCAACCTATTGTAAAACTAATTTGAATAATTTCTTATTCAATTACACTTTTGATGTGTTGTCTTACAAATGCATTTTTGAGATTTCCTTTCATGTTCCCTTCCTGTCTCTATGTCTGGGCAGAAGGAGAGAGCCATCTTTTGTCAGAGATCTTTTAGTTGAGGTTATTTTTAAAATGAGCAAGGTGGGAAAATGGACTTCTTTCATTTCATGCTACTTACACATAATTAATCTTAAATTGCCACTTGATATTTGACAGTGCATTACTTCTTTTCCAAAACTACTGTGCCATCTGTAGGGATGTGTATATGTGTGTATCTTACAAAATGGGGAAAAGCAATGATAATTGGTAGCCAACCACTGGGGACTACAAGGAAAGCAAGCATGTTCATTTTGCGGAGCTCTCTCATTTTTAGGCATATTGTTTTGTAGCCATCTATTTTCAATATATGAATACATCTCAGAATGGAGGCTGGTCTATGACTGTTGCCAAAGCAATTATGTAGCCAGCTGTAAAATTAGCTTAAGATTTGTACTTGTCTGTTTTTCTGCCACCCTAGAGAATTCCTCCATGTGATTTGGAGACTGTGGATTCCTACTATTCAATTTGACACAATTCAAAAGAGAAGAAACATAATTAATAATTGTGAATTATATATATAATATATATGTATAAATGTAGCTTATACACACACCTCTCTGTATTCATTTGCCTTAGAATAAATCACTGCTTGCCACACTTTTTAAATGAGCTCCCAGCAAATCTTCTGATTTCCAAAATGACCATCTTCTCTTTCACAAGAGACGTTTTACCCTCAAAACAACATTGCTACTGTTTCTATAGTGATGCTTCCTCCCTGTTATGCTGAATGAGAGTGCACCAAGGTCCTAGGTTCTCTACACCAACTCCTGCATCCCCCCATTTGCTTTCTGTGCACGTGATGCTCTGTCCAACTGTAAGTGGACATCCACTGTAAAAGTAACAAACAAACACTGAAGCTGTCCTTCCTGTTTTTGCTTCTCCTAGACTCTGTTCTTCAGTTGCTGATCTCTGCTTTATTACACTTTAAATCCACCCAAACTCCTCCATAATCACAAATTCCTAATGGTTTAGTGTCTTGTAAAGTATCTTTGTTTATAAATGAATTTTTCTTATACTTTTTTTTAAAGTCCTAACATGTAAAAATTGTCAACTGTTTGTTATTCCTTGTTTAGGTCTACAGATGCTGAAATTCAGTTACAGATTTTACCTCTCCACCATCACACCTAGCATCACACTCTGCAAAGATACAGTTAGATTTTCAAGGCCTAAATGCAAAATGTTTTTCTTATTAATTCTATTTTTTAGTTGGTACTACTGCTTTTACATTCAACATGTCTGTGAATTTGATTGCCCTTACCCCTCTCCCTATTTCACTCTCTGCATCTTCTTTTTACCCCTTCAGACCCGTCATTATTTTTGTATCTTTCACTATCTGAGAGAATTATTTCTGAACGTTTTAGACATTTCCTAGATTGAAGACTGATGTCAAATGCTCATCAAGGAAAGGAGAGGATTAGATTAAAAGTTTTGTCTTCTCTAGTTTTCTATCTGTGTTTAGCAGGTTAAAAGTTAATTTAAGCACCATTAAGGTGAAGGAACTGGTGGGAGTCATTGAAATATGGGAGCGGGTGCTGTTCTTTACTGAGTTCAGAAGAATACAGTGCCAGATAAGGTATTTTAATTCACAGGAGCCACCCACCAGAAAAAAGAAAAATGTAGGTTCTAAGGAGTTGAAGAATATTTTCTCCTCTATGAACATCAAACATGGGGTATTTGAAAGAAGCAGTGCAATGAAGATGTGTTTCCCAACTGAGGAGTTGGTTTAAACATAAAACTGAAAGATGCCTAGAGGGAGAAATGGGAGAAAAATGATCTGATTGCCTTCGCACATCTCTGAAGCTTGAAATGGGCAGAAAGGCAGGCACATTTTCCCAGAGGAACCCCCTAAAGAAAGCCTGTTCTGAACCTGGTGATGCCAAGGCTTATCATATTCTCTAATCCTTTGGCCATTTCTGATTCAGGGTTCTCCTGTAAAACTACTTCACCAAGTTTGAGAGGCTTAGGTGAAAAGTCAGAGCCTTCTGGAGAGAGAGCAATCCCATGTTATTCAGATTTACCTTTTCTTAAATTTTGCTTCCTGTTAATTCTGTTATTACCTACTTATACATTGTCACTTGCCCTTTTCAATGAAAATGCATTTTAAAGACACATATTTGACTTTCTTATCTGTGAACTTATTTCATTTTTAAAACTTTGACTAAGATTTTTCATATACATTGTTTTATTTAAGCTACTCAAATAGATCTGTAAGTAGTTATTGTTTTTTTATATATAGATTATAATTACTACCACAATATGTAAGAGGGTCCATTGTCAAGTGTTGAGAGCTGTCTGAATTTTAGGATAGTTTTCTAAAGACAAAAAAATTCAAGAAATTATTTTGAAAGATGTCACCATATTAGTAGAAATATTACTCGTGAACTTCTCAAATTTTTAAGTTTGTGTTTTGCTTATTCATGTTTAAACCATTTGATTTTTAGAAGTCTCTCTTTTCTACTGATTTCAAAAATAATTTATATAGTAATACCTTAATCATTTTATTTATTTATTTATTTACTTACTTATAGTACTGAAAATTGTACTCAGTGGAACTCTACCACTGACCTATATCCCCAGGCCTTTTAATTTTTATTTTGAAATGGGGTCTCAGTTGGTTGCTGCAGCTGACCTTGAACTTGGAATCCTTCTGCCTCAGTATCATTATTCATTTTTAATTTGACTGCTAATTAATCTTAGACACTACACTTAACCTAAAATCATCTATAACGACCATGACTATAGAACAGAAACAAAAATTAAGTAATATCAAACACTAGAGAAACTGACATTTCTCAAAATTCACCCTTCTAAAAATTAAGTTCCATCAGGATTTTTATTGACATCAACTGAAGAATTGCATTTTAATTTAGAGTCAAGAAATAAAATTTAAATTAGCAGTATGAAACTTGATGCTCTGTGCCTTTCCCCTTCTTCTAAGGCAAGGTTATTTGTTATGCCATGCTTCCATTTTTAATTGGCAATAACTGAGAGTCTGATCTGTAGTTATGGCCTTATTTTTATACTGAGAAAGACAGATGCACAATAATTGAGTAATCTTTTTTTTTTTATTTCCTTACTCTCAAATTCTTGATGCATAGTATTCACTTTAATTCACAGTACAAAGTCTAATCAGTTCTGGTCATTGGTTTAAGTAAGTTCTGGCAATATTTTAGTGAATAACTTTATCAACTACTGAACACTGTGATAACTCACATGAGGCATTTATCAAGTCATCATTCATGTGATGGCAAGACAGGAAAGCAGAGTTTACAATGAAGACATTTAATGCTTTAATGAATTGTTTTGGTGATTAACAATATCTAATTTTAAATCCAAACTCAACTTTATAAAAAATAGAGATATTAGAATTGGCTGCCTTTCAAGAGAAAGAAAGAACTTTAGGGCCTGGCATGCTGCCTGATACATAACATGTGTTTATGGTACAATATTTAGGGAGAATTAAAGTATATACTGTAGGTCCCCCAAGTTATCCCATAACTGTATAACCTATGGATTCTAGTATAAACAAATATGAAGGGGTCATTAGCCTTTAAACTCTCTACAGAGCTTCAAACTCTTAGCAGAAAATTACAAATAAATTAGGAATTCTACTTTTTTGAGTCTGGTTAACAAACATATGGGATTATATAAGAAAAGACAGGGTAAAACGTGATTCTTATGGTAAGTGGGAACGTTTCCCTAGTTGACATTTAAAAATACATAGTGCAGTTCTTTTCACTGAAATAGACACTGGAATGGAAACTGCCCAAACTCTCTCATGTAGAAAAGAAGGAAAATGCTAAAGCAGCTCCTTACCCTATACTTTATATGCTTGGTGTATCTGGCATCATGTGTTTTCAATGAGAACCCACACGCATTAGTGTTTACTAAGCAGCAGGATGCACAATCTCCTACTGCAGTTCATGGGAAGGCAAGCATAACATATGCTTGACTATTCCACAATAATTTATAAGAAGATGCATGTAGATCTATATCTAATATGAAATTAATTTTTGCCCTCATGTACACAGAGTTCTGTAACCAGATTTTAACACAGTGGTTTGTGATATTGTAATCCCTCATTCGTGAGCCATGTGTTTGAATTATGGTTCTTGAATTATCAAAGTCATCTTGCTGTTTGAAGGCTGCTGGCATTGTATTTGAAGAAGTTTTATAATCAAGACTAGCACCTTTAGGGGAGATGTTGATATTATCCCTGTAAGGGGGTACAATAGATGTTAGTTGGTGGCTTGAAACCAATTTTATTTTTATATTTCATGTATTTACGGAACAAGCATTATTGTCCACAAAATACTAGAGTTCTTAGAAATTCTCTCTCTCAGTCTCTTTCCACCGCCCATCCTTCTCTCTCTCACACACACATAAACACAGGTGGATGTTTTTTAATTTACAATCTATTGTCTGCCTACTTAGCTCTAAAATTCTAATACAAAAAGAATAATTCAATGAGCTTCAAAAGTATGAAATACTTTAGCAATTTTATTAGAGAGAATTTAATACCTAGGGAAAACTTCAAACCTTCAGATGCATAGTGTAATGAGTCTTTATCTAGTTAAATGAGTCTTATTCACTGTTGTAGCCTCAAAACAATTATACCAGTATGTTCTTCTGAGCACCTATCGTAAGGCAGATATTCCCTAGGTATCCTCATTGATCTCATTTACTTCTCTTAGCTTGATAATATTATAATTATCACCACATTATAGCAATATAAAGTGAAAGGAGTTATATACAATTTTATTATCATGGAACATAGCACTGCCCCGTTTGAAGAATAAAGGAACTTTGGATAGTGTAGAGGAAAAAGAGGTGGGAGGGGGTGGGAATGGAAAAACAGTAGATGAAACAAACATCGTGTTTTATTTTTATTACTGACTTTGGTAAAGATCCACAAAATATGTTTATCTTATCTGCACATAGTGTGAAGTCAAATCTACAAGGTGGATGACAGAATCAGGGTAAAGAAAAATCTTAAAAGTGACTAGAATTTTTTAAGAAAACAGATTTATAAAACAGTTTTATATTATTGTTCAGCATATAAGTTAAAGTCAAGGAGAAATATAAATAGAAATTCATTTGACCTAGATTCTCAGTGAAAAAAAAATGATAAGATTTGGAGGATTAAATTGATTATAATCTATTGGAATCCAGGAGGTTTACATTGTCATTTAAAATGATATTGTCTTGTTCAGGTTCTGGGTTAAGGAATTTAATTATGTGAGCGCCCACCTGTATTTTGGGCTGGTCAGGTTTCAATTCACTTCTTGACATTAAAGTTTCAAGTAGGCATGGCTGCAGTGAACTGTATACAATGCAGGAAGTCTTAGAAGCAATTGGGCATCATTTCCTGTGGCAGCCAGGTGTATCCAGAAAACAAGAAGCCCTGGGAAGCCAGCCATGGGAGTTCGGGAGGAGCTATGTTTGTTCTGTTTATCTTCAATATCTAAAAGATTATCTTGAAGAACTGGAGTGAGCAAATCTATGGCATTCGCTTCCACAAGTGTATAGACATGAGGAGAAAAGCCTGACACATTAAGAGAAAAATCTTTAAAGTATAGAAGAACTGCTGCACAATGGAACAGGTTGAATTGATAAGTAATGAGCTTCTTTTCCTTAGAAATGCATTTCTCATATTAAAAGATAAATTGGATTATTTGACATTCACTGTTCCTTGAAGCTGGAGATTTTGTACTTAAAATGTGGAATGAAATAGTGAGAGAAACTCACTTATGCATATTTAAAGTGTATAAAATGGCATTCCTCCTGTAATTTAATCTTTATTTTCTAACATTTTTGTATGTAGTATGGCAACATTTCATAGCAAACAATTATAAGAAAATCTACTGTCTCATGAATGTTTGTTTACTAAAAAAATACTTTCTAATCAGACACAGGTTAGGTTGGTTTGATTTTTTTTCTTAACTTCTCTTTTTTCTCTTAACTTTTACTGAAAAAATGGTAAAAAGGATAACAGAATGGTTTTTATAATATGTAAAGGTAACTTAAAATGCATCTATCTTCATATTGAGATTATGTATTAGTTGTTAGAACTCATGTTTTTGACTCATAATTCTGAAAAAGAATCTATTTATAATCGTTCATAAGTAAGTGGTATGACATATCTCTAATTAGCCTGTGTGTGTTGCCATCATCCATTCAACCACTTCTAACCATTAGTAATAGATATTAATGCTCAAAGTCTTTCTTTCTTTCTTTCTTTCTTTCCTTCCTTCCTTCCTACCTTCCTTCCTTCCTTCCTTCCTTCCTTCCTTCCTTCCTTCCTTCCTTTCTTTTTTGTACCAGGCATTAAACCCAGGGGTACTTAACCACTGAGTCACATCCCTAGTCCTTTTTTTATATTTTATTTAGAGACAGGATATCACTAAGTTGTTCAGAGTCTCACTAAGTTGCTAAGGCTGGCTTTGAACTTGTGATCCTTCTGCCTCCGCCTCCTGAGCCACTAGGATTACAGGTGTGTGCCACCATGCCTGGCTTGCTCAAAGTATTTCTGACTTCATGAGCATATTGTCAAACTGGTCAAAGTGTTTGAATTTAACTGTTTAATTTTAAAGACTTGCAAGTTGAATCCCATGGAATTTGATCCAGAACTGTTTAAACATCATACTGGCTTTCACACATATATTTCATTTGGCCTCACCGAAAAAGGTAATATAAAGAAAATGAGAAATAATATTTTAAGAGAATAAATATACATAAAAGATTTAATTTTTAAAAGGCTCTAAAAATGTCTTACTAAACTCTTCTTTGTGCTGTTTGGGGGGTTTTTTGTTTGTTTGGTTGGTTTTTTCTTTTGTTAATTTGTCATGCTATTTTTTCCCAAGACGGTTTTATGGAGAGTTGCTCTATAGGTAAAGCGCCTCCAAACATTGTGTGTACGGTAGATAATAAGCATGGATGTAGGCGCAGCCAGATATGGGCAAATTACCTAAAGTTTTATTCATTAAATTTAGAATTCAAAAAGATATGTCAAAATTCTAGAGGAGAAAAAGAAGCAGATTCTTTTGTTCCCTTGTGAATTGACTCATTAACCCAGTGAACATAACTTACTTGTGCAATTCTTGTTTGAGAAAAGATGTTGCACATAGTGGAAGCCATATCTCACTCTCTTTAAGTCAAATATTTGAAACACATCAAAGCTTAACTAATTTTGACACTGCCCTCATATTTTGTTTCATATTTTTTTTATTTTGATCACGTATCTTTTACTGAGACTCTTTATTACCTGGTACTGCTTAAGATAGTTCTACAAGAGAACAAAGTTCTTGTAGTAGGTAGACATTTTTAAATAATCAAAATGCAGTTTCAAAATATCCTGGAGGAAGGGGATGAAAGAGTTGTCACATATTCTGATTGGGGGCTTGAAGAAAGCATTAAATTTTTTTTTTTTTTTTTTTTTTTTTTTACATTTACATAGGGTAATGATGTTTATTTTATTTTTCCCCTCCCCCCACCCCTCCCACCCCTCCCACCCTTCTTTTCCCTCTACACAGTCCTTCTTTCCTTCATTCTTACCGCTCTCCTTAGCCTAACTCTAAACCAAACCCTAAACCTAATGCTAGCCCCTCCCGCCCCCCATTATATGTCCTCATCCGCTTATCAGCGAGATCATTCGTCCTTTAGTTTTTTGAGACTGGCTTATCTCACTTAGCATGATATTCTCCAATTTCGACCATTTGCCTACAAATGCCATAATTTTATCATTCTTCATTGCGGAGTAATATTCCATTGTATAAATATGCCACAGTTTCTTTATCCATTCATCAACTGAAGGGCATCTAGGTTGGTTCCACAATCTGGCTATGGTGAATTGAGCAGCAATGAACATTGATGTGGCTGTATCTCTGTAGTATGCTGATTTTAAGTCCTTTGGGTATAGGCCAAGGAGTGGGATAGCTGGGTCAAATGGTGTTTCCATTCCAAGCTTTCTGAGGAATCTCCACACTGCTTTCCAGAGTGGCTGCACTAATTTGCAACCCCACCAGCAATGTATGAGTGTTCCTTTTTCACCACATCCTCGCCAACACCTATTGTTGCTTGTGTTCTTGATAATCGCCAATCTAATTGGGGTGAGATGAAATCTTAGGGTAGTTTTGATTTGCATTTCCCTTATTACTAGGGATGTTGAACATTTTTTCATATATCTGTTGATTACTTGTACATCTTCTTCTGTGAAGTATCTGTTCATTTCCTTAGCCCATTTGTTGATTGGATTATTTGTATTCTTCGTGTAGAGTTTTTTGAGTTCTTTATAGATTCTGGAAATTAGCGCTCTATCTGAGGTATGGTTGGCAAAGATATTCTCCCACTCTGTAGGCTCTCCACATTTCTGATAGTTTCCTTTGCTGAGAGAAAGCTTTTTAGTTTGAATCTATCCCAGTTGTTGATTCTTGCTTTTATTTCTTGTGCTATGGGAGTCCTGTTAAGGAAGTCTGATCCTAAGCCAACAAGTTGAAGATTTGGACCTACTTTTTCTTCTATAAGATGCAGGGTCTCTGGTCTGATTCCGAGGTCCTTGATCCATTTTGAGTTGAGTTTTGTGTAGGGTGAGAGATAGGGGTTTAATTTCATTCTATTGCATATGGTTTTCCAGTTCTATGAAGCCAATATCACCCTGATACCTAAACCAGACAGAGACACATCGAGGAAAGAAAATTTCAGACCAATATCCTTAATGAACATCGATGCAAAAATTCTCAATAAAATTTTAGCAAATCGCATACAAATATATATTAAAAAGATAGTGCACCACGATCAAGTGGGTTTTATCCCAGGGATGCAAGGTTGGTTCAACATTCGGAAATCAATAAATGTCATTCACCATATCAACAGACTTAAAGTTAAGAATCACATGATTATTTCAATAGATGCAGAAAAAGCATTTGATAAAATACAGCATCCCTTCATGCTCAAAACACTAGAAAAAATTGGGGTAGTGGGAACGTTCCTAAACATTATAAAGGCAATCTACGCTAAGCCCATGGCTAATATCATTCTAAATGGTGAAAAACTGAAAGCGTTCCCCCTAAAAACTGGAACAAGGCAGGGATGCCCTCTTTCACCGCTTCTATTCAACATCGTCCTTGAGACTCTAGCCAGAGCAATCAGACAAACCAAAGAAATTAAAGAGATACGAATAGGAAAAGAAGAACTCAAACTATCCCTGTTCGCTGATGACATGATTATATATTTAGAGGAACCTGGAAATTCCACCAGAAAACTTTTAGAACTCATAAGTGAATTCAGTAAAGTAGCAGGTTACAAGATCAATGCTCATAAATCCAATGCATTTTTATACATAAGTGATGAATCTTCAGAAAGAGAAATTAGGAAAACTACCCCATTCACAATAGCATCGAAAGAAAGCATTAAATTGAGATAAATTTTAACTTGTATCCAGAAGGAAGAGTAGAAGTTTGCCATGCGGTGAGATTAGGGGCAATATTTCAGAAGAAATGTGGAAAGAAAAAATAAATATAACTGACTGTAAAGTAGGCTTTATTTTGCATGAGTGGAGGAGGGAGATCTAGAAAGTTATATGAGGGCAGATTAGCTGTGTCTCATTTGACTAATGTAAATAATAAAAAAGTTCAGCTGATAGTGGCAGGGGCATACATGTATGATAGAAGGCCACTCTGGCTACAATGTAGCCTCAGGGATTAAAGTCAATTTCATTCTAACTCAGAAGGATGAATTAGAAAAATACCACAAAAATCCCTATGAAGCGATGAATAACAACAGTAGACAATCATAATCATTTTGCTTTTCTTACCCTCTGTGCTTAATTTCTTCTATGAAGAGCAGTCAAAAAGAGTGGTGTTAACTGGGCTTCAGTCACTCTCTTTAGCCCCAGTCTTACTTTCCTTTCTCTTTTTTCCTTCATTCCCCAAACATTTTTCCGTCATTAGTGTGTCACCAGTCTTGCGTTTACTGAAGAATCTCTTGTGAACAGTAAAGGTGATGTGACTTGTACATGTTAGTGTGTGAGGACAGGGAGGTTGTTTACAAGAATTTTCAAATTAAGGTGAACAAACACTTGAGTGACAAAGTGTCAGATTCACAACAGTTCCTGTATAAAAACTACCCATGTGGATATGGAGGATAAGTCCTTGTTTTTCTGAATTAATATTGTCATTTTGGGAGGTATTTCAGTTAGAATACAGTATATGGGCAAGAAAAATACATGGGAAAGACAGACAGGAAAGGAATGGAAAATTCTATTCTTTGCAGTTCAAGAAATCTGTGTTCAAATCTCATCTTTCTCGCTTTCTTACAGTAAAACCTTCCATAATTCATCTCAACTCTTTTCAAAGAGAAATGAGGAAGACACATCTATTTCCTTCCCTAGAGTATTGTAAACATAAAATAAACAATAAATGCAGCATCTGGCCCATTGTTGGCTTTCAATCAATGTCAGTTATGATGATGATTAAGGCTCCTTTAGTTAAAGGACACCATGGAAACTCCTCATTATTGTTTACTGCTGGTAGTTGTTAAACTCAGCATTAACATTGTCCCCTGAAAAAGTCCTTTTCAGTTGTTCAGGCTTTATTAAGAGACTAGATATGGTAGTGAAGGCACATCTTACTATAGGTAGCCTTGAACCATGACTGACAGTTGCAGGTTAGACCTAGAAAAGGCATGGAAATTGTGGTCACATTAATCAAGCAAATTCATGAATAAAAATCTTGTGTGGTATGGTTGACTCTAAATTCAGTATATAGTGTATCGAGCCAGAACTATTTAATTGTACCTTTTATTCTACCACAGCATAGCATATCTATTTGTATTACTTTATCGTATATAGGTTTTTAGTATAGCTGTGTAAATACTATGCTAATTTATATGTTCCTCAAACACAACCATATTTTCCTCATGTTTTTAAACCCTACAATTCCTAGTAATATATATGGTACATGGTAAGCATATAATGAATGTCCACTCACTAAATCAGATACACAATCTATTTTTCTCAATTTACTTTTGAACAGATTTTCCCAACTAGAATTTAACAATCTCCTGTTGTGCCTTTATATCATATGTCTCTTAATCTTTGTGCTTAACACCAAGTTTATTTCACAAGCAGATTTCACATGTCCAGTTTCCATTTTTGGTCCTTAATTACTCTGGGCTTATGTCTGTGATACTATTGCCTCACATCATGACAGAGAAATCCTACAAATACCTTCAACAGAGCACTTAACATATTTCTGTTCCCAAAGTCCTTAATAATACTTTTTGCATATGGCTAGTATTCCTCAAAAATTTTTTTTAAAAAAACATGTAAAAGGAAGGTACGTCAGTTTATTTGGGTAAATGCATTTGTTAGAAAACATGAAACTCACAGCCAACATTATAAATGATTCTAGTATTCGATTTAATTGTATATTATCTTCTATAAAAATTTGATGATGACTTGAAAATGAGTTAGTCAGTATTATCGAAATTCACCATGTAAATAAATGTAATTAGAAAACTAATTATAGTATTTCGTCATGGTGAAATTACCTAATTTGCCCAGTTGTACTGTTATCTTCGTAGACTAGTATTGAATTTAGCCATGCTAAATTTGTACTGCATATTATATTTTAGCAACAGTTTCAGGAACCCATTATTAACTGTCAGATGTCATATTATATCAGTGAAATTTGAATCACTCATTACATTTTGGCATTTATATTGTGACAGTAAATCAGTCTAGGAAGCCTATTTAGAGGGAGATTTTAATTTTTGCTAATTTATTATTTAAAAATATATATATTAGCAATCTACCAATTATATTTATATGAATACATTCAATAAACTTTTCTTGAATCAAAAGCAAATGATTTGAAATCCACATTCATTTGTTCATCAATTTACAAAACTCCCAGATTTTTTTATACTTCAGAATTTTTCACTTTCATGAGCACAGTTCACTAATATATAGTACCCTCAGATATGAGTGGTAGGATTTACTTTTTTCTTTTTTCCTTTTAAATATTACAATTGTTAACACATTTCCATACATGCACACATTGAGCTTTGGTCACATTCACTCTTTTCCTACCCTGCCCTGCACCAGCTTCCACCCCCTGTGCTACTGATCCCTTCTTAGACTCTCATAGTCTATCTTCTACTTTCAGATCATCTTTGGGTTTTTGTTTGTGTGTTTTTTTGCACATATGAGAGAAACCTTGGGATTTTTGTTTTTCAGTGTCTTATTTGCTTAACATGAATAAACTTGATTTGCATGGGAAAACAAAGAATAGAAAAAGAAGAAAAAATGGTTTTTGGCTATTTTCCAAAGGTTGGCAATACTTGAAAGAGTCAGAACATACTCATCATAGCATTCTATGCTTCACCCCTATGGATTTATTTACATTGTAAGTGATTTTTGAAAAGATTACTTTAGGCAATAGCAAAAATGAAGTCATCAAAGGAGAATGATAGCTTGACATAAATCCTGTAATAATGAATTTGGATACATTTTTTAATAGCATGGTTTAATAAATTATTTTCTTCTCAACTCTCAATTATTCAACAATTTCTATGTTTTTGTTTTTTATTTTATAGATATTCTCATCAAATATACATACTCTGCCATGTCTTTTACATTTTATAATTCATATCCAAATATTAAATCATATACTATTCAGTAACTCAGCATGACACTGTGCAGTCTCCCTAAAGGGAGAAAATATACTTGGAGATAAGCAATTAGGTATTTTAAATATTTAGATACCCAAATATCATTCCGCAGTCTTAGTCTCCCTTATTGAGACAAATTGTTCCCTGGTTCTGCATCCATAAACATCACCAGAGAGAACATTAATAATCATTAGGTATGATCCTCCATAGAAATTGGAAAATAGTTTAATGGGATTTTCACTTAAATGAAGACCAACCGTGAGCAACACTTCCTTTGCCATGCATGGATCCTCGAGAACTGAGAGATAACCACTAACAAGAAAATGATCACTTATCTTTTGGTTTGCTCTTTCTTTCTGTCTGAGTTCAAGAATAAAAGACTCAAAAAGCATAACTGAGATAGTGATCCAACACTATTAAATGTTGAATAAAAAAAAAAAAGAAGCATGAGAAGCTGATTTGGTCATTACTGAAAACAGTTTGAAAAACATGCAGATGTAGTATTTGGGTTTCCAGTGTTGATATCTATTGTTTTGGAATGATTGTGTTTTGTCTTAGATTTGCTAGATTTCAGAACTGTCAGAAATTTAGTATAATCCCAGTTGTGAAGTGACAATATCCACATACATATGTACAAGTCCCTCTCCCCGAAAGATTATGTATTTCCCCAGAGGCTTCTCTCTGTAGGAAATTCTTAAGGAAATTCTCATTCAACAAATACTGTAGGCACATATTTATTCTTGCCTTTTCTCCGTTCATGTTCTTTTTTCTACTTCTTCTCATTCTAGCAAAGTAATCTGCCATACATCTTTTATCATCAGTATTTTTTAAAATAGAGAAATAGAAAGGTACAATAACAAGGCTATCTTATAAATAAAAAAATATATATATCTACTAATGAACTTGAGACAAAATTTAGAGGTGGATTTGAACTATGGATAGGTCACACATACTTCTGGTTCAAATAATTTTATTTTTTAAAGATGTAGTCAGTCATGTTGGCACATGCCTGTTATCATAGCAGCTTGGGAAGCTGAGGCTAGAGGATTGCAAGTTCAAAGTCAGCCTCAGCAATTTAGTGAGGCCCTAAGTAACTAAGACATTGTCTCTAAATAAAATATGTATTAAAAAAGGGCTAGGGATGTGGCTCAGTGGAATGTAAGCACTCCTGGGTTCAATCCGTGCTACAAAAAAAAAAAAAAAAAAAAAAAAAAAAAAGATATCAATGTACATCCCATAGGATACATTTTCAAAGAAGGTGACCTCTTAAAAGTATTATGTGTCAGTTCTGGGTATATCTCCATAGTTTAACAGTTTACTTTGGAAGTAACTTGGAGGGAAAATAAGTGAAAATCATTTCTGCCACACTGGAATGAGGCTTTATAAGAGCATATTGAGAAAGAAATGAAATCTCCCAGTACAACCCATCTTCCTCCCCATAACATTTGTTAGACATCCCTAAGCAAGAGGGAAGGTATTTTGTCATGTTTCCTAGCACAGATTCACTAAAAATTATTCTATATTGCCCAATGTTTCTGACTTATGGAAAAGTCATAGTATTATAATTACCCCATAAAGAAAAGCTGATAAGGACCAAAAGTTGTACTTTTCCCCACAGATTTTACTTAATCAAAATTGTTGAATTATATTATTAATAAAACCATTGAAACTTATAATAATAACATCTGAATAAATGCTTAAAATTGTGAAAAACAATTTGACTACATACAAAAATAAAAGAACACAGCATTGTGGGACTGAATGATCTATTATTATATCATTAATATTCCATCACGAGGCAAATACATGCAGATACCTGGAGTGTCCATTAATGTCTGCAATGAGCACAATAGATTTTAATGTGCCTATAGTGTACTTAGGGTTGAATTAATTATGTTAGTCACATTTAAAATTTTATTTTAAAATTCTTTGGCCACTTTTCTGAACATTTAGACAATTTTTTTTTTCTTTAAGGAAAGAAGCAAAGTAAAGAAATCATAAAATTACAAAAATTCTCTTTTAGGAAAACACAATTTTAAAATTTATTATATTTGCAAAACTCAACAAAAAGGACTTGTTTTTAAGACTGGGCATAATCCTTTCCCTTCTATTTGTCCTCCTTCTCTAAGTCTTGTCTTAACTCCAGCTTCCCACCAGAATCAAGTGATTAAGAATATGCATTGGTTTTCTTCCTTAGCACTTTTGTTTAGTAACTGTTCCTTATTGGAACTTTCCAGGCAATTTGGTCAGCTTTCAAGTTTATTTGCATTTTTAAAACGACATGCAAAATAAAACACCCTCAGATCTGATTAATGCTTCCCAGTTTAAGTTCTGAAACACAAACAAACAAGCAGGGCTGGCCAGCCACCTGCAAAATACTAAAGGAGACTTCATGATTGTTGGGAGAGAGAGAAGTACATGAGGGATTTGGGGGACAGGAAGAAGTGGGCAGAATTGACTACAGAGAAAATGAGTTTGGTCATACATTTTGAATAACGTGAAATGTGAAAGAAATATTTTAAATGACCTAATATATTTTGAAATCTGCTTTGGTAATGTTATGATGAGCAGTTCAGAGGAAATCATTCATAATTACTTCTTTAAAAAAATTAACTTTAATGATGACAGCAACAACGAGAAAAAATGGAACTTACATAGAGTTTGGAGTTAAATTGATCCTCTTTCAAAGTACCCAATATCTACTTTTTCTGTTCGCTGACTCTTTAAAGGGAGGGAGTATCTTATAGTGAGCTTTGGGAACTGAATGGCTCCAAGAATGAAGATCCTCAAAAATGCTGCCCCTGTTAATAAAGGAGGTGGGAATAACATGCAAAATGTTTCCAATATAGTTCCTACAATCCTATGAATTTTTTTTATTTTATGATATCCTTTAAGGTCTATATGCTACCATTTTCCTAGAAAATTTGCACATCGTGTAGTTCCTATGGTAGCATTTTTTAATGTTTTTTGGTGAAATTTTGTGTTATTCCAATAAGTCAGTTTCGAAATATCCTTAATTATGCATTTTGTTTGGACAACTGAAACTCATTAAGCTGACTTCCTGGAGTTTGTCTCCATGATATCTTACAGAATATGTACTTTTTTTCCTCACTTATTCCTCAAAATCAATTTCTGAGGTGGTTATTAATATCACCCTGTTTTACAGATGGGCAAACTGAAGCTCTGAGAAGTTAAGTATCTTTCTAAAGGTTTCATAACCAGACAGAACAGAGTAAGAATTAGAATCAAATAGTTCTTTTTCAGACCTTGTTTCTATTTGTTTTCTAGTCTCATTGCAGCCCTATGGTACAACCTACATTAGCCTCTGAGTAGGGCTATTTATATATTTGAGTGATACTAACTACTTTTAAAGAAATAGGATATTGCATCTCTGAAAATGTGACTTTCGGCATGCCACTGTTAAGAAAATTAAAATATTATATACAGTTTCTTACTATATTATATCTGAGTTCTTATTTATGGTGGACTACTAAAAGCAAGCAAACAAAAAGTTGTATTTTCTCAAATGCCTAAAATTATATAATGAATTTTTACAAATTTAGGTTTTCTTTTATAATTATTTTTCAAAATGTTCTTGCTTATAGCTATTTTTTCTACTGGGGTGTTCTTAAGCATGATAAAATATAGAGAAAGTAGCAAATCTGTGTTAATTGGAAATCTTGAATACAGCCATGATGGTAGTCACGGGGGATTTTTTCCTGATGGAGATGTGCTCATTTCATCAATCTAGACTGCTCATGTTACATGATATGGTAATAATTTCTGTTAGCAAATTATTCCATCTTTCATATTAAAAATTACTGACTTTAAGGGATTTGCAGAGCAGGTGGGAAGAAACTTTGGGGCAAATCATTATAGTACAGAGTGACAAATGAAATGAAAGCTATAGGTAGGCAGGACACCCTGAATGTGAATGAATCAATCCAGACTAAGCCATCCTAATAGGTTTCTGGGGAAGAGAACCATCAATTGACGTTTAATGACTTAGGAAACTTGAAAATGGACTTTCCTTCCTTACCTGTTTACATTTCAGACAGCTCAAAACAGTTAATGAAAAAGAATGGACAACAAATTTTCCTCACACTACCATAATTAAAAACTAGCAAAACCAAAAGACATCTAACAATGTGAAATTCAAGGATTTATATTTAACTACCATTTGGGCGTAGGCTGTCTAACAAGCAGAAGAATATGGGCATTCCCTGATAGGCAATGATGCATGGAATTTAAATATTCTTCATTTTTCTGTAACAGGAAAATATGTGTTCAGTGAACAGAAAAAGCTTTTTTTTTTTTTTTTTTTTTTTTTTTTTTAATTCTGAAAATTGCTAGACATAGTGTGCTTTACAACTTTACACCTACTCACCCTAAACACATGCCATTTGAGTAGATGCTTTCCTGGCTTAGATCAAAGTTTTTAGGCAATGTTTCTTTTTGTGTGCACTCTCTTTTGAGCTAATAGAACACCCACAGTATATGCAAAAGAAGTTGCTTAGGCATGCACAACCCTTTCTTTAAACATTTTTAAGTATTAATAATTGAGGTTTCAGAACATATTATTTAAACGGTTACAAAGCTAATGCAAACGCACGAGAGGCAAGCTGTGGATAATGTTTAGAGTAGCATTGCTGTGACTAATGTGGCATCTTGCTGGAAAGTTGACTACAAAACAAACAATAGATGAGAATGTTGGAATCCATGATTGGTTACAGAACTCCCTTTGGTTCTACTTCTGGATTCCTCCTTTCATGAAATGAGGATGGCAGGAGAGGAGAGGAGATAAAAATGTACAACGATTTTTTTCCCTCCTAAGTGCTTTAATCCTTCAGATCCTGTACAGATTTGAATTTGTTCCTTGTTCTGTGACTTTCATTAATGATAGTGAATGAAGCATATTATCAGCGCTATTCCACTTATTTGAAAGTATGGCCATTTTATTTATTTATAGATGTGGAAAGCTCTAGAAAATATTAAACAATTTTTCTAAGAATTGAAAATAATGGGTGGATTTTATGTAATGGCAGCAACATAGCCCACTGGAGGCATTTAGTGTCCAGAGTGGAGTAGCCTTTGACTGATTAAGTGGGCAGACTTTATTGACTACATTATTAAATATGAAATCTATTAAACTTAAGTCCAACCTTTCCCCCCTTCAAATGTTAACATCGGTGCCAGTGCAAGAGTAAAACTCGTGACATTTAGAAAGGAGAGAGAATCAGATGAGATTTACCAGAAAGAGGATATATAAATAATTGAAGAGGAATGTCTGTAACAATACAGCTCTTTTAGATAATACGTGACAAAATATTTCTCTGTTTTCTGATGGGGAAGTTTCTAATAGCAGACTCAATCAGCAGTTCCTTAGGCAATGCACTCAGGGTAATTTTGGAGACCTCCTTCCACGTTTTGATTTATCACCCCCGTCTCCCAAGGGCCCTCTATGTGATTGCCTTGGCACTGATATTTATGCTGGATGAACTCAAAGTGCGGCACTTAACATGATGTTATCTTCCTTAGGTCACAAGAGTGCCATCTTTCAAGTACAGTTGGGTGATTTTCACACCACCCCATATCTCACCAACACTAGAAGTATCTCTTCCTCACAACGTAGAAGGAGTCCACTAGTCCTGTAAATAAAATTCAGCAAGTCTCACTAAACACTTTTCTTTCCCCCCAGTTGGGATGCCAGTTCACAAAAGAGGAAAGTCAATGCGCTGAAGTGGGATAAATTAGTGCATTGGCTCATAGTCCTAGCTATGCAGCTGTGTCATGATTTCCTTTAGGGGTCCAGGAAAATGTAGCTTTTCATGCCTGATATTCTTTCTATTATTGTTATCTATCCTCTTCCAAGGTGTAAAGAAATGACCTTTCCCCTTGAAATGCCAAACTGCTGCTTTCAGAGAGACTGCTATTGCTTCTAAAGAGACAGGCCTCTGCTTCGCTCTTTTGAAGCATCTGCCATTGCAATCACAGGTAAAGTACTTAGCAGGATGAAGACAGTGCCATGAGTCTCCAAGGTAGGCTCAGTCTCACAACAGGGCACTGGGGTTTGCCACTGCCTCAGTGCGTTCAAGCTGCCAGAGCACTTCTTGCATGCTGATATCTTTAGATAGCAAGACCTTCACTGTCCTTGTTTACATTCTTAAAGTGAGGCTTTTCTCTCTGCTGAAAGTTTGCTGTCTGACAGCTTTGGAATTTGAATTTTTCCATGTCTTTTCAGATCAAGTACAGTGGCACTGACAGGAGCTTCCACACTGCCTTGTGTTCTTTCTCTGTAAAACTTGGGCTAAAGCCTGGTGCCAGCTATGCTCACCAGCAAGCTGGACCCCAGGACAAAGATAGCAGGCTGTCCCCAGCTCATAAGGCACAGAAATGGCTTTGTACCAGGGTTTGCTGTGAATGTTTATATATATACATATCTTTTGATAAAGTGAGGTCTTATGGAAAATGGCTTCATTCATATACCTGAAGATTAAGAGTGAAAAAATTTTCCTTCCAATCCCTTCCCCAAACTGATGCCACTTCAAACAAATATTATTAGGTTGTTTTATATGTAGGCATTGTTTGGAAACTCAAATTGTTTTCTCTGGGAAACTTGAATGTAATCCTCTTCTTTCATTTGCATAACATTAAATGATCAGCATGCAACTTGATTTCCATATATTCTTTTGTGTACTCCAATCTACCTTCTACTGAAATAGACTGGGAACCTAAAGTATAGCAGGTCATAATAAGTCCAGGTTATGGGTGTCTGTAAATTTTTAAAGTGTGCAAATACATTATATTGAAATAGCTTTGTGTTTCTTTACGTTAAAAGCAAAGTCAACATTTTTAATATAGGGAATACTTTTCTTAAGGACTAAAGGTTACAAATAACCAGCAACTATGTGACTATGACTCCAGAATATAGCCCACCACATACCTTCTCAGTGGGTTTGATAGGTTTTTAAAATTTACTTGTTTGTTTATTTATTATTTATTTATGTATTTGTTGTGACAATGCGATTAACCTCAGGGCCTCATGCACTCTAGGCAGGAACTGAACCACTAAGCCCTATAGTGTTCTTTCATTGAACTTTTCTCAAAATGATTTAGAAATGCCACCACAATCAGATTAGTATTAACACAAGACAGGGAGAAGGGGAAGGAAAGAAGAAATACTGGGCATGGAAATGGAGAAAACTATGTTTTATGCATTTATGATTATGTCCAAATGAACCCCACTACTATGTACAAGTGCAATGCACTAATTTTTTAAAAAAGTAAAACAAACAAAAAAAATTACTTATTTATAATTTGATTACTATATTATATAATATTTCACCAGAAATAGTATCACTTATTGGCTTAATAACTAAAATTCTTCACTAAACATGCCCTCATATGATTTATGTTTGTTCCTGAAAACATGCAGAATTTCTGTCCCTGAGAGCATTTAAACTCTGAATATAAAACTCAAAGATAGTTTTTATTAGCTATTACATAAGTCTAATTACCTTACCTAACCTAAATTTTATCCTTAAACTGTTTTAAGATGAAGTGTTATTTAAGCTTTGGCATTTCAAAAACCCTCTTGCTCAAATGCAAACATTAATGGAAATTAATATGAGGAAATGCCAACTGAAGAAACAATGAATCAGCCTATCTATTTACTGCAACAAAAAGGAAATGTTAACAACAGTGGAATAAGACCTGAGTGTCCTGAAAACAGGAGGTTGTCTGCTAAATTAAATGTAGTTAAAGTTTGGATGTCTAATTAGTGATTTGGATAAAAAAAGATTGGTATTAGTGTTTTTTGCTTTCAAATGCATAAACCAGCATGATTGCTGTTTCTCTCTCTTCATGAGACTCCTGTGTTATCAAACCTACAAATGCAGGAAGGTGACATTGAGCCTTAAATGAATGTCTTTATTTTAAAAAGATTTTTTTTGCAATTTATCTGATATTCAGAACACTGAGTAGTAGACTTCCCAAAGCTCATTTTCACCAGTAATTACTATAAAATATTAAATAAAGCTATGCAGTGATTATGTAGACATAATAAAATTGATATCAGAGGAAGCAGGGGAGAGAACGGGAAGGGCCTGATGAGGTATTAAGTGCCTACTCTGAGCCAGACATTCTCCAAACCACTGTGAAACAAAAATCAATAGAGGCATGAGGAATTGTTACCTAATCAGGAGGCAGACATGTAAACACATAATTACAGCATGAGAGACTTATTAAAATAGAAGACAATAGAGAACTCTGGAAACATCTAGAAAGGCTTGGCAATCATGGAGATCGGTAGCCTGAAGGTGGCAGGACAAAGGACACTTCAAAGGAATTTTGAAATTTGAGCTGATTCTTAAAAATGAAAATAGGAGTTAAAAAAATAAAAGAGAGCTAAAGAAGAATACAAGAATGTATTTCCACATAGTGGGAAAGTGTGTTCCAATGCTTGTAGGCTAAATATATAAAGTATTTCAATAAGTCAATGAGGTTGGACCCAATGGTGTTATGTGTAAGTATGGCAAAAGAAGGATATGGAAAAAATAGAATGCAATCTTGTGTGTCTTGCTAAGGAACCAGGAAATTTCATCTATATCATAGAAAGGCAATAAAATATTTTAAGCAAAATTCATGTGAATTGAATTTGAGTTCCAGAAAACAAAATCAAAACCAAAATTGTTCTAGTGTTGGAAAGTAGCATGTAATTTTTTTTCAAGTTGATAGAGCTGGTTAATTTAAGACATGTCCCCTTAAATATCATCTCAAGGAACTGAAAGAGAAAAGTAAATGAAAACTGAATAAATTTGCCATGTTTAAATTTGGGGAGGAGTCTGACTGGATGTTAGTAATTTAATTTCACTATTCATACTAATACTAATATTATTTTAAAGATTTTTCAAAAGATTCGATTGAAAGAAAGATTCTATATAGTCCATACACTGAAGGCATCCCAAGACTTTGATAGTGAGCTCTTCTTGGGTTATTAGGTTTAAGGTAATGAATGAGTAGGTCATGGACTGAAGATTTTATGTTTTGTTACCTGCTTTGAAGCTTTGGAGCTATTATTATGGGCAGGATAGGTAATATCAGTGTGTATATAAATTTTCATGAAAACATGCTGTACTTTCAATATGTGGATCATGTTTCCAAAGAAATAACTATAAGGCAAAATGGTCTATGCAGTTTTCGTGTTTGCCACATTTCTTTTCCCTTATCAAATAATACTATCGAACCTGACATCACTGATCTAGTTGGACTTAAATGGCCCTAAATTAAACACAAAAGAAAAAGAAAGAGAAAGAGAAAGGAGATATAAACATACAACCCAAAGTGAGGAAGGAATTTATTTAAACCTCTGATGCATGAGTTTCACATTAGGGTATCAATATAGGGCAATATAAATAAATGCCTGTATATGTTCTTCGGTTCTGTTTGTATGTTGCAGCTTGAAAAGCACATTTTTCTGCAGCATACAAGTAGATCAGCTGCGTTTTCACAGACCACTTTGTAATTTCATAACATCTTTTTCTCATCATCTCTACCCTCACTCTCTTACACACCTATTGCTAATCAATAACATTTTTTTCAAAGTCTTGATTGCTCATTTGTTTTCTCTGAAGTTTTGGTAAACCATACGTACCCATGGAAAAATGCTTATTGATTCCAAGGCAAAGTAGACCTTTGAATACTGAAATTTAAACATATATTGTGTTTTTTTTTGTTGTTGTTGTTACAGTACACATCTCAGTAGTCTCTGACATCTTCAAAGAAATTGTTCTAAAACACTGCTAATCCTTACCCCTCCCACCAAATTGCTAATACTCAGAGACTAGAATTTAAGATAGGTGTGGAGAGTTTTGCAAGAGAACTTTAATCAGTGTGATTACATTGTCAAAAAATAGAAGCTTAAAACATTAAAACAAACTAAAACATTATAGAATTATAGAATGATTTTAAAGTGAAGAAGTAGTGCTGAACCAAAGGCATAAAATAGATAGGACTATTATAAAAATGTTAAAGGAGATTCTTGATGTTCCAAAGGGCAATGAGATAACATGCATATACTGGCTTTAAAGATCCACTGGGGGAAAAATTATCTTTCTATCATTGTTGCTACAGGTTTCAGAAAATACTTTCCACCCATAAAAATAGTATTTTAAAAGAAGCTATTTATTGTGGTTGGTAACAATTTTCAGGTGATCAGAGAAACTAATTATTACTCTGTTTCACATCCAATCTCTCTTACATGCATTAAAGTTCCTGTTGGGTTTGTAAGTTAAAAAGAGATTACCTCCAACTTTCTCACATTTCCCCTGATGTGTGGAGAATTTTACTCTTCTTTTACAATATCTAAGATGGTGATAAAACCTTTAATTTAAACGAATCTATCATCTGTCAAGCCTGGTTTCATGTACTAAAAATTATCAAAATAGTATCACTGTTTTATGTTTCTATTTGTACCCAATATTGAAGTTCATAAATTATTTATTTACTATTGTAGAAGGTCAAAGGACTGAGATAAGAAAATCCTCTTGAATCTGAAAGTAAAACTGTGCATATGAAGGTAAAATCATGTACGTATGCATTCAAATGAACCACATTCCCCTATTTACCTCTCTGTAGGAAGAAACTGATGAAACATTAGCACCACATTTTTTAGATGTATGATTTCATCTCTTTATTTTACTCCTAGAGGAATTTATGGAATTTCCAATGTTTCACCCTTTCAGTAGATCTAATGCATAAAAACTGATGTCTTACTTTTGCTGATGTAGATAGTTATATATGTATGATTTATATTTATGTATATGTAAATACCCATAAATTATAATCCCCTGTGAAAAGAACAGAAATCTTGGTAGGCAAGTACATTATCCACAGGCCCAATCACTCACTTGCCTGCCATGTACAAATCACTTAACTTGACAAGCATTTTATTTTAGTTTTTGGTCAGTAAGTTCAGATAAATAGAGCTTTAATAATAACTATTCTATAGACTTTCCATGAATATAGAATACATATATGTATGTAAACATGTACATTTATTTATTTATTTGTAAACTGTTTAACATAGTGTTGGGAATGATAACTAAATAAATGTTAGCTATTATTTTCATCCTTTGTTAATTGAAAAGCTGTTTATATTTCTCTGGCAAAAAAACAAAAAGTCTAGAGAAATCAAGAAATGAGTGAAGGCTACAAAAGCATAATTGTACTCTTTAATAACAGTGGTCCCATCACAGCAGATTGGGAGATTTGCACTTTGTCAGCACTCAGTGCATATTAAGGAAACAATCAATCAAGGCTTCGTGACAACACAGCAATTCCTAATCCATTATTCATTTCTGAAATTCTAGTTGTAAGGCAAAGGTCTGTATGTTAGAGCTGATTTCCCATTTTTTTCACATGTTATTATTTTGTGGTGAAAGAGAGGAGCGACTTCTCTCCCATGGACCAAATCCACACCAGTGTTGAACAAAATAAAATCAGAAGGTACTTTGAAGACATAAGAGATCAGCTTCCAGTCAACATGGGTAACACACTGCCCAAACCACTATTACTCCTTTTATAATGTCCTCACTTTGTTGACTATGACAGAGAAGAAAGAGGAATTCATAGGCACTTAATCTTTCACACTCTATATTTAGATATCCACTTAGAAATGAGCACATTCAGCTGGTGGCATACATAGAAACATGCTTTGAACTGCCTTTGAACACCTAATTCATGAATTCCAAACCTCTGCTCCTAGGGGAAATACGGGACTGGGTTCCTGGGAGATTTTGTCGCAGCATTTTCATGTATAGATCAATACATTATCATTTTTAATGTATGTTTCTGTTTAAAGACGTCTTGTTTCATACATACTGTTAATTCATTAACACTGAACTCATGGCAAAGAGCAGAGTGAATCATGCCAAAGCAAAGTTCATCTAACATCCATATTTTATTTATAATGTATGTCATAGACTTTTTGTGTCCAGAAGCACTAAACAGCACTTCAACACCATGTTCATAGTCTATATTAAATTTCAAAATCACAAAAATGTAAGAAACAAAAAGTGGCATTAAATAGATCTTAAAAAGGACACTCAATTAAGATATAAGATTTGAAAAAGGAATGGAAAGCATTTCCTTGTTTGAACTCCACTAGGAATGTGTGCATCAGGAGACACAATTTTCAAAGCTCTACACATTTCTGTGAATGTCTTAAAAATACTATGAATATTGATTTGGGGATTATGAAGAGATTTTAGCAAGTAGGCAAATTCACAAACACAGAATTCTTGAATGATGAAGATTGACGATCCCTACAACATGTTTTAGTTTTAAAAACTATATCCTTACTCTACCAGTGCAAAAAATGAATTATAATAGCAACAAAATGGCAATAATAATGATTTATTAGATGTATGTCATGTCAGGCACTGGACTAAGCACTCTCTACTTTTAACAACCATGATTACACTTCATTTCTATAGACAAATGAAGTTTTAATGAAATAAAACCAAACTGTCATGGTAGAAGTGGACTTGCAAGAATGTAATTGAATATTGCATTGTTTATAATGAGAGGGATATAGCAGTTAAGAGATTAGAGTCTTTGAACATGATTTGAACCCTAGGACAGATTTTGTGGCTCTAGGAATAGTGTCTTTCACTGAAGTACTGCTTTCATCTTTGCCTCTCTTGTTCAAGGATTTACTTCTTACTTCTGAACATGCTACAAAAATGTAAAATAATATTTCTCTCTTTGCAAGTTTTGTGAGACCATATTTCTCTAATTTTTGGTCATCTAAATAAATTAATATTTTTCTCAATATACACTCCCTTAAAATGGCTAACGAATCATTTCTGTTCCTGAGGTTCATTTGTAAATGAGTTTGGAATTTTCCTCTATAATTGTGGTGGGTAATATCCCAGACTAGTCCTCTAAGCACACTTATTCCATTGTGAATCTGGATGAGGTGAAGAACATCAACAGAACTTTGGGAACCACCTTTTATAACAGTGTTGACTTGGGAAAATGCAACTGCTGGATGGAATGACAAAAAAATTTATCCCTGGTGCTGATGATCACATTCACTTGATGAATGGCAGGGGTGATATGGGGACTCATGTAATTTGGAGGTGTTCCTGGAGATCTAAGAAAGGAAACAGAAGGACTCCAGAAGCTTTGGAGCTAGGTAGGCAGAGTGAGAAGAAGGAAACAGATTGAGCTTGGAAGATGGGAAAGAGGAAGGCAATGGAGAGTAAGGTAGGAAACCACAGGCATTGCTAGTTGTTTAACACGATTTCTACCTGGAAAGTCCTCTTGAGGCCAGGGACCCTTCAACCTGACAGGTATATCTTTTTCACTGTTGACAAATGTCGATATTGACTGATAAGCTATTTTCTTCACAACTACCACCAGTTGTGTTTGACCAGTTTTCCTCATCTCCCTACTGCTCTGAATATTTTTTTTTTCAAATCTTTCACGTATTTTCTTTCGCCAAAGCTCAAAATAATGGAAAAAAAATAAGCTTTTTAAAAGATTCACTACTATTCCTTTCCCTCTCAAAAATAAATTTAAAAACTTTTGTACAGATCTGGTACTTCCTAAACAATATAACATAACAACTCTTTGCATAGCATTTGCAATGTGTTAGTATTTTAAGAGATCTAGAGATGATCTAAAGCATGTGAGAGGACATTATATGCAAAAACTATGCTACCTTACAGGATTTTATAAAAGGGACTTGAGCATAAATAGATTTTGATATCTGTGGGGGTCCTGGAATCTACTACCCACTATAGGAACACTACTTGTTAGGGTAGCCCAAACAGACTAAGACAAGAATGGTAATATATTTCATTTTGTTGTGCAAAAATCAAAGACAAATTGGTATGACATACTTTTCACCAAAGAGTTCAAATCTAAAATAAGTTAAGTAGTTTGCTCAAAGTCAGCAAAATGTGAGAGAAAGGCCAGGGGTGGGGGTGGATTTAATTCAACCATTTTTACTCCAAAGCCTAAACTTCAAATAAGGAAACTATATATACTTCCCATAGATGTAATTTGACTTTTAAAATTTTATTATGGATATATCATTTAAATATTTTGCTTTTCCTTTAAAATCACTTTCATTTTATGTAATTTATTTTTTGAGAAATTTTGTAATTTATCAAGATATAAATGTATTGTTACATGCTGAATAGGCTCTTTGTTAATAAATATATTCACATTTCTGCCTTAAAGGGCTTCTGTGAGTCTTTACGATACCATTAGGAATTTTTCATTACTTTCCAAGGAGATTTTTTCTTCCTAATGTGTTGAAATATTTCTAGATACTAATGCTTTTGTGGCAAATTTCAAAGTAAAGTTGTCTCAGGGCAGCATGTAGTTTAGAAGAGTTTCTCAAATGCTTTCCTGTTCTTTGTTACACTTTGTATTTTTAAGTTCTTTGAAAGTAGGTACAGTTCCTCATATTCAAAAAGATGTTAGAAGAACCTAAACTAGATTTCTATTGGTTTAATTTGACATCTCTTTGAAAACATGCAAGTTGGCAGAGACAGGATTTCCTCAAGGAGGTCCGGAATTTCAGTTCAGAAAAGACCAAGGTTTGTCTATAGACTCACTGTTTCAAAGCATTAACGCTGTGATATAAGTTGAGAAGAACACAGGGCCCCACACAAGATATCTCAAAGATCAGCTGGGCGTATTTTCAAATGAAAGAATATCCTATAAAGTTGACTCTTCTGTTTGAACTAAAAGTTTCTAATGTTTCATCTCGATGTGTAATCCTATCAGAATTTGCAGTTGTTGCAAGTGGAAAAAATAATCAACAAATATGGGGAGCAAAACACTGGAATATAATTTCACTTAAGGAGAAGGGATCATATGGGTTGTCTTTAAATTAAATGTTAATAGATTTTAAAGTAATTTACTATCATTTATTTTAAATGATGTACAGAACAAAGGAAATAATAATCATCTGTTGCTATTTTGATGTCTTTTTCCTATTATGATGCTATTTTAACTTACTTTATAATAGAAATGCCTTACCAACAACAACAAAAAAATCTAAGCTTTTTTTTTTTTTTTTTTTTTTTTTTTTTTTTTTTTTTTTAATGTTGTCATTCTAATAGTCTCAGGCAGTCAAGATTCCTGGGCCTCAGGCCCTGTGATCATGTTTAGTGACATGACATTATTATTGTCTTTCTTTGGTAGGTGGTAAATTGAAAGAGCACCTTTTCTTCCTCCTTCAGCATATTAAGTGGCCAGTTGGAACTGACCCTGTCTTCCCTCACTACCGGGCATATAAGAAGCCTGATGTGGCATTCCTTATATGTTAATATGACAGCACCCTGGTCAGCAGCAGTCCTCAGCAGTTCATTTAGTTTTGTCTCTGGGAGCCCTGGGAACATTAAAATCAGCATCAGTTGGTGGTTCCTCATGTTACCAGAGACTTCTTACAACCTCATTTCTCATTGTCAGTCCTATTCATAATTGCATACCTCTGAGTCCTGCTTCTTTGACTCATCCAAAGGACTAAAAATCATGCTTTTCCCTGAGGCTAGATATAGACTTACTGACTCTTGGAATTCATTGCCTTTAAGTGGCATAACTCTTCCATTCCACTCATTCCTGAAAGGCATTACAAAGTGTGACTTACAATTTCTCTATCTGTCCACCTATGATTATCACTATCTATGAACATATTTATGACATCATTTGTAAAGTTATCACATGGGCCCCCTTTACTACTTGCCTACATACAAAACAGTGGCAAGATTACTAACCAAATTTAATGGATACTAAGGATTGCTGTCTCACAAGCTGTTTTAACAAATCAATCACTTCAATGCATTGTCAATATTAGCTATGTGTCACATTGAACTGAACTCATGTATTTTATATCTTATTTAGTAGGAGTAACAGTAGTAGTATTGGTCAAAGCACAATATACTAGCAGGATATTGCTGTGGAAAAATTAAGTAATATAAATCTTTGTATAACCAATTATTGTAACTTGAACAGATGATGTATACAGCTAAATGTATATACTAAAAATGCAAATGCATCAGAATGTTAAACTTAAGATTACATGGATAAGTATATTCAGTAGTGAATATTCAGTAAGCTGTTAATAACAATGAGAGAAAAACATTTTCTCCCTTTTCATGTATTCTAGAAATCATGTCCTGAAAGTGGAGTTATCGAAACTACACTTATGAAAGGCTTGAGCTACAGAGGGCTGTTTATATTTAGAGGATAGCAACAGAGCATGAACATTTATGAATACTCCCACATTAAAATAATGAAATTATACTTCCTAAGACTGCTGTTCTTTTTTTTTTTTTTTTTTTGCGGTGCTGGGGATTTGAACCCAGGGCCTTGTGCTTGCGAGGCAAGCACTCTACCAACTGAGCTATATCCCCAGCACTGTTCTTTTTTTAAGGCCAAATATTTGATTAATTATGTTTTGACAAAAACCAAAAAGGGTATTTTCCTCCTTTCATAATACAAGGAAAAAATAAAATGTCATTGGCCACCTGATGATATCCTGCTAGTCTTGGCAAAAATGGAGGTCAAAAATTAGTTGCAGAATCTAAAAAGCAGTTTAGCAATTTTAAAATTATAAATATTTCATGATCCTAACTATAGCTTATTTGTATTAAGCTTGATAATTTTAATATCAATTTATAATGTGGCCAAATAGCTGGGGAAAGCATTATTTGTCATAAAAAGACAAATATTACTTGCTTTTTAGACACTGCATTTTGCTGATATGCTGAGATTCTTACAGGAGATTTGGGTATTTTACAAATTATGGAAAAAGATATTGGAGATGCTACAACAATCCAACTGAAAACAGCATAGTCACAAACACACACAAATACACAATTTAAGTACATATCGAAATATATAAACATTTGAAGGCATGAAATAATACATTTCTTTTAAATTTTTTATCCATAAATTATAATTTTACATAATAGTCACATTCATTATGCCATATTTGTGCATGCACATAGCATAATTTAATCAACATTTTTCTAGTATCATCTTAAATATGACTTTTAATCATAGTCAAATAAGAAAACAACCTATTATAGAATCAAATTTCATTATAGACAAAGCTTGAAAGCATTAAAGAATTTTTAAGTATATGAATGCAATTTCATATGAATCTTATTTTTGAGACAACATCACTGAGTTTTCCTAAAGTGAGATCCTCTTAATAGTTAAATATATGAAACTCAGAAAATATGTTATTTTTCTGGGAACAGAGACAGAAAAAGGAGGATCAAGAGTTCAAAGTCAGTCTCGGCACCTTATCAAGGCACTTAGCAACTCAGTGAGACTCTGTCTCTAATAAAATATGTATAAAAAGGGCTTAGTATGTGGCTCAATGGTTGAGCATTCCTGGGTTCAATTCCCAGTACCAAAACCAAAAAAGTGTTATTATGACATAGTTTTTTATTTGTATGTAGAGTTTCTAAAATTTATTTTCCTCTTCAAAAGAAATGATGAAAGTGGTTCATTCAAATTTTGAAATCTGCTTTACTAAATTATCTTATTCATCAGCCAACAACTGTAATGTGTGGTATAGTGTGTGTGTGTGTGTGTGTGTGTGTGTGTGTGTGTAAAAGAGGAGAGAGAAATTGAGACAGATATTAGTAGAAAGTCTAGAGAGGGATCTTATTCTTTTTTCAAAGTAACTTTTTACTATTATGGTTTTTACACAGAAAGTCAAAGAGAAGGAAGACATACTTTAAAAAATGGTTGAGAAATTTGTTAAGTGGTTAAAAATTTTGATCCATTCTCAGTTATATGGCACATGTTTTTCAGAGATGGAAATTCATCTGATATACAAAGACTCTCAGCTAGAGTTAGGACTCTCAGCTAGAGTCTTTGTATATCAAAGACTAGTGCCCAATAATTTTATTTATCAAAAGAAAAGTAAACTAAGGATAAAAATAATATGAAAAAAGAACACAAAGAAAAGGAATATGTCATTATTCTTTCAGGACTAACAACATGAATCATCTTTCTAAAAAATGAAATACATGACAATATCCATACTATATTGGAGGATGGAATTATTTTATCCTCTAGTATTTTAGGTGGGTTATTAAAACCTCTGTTCCAACATATTAGTAGTGACAAAACGACATTCCTATCATCTGTCAACCAGACTGAAATATTCTTAATTATTTATCATAATACCTTAACCAGCAGTTGTTCACAATTTAGGTTTCCTTATATATATTTTCAAGTTTTTTGGAAATCATATTCTAAACATATACCCAAATCCTGTTTATTCTGAGAAGGCTCTGATTCACTGCTTGCATGCAAGCTGATTTGCTTGGGTTTTGTTTCTTGCCATTTCCCCACCCCTTCATTAATTGTATACATGTTTACATGTTTGACTATAATGGCCCCAGAAGAAGTATTACTGCCCATCTTGTTGATAATCATATGTTACACTCTCTAAATGCATAAATGACATGATCAGCTATGATTGTATTAATCCTCACTTTAAGTATCTAATGACTGATAATGCATTTACCAGTTTAATCTGTGTTTTAATAGACCCGTAAGTGCATGCTTATGTGACAAAGCATACTGACACATTGAAAACTGATGTTTTATCTCTGTTGTTATTATTATTTTTAAAATGAAATGCAACACAATAGGGTACATTTAAAGTAAACATTGAATTTCAGAACTTAAAATTTTCCTTTGAAGGAAATTGTTCTATAATTCATAATAAAAAGGATGTCTGTGGCTTTTGGGCTTTTTCTTTTCTTTTCTTTTCTATTTTGGTACTGATTGAACTCAGGGGCACTTAACCACTGAGCCACATCCTCAGTTCTTTTTATATTTTATTTAGAGACAGGGTCTTTATGAGTTGTTTAGGACCTCTCTGAGTTACTGAGGTTGGTTTTGAACTCCCGATCTTCCTGCTTCAACCTCCCAAGCTTCGGGATTACAGGCGTGCACACCACTGTGCCTGACTTTGGGCTTTTTCTTAACATTCAACTTTGTAAGTACTCTACAATTTTAAAAAAATATGAGCATGCTATTTATGACCCCATAAAATTATGACAAAAACTTTGTGAATCCTTTTTATGTGTGTGTGTATTTAAATTTTATTTTCAAAAGCCTGGAAACATATGCCTGGACAAGGTATCTGTTCCCCAATCACAAAAACAATCCTGTGCATGAAATAAGACTTTTAGACATTCTCCACTGTACAAAGAATTTCTTTAGACTGGATATTCAAGTTTAACATTCTATTTAGCTATGTATAGGAACTTTTATTTCACTGTCAGTGTTTGGAATATTTCCTTTTGTCTTATTTCTTTAAAACTTTATCCATTGATCAAACTGGAAACTAAATTTGTGTGTAACGTTAAATATGAAGAATTTGGAAAACAAAATTAAATACAAGTAATATATACATTTGTGGGTTTTTATTTTTTGTGAGTTTAGATTTAAATCTATCTTGCAGTTATTTACAGACTTTCACACACCACTTCCTACAAATAATTGTCTTTGTCAATTATCTCTCAGATATTCTTGAAAATATGTATTAAAAAAGTAGACTACTGCTAAATTTTAGTCAAGTCTCTTACTTTTACAGTGCACCAGACACCACTGAGTTAAGTTACGTGATTTAAATCACAACTGCATTTCTGTACAGGGTATCTCACTAAAACGACACTTAGTGACTTATAGTTTCAATGTATGCTCATTTAAGATTCAAGCAGTGGCATCAAGAATCATATCTTAATCCATTTCCTCTGAGTTGTTCCACTGATAGACTCTGCTTTGTGCCCAGCATGCATGCACAACTCAGATAGTCTCATAACACACCCTTGTCCAGGAGTTTACAACTAAGACATGATATTCACCATATCTCCTTCTGAAAATGGGCCACCTGATAATCACCCTATCCATCTCCCTGTGAAAATGAGCCACGTGCCCATACCTGAATACCTATTAATGTCTGGGAGGAGAGAAGGTGCTGTTTGGAATGTCCTCAGATTAAAGGATTCAAAGTAAATAAGTCCATCCAAGGCAAATTTGGGCACTATTCCTAAAAATGTGCAAGTAGATTCCAGACTGAAAACAACATCACATTTCCATTTCATGTCAGCTTCGAAATTTTAATATGTGTAGCCTCTGGTGGTCACTAGAGAACATTGCAGTATGTGTGTTTTGTGCTGTGTGTGAGAGTAGTCCTCTGATAGATTTTGGTCTTCTAGAAAACATTTAACTTCTTAAAGCAGATATTTTTATTAGTGATATTAGGGGGTTTGTAATATTTGGATTTCTCCATCTGTCTCTGTCTACATGTAAAACACAACCACTTAAATCTCAAAGCAGTGAATGCAGTAGCACTCCTACTTAATGAAGGCCTAGTCAGAATTATCTTTGCTGAGGGCACACACCTGCATGTAGCTGGCATCTCAAACCTGGGTCTACCTGAAGTTCACTGCTGATAGTAATTGATTTCCTTCCTTCAGTCAACTTAACATAGATCAAGAGTGAAGTGGCACTTGGCTCACGCACAATCTCAGCAGCTGCAATTTTGCTGTTGCCTGTCATACAAAGCACTTCCATGGTTTCCACAGAGGCTGGGCATGTTTCTGAATTAATTTTGAGACACAGACTGATTCTTCCCTGTACATCAGAGTTAGGGAGCATCTTACACTATTCATTCTGAAAAGAAAATTGCCCACAATATTATCATCCAATTCATATCTTTCCCTTTCTGTGAAACACTTATAATAACTTTAAAATATTTCACTCACATTACCTTAATGTTAGGAGGTAATGCTTTATTTGTATCTTCCAAATGTTAGGATTAATAAATCAATAATCATATTACCAAAACACCAATACGTACTAAGTTGATCTTATTTTTTCTTCAAGTTAAACATAGGTTTTTGCCATCCTGAGCTCAAAAACAGTTATGACATGTTCTTATTCTCATAATGTGTTGAAGATATAATATAGTCTCAGTGGCTATAACAGGTCAGATCCTCAGGGGGACACATGCTGGTCCTTTTGGAAGTGTCATACAAAACCTGAAAAAGTCAGCGAAGAAAAGGTTGAGTTAGGGAAAAAGAGGCCAGACTTTGCCCTTCCTTGTTCAATTTAAATGACTTTGAAGAATTAGGATTTGAATCACATTTAAATTAATTCATCATGTACACTTTGGGAGAACAAGTAAGGGAAATAAATTTTCTTTTGCTGGAGTAATGTTTAGAATAAGGCCCACATCATATGTAAGTGGTTTTGTAGCAGACAGTACCCTGAGACATAATACTGACATGTGAGGATTCATTAGTTTTCAAGAACTATATAACATATCATATGGAATAAAAAATAAGGCAAAATACAATTTTAAAGTATGAATTTAGATGAAGCTACTTTTGATGTTTGCAGTGTCACATCGCATGCTCTAGGAGTCTGTGCTACTGTCCTTTCCTTTCTCATATTGTCTTAATTGAGCCCATCCATGTTTTATCTAAATTGATGCAATGATTTCATTGCTGCTAAACCACTTTCTTAAGGAGAAAAATAAAACAATAAATAGATTTACTTTGGGGGGACTCCAGTTAAATCCTGTGTTCTGTGTCCTACATTCCATGTTCAATTACAGGTTTGTGTAAGGTACAAGGTAAATATTGGAGTCTTTCTATTAAGATTTGTTACAGTAATAATAGTATTTATTGTTATTATCAGTTTTTAAAACCTAGACTGGGTTACAATTAGGCATTCCAAATATGGCATAGTTCAAAATAATTCTTGTTGCTTTTATTTGTTGACTGTGAAAATTTCAGAAAAAAATGTGTTGTTTGGATAGCTCTAACATTTTAAACCTGTGGCTAATTCTTCATTAATATTACCATATTCTATGTTCAGAAAATAATTTATTTTCAATAACATGTTATGCTGCTTGAATTTACACTGCTTATAGTTTGTTTAATTAAACATGTGAAAAACAGGCATGTGTGGAGGAAGTCACATAATTACCATGCAGTGTTCATAGCCTAAGATGCTTGTAAGATGTTTGTCAAGAAGACTTTTATATGTGTCCATATTTATGCTTTCTTTATTTAGGGAGCTGTGGGCTATTGTTAACACTCATTATCAACATTTTTTGTTCTTTCTTTTTTTTTTTTCTTCCCAACTTCTTAAAGATATTCTCGGCCTTTTAAAAATATTTGAATATGATTTAAGTGCCTACAGGTTTAAATTTAAAAAAATAAGTTATCTTTTAAACAAAGATACTTTTCGCCTACCATTTTCATTTAAGCAGCTCATGAGGCAACAATTACATGAGAATTCAGACTGAGACAAGCCACTAAGGTACTGTTTTCAGTACCCAAGTGGTCTCCACGAAACAGAGCATCTAGGGGTATATTTTCTTTTAACTTGACTTCATTTCTCCCTAATTAGTAGTGTGCAATGTACCATTGTGATGCCTGCTTCACCCCCTTGGTTCTTGCACCTCCCCTTGGGGATTTCCCAGCTGTTTTGCTCTCCTGTTGTAATTGAAATCTTACTTGTTCCAGCCTGTAATTGATAGTGAACCCAACCATTTTATGTTTGTCATGCAACAGATGTACAACAGAAACACTCAAACTGGCATATGGAAAAACTGCCCTACTAGAGTGAAATCAGATCCGTTCCTATATCACAACCCCATGCTCTCAACATGTTATGTTTTTCTTCTCCTTACAAGTACTTGTTTTTACAAAGTCAATATGAAAGTCATAATATTCATTTGTTATGCGGTTATTCTTCTCTGGCCATATTATAAGACTGTGTCTCTGTAGTAAAGACTATACAGAATAAGGTAGATACATTAACGAATAAAATAGGGTGCTCTGCATACTGCATACTTCTTTTGCAAAGTTGATTACCAGTTTAAATAAAATAATTAACCTTACATGAACGAGTCTATTTCTATGAATAAATCAAGAAATATATGAATTAATTGAATTATTAACTGTATTTTTGGTTTTTAAATACAAACACAGAATGAAACAAAATCAATATAATTGCAGCTGTAGTGAAAAATCATAACTTTCTGCTTCAAGTAAGAATAGTATCTTTATAACATAATATATAGGACTTTTGAGTAGTTGATTGTTTATCACAGAATATATTATGTTGCAGAGATGGTACTGAATGCTTTGTGATATTTGTTGATAGACTTTTGTATGGATTGTTGGGCCGCAGTTGCTGGAATAATGTGGAATGAGACAGTGTGAACTAAGCAAGATAGGGACTAGGGGAATTGGTTACATCACAGGGTGGCCAACACTACGTCCAAGTGCAGTATCCATGACACTAAAACTTCTTGAGCAAGTATTTAATGAAGTCCTATCTTGAAGTAAAATATGCTAGGAAACTATTTGGGTGGTTGTGGATCTGGAAATGTAATGAATAATACTTATATAGGTCCAAGTATTCCTTTTAGTTTTTATTGGAACCCCAACCAGTATCTGAGAATGTGAGGACTAGAATAGATGGGAAACATAATTGGTAAGTGTTAGGAGGTGTGGTAAGTAACATTGAAGAAGGATCCAAATCATAGCTCTGAGTCTCAGTGGAGACATGAAGGGTTAATTAGCTAACGAGGGAAAGAAGAATGAATGACTGAGTAATGGGGAGGTAGTTCTGAAGATCTGATAGCAAGTAGATGTGAGGATGGAGAAGTAGAGGCAGACAATCGAGTTAAAGTCTATTAAAATACCAAGGTAAGATGCCAGAATGGAAAAGACAATCACAGTGGATCATGTGTCCAAGGACCTCCTACTGCTTGGGAAAATGTTTCAAAGGTATAATTGCCATGACTTTCTTCCATGCTCCATGAAATGTGAAGGAAAGTAAAAGAAGAAAAGGACCCAGATATCATTGCCTGACTGACTGGAACCTGTCATAATATTAATAAAAGGGGAAAGATATTAGAGAAGGCAAAACAAAATCAAAACAGATTTTGGTGATAAAGAAATTTGGGACATAATATCTTGGAAATTTTGTTGACATATCTGGGTGCAGTGTAAAGTAATTATTTAGAATTAGAAATCTGGAATCCAGGGTAGATAAATCTAATTGAACATAAACAATAAAAGTGATTATTATATATTAAAATGTTACATAATATTTGAACATATTTCAGAATCTCCTATAAGACATTTAAAAATAAATGAGTTAAGATATTTTTAATATAATATTATTTTTAAAGTTTCTTAATACCCTTCATCTTGTGGAATAAATAATTTTTATATATTAGGAAAATCATTAAAAGTTTATTGTTATACTCAGTTTACAGAAGTACAGATCAGATAATCATTTGAGAAAACTTCTTTGCACTGGTTCTAAATGTATTTGCTGTGCTCTTTGAATTATTCAAATAAGTGACATTATTTTCAAAGTGATCATTTCTCCGTTTTGAATTAAAGTCTGTTACTAAAGATATATAAAAAACTTTAAATATATTATATTATAAACAGAACAGAACATATATTATAAACAACAGAAAAATGAGTTGCTCTAAATAATTCTAATACATCATATTTTCCCTTTAAGTAAAAAGAAAGACACTTACATTTAGCTATGTTTGTAATAATACATGGCTAAAAACACATACATTTTATTTCAATTGTAATATTAAAATGCAAACATTCACATGGGTTTTTATGTACTATAGTTTTTCATGCTAGCATGAAAAATTGTGTTAATATTGGTTTAGTTTTAATGAGGTAGAACAAAGGACTATAAAATATATCTTGTACATTTTATCTATTAATATCAAAGTAAGTTCCCTCTATTAAAAACCTGGCTAAATTTAGCATTATTCTTAATGCATATATGAATGTGTACAGAGTATTTATTTTATTATAAAATTAGAACTTACCTTTTTCCAAATAAACCTTCAGAAGACATAAACATTTTCTTAAATATGAATATTTTCAAAGATTAGAATAAATAAAAAATATTTCTGCAAGTACAAAGTTTGAAGAACATAGTATTGTTAAGTTGATTTTACTAAAATATTTCTCAAATTACTGAAGTGTGCTTAGAGAAGGCCTTTAATGAGAAAGTAAAAATGGCTTTCTAGTTAGACCACAGTGCATTATCCAGGTTTACAGAAAACTGAAAGATTAGAAAAGGATAATATGGAATGAAATATGTGTTCTGCACATGAATATATATTAAGCTGGAAGTCATAGTAATAAGTACAAAATTGGAAAATTTGGCATAGTGGATTAATTTCATTTTAAATTTTCCATGCTTTAACTTTAATTTTTGATGTTTAATTTTTTATTTATGTTTCAGTGAAAATTCAGTGTCCAATTTCATTTGCAGCATCTTCCTAATACTATTGCATTTTCTGGCACATTTTGATTAAAATGGCAGAGGGAGAAACCCTTGGTGTTCATTCCCAAGTGTGTGTATTTGGCAGTCATGTTGTGTAGCTACATCTATTGCCTGGGGATTGCTTTCATCTTCTGGAAGCCTGTTTGACAAAAAATTTACCAAAACTCATAGCTACACAAAGATGACACATAAGATTATTGGTTAAAGAGAAAGTCATTTAATGTGAAAGAATTGAAACATGCAATGTTTTGTACCTGATTTTAGAAGGCTTTAGAGCAAAGGTTTCTCTTCACTACACGTTTTGCCCTTTCTCTTCCCTGGTAGTTGATTTAGAAAAGAGAAGCAGAAAGTGACAAAGAAGAGAAAGCAAAGGAAAGGGAGAAAGAACAAGTATATAAATGGATGGATATCTAAGGGAAGCTCAATGCAAAGGAGCTGGAGTTGACACAGTTATTCTGAGCAGGGTCTTTGGAGTCAGACTGCTCTGGCTCCTTCACGTATTCTTGCCTCAGGTGTCAACTGAGAGTCTCCAAAGTATAAGCTGAGGCCATTGACCTTCATAATTTTGGCGCATCCTATGACCAGTGTTCCATCCATGAATACATATGCCATTGAAACCCTCACAGTATTCACACAGGTCATCCATATATTGATGATGATAGCAGATGATGAGGATGCTAATGGCTAGCATTTAATTGTATTCTTATTACATGTTTGTGCATTTGTAAGTAGTTTTTCTGCATGATCTCTTTTACCCTTCTGGTTAAGTATGTGAGGCAGTATTTTATATTCTAAGGTTTAAGTCTCAGATAGGTTTCTTTTCACAGATGTACAGCTAGTCCATCAGGGATCTGGAATTCAAGTCAAAATAATCTAATCCAGAATCTCACTTTAGCTGACCAGTCATAGAAATCAGAAATAAGATATGCTAAGTATGGCTTCATTCAGAAACATTTCCTCAAAATCCATGAAGAACCAGAAACTGTTCAGATACCAATAAAGAAAAGGTGTGTGAGGGGGGCGGTGTGGGGGTGTTTTCAGCCTCAAACAATTCAGTTTGTCTCAAATAAGGCAGATAAATTAGCAAAATTTACCATTTAGTGAAATAAATGCTGATGTAGAAGCACAGAGAATATATTTAAACCCTGTGCTTGCAAGTGTAGGGTTCAAATGAAAACATATTAGAAGGAAACTGTTGAATGGATTTACCAAGGTCAAGAAGTTTGCTAGACAGACAGGTCTCAGTTTCAGGAAGATATTCCAAACAAAATGAATGATATGAAAATTTTTAGAAAAAATATGTGCAAATGACACTGAAATATAAAAGGATATGACTAAAGAAACAAGAATAGTTTGTAAAATTTTCATAACTAAAAAATAATTGATGATACAGTAGTCCTCAAATTCATCTTAGATTGTTAGGGAGAAGGTCTCTGGTCAGATTTTCATTCTCTTTTATTTCTAAGACATGTATAGCCAAAAGAGGGGTAAAGGTTATAATAGAAAAGGTTTTCAATTTTGAACTTCAGTGTTCACCACTGTGGACAATATCAAATTCAAACAAATACACAGTTTCTTTCAACTTTTTTTCCCCATGTGACTACATGTTTTCTCACTTTTTTTCCCCCTATCTATTCTGTGCACAGCTGCTGTTTTCTTTGTTTCTGATGTTTCAACTCACTTAACATTACTTTCATGCTCAAACCTCAGTATTTCTTACACCTGGAAAAAGGAATGCTAGTTCTTTCATATTTTAAATTGATATGTGTTTGATTTGGAACCAGTAGCTCAAATTAAATACTTAGAATTATATTCAAGCTTTTTTCCTCCTAGTTTTTTATAATCATGTAAATAACTCCTTTAGTGTCCTTGAAAATCTCCTTTAATAAATATGTTTTAAATGGATTGGGGTGGCAGTGGAATGACTTCAGTTTTCCCTTTTAATTTCAAAATACATGACACCTCCTAATATTGTTTGCACAAAAAAATAAAGTTCATTGATTTTAAAATTCATTAATTGAAATATTTATAGGTATCCTAATGTAAAAAAAAAATCATCATGTTTGGGTAATTAGGAAGAGGATGTGTTCTGTAGCACTACAACAAACCCCAAAGAAAAGTTAACCCAGCATATAACACAAATTCAGTGGGAAAAATTGAACTGCAGATCATCCATCACTTTGGTGTTGTGACCTCTGCTGAATCTACTAGCAAATTCTGTGTTATTGAATCACAATGACAGAGCCAAATACAAATGTCATGACTTTGTTGTGTTTCCTAGGTCTTGCCATATCACCATCACCATTTTATATTCCCTTCCTGGGGACACTTTGGAAGATTTAGAGGCTTTCAGCCTAATCTGACTGGCTCCACACAAACAGCTGGAGCTTTGCCAAGAGCCCAGCCTGATTATGTCAACAAGGCAGCCTCATCCACATGGGAGCTCCGGCCGGGTGTGCGGAGTTCTGGGAACCGCCATGAATTAGCTTTATATGCTCGAAGAGGCAATTTCCTACAAAAACAGACTTCAAAAGCTGCCAGAGGAAATTGTTTCCCATTGGAAAGAGGCCTAGCTGGCGATTGTCTTTAGTGACTATGTCAGTATGGTAGGCAATCTTCAGGTCATACCATGCCTGGCCCTGGCATTCAGTTTCTCCGCAGAACCACATCCATTTAGCACCACACACATGGATGCATTTCTGTAATGATTATGGGGCTCTTGTTCTCCACCCAATTATTTAAGTCATTATTTTTAAGTTTAAAAGTTAGCTAACTATACAGATATTTTCTGACCTCAACTTACAGAGAGTTGCTGCTATAATTTAAAAGAAGGCATTCTATTAAACATAGTATACAAGTTAAGGAGAGAAGCACAAAGTTCTCTGCAGTTCATTAGCCTTTTGCTAAAGTGTTATATGGAACAGCAGGAAGCTTCACTTATAGATGTATTTAAATATTAGTGGCATTTAAGTAAGGGTTATGCATTTTGACTAACTCTTCACTGTATTTCTTTCCATGGAGTGTTCAAAGGCTACCAGGAAGGTTAACTCTTAGATTTCCGATGTGCAATGAGTTGGCATCTTACAGACAACAGCAACACAATATGTGCTACTTTTTGTGCTTCCAATAAAGAAAACATCTCAAGATTTGAAAGGATTCTAGTGTTCTTCTTAATTTCTACAAAATTTAGCAATTCTAATTTGGGGTACAGTTTTATCATACATACACATCTGAAATTTCATAAACATTTTGAAACATCATTAGGAATATAGAAATTATACCCAGAACAACAAATTGGCAAATAAATGTTATAGGAACACAAAAGCATAAACACTATGTGTACATGAAATAGACATGTTAATGCCAAGGAATGAAATTATACAACTTTTTCACTGTGTGAAAGCTGGTCTTTTCTTCCAAAGGGACAGATATTTTGGTAGCAAGTTGATTGACCTTAAATATCTGTCAGTTTGTTATCAGCTTTTCTAATAGTACAAGTCACAGACAAGTCGTTTCTATCATCCATCATCTGTTCTCCACATATTTCTTCACAGCATAAATAATTTGTTGGAATTACAAATTAATAAAAATGGCTTCCTCTCCTTATTTGTACTTTGAATCTCTTTTAATCTCATAAAGTCCTACTGTGGAAACATTATTTGATACTTTGCTCACACAAATGTAACTTCTTTTTTACATGAAATTAAGTTAAATTCAAACTATAGGCAGAAGTAGGAATGTAAAAGTCATGATTCAATCATCTGTTAAAAAATTACAAATTAGCTAGATATCTAATTTTGTGTACCCAAATTAAAATAACCTTCTAGACATTGTGAAGAATGTGAAGATAAGAAACAGCACCCACCCTCCCTGATGTACTCCCTCAGTAAGAAAGACAGGGAAAGAATGCAACATGATGCTGACGGAGAGAGGCACAGATATAGGAAGATGGGATTATGATCCTGCACGGTGAGGTGGAGAGAGCATCAGGCCAGATGTTATGGGGAAATCAAATTTCAGATTATAAACAATCTGAATTTCACCTATAGAAATATGAGTAAAGTACGGAGAGAAGTTAATGCCACAAGAACCCAGCTCCAGGGATGAATTTCATTTCAGTTTTTTCAAAAGGAAGGAAGAAAGGAAATAAGTCAGGCATATTGCCTAATGTTGCTCTGAGAAATCAGTAAAGACATTACAGTAGCTGTTTAGAGCAGCACAGCTCTCCGTAAGTATATTTGCTTGGCATTAAGGTGTAAGATTGTTGGGAAGGGGAAGGACTGACTGGCTGGAAGTGGACAAAGTAGCATTTGTGATTTAAAACAGGAATAATGAGAATGAAAAGAAAGGAAGACCCTGATGCAAAGAGATAAGACAACAGATTGATGATGCAAAGAAGAGGCAGGATATTAAGATGCAGAGCCAGAGTGATTTGGGATGTGCAGTTTCCGTCAAGGGTATAGGGAGCACAGGAAGAATACAGGTGACAATAGAAATAAGTTCAGGAATGTGCATGACCAGCATATCACAAGTATGGCATCCCAGGGGCTTAAACTCTTAGGAGAATGATCAGGACCAGAGAAATAATTAGTAATCATCTGATTTGAGACAGTGTCTGAAAGTCTCTGAGTTGATATTTCCAACTCTTTTTAAGACTCCAATCAGAAAAAACATATACATTTTTAAATTTATTCTGTTAAATATCTGGACAAAACATGAAGACATTACAACCGAATTCATTGACCCCATATATAGAAAAAAATATATGGGTAGGTTGATAAATAATCATTGCTAAATATTTCCACTTATGCATGATATATATCTGATATGCAAATACATAGATAAGTGATAAATTCTTCTATAAAATAGATATACAGATTTTATACAGATTTGATTTTCCATAGGTATCTGAAATATATTAATGATTATAATTTATTATCAAGAGAGGTATAATTTAGGGAAAACATTAGAATGTTCAAGTAATTACATTTCTGAAAGGTGTTTATTTTAACAAGGAAGGACATCTTTATCCAAGATTATTGTAACAGGGGATAGGAAGTGGGCTAAACTCCACACATACTTACACACACACACACACATACCACACCACCACCACCAACAACCACACAAACCTGAACTTTCAGAACTGGGTGAGAGAAATTACAGGCCATTGGTGTTTGCTAATTGTCCTTACCCAAAGGAAAAATATACTTTATCCCATTTTCATGAGAGGAGGTTTTTATTTATTTATTTATTTTATTGTTTCTTTTCAGTTATACATGATAGTAGAATCTTTTGGGATATAATTATACAAGCACATAATATATTTTATTTAATTAGGACCCCATTCTTATGGATATACATGATGATGGGATTCACTACCGTGTGGTAATATGTGTACACCAGAAAATTATTTTGAATTCATTCCACTATCTTTCCTTTTCCTATTCTTCGCTCTTCTGTTCATTCCCCTTTGTCTAATCTACTGGATATCTATTCTTCCCTTCTCCCTTATTGTGGGTTAGCCTTCTCATATCAGTGAAAACATTTGACCTTTGGCTTTATGAAACTGGCTTATTTCATTTAGCATGAGAGTCTCCAGATTCATCCATTTACTGGCAAATATCATAAAGTTATTCTTTATGTCTGGGTACTTCTTCATTTTGTATATATACCACACCTTCTTTATCCAATTCATCTTTTAAAGGGCACCTCAGTTGGCTCCATAGCTTAGCCATTGTGAATTGAGCTGCTATAAAAATTGATGTGGCTTTACTACTGTAGTATACTGATTTTAACTTCTTTGGATATATACTGAGGAGTGGAATAGCTGGGTCAAATGGTGGTTCCATTACAGATCTTCTGAGGAATCTCCATACTGCTTTCCAAAGTAGTAGCACCAATTTGCAGTTCCAATAACAATGTATGGGTGTACATTTTCCCCTACAACCTCACCAACATTTATTGTTACTTGTGTTGTTGATAATTGCCATTCTGATTGGAATGAGATGAAATATCAGTGTAGTTTTAATTTGTTAGATACGTCATGGAATCCAAGGATATAATTTTGTTTTAGTTATTACCTTCTAATTCAAGAAAATGAATTCTGCATAAAAATTTTTATATGCCATAAGTTTGGTAAAAGTTCTAGTTTCATTAAAAATACCCAGACGATACAATTTTTATTTATAATCTTTAAAATAATATTTTGTATCATGGGTTAAATTTTGTTCCTCTCAGCCTTCTTTGCTCCCTTTGTACTGTAATTCTGTCAAAGGGAATTTTCTTTTAAGTTATTGATCAGTTATCATTTAATTTTGAAAATTATAGTGGATTCCTGTCATTTGGTTTGGACCCAAAACACACACAGACACACACAACTACTTGTGAGAAGATAATGTATTTGGAAAGTGGTGTTCAAGGAATTATGTAGAACTTTGGTGCTTTGTTTTTACCACTGAATGTGTATTACACTATTCACTTGCCCTTACCTGCCACATATCTTACCCTCTTAGAAATGTCCGATATGCTCGGGGCATGTCTCATGTGAAGGAAATATCTATACTTAAAAAATTTCCCACTAATTATAACCCAGTTTAATAATATGATGACTCATATGGTAAAAGTTAAGATTGAAAGCCAGTAACTCATTGATAACAATTGATTTGGACACATCTTAATATACAAGTTCACTTTGCAGTCTCAGTTTCAATTTGATGCTTCAGATGAAGTTCTATTTATGAAAATCAAATAGAGGTTAACCGAAGATTACACTGCTCTGTTGTTTAAATGTCTCGGCTTTGATCTGACACCAACATGATACCCAGGTTTGATATCCGTGTTCCTATCTGTTTTATCTTCCTGTCTCAGAGTTCTTTCCTCATGGCAGCTAACACAAGTGGGGAGCAAGAATTAGGACGCTTGTCACAGCTCGCTATCATTGTGGAATTCCCTTGTAGAAATTCGGAATATAAAAGACAAGGAACACGATGCCTGCTTAGTGGAGCTTAATTTCTAAGAAATATTGTTGTCCTAAATCTATGCCTTACACTTGATACTATTTTAAAGAGTTTTTTTTAGCTTGAAACAAAAAGATATCCTAGATGTGTTTTTAAAATGCAAAATGCTACACACTAGCTAAAAGGAATAATAATAGTATACATTTTGGGTAATCAACCTAACATGCATTAAAAATTTGTAAGACAGGAGACACTCCAGCCCAAGAATTAATAGCCTCATTTGTAGAGGGCATCCAACCACAGAGCCTGAGTCTCTATAACTCATATTCCCCTTTAGATTCCAAGAGACGGCTTATAGCAAACCATGGGATGAGCTTATATTTCTGGGTATTGACTTTTCCTAAGGGACCTTACTTATTTAATAGCTGCAGCTGTTTCTATTTTATGTGCTTTCTATTAATATTTTCACTTTGGTACTCAGCCCCAGGCACAAAATTTGTGGAAATTGTAATTTAAAAAGATGAAACTCAACAAAAATTAAATATTAGCTAGCGCTGTGTGTGTGTATGCTAATCATCTCTAATTCAACTTCCCCTTTTCTTGCCAGATCCAAGAAAAAAATATATTAAATTATTTTTGCAATTGTGAAACATAGTCAATTGCTTAACCATTTATTTAAAATATCATGAGTTAGTTTATATATTTTCTGGCATGGGTAAGTTGAAATATGTAAATTCAAATATTTTGGAGTTCATAGAAGGGAATTAGTGATTTTCCTACATAGACACCTACAATTAGGATACCAGGACTTGATTTTAATCCCTGCTGGATCTTTATTAGTTACTTAATCTCTTGATCATTTTTCATAATGTAAAAATAAACAATACCTTTTATTATACATATATACTTACTTATGGGTATAGGCATATTAATACTGTGTCTTTTGTTGGTATTACATTTCATTGGAATATATTCATTATTTAACTTTAAGAACTCTGAGAAGATGTTTATAGGAATAATTTCAGGGTGGTCTTCTCCTTTTTGGAGCATCTCATGATGAAGGAGAGTTAATGACCACTGACAAACCAGATAGCCTCTGATGAAGTAGCCTACAGCCTTTTCAAGTCAAGTTAGACTTTGAGTAGTCGTCAAGCCGTGAGCTCCCTATTTAATCAGCCAGTGTTCATCTCCCTTCAGGAAGAGTCTTGCCTCCATTGTTAAATTTATATTTTAAATATATGCCATTAGCCACTGAGGAGCAGAAGTTCATGTTGCATATTTTTTTTTCTCTAGCTGCAAGTATTTTTTTTTCTGGTTTTATTTACATTAAGTTTTTATTGATGTTTTTGTAATATTTATAGCATGGCAAGGCCAATTTGCTGTTCCTTTGTTTTGCTTTCCTATCAACAAACTCAAAACCAAAGGTAATAAAAAGTTGGAACAGTTTCCCTTTCTTTTTATATAATTTTTATATGCATTAGCCTTAGGGTTGAATGCAAATGAGCTATTTTTGAATATAAACTTTGAATTTCTGAATAATGATTTGAGGAGTTAAAAATAGGCTGAAAACTTGTGATTTTAAAATAAATCATAGAACTCCATAATTCTAAAACAAAATCTACATTTTTTGATATTCTCAAAAGGATAACTTTTTATTTCATTTCAGATCAATTAAAGTAAAATTTACATATGGTAAAATTCACCCTTTTCAGTGAATCCTTGTGCATTTGACAAACATATACAGCTGTAAAACTACCACTACAATTAAGCTATGAAAAATTTCCATCATTCCCAATAATTCCCTTATGCCTCTTCTAGTTAAACCCTCACTGGTCACAGGCTAGCCCACGGTAACCACTGACCTTCTATTTCTGTCCCCATATTTTTACCTTTTCCAGATGTTGTATAAATAGAATCTTATAATTTGTAATCTTTTAATTCAGAAGTGTTTTGATCACTTTTAATAATGTCATTACCTATAGCTACCTTCATTTGACTGTAACACCTAACAGAGTAAACAACCTTATTGAATGTGAGTGTGTCATGGCTATACCTTTCTACTGATAGTATACTAAAGAAATATGATTTTTTCCTCTCCAAATTGTTATTATTATTATTGGTGTAAGACCAAACACAAATTTAAGGAGCAATCATTCTGAATCACCACATGATTTTTAATAAGTAACTCAAATTTCCTTTTATAATGCTTTTGGTATTCTGCATCTTCTCTCTGACTCCCTGCACTCTTCATCACTTGTTAGTATAACATATTAATATTTACAAAGACAAGTAGTGATTTATGGCCATTTAAATTAGTTTAGCTTTGTTCTTCTGTTCTAAAACATTGAATGTGCTATCTGATAGACTTTTTCAAAACAGTGCTTTTCTTGGATGATTTATGATATGCAGTGTTGTTCATAGATGCCCACAGTTTTACCTTGAAAATAAATTGAGCAACGCAATTAGGGGAGAGATGCATATGGGTAAGAAAAGTGTGCACTTTTGATAATTGGAGGTAAACTCAGATTTGGTTCTGTTGTCGGAAGTGTTTACTGTCATTGGTATTGTTGAGTACTTTCATTATGTTAGTGTTGTTATATTTCTTTTTGAAAATGGTTGCATCACTGGAATTTTGAAATTATTTTGCCTTTAGGATAAAATAACTATCATATGAGAACTTTGAAAGTTCCAAACTATGCTGTGTTCTAAAGTTAACATTCCATGTTTCTTTCTTTTATTTTTTCTGTCAGTATTTTCCTAGGATGTTACTGAAGATTTCAGTTTGAATTTAAATTCTTAAGTGAATGTTTGTATTTTATCTTCTTTTAAAGCAGGTGGATAGAAAGACGATGAGATCTATTTTTATATTCTATAACAAAATAAAAAATATATTGTTGTTTTCATTAACACATTTTAAGAAAATATGTAATAACTGGGAAAGTTTATCTTTTGTCCTTTATGATGTGCCTCTAACTATCCCCTGGGTTTAGGAGCACAGAGGACTATTACCTTTATTGTCCCTGAGTATTCTCTTTAAGTGATTCACTGTTACACATTAGTTCACATTTACAATATCTTTGCTGCTTAGAATTGAACTTGGACCAAATATGGATGTATGATTCCCTTTCCCTAGGTTAACCATCTCTCATGAATAGTGCACAATCATCCAGTTGCTCCAGGTTTGGATGACTTTTCTTCACTTCATACATCCTCACCATCAACAAGTTTTATCAGTTCTACCTTAAAAATACAGCCAATGCTAAAAACTTTTCATCACTTCAAACACCACTACCAGATCCCATACACCTACCTAGAGTACTAATTAGAGCTTCTGACAGTCATTGCTTTTACTAGCATCCTACTAAAGTGACTCATATGATCCAGTCCCCTCAACCTCCATGAACTCATTTTCTGCCATGTCCATGTATGTTAGTTTCCTTATACTGCCCCAACAAATTACCATAAACTGAAAGTAGCAGGAAGTAATCTTACAGTCTAGAAGACCAGAAGTCCAAAATCATTTCAATGGACTAGGGTAAGGTGTCAGCAGGGTTTGTTCCTTCCTAGGGAAGATTCTACTTCTTGTTTTTCTTACTTCCTGCATCCTCAGCTAGTGATCTTATTTGCATCACTTCAGCCTCTTCATATCCTTTGTAGTCAAACTCTCCTCTGCCTTCATTATAAAGACACATGTGATTTCAAGTGTGTTCCATCTTTATGGCCCAGGAAAACTCCCTCCTCTCAGTATTCTTAGCTTAATCACATCTGTAAATTCTAGGAATGAGGACGTGGAGATCTTTGGGTGATGTGAATCAATGTCCCCCAGCATTTGAATTGCTATGCTGAACCCAAAGCCAGTTGTTTTAACAAATATAGCTCCTATATTTTTCTTTTCTTTTGTTTTTTTTTTTTTTTTTTTTGACTAAAACATGGCCTCTTCTTCATTTAGGCCTGTGCTCAAAGACCACTTCCTGAAAGAGATCTCCAACTCTGCATTTTAGAAATGTTTCTTTCTGTACATTCACTCTCTAGTTTTGCATTATTTTCTTCACAGCCCATATAACTGATATTACTTAGTTAATTCATTTCTTTTTACTATCTTAGCACCTCCACTACCATAAGGACAGGTTCTTTATTTGTTTGTTGACACATCCCCTGGACCTAAAGTATCTGAAAGAACATAGTAATCTCTTAAATACATATAAATAAATTAATAAAATTTTCCAATTATACAAGTAAACCTACTTATAATATTAAGTAAATTGTTTAAGGGCAGAGCTGAGATTTGATCTCAGAATTACCTGATGCCAAAAATCATATTCATTATATTACATCTCTTTTATAGGGGGATTCAACTTTAACCAAGGATTTTATTACTAGGCATTTATATAAGCAACAGGAGAAGAACTCACACCAGAAAACATATCTTTTGCATTTATTTCAGGGACTCCTAAAGAATGATATACTTGTAACTGGTATTTTATTTTTCCTGACTTTGTGCCATTTTGGAACCCATTTCATGACCATTTGGTGAATCCAAGCTCAGAGAACGATTTATGTAAGTCCTTGAATATGTTATACAATATGGTCCTTAATATGCAAGTTATTTTTCTATCATGCTAAAAATGTTTCTGTAACATTAAATATCATCATCCTTTAGGTAGATTCATTGAAATACTTAGGGAGTCTTTAGGTTTTAATTTGGACTAAAACATAATTTTATATGTAAAATGCTTTATTTTTCTTTATTAGTTTTTTAACGATAAACATTAATGCCTTACCAAATGATTGTGATCAATTATACAAAAACGTACAATTCAATTTTTAAAACAAGAATGATTTCCCTCTATAGTGCCACGTAGTATATGATTTCTTTTTGGCACCATTTAGTGTATCAAGCTGTTTGTCACCCAGCCAAATTCTTGAATCACTGCATTCATGTGGAGTAGTAGCTAGAAAGTGTTAGAAAACTAGCATTTCATCGTGTTGACTTTGTTCTGAAACCACATCTACTTTTATCATTTCCTTGGCAATTTTCATTTAGCTAAATACATAAGTTAACAAACTTCCATGATACTTTTTAAAAGTTTTTGTAACATTAAACGTTAACTTTAATCAGGGTTCAAACAATAATGTTTATAGTCCTAAACATTATACTAATTGAGTAAAACAACAACAACAACAACAAAAAACTACATGTCCAAAAGAAGGAAGGATGTTTGCTTTGTTCCATGTGTTCATTCATTAGCATCCCGGGTGGTACAAGAACATTCTAGAACCATTTCTTCACATTATTAGAAAGTGCTAACAAATTTAGAATTAATTAAAATTAAAGAATGGTATTTCATTTTCTTAAAAACAATAGCCTATTTAATTTATTGAAATATTTATCCTAATAGTTTAGCTCCTATTCTCTGTTTATTGGTTATACTGATAAGGGAAGTATCCTGTAAATTGTGATACCTGGCACTAGAACACTAAAACTGCTACAAAAGCCTATCCTGTTACAGAAGTAGAATCACTTATACAGATTTCGGACTTTTGCTTTGGACATTTCTGAAATATGATGCATTCTTTCACCTTAATCATTTTGATGAGTTGAAAATTTATTTAATAATACTTTATCTGATTATTGGGTGTAATGTTTTTGAACATTTAGCTATATACATATTACCTCAAGCCAATTTAAAAAATTTTTAAATTTCAAAATTATGCCAATTATGTATGGCAAGTCAACAAAATTAATTTATAAATTTTTATTTCAGATCTATTAATTCAAACAAGGGATTTAAAAATAGATATCTGAAGTGAAGTAATTCATTTCTATATGATTATGAAATGTTTTGATATAAAAAAGAAAAATAACTTTTATAAAAAAATTATTTAAATCTCTTTCATTTTTCAAGACCACATAGTATTTTCCTAAGCAGAATGCTTTGAAAATATTACGTACTACTTAAGTTTGAGTTTAGTGGATAACACACTTAATGAGATAAATTCACGGAAAAGAAAGTCAGATAACGTGATCTTTTCGACAACTCTTAATTTTGTGTCAGAGAATCAGTTTAGTTGACCAGAAGAAGCCATTTTATAATCTGAAATAAAAATAAATGAAAACATTTGGGGCATTTTGGGCTCCATATTAAATTATTTAGAATATTTAACATTAGAGCAGATGCTGAGATGAACCAATATATACTTTGAGGATGAGCTTTTAGACACACGACTGTTATCAGTCTGTTTTCCTAAATATTAACACATTATCATTTGCAATTAAAATCATGGTAAGATGTCCTATAGGAGCTCATTATTTAAATAAATCCATTAAGTTTTTCATGTAAAGAAGCAATTTGAAAAATGCTATTTCTATCCTAATCTTTGAAATATCTATTTATTTTTTAATTTATACTTTAGTCCATATATTCCAGATGTATATCAATATCTGCTAACATATATTTATAAGTAGCTTGTATTGTATATAAAACTGTGTGCATAAGTTGAGCACACTTTTATTTACAGATTCTTTCCTTCTTTATGAGTCATTACTCAATATGCACCCTTCATTTGATACTTTATATGAAAATAGTGTGATCATCAAAAATATGTAATATTTGCACTTTAATATTTATGAAAAACTAAAAACATACAAATACATATTGAAAGTAGAAGTGTGTTTTCAATGCAGCATATTAAAATAATCTCAAATTCCTTCATAATTGCAATCTTATTACTGTTAAGTTTATAATCTAACATAATAGAAATTATGAAATAGGCTGCATTATTTTACTCAAAATTTAATTTTACACTTACTTTACTATTAAATGTATAATTATATGTTACAATCCCTGAAAATTTTGAAATATCTGTTAAAATTTCAGAGTAAAATTTTATACCAAAATTTATTATCAATCCTTACCTGGTACATATTTGATAGCCCATATTTATTCAGAATTTATAGATTACTTGTCTTTATTTAACACATATCCTTTTAAATTCATAATGAAAGTGGTTATAAGTTAATGATTTAAAGTATCCAGAGTATTATAAATTCAGATTAATCCGTTGTTTGGTATAGCACTAGCACTACATAATGAAAATTTTTATTTATAATTATGACTCTGAACCATGTTATGAATTCAAAGTGGTAACTTCTTGATGTGATACAGATTTTAAATCTTTGAATATTATTAATTCATAAAACATGTTCAATTTAACTTTCAACTAACTTAATCAGAAATGTTCATTACCTAATAATTTTAAATAAATGTGAATGTATGCTAGCACTTTTAAGATGTGTGTCAACAAAAAATAAATACATAAAAAATTGGATTTTATATATATATATATATGTATATGTATATATGTGTGTGTGCAATTGTTGAGTCAAACCATGCTGATTTATACTGACATAAAGATATTTATATATGTTGAGGCATAAAAGTCAACAATAAAGGAAACAACTTTTAGCATTTTACAAAAGCAATGTTCATAAAGACTACTCTTTGTAAAAGAGCAAGATAGAAGACTGTATGCAGGCAAAATTAACATGTTGCTTAGCTAAGTCTCTCTGACATGTTGCTAATTATATACAGTTATAGTATCAAAGCACATTGGGGATTGAATGTACAACAAAATCTTCACCTAAGTATATCAAGTTCCTACAGAAACAATTAGTAGAAGAATTCATTTTTAAGACTGAGGTTCTGGACACAGAATTTGTAGAACTGCTATGAAATAAATAGGACTTACTAAAAACAAAAGTTTCTGCATCATTTACTGTTCAAAATTTATCTCTTTCAGAAAATAAATGTTCTGGCTTACTCTCTTAAGGATGCCATTTAAAATACTGACTTTTTCTATGAAAACTGACTAAGTACTTGGTAGAAGATATGTTGTGCCGTTGCTAGTGAAGTATGACTCTTATGAGTTTGGCTTCCCAGAAAGTCTCAGAGGGATATAAAATGGTCCGTTTAGCTTATGTTTATATAAACCCTATTACTCTGTAAGGTTCAAAAAGGAATAGCTACTATATTTCTGTGATTCAATTTTCCTCTTGTTGCCTATTACTTTCTGATCCTCTGAGGTATCTTCATTTTTTCTTAATCCAAAGGTCTAAGAAAGATCTGAGTGGGAAAACAGGATTGCACTTATTTATCTAGTATAAAGTACAGCTTTCAGCTGTACATAAAAATGGAGATGAACCTTTCCACCTTTAATGTACAAATATAAAGCAGAGAATTCAAGGTCACTGGAGATATAAAAGGTTTTCAAAATATAAATAACTAAAAACATACAGTTCAATTTGAATTTACACTATGATCACAACTTGATATTCATAGCTCATGAATAGAATAATTTTATCAGAGGAAGAATACTTGTAATACTCAATGAGATAAAAGGAAGATAGAGAAGCAGGGGTAGTGACAAAGAAATCCTGCTAAAAGCAGAAAAAATAATAAACTAAACCTAACCTTTCATCTTACTTTGAAATTGTGTCTAATATAGTACACAGCACAAAATATGGATTAGGTTTTGGTTTGTCTTTTAAGACTAAGCCATTGTATTTGACAAGCAGATACTAATTTTAGCTTAAATGTTTATAAAATAACTTACTGGAACAAGTTAAGTATAAAAATTTTCTGATTATTCACAATATTCCATCTTAAAAATCTTATTTACTTTGAATTATTTTTGAATGAAGTGTAATAAGTAAGCATTCCCTTTATTTCAAAATGCCTGCAATTCTCTTTTCTATTGGTCCTTTACCCTTTCTAATGAATTAAAATGAAGAAAAATTAAAAACGCACATGACAGTTATCCTCCCTACTTAATTCATTTTTAAGGACTACCTGAAAATCTAATGGAAATGTTTTTGTTTAATTGAAAAGTTTTCAATACCAAAAGAAATCTCCAAATGTTATCCTAGTAAAAGTATTTATGTTTAACTAATCTAGACTAGAGATGGGTAAGTAATAAAATCCAGAGCCTTTTTCTAAGGTCTTTTTAAGGTTCTTCATTTTATTAAAGAAAGAGTCAAGCAAAAAAACGCCTCATCAATTACTTTAGGAAGAAGCAAATGAAAAGTTTTACGATGGTAAAAATAAATCAATGCCTGAGTGGGCAGCTCTGCTAAGATTTGAGTACCCAATAGGATTTGGCAAACAAATGGTTCAGGTAGCTTTCTTTTATTTGTTTAAAATACTGCCTAGCAGCCAAGCACTTTATCTTTCTTATGCTTGATTGGAGGAATTTTGAACCAGAGCACATCTGTTGGCTTTGGCTATACCAATGAACCTCTCCTTCGTGTAGGGTATTTTGTTGTAATCGTGCATATTGACACCCACCTTAAATTCACTTAAACCTTTTGGATTTTCATTTGTTATAAACCATGAACCCCTTTTTGACAGGGAGTACAAATTCCTCTTTCTTCTGCTTATGTTTTCTGGCTTTGTCAGCAATTGCTACGTGGAAGGAGAGAACAACCATTTGTTAATAGTCTGTTTCACGTATTGTCAGTTTAAATTTCTCTTGTGTTTCTCTATTCTGATACTATATCAGAACATATGAGTTTAGATTTGGTCACCTTCTATGTTTATTCTATATAAATTAAAGTTTTATTTTTAAAAAATGATTAAAATTGGAATTGAAGCAAATCTGTGCATCTTAGAAACATTATCCAAATATTTCAAGTTTAAAAAGTAAACAACAAAATCTAAACATCGCTTCAATGCAGAAATACAAGTATAAAAGCAAATTTAAGTCCTGCTTATTTTGAGTTTATTTTAATTGAAATAGATGCTTTGTATTTCAATTGAATCTGCCCATGGCTAGGAAAAAAGGGTGGAATCATTCATATATCTGAATCTATGAAGACTGCTTCTCATCAGGCCAAAATCAGTCAAGGTTTCAAATCTTGATAATAAAAATGTATTCAAAAATGAAAATGTTATCAGTAAAGAAGCAAAACTAGAACTCTGTCCTTTGGGGATCACAGGAAATTCTATGTATTTTTAATTCAGGATTGTTGATTTATTTGAATTTACTTATTTTGATTCAAATTAAGATAGTCATCTGAAATCTTGAAAATAATTCTTATCTTTTTTTATCTATATGATAGTAAAAATCAATTCAAATGAATAATGGAATTGTTATAAATATACCAAAATAATTGTACTTAAAAAAGGTCAAAAGTATTAAAATATTACAATGTTATGCTATGAAAATTAGAACAAAACCAGAATATGCCAAAGCTGTTAATATGCTCATTTCATACCTCTTAAGTATTACTGTAAAACTTAATGTAGGATATTACAAAGGGTTAATTAGTTGAACTAAGTTCAGCAACATGTGTCAGAGAAGAATGTACTTTATATGAATTAAAATTCCTAAACAAAATCAGCCCATTATTTTTTTTCCTTATGGAATGCCTTTCATAGTCTGAATTAGGAGGTACAATGCAACATTCATCCTTTAAAAAGTCAGAAAAATTTCAACATTTTATGATTTTTGTTAACAGTGTAATTATTATTTACTTCACAATTAACTGAGTTCTACCCTAAATAGACAATACCACCAACATACCAAAGCCCAGAAATTCATGCTGTATTTTGCAAAATTTGTTTTTTTATCCATTAGAATTGAAAATATTTGTTGAAATGCATAAAAGCTTTTTCAATACCCAGAGGAATGTCTCCTCCCTTTTTCTCCCTGTGCTACTAAAACATGGAAAGAATACTAATGCTAAAACTATTCTGAATGTGAGTGTGAGAGAGAGAAACTTGAGCACATCCCATGCACTTGGATTCTTATTCTGGCCTTGTTCCTAATGATAATCATACTAATCTAGGATGGATTTAGTTTTAGTTTGTGTTTTGTAGACACCTTTGCTATCTTATTTAGGCCAGAGCATGATGTCCTGGAAAAGAATGTGTAATCTATCTGAGACATATATGTGCCACCCTCCATATTTAACATTATATGAATTTGAAGCAATTACTTAATTTCTTCACACCTAAATCTTTGGTTTACTAGATAGAATTACAATTGTTAACTTACAGAATTGTTCTGTGGCACATGTACATTATATATAAAATACCTGTTATGACTAGTGGCACTTAATAAGTTTTCCCTTAAACTCCAAAGAAAGACTTGGAAAGCAATAGCATATGTCATTTGTTTTGCAAGTCCAATATATTTGTTTTTAATTTCAAAGTTCAACTTTTAGAACTAGTGCATTTGAAAATGTTTTTTCACTCAGAGTCCCATAATGTCCATTTGATGTTTGCAACCATATAGATATATTTAAGTAGTTCTTTTCTATGCATCAAGTCAAACTTGTGTCAGTTTTGGGTGACTAAAAGGCTTCCATTATTATCTGTATGGATAAGTACTTATTTCTATAAAATTATAACATTTACAATAAAATCATAAGCTGTTTTAGTCAGCTTTTTCGCTGCTATGACCAAATGCCCTGACAAGAACAATTGTAGAGGAGGAAAAGTTTATTTAGGGACTCACAAAGTTTGAGAGGCTTCAATCCATAGACAGCTGGTTCCGTTCTTCTGGGCTGGAGGTGAGGCAGAACATCATGGCAGAAGAGTGTGGCAGAGGGAAGCAGCTGATATGATAATCAGACAGAGAAAGAGAGAATCCACTGGCAAGATATAAAATATATACCCCCAAAGCACCCCCACAATGACTCACCTCCTCCAGCCACACCTTACCAGCTTTCAGTTACCACTCAATTAATTCTGTCAAGGGATTAATTCACTGATTATGTTAGAGGCTCTTGTAACCCAACCATTTCCTCTGTAAACCTTCTTGCATGGTCTCACACATGAGCTTTTGGGAACACCTCACATTCAAACCATAGCATAAGCATTTAATATCATTTATATGAATTTATAAGGATACTTTGTAGCATCTTTACTATACCACATTTTTCCTATAATCTTCAATAATTTTTTAATAGTAGCTTAATAAATTTCTCCTAAAATTCTATGCAGGAAAGAAAAAAATTATGCAAAAACTAAACTAAATTAAATTGTTGGGGCTTAAATTTTCATGGTAGTTATTTACTCTGAGGAAAGTTATTGAATACTCTGAAAAAAAAACATTTTGTTGGAGGACACTACTTTCTAAACATTCTTTGTAAAAAAAAATGTTATTAACTACAAAGGACTTTAAGTTCCTCCATGAAATGTTACATATTGATTTTTCAGAAGTTCATAAATTGGATGTCCATTTTCTTTTTCCTTGTGAGCAATGCATAAGCTAAAACTTGGTAACTTTTTTATGTTTCACCTCAGGCCTACATTTATACGTTAATGTGACTGTGTTTTACTAATTAGTATTAAACTGTGGATAACTTGATTATCATTTGGTACATTCATTACTGCTGGTATTTTAAAGATTGTATTTTGGTAGTAACATTCACTGTTTTTTAACTTACCCTCTGATGCTTTATTTACACCTTTTCTTTAGAATCTAAGTTGTTTATAAACCTGAATTTCACGATATTGTGTGTAATATGGTACTTGTCCCCGTTTCATTTTAGAAGCAGTTGAAGGATAATTTGTCAGGTAGCATAGCATGGGCTAAAAAAAAAAACAAACAAACAAACAAAAAAAAACTACCATACTTATTAAATAAGGAAGTAATAGGCAAAATGTACTCAGTACTCTCTTGAAGAACTCCAGGAAATCAACGCATTATTTAAAGGTATTTTTCAGGCTTTAATTTTATATGCTTGTAATGTTTATGTCTACTCTGATATCTGTTTCCTTCTTTCCTTTCTTCTTTCTCCACTCATTTATACATCCACTATCATAATCTCTGTTGCTAATGTGTTAGTTTAAAGAGTAGGATAAATACAGCTTCCTTTAATGCACGCCTCTTCTGTGCATGCTCACAGCTGATACTGGTTTTTATTGCTGTAGCAGTCACCTTAGGAATTCTGAGCATCAGAATGCCTTCAGGTGGCCTTCTCTGTTCCAGTACAATTCATGCATCAGGCCATGGTAATGATCTTCTAACGTATTGACAAGAGAAAAGAGTTGGTGCTGGTGGAAAATCAATATCCACAAACATCACTGACTCCATTCGTCAATGCTCCTGTCAGAAAATGGGAAAGTGGACAGTTCTAGTTGAGCAATCTGTATTTGTGGGTGTGAGGAATTCCACTGACTGTTGGAAGGAGAATTCATTGGTCTTCTCTTGATCTCTCCCTGTGGAAACACCTGCAGGGTGACAAAATTAACCATGGAATTGGGATAGTGTTGGAAAAGTTGTGGTCTGTGATGATGACTATGCAAATTATAAATACCAGGGAGTGCTGTCACCATTTGACCTTAAAAGGAGAGAAAAGGTTTTAATCCAGAGAAAAAGGACACAACTCATAAACCTGTTTGTAATCATTTTTTTAAATATTGTTTTTGAAGCTGTAATGACTACACTGTGGTCAGCTAATCCTAGGTTTAGTCCTCCTTTTCAGCTGTTAGTGCTCATGGAAATGACATTCCATCCTTAGATGTAGTGATCTGCTCTATTGTTTCTTGGTACTCTGTTGCTCTCTTTCTTGCTAATACTATTTTAAATCCCCCCAGGCTCCATCAGTGCCTTAGGCTATAAAATCAGAATAGAAAATGAGTTGCTCCTAGACAAATCAGATACATTTTATATGCAAATAATTTCTCACTCAGTATCATCAGAATACATTAATTTGAGTGTTTGACAGAGTGATTTATCAGTGTCTATCATATGTCTCTTAAATATTAGAATCTTCCTGACCCAGCAGGAAGTGGGACTAAACCTTACAAGTTTGTCCTTTCTTATGTTCTGTTTTTCCTTAAATGCTTAGTATATTATTAGCTAATTCATATGAAATTTAATATAAATTTATGTTAGGGATTTTTGCCTCCATATTTTATATTTTGGCATCTTATTCCTTCCAGTTAAAAAGATCTTTATAGGTATTAAATTTATCCTAAAATTTCTTTGGTCAAGAAAATACTGAAAGAAGAGACTCAATTCATAAGCAAATTTATTAAACTTCATTATGAATTATGACTTCTTAAAAATTTATTTATATTGTAAACAAATGGGATACATCTTGTTTCTCTGTACATGAAGTAGAAGCGTACCATTTATGTAATCATACATTTACATAGGGTAACAGTTTTTGATTCATTCTGTTATTTTTTCCTTCCCCCAACTTCTCCCACCCCCGTTTTCCCTCTATACAATCCCTCCTTCCTACATTCTTGCTCCCCTCCCACCCCCCATTATGTGTCATCATTTGCTTATCAGCGAGATCATTCGTCCTTTGTTTTTTTGAGATTGGCTTATCTCACTTAGCATGATATTCTCCAATTTCATCCATTTGCCTGCAAATGCCATAATTTTATTATTCTTTATGGTTGAGTAATATTCCATTGTATATATACATACCACAGTTTCTTTATCCATTCATCAATTGAAGGGCATCTAGGTTGGTTCCAAAATCTAGCTATTGTGAATTGAGCAGCTATGAACACTGATGTGGCTGTATCTCTGTAGTATGCTGATTTTAAGTCTTTTGGGTATAGGCCAAGAGGTAGGATAGCTGGGTCAAATGGTGGTTCCATTCCAAGTTTACTAAGGAATCTCCACACTGCTTTCCAGAGTGGCTGCACTAACTTGCAGTTCCACCAGCAATGTATGAGTGTACCTTTTTCCCCACATCCTCACCAACACCTATTGTTGCTTATATTCTTGATAATCACCATTCTTATTGGGGTGAGATGGAATCTTAGGGTAGTTTTGATTTGCATTTCTCTTATTACTAGAGATGTTGAACCTTTTTTTTCATATATCTGTTGATTGCTTGTACATCTTCTTCTGTGAAGTGTCTATTCATTTCCTTAGCCCATTTGTTGATTGGGTTATTTGTATTCTTGGTGTAGAGCTTTTTTGAGTTCTTTATAGATTCTCGAGATTAGTGCTCTATCTGAAGTATGTGTGGCAAAGATTTTCTCCCACTCTGTAGGCTCTCTCTTCACATTGCTGATAGTTTCCTTTGCTGAGAGAAAGCTTTTTAGTTTGAATCTATCCCAGCTATTGATTCTTGCTTTTATTTCTTGTGCTATGGGAGTCCCCTTAAGGAAGACTGATCCTACGCCAACATGTTGAAGATTTGGACCTACTTTTTCTTCTATAAGATGCAGGGTCTCTAGTCTGATTCCAAGGTCCTTAATCCATTTTGAGTTGAGTTTTGTGCAGGGTGAGAGATAGGGGTTTAGTTTCATTCTGCTGCATATGGATTTCCAGTTTTCCCAGCACCATTTTTTGAAGAGGCTATCTTTTCTCCATTGCATATTTTTGGCCCCTTTGTCTAGTATGAGAAAATTGTATTTATTTGGGTTTGTGTCCATGTCCTCTATTCTGTACCATTGATCTACCTGTCTATTTTGGTACCAATATCATGCCATTTTTGTTTTGAATTATGACTTAATCTAGGATCGTGAAGATCTGTTGGTTGTGAACCTTGTATATGTCTGAAAGAGAAAGATAGAGACAGAGAGAAGAGGATGAGAAAAAGGAAAGAGGGAAGGTATGAGAAAAGGAGGGATTTTCTTGAAATTGAGTACCAGTGAGGAAAAATATTTTCATGTAGCAGTTATTAGAATTTGGTGAGATGTTTTAAGCATGTGAAAAACAACATTATAATGAAAGCTAAATGAGAGTATTCCATAAAATATCTTTATTACTTATTTCCCCTTGTGATTGCAAAATCTTGACAAGAATGCACTTGGTACATAAAAAGGTGCTCCATGCGGACCACAGGGACTTCATTAGCAGATTCCTTAATACAATGATTTGGGACCTGTGTTACTTAGTATTTCACTGCAAAATAGCAAGAATACCTCTTTCCACTTGCTTTCTTCTGGTAGATGTCAGACCCAAGAGGCTATGAGATAATAACTCAAATCAGTATTCTTAATATCTGTATGTTAACTGTTTTAATATATTTTATTTTTTTACAAAATGAAAAAGAAATGTATTTCTAGACAAATCTGAGAGAAAAAATACCTTTACCTTAACTAAACATACTTGTACTAAAATAACACTCAGTGGATTTACAATTGATTCTCAAAGTTGCTACTAGAAGAGGTTTTATTTCATTGTCAGTGTAAGTATGATAAAACCAAGAATAAGTATGGTAAAATATGAAATCATATTTTCATTACTAAAATTAACTACTTACTTGTTCAATACTCAGTTTTCTTATTTGTAAAATGTATCCATATTTTAAAGAGTTATTTAGCAATATCATAGAAAAGTTCTCTGTTTTCATATCTATTTTTCTTAAGTTTGAAAATTTATGCCAAACTAATACTCATTTCTTGAAATTATTTTTTCTATGTAATTTGTTTTTAAGTGAGAGGGTCTCACTATATTGCCCATGCTGTCCTCAAGTGATCCTCTGGCCTCAGCCTTTGCCATAGTTGGACTACAGGCATTTGGGCATGTGCCACTGCTCTCAGCAAAGTGTAAGCTCTCAGGCAAAGAAAAGGGTTTATCTATGTTAAAAGTTGAAGTGTGTCATCATAAACATAACTGCTCACTTTTGTCTAAATTAAGTAGGTTAAACAATAATAAGAGCTATCACTGAATGAGTAGTTATTTGTTCCAAGTACCTTATGATTATTATATTTTTAAGAACATTAAAAGATAAAAGAAATGTTGAACAGGATTTTAGTGGATGTGGAAACTGGGTCTCTGAAAAACAACTTATCCATAGTCTTTCGTGTTCGTAAGATTTTCATTGCTGTGATCAAAATGCTGAACAAGAACAACTTAGAGAAGGTAAAGTTTATTTTGGCTCACAGTGTCAAAGGTCTCAGTCTATGATTGGCCAACCCCACTGCATGGACCTGAGATGAGGCAGAACATTATGGTGGAGGGGCCTATCAAGAGGAGACCCGATCAGCTCATGGAGAACAGAAATCCAGGGAGGACACAAGGGGATAAGATAATTCCCAAGGACACACACCCCGTGGCCTACTTCCTCTAGTCAAGCCCCTCCTTCCTACAGTTACCACACATTACAGAAGTTCTTTCAAGTTATTAATACATCAAACAGATCAATCCAATGATTAGGTTAAAGCATTCATAATCTGATCATGTCATATCTGACACCTCATATCCAAATCATAGCCATTTCCTAACTATTAATGAGAAGACCAAGTTTAAGTTTGTGTGGTTCAGTTGAACTGTAACTCTGAAATCTTTACATAAGTTATTCATGATTTGTTGATTATTAAAAATAAGTGTCAGAAGGTATCTTAAAGAAAAAGCATATATAGTTATATATATGTGAACTTAAAATTTTTAAGTTCATAAAAAAGAATTCTACATCCTCTGTTCATATTTTTTTTAAACACACACACACACACACACACACACACATACACACACACACACACAAAGGCTAACATGAAGTGTTATTAGACACGAAGGCTAAATGAATTGTGTCTATAAGCTTTTACGGTAATAAGTAACAAAGTACATAAAATGTAATTCACAAACATATAGTCATTTTAGCTATTTTTATGCTTAATTCTCTTTTTCCTGGTATTTCATATCTCTTTTTTATTTCTATGTCATATGTGCACTTTACAGATTTATTATTATTATTATTATTATTATTATTATTATTATTTTCATTATGTTGCATTCTTTAACCATTGGTGCCATGGCCAAAATGCAAAATATTGTTATAAAATTTAAAAGTCTTCAGATCATATAGATTTTTGTTAAGTATATTTTCAGTGATATTCAATATATACTCATTAAGTAACTCTCCTTTTTTAAAATTTTGCCAACCCTAAAGCAGATACTAGAATTATAAAAGCTAATAAAATAGAGTCCTTACTTTTAAGATACTACAAGTATGGAAAGAGATAAGTATAAACAAAGAAATTAGAAGGCACTGGACTGAAAATCTATATGGATAGGTGATAAATTGTTATAATCATGTACTATTATTAGATAAATAGGAAACTTACTGTCTGGACAATGACATTAAGCAACAATTTAGCAAAGACTTGGGGACTAAGAGCCTTGTTACTACATTTGGTAATATACAAGCCCTCTTATTTATTGCAGAGCAGGTGTTCTTAGAATAAAATTGAATACCACAAACTCCATAAAGATCATTGTCATTTTGCCTGTTTTTGGTTAAACCTAATTTGAACAAAATTTTCATAAAACTTAATATGTAGTCAATGTACTATGCATGTAGTAACTTTTATACCCAAACTCAATGTACTCTTTAAAAAAAAAAGTGTTTAAAGTTTTTAAGTCATACAAATACCTTTAGTGTAGCTTTTCAAAATGTAACCTCCTAAAAATATTTTAAAAACATATAAATGCATTAAAAAATCCTAGGATTGGTCCTGAGAGTCTGTATTTCTAATAAGTTTCTGAGATTTGCTGATACTCATGATTTAGAGACTATACATTAAGAAATAGGAACCAAGAGTGTTCATGAATAATCTGCATTCTGTATAAAATGCATTTTGTAGCATGTTTCACCACTGTCATCAATTGGTCTATCTTTTCTTAACCACAAAGAAGAAAGAGAAATGTTTTAAATAATCTCAAATATAATTGGGTGTAACTTAAGTGACTGTTTAGGAAATATTAACAACTGGTTTCTCACATGCCTTCCAATTTGTTAACAATCAGTTAATTTTAACAGCATAAACTATAGAAGCAAATTATATTACAATATTATTATTTTTCAAACATCACACATCTGAGAACATATATTTTACTAGAAGTAGTAACCTCATATTGTCTATATTTTTATGGACCTTTGTCTTTATAGACATTTTGCACAGTCTAGATTGTTTATGACATATTGATAATATACCATCATCTTACAAACAATTAAAATAAATTTTCAGCAGCCCTGCCTTTCCTCAGAGAAAAAGAAATCAAAATATCCAAATACAACTCTTTTCCTTTGCAAATACTTGCCTTGCTCAGTAGAATGACATTGTGGGCTGTGATCTTCCTACATATGCCTTGTTCCTTCAGAATAATGTCTAGGTTCTTCTTCAGGTCTGGCCACTTTCGAAGCACTGAATCAAATTAGAGATGAAACAAACTCAGAATCTTCTTTCAAAAAGTGAAGCTTTCCCCTGGTCTAAGCAGTGAAATCTAGGTATTCCCAACCTGATCTCACCATAGTCACCACTATTCCACACCACCTCTCCAGGATGCAACCAGAAAGTAACAACCAGTTATAGCACTATATATCTGTCTCTGTTTGGTTTTTAACCATATAAGAATTCAGAAAAGATTTATTTTTTTTACAATTATGAACACAAAAAATTTTGATTGATTTTTATTAAGACTTTTATATTGCTTTGCAAAGGGTTAAAAATTCTCAGGAACTGATATGTATATTATTGGTGGGAAACAATAGATTCCTTTGCCTAATGCTTTATAGATTTCAAAGTATTTGAAATTATTAATAATATCACAAATATCTATTTAATGTTTTTATGCTGCACATCTTATAAATTTATGTAATACCTTATCTTATTTAAAGCTTATCAAAAAAGTTTTTTTTTTCAAAATAGGATATAAATGATGGTGAAGTTAAGGAACTTACACACCTGTTCAAGTACAAAAGTGGGTTAGAGACTTTACCAATCCTAACTTTAAGTTTTCAGATGCCACCCTACTATCATTGTTCTTATTTAAACAATGAAAGAGACCAGAGTACAATGATTTTCTAATTTTTCAGTTGGAAGCATTAAAAAAATAGTGTGTTTAAGGGTACTGACAAAATTCATACACAGTATTTAAACTTTCAAACAATGAAATAATATATGCTTGGAAATCCCCAGGTTTAAAATAGGTTATGTATTGTTGAAAGAAAGGAATGACAATGGAATGAAGAAATCATAACTTACAAGCCTATGATATAAAATGATCCTGGAAGTTACTGTATGTTTGTATTTTTGTTTCTCATTACAGGAAAAAATGCTTAAAGATGGCCTAATTTCATACTGCTAAAAATATTCTGTAAATCTGGCATTCACTGATGAACTGAACTTAATGTTTGAGTAATTCAGTGGGATTTATATTTGAATTATTAAGGGAAATGTAAAAGTGCCTGCTATGAGAATTTTCTACTTAAACTATTTACTTATTTGAGGCAGAAGGGAAAGTGTAATGAGAGGCAGAATTATGAATAAATTTTAAAAGCATAAATAGATACAAATAGCTCTATTTTCCTTTTGAGAAATGCACATCACTATTATTTATTATGCACATATGTTATGGTTTAGATATAATATGTCCCCCAAAATCTCATATGTGAGGTAATGCAAGAAAGCTTAGAGGTGAAATTATTGGGTTGAGTGTATTAACCTAATCAGTTCATTAAACCAATTATAAGGATTAATTGGGTTGTAATTGTAGGCAGGAGGCATGTGACTGGATGAGGTGGATCATTGGAGGTATATTTTGGGGTATACATTTTGTCCTTGTTGAGTAAAGCTCTCTCTCTCTGCTTTCTGTTGAACACGTCCTGAGCTGTCTTTTTCCACCATGGTCTTCTGAAATGATGTTCTTTCACTTTTTGGGCCCAGAGCAATGGAGTTACCCCTGTGTGGACTGAGATTTCTGAAAAACTAGAAGCCCTGAAATAAAATTTTCTTTCTCTGATTGTTCCTGTCAGGTATTTTGGTTGCAGCAGTGAAAAAGCTGACTAAAACAGCATATTAGTTTTCAATATTTAAAAATCGATTGCCATGTTACTGTACTAAGCATCGTATTAATTTGTTTCATTAAATGCAGCACATTAGGGGACATATTATCACAATCTTATGTATAGAATTTTGAGAAATGAACTTCCTCACTTAAGGTTAATTACATGGCAAGGATTCATACGTAGCAGAGTCACACTACAATCTAGGAATAGTGCTCCTAATTTGTAGACTAGTTATTTAATTATGCTAACGAGTCTATGTGGGCTGTTGGAACTGTGGGTAGTTGATGACTACCTCTTTGCTTCCATAACAACAAAGACAAAGGTAATCACACACAGCCAAGATTACACTGGGCAAAAACATTTAGCAGATGGGCCAGTTCCAAAATAGTAATGAGTAGTTTGATTTGTATTGGATACTGTCTTGGAAACTTAAGTTTTTAGCAAAAGGTAGTTACATAAATTTCAAATAGCTTCTAAGCTATGATTAGTCCACATCAAATTATAACGCTTGAGGCTACTCTGTTTTTATCATTAGAGCTCCAAACTGCTAATTGTCTGGTAACACTGAGTCACCCACAAAACCAAATACCTAAAAGGAAAAAAATCAAATCAAATTATATCTGGGATTTAAAATTAAATTTTAAAATATTTTGACTGGAATGCTTATACTTTCATAAATACATATCTAGGTGTTTTTATATGTATCTGCAAAGATATATATATAGATAGATAGATAGATAGATCTATACACACATGGATGAATTCTAAAATTTGATATTTTCCTCCTGGATTTGACCTATTAAAAATATATTTTGTGTTCATGAAAGGCATGCTGTCCACAGTTAGAGCCACATTTGGTAACCCATTGAAGAAGTCATTTTTTTTTTTCTAGAATTGATTGATGATTTTCTGAGGAAAAGAACAGTGGGTTTGGGGGAAAAAAATGTCATAAAACAGAAAATAAATATGAACTACGGCGGTATTTGGCAACCTTTTATCAACTCTGCTAAGCCAAAAGGGCAGTCTGCCAAACCTCAAATGCAATTGCATTGTATCCAGAGTGGATAAAAATACTGTAGCAAAATAAATAAGAAAAAAAAGGCAATAGTATCATCTTAATGTGAAGAAAATATGGAAGGATTAGAATATTTCTACCATTTTAATCAACAAACCTATTAAAATTTTCTGATAAAATGCAAAATGGAGGAAAGGTTCGGATACAGTCCCAGCGGGAGAGTTCTTGGTTGGGTGACTTTTTGCCTGTTATTTAACTTCAGTGAACCTGATGTCCATCCTGTGTAACAGAAGGGGATTAAAGTCCATCACCACTCACCTCCTCCCAGCAGTAAAACCCACATTTCTAATTTTATACATCAATATGAAACTTTTTTTTTCCATTTAGTTAGAAAGTTCCATCTTTCTTAAAAATTCTCTGTGATTACAGAATTATTATCTCTGGATTTCCTCAATTGGGTTCAGCCCTAAATTATTGTCTTTAGACTTGTGTACTGTGTATCCTAAATATGTTAGATGGTAAGATTAATTCTCTTGTTTGGCAATTAGGACACAAGAATATTCTCCAGAGATTTGCTACATTTCTGTAGGATCACAGTAATATGTGTAATTTAGGAAACACTAAAAAATCAAAGTTTTCAGACTCAGAACTATTTCTGTAATACTAACAATGGTAGTTCTATATAGTCCCATTTAGGGACTCATTTAATGGTCCTAAGAAACCTAAGCAAACAGTGAATTAAAAGATATTTATTAGATGTCTAAAATAAGATGGATGGTAAAGTAAGATACATTCTTACACTCCTACCAAAGTAGTCCTTCTATGAAACCCCTGTGGTGTTATAAGCTTGGCTCATGGCCTCAAAACCTAGAAAAACTTCTCCAATGTCAGTGTATCAAGGATTGTGCTTGTGGTCTTCATGTAATTATGAATATCTCTCCCTTTCATTTTGAAAAGTATTTGAAATTAGGTAAGTACATACTTTGTCATCTCAGAATAAGAAGTACGGGAAATCACTACATACTTTCTAGAGTTGAACTTCTGGTCTTCATAACTCTTCTACTTCTGGGAAGCATCAATTATATCCCAAAATCTGCACAAAATGCCAATAGTCATATAGAAAAATTAGATCAGCTATGATAAGAACTAACTTGACTCTTACAAGGATAATTTCAACTCATTAATGACATATCCTTTAAGCAGTAATTGGGCAAAGGAATCCACTTATTTTTTTATTTTTATGTATTCATTTGTTTTATGGTAGCACTGCTCTAATTCTGAAGGGGAGAGGTAAGAGACGACCATTGACCTTCTGTGCTTGTAAAAGTACATATCCTTTTACAATCTTTACTTCTATCCCAACCAGGAAACTTTGTAAAGTGATTTAAATTTTATTCTTCAATATTAAGCAATGTAAGAAACAAAGTATCAGCAAGAGTATCTTTCATTATCCCAAGTGACTTGTCTCCTCATCTCCTTATATGTGTGATGACTGTATATATATATTTTTTGATCTAATTATTGGTAATCTTTACTAAAATGAAACATCAAAAAGGCTATTAACCCAGTTATACAACTGAGTTATTTGAGGTTTATTCGAAATACAATGTAGCGAACTATAACCTCCTGCTAAGGGGAGAAAAAGAGAGAATTAGATGCATATAAGTAAATTAGATAGCCAGGTTCCTCACTGGTAACAGTGAAGTCACATACTCAAATGCTGTTATTACAGCAGGATTTCATTGATCTTAACCAGGCAAATGGCTACTTTTAGCAAAATCATGTTGTGGTCACTCAGCAGTCCCTGTCAAGCTCAAGGCTGAGTTGTTCAAGTAGCCTCTGGCACCCAGTGAGCCAGAGACAACCGGTTATTACACCAAGCGAATCACACAGATCACTTAACAGCATGTCTGTCTCAGTCAGTTGGAAAGCACCTTCACATTTGTGGTTTATTCTACAAGCCAAGCATAGTTATGCCACACATGTTTCCAGATACTGTTGAAAATACTTTACTAAGCAAAGGAATATAGATGACACTTCTTTCTCATGGGTCAAATTATCTGTAACATTATCCACACATTTTTGCACTGAGCAGTCTCTAAACCTGTTTGCAATATGCATATGAAATGAATCATTATTGTAATGAAATTCGAAACACCCTAGAGTAATGGAGAGGAAAGGAAAATAAAATAAAAATCTGCTGCCCTGATACTGAAGACAGTCAGCAGAAGGGGATTGCTTGAATAAGTGGTTTTGTGACTGTGAAAAGTTGCTGTAGGAGCTCTTGGGGGTGGGAATTAGAAGGTGGTAAGTGGATGCTCTTTGTGCACATTAAATGTTCTTTGAGGATCATTGAGGCTTTGCTGTCTGAATACTTTGAAATTGTTGTTTGAAATTTTAAGTAGTTGAAAAGCAAAAACTTGTTTTGTTTAGCTTTGAGATATTGCCTTATGACCTAGTGATGACTTCATAGACTGTCTCAGAGGTAAAGTACTCACCACTCTGCACTGGATAGCTCCTTAATCAGGCTATTTCTTGTAAGGGGAATTACATGTTTATAGAAAGCAAAAAAGATAAAAAGAATGCTTGTTTCGTGGCATAGGGCTAAAAAGCATTTATTAGTTGTGTACCTCTAGGGACTGGATGCCCCCTCTAGAGAGACTGACATGGTAATTAATTGCACCTCTTTGTTACATCCAAAGGAAATTCAATCCTTGCCTTTATGGCGTACTCAGAGTCCATACTAATTGTAAACCTATAAAGTTCACTTTAATACTTGAATTCTAGATGTATGTCATAGAATTAATAACTTCTGTACTTTATTATTTGACAACTAAGTTAAAGATCACTCTGTGAGAGTCCCTGAAGACCTGGCTGAATTTGGAAGGAGCAAGATTCCTTATGATAGCATATTAGTACTTTTAGAGTGCTGCTAAGCTGACAGAAAACTGACTTAATTAGTAAGTCACCTCATTCTTTGAAATAATTGGGAAAAGAATGAATAAATGGGAATCATGAGAAATTGATTCATGCTACTTTTTTGTTTTCATCAATTGTTTTGTAGTGCTTTGGAAATAAATAGTTTTATAAGTAACACATTAGTATTTTTTTATTATATGGGTAGAAAATTTAATGTTTTGTGATCCTCATGAGAGAAAGAATGAGTACATTTAAGCTTTATCATACTCTATAGAAATAAGAATTCTTTATTTCAGATTGAATAACCAACAAAAAGCATACTGCATGCTGTATTTTTCAATTAAATAAGGTTCTCCATTGTTTTTAAGCATAGGCAGTACAAAATATGTAATTATGAAGATAGTTGCCCTATTTCTGATTTCTTTGTATTCACAAAGTAAATTGTATGCAGTAAGGAAACATTTTGCATAGTATTTACAAATTAAATTGTTCCTTCAAAGTCCTACATGATTCAGTATCCTTGTATGTATTATTCCTGTGCACATTTTAGCTGTAGTAAGTTGAAAAGCAATTTATTCTTTTCAGAACTTTGTTTCTGTGATCTTTTAATATTTAAATATATTATTATAATTTTATTGCTTAAATGTTGATTAATATTAATGGGAATAAAATTTTTAGAGCAGACTAAAACAATAAATACCCTTAAGAGGGGGAAAAACTGATTAATGAATTCTATGCATAGTTGACCAATGTAAAAGTTAAATTTATATTATGTTACAGTCTCTCCCATACTTATTCAAAGACACTTTGTTAAAAAATAAATTAACTCATCCACATGTGTAAGTTAAGGATTCAACACATAAATACATTTATGTACTTATTATACTGATTTCAGCTCATGAATTCTTTAGAAATATGCTATTTAAATAAACTGTATTTTTAAAAACGATTATAGTGAATTTATACAATTTGAAGAGAGAAAAACTAAATGTACTGAAGATTATTTAAAAACCTTTAGGACTATTTTCCATTTGCTTAATAATATAACTTAACTTTCAAAAGGTTAAGATGTACTATCTTTGAATATATATATATAGGGCACATAATCTTTTGAAAGTTAAGATGTGTGATTTCTAAGATATATAAGTGTTAGGTTCTGTTTTTGAATCGCACATATATTTGAATTATGGAGTAAAAACTAATTTTAAATAACATGCATTATTTTCATCTTTGATTTTGGACTCTCTGTCCCTATTTTCCCATGAAGTCTAAATATAGGAAGACTGAATAATGTTTTGAAAACTATGTGCATTGAGCAAATTATTTTAAAGATAACCAAAAAATGGCATGCTAATTTTGAACATTTAGGAATTATATAAGATTCCCTTTCTTGTATTCACATATTAATTTTTAGAGAGCTCTGCTTGATTTTTAAAAGCATTTTCCCCTTAATCCTCAACCAAACAAAATGATAAATTCTGACACTCTGGTAATTTGCATAACAATTGGCTACAAAGAGTAATTCATTAATATTCAATGAAGTTCTAATTTGCACAATGCCTGAAGCAATATGTAAACTTCATTTTGCTTTAAGATGGAAATTTGTTACAGTGCAAATATCAGTAAGTATAATTTTATTAATCAATCTCAATGAGCATTTGATTCTGTGACCTTGACAATGTCTGTACTTTTGTCCTAGAACACACAGGAAAAAAGGAAACTAAGGTCTCCATATATTTTCTGTTGGTCACTACTTGTATTTTACACATAATTCTAAGTGTTCAAGCACACTACAGTACAAGGGACATTCATTATTCAGAAGAAAGCTAATGTTACTTGTTAACCTTCACTCAAAAAATTTAAGTTTATTTTTAGTTATGTTCATTAATTTAGTCTACTAGTACTTGTGAATGTTCATTGTTTTCCTACCAACTTCTGAGGAGGTTCTGGAGCTTTTAGACTATGCATTTTGAGTTACGAAGGATGCATTTGCTATGAAATAAGACTGGGAATGCTTCAAATGAACCCTGGCTTAAGATAAACTAAATGATAATAATAATAATAATAATAATAATAATAATAATAATAATAATAGATTATCCAGTTTTTACCATGGGCAGGCAGGGTTTTAAGTGCTTAATATGTATTAGCTCATTTAATCATCATAACAACTCTAAGAAGTAGATAACATTATTATCCTCATGGTAAATAATAGAATTAGTGTGGTTGTTAAATGTGTTAGTTAAAAGAGCAATTTGGCCTATTTTGTTAAAGTCAAAATTTGATTTCTACCAAGATTTTCTGGCTAGGTTTAAATGTACAAGGGTAGTTAACCAAAATCAATATGCAGGTGATGCATCTTTCTGACAAATTCTATTCTAAGAATTTTCAGATTAGCAAAATACTTTTCATTTATTCATCTGACATTCATGGATATCCTTGAGCAGTTACAGTGTTCATTACAGGCCCTGAAGATTCACTGGTCAGTAAAAGTCAAAAAAATCTTACCATTTTGGTGCTTACATTGGATCGCTCATGACAAATGATAAACAAGTAAATACATATATGTATAATACATTTTTAGGTAGTGGTAAAGAAAAGAAAACACTGTAAATTGATTTGCAGTGTTGGTAGGGAAAGACAAAATTTCACTTTGTGTAACTAGAAGTTGCTTCTCTGAATGGTTGAACAATGATTGAATGAATTAATGACTTTCTCTTGTTATACAATGAGGGAAATAGTTTATAAGAAGGAATAGACCATAGAGGAAGGAAAGATGTGTTATGGGGAGATAGAAGAGTAAAACTGTGTGAGCTATGTGATTAGTGAGGTTGCAACAAATGGACAATAGTGCAAACTTTGATGATCATAAAAAAAAACAGTTTTCATTTTATTCCAAGTTATGATAAGTCGGTGGAGAATTTTGATCCTAAAAGATGACCATGGTTTAAGACAGAAAACAAACTTCAAAGCAGGTAGCAGGGAGACAGTGTAAGAAGTTTCTTATTCTACCTACATGAATAGGTCTCAGAAGGTACAGTGGAGGTGATGGGACATAATCAGATCTGGGGAATAGTTAAATAGGTTAACCAACTATTTTAGTCAGCTTTTTCTTTGCTGGGAATAAAAGACCTAACCAGAACAATTGTAGAGAAGGAAAAGGGCTTCAGAAGTCTCAGTCCCTAGAGAGTCGGCTCTGTCATGGTGAAAAAGTGTGGCAGAGGGAAGCAGCTCTCATGATAATCAGAGAGCAGAGAGGGAGACTCCACTGGCCAGATACAAAGTATTTACTATCAAAGCCACACCCTAAATAGCAACCTCCTCCGGCCACACTCTGCCCACTTATCACTCAGTTAATCCCCTTCAGGGGATTAATTCACTGATTGGGTTAAGGCTCTCACAACTCAATCATTTCTCTGCTAAACCCTCTTGCATTGTTTCACACATGAGCTTTTGAGGGACACCTCACATCCAAACCATAAGGCCAATGAAGTTCTTTGTTGACCTAGAGTTTTAAAGCTATCAACCAGAGCTATTTCCAATAGCTCCAATTTCAAGTACATTCATAAAATTTCTTCACCTGGTTCTTGGTATTATCAATTGACATACACCAGAAGGTAAAATCGTGGCAAAAGTTTCGAGAAGAGATAATTTAAAAATCTTTTGTCTCTTATATTAATTGGATGTAGAGTGTTTTAGTTTAACTAGAAGGTAATACAAATTGCATTAAAGGAAAAAATAGAAACATATCATGAATACACATTCTTTCCTGAGAATAATTTATGAATGAAATAAAAATTTGTTTCATGTTTCTCAGAAGATAATGCTGAGTACCATTATGTACCAGGGAGAGTAGGTTTATTTCACATTAGATCTCTGCTGATGTGTTAGGTGCTGTGGGTACAGGTCATGTGCTTATGACTCATCAGGGTGATAAGTTGTTGGTGATATTACTCTAAGGCAGCGTGGTTTTAAAAGTGACACCAATAGTGCACGGTCTCCATTTGCAGCCACCTGTCACTGACATGATATGTGTGGTGGAAGACTTTTCACAAAACTGCCTGCCTTTTCTTGTTCAGTCAGTGTGCTTACCTTCTTGACCCTTTGACTGAATACATTATCCCCAATATTTTCCAATTTAGAGAATAATGATTTAGGGACATAAATCATAGCTGCTAGATTAAAAAAAAAAGACTTCAAAGTAGTGAAATGTGGTTGAGAACTATGTAAGACAAAGGGCAGTAAAATATCCTCTTAAAGAGAAGTAGAAAGGCAGATTATTTAATCAAATTATTCAAAAATTGTGGAATCAGTTTTCTGCATCTATGCTGCTCCAGTCATTTCAGATTGAAGTACCTTCTTTGGGAAAGAAAAAATGATATTATGATAGGCTACAGAGTGAAATGCAAGAAGCAGATCTGAACCTATTCGGCAGCTTTGTGAAATTTCAGTGGGCAGAATCCAAAGAACCCTGCCACTGTGGTAAAGTGATGGATCTATATTTTTATGTGTTCTTTTTATTTATACATGTCAGGAGAATGTATTTTGACATACCATATATACATGGAATATAACTTCTCATTCTTGTGGTTGTACATGATGTAGAGTTACAATGATCATGTGTTCATATATGAACATAGTAAAATTACATCTGATTCATGCTACTGTCTTTCCCTTTCCCATCCTCCCTCCTTCCTTCCCATTCCCTGCTGTCCAATCCAGTGAACCTTTACTCCCTCCTGTCTATTGTATGTCTGTATCTGTATATCAGAGAGAACATTCAGTCTTTGTTTTTTTAGAGATTGGATTATTTCACTTAGCATGATAGCCTCCAGTTTCATCCATTTTCCATAATTTCATTCTTCTTTATGGCTGAGTAATATTCCATTGTGTATTTGTACCACATTTTCTTTATTGATTCATCTGTTGAAGGGAACCTAGGTTGATTCCATAATTTAGCTATGGTAATTAAGCTGCTATGAACATTTATGTGGCCTGTGTGACTGTAGTATGCTGATTTTAAGTCCTTTGGGTATATCCCAAGGAGTGGGATAATTGGATCAAATGGTGGTTCCATTCCAATTTCTCTGAGGAATCTCTATACTGCTTTCCAGAGTGCTTGCACCAATTTGAAGTTCCACCAGCAATGTATGTGCTAGGTTCTATTTTGAATCCCACATATATTTGGATTATGGTGTAAAAACTAATTTTAAATGAACATGAATCATTATCGTCTTGGATTTTGGACTACTTCTCTGCCCCTATTTTCTCAGAAATCTACACATGGGCAGACCCAATAAGTTTTAAATCAAATGCAAGACTAATACCTTAGAACACTAAAAAAATATTTAAAGTTCTATTTTAAAAGGAAATTCTCAAGCTGGAAGATCTTTCTAATCTGAGAGAGAGTCTTAATAACTTTTCATAGCATAAGAACTTTCTTCTAGGTCATTTCTTTGTCTACTTCCCTAACTATCCCTGTTTCAATCTAGGAACTAGGCTGTACTGACTTTCTTGAAATTCCTCTAATGAGCTATATTATCTCACTGCATTATATCTTTTCTCTTGTTATATTCCTAGCACATAATTTTATTCCTTACTACTCACACCACCTTTTAAAGTCTTCTTTTGCCACACAAATGAAATTTTAACTACTCTTTATAGCCTTGCCTAGAATTCTCTTATTTCTACTACTCTATTAATTTTTTCCATTTTGACTAATAACACATTTACTACAACTTTTTAGTATTAGCAACACAAAGAATGATTATGTGTTTACAGGCCTGTCTCTCCTAGACTTTGTTCTTGAAAGCAAGAGTTATTTTATGTATTATTTTTACAAACAGTGTGTGACAGAAGCTCAATAAATATTTATTGATTGAATTAATTCCTTAAAGCCAAATTATATTCTGAATAATAAAAAAAATCACTTTTCAATGTATTACTTAAACATCCTTCATATGGAAACATTGAATGGTGTTTACATTTTCTCAATATCATCCAAAGCTGAGCAATGGTTATAATTATGTAACTTTTTAAAAAGAGAGAAGTCAACTTGTTTGAGGAAGCTATTTCTATTTATAGTAGACTAGGATACTGCTTAAATGATTGCTGCTAATTGAAGAAAGGAGACTAATTGGTTGTTAGCAGTACCACTACATTAATGATCACATTCCATCAACATATTTCATGGTAGCCTCCCATGTTCTGCAAACAAGGGTCCACAGCATTATCTTTCCCTAGCCACATATACACTAAAAAATGCCACAATCGTATATACAAGTGGAACTGACTGAGGAAATAACTTCCTTCACACATCTTCAAATGGATCAGGATGGGCATGACATATAAGTGCTAGCCATCTGCAGATGGAAGCCAGAAGTACCCCATAAACCAAATGGGTAGCAATAACTGGTGGAAAATACTCCCCTCAAACCACACTAATTTTCCTAGGTGTATAAAATAGATGTGAATGCCTAAACTATTTGTTTGGTTGAATAAATTGCTGATTAACTTGTTAATATTGCTTATGGAGTAGGGGAGGGAGATGCAGACACTCATCCTCGTGCATTACTGAGCTACCACCGGGCAGCAGTTGCGGCTTCCCAGAGGAGAGAGGCGCTCATGCCATCCAAAAGCAATGAGCAAGCACACAAACAAATCAGCAGGGAAAGCAAAAGGATACAGCAGAATCCAATGTTTGTGTAACAAAGAGATGCTGTTTTATAGCCACAGTAAAAGTTCAGTTGTAGAATAAAATGAGTGCAAACAGTACTTCTGTAATGAGCTGCTTTAAATTGACAGCACTATCATCTTTTACCATCTTTGTGAAACATTTGTATTAGCTTGATTGGCAAAGAATAAATAGAGCCTACTTCCTCTCTCTATCATGTGAATGCAGAAGGATGTCTCCTATAGAAATAAGGAAAGCCCCAAATATAAAGGAGGCATATAAACACCATTCCTACTCAGGAAACCTTACATCACCAGTAAAGAAAGAATAATGAAAGAATGGGAATACATCACATTTTGCTTGAGAACAATTCTTGTCATAATTGACAAGAATGATCTGATGAAAAGTATTTATACTTTTCACAAGAATTATTGAATTAAAAGTACCTATAAATTATTTATCAGGTTATATCCTTTTTGAAAGTACAAGCAATAAGTATTTTTAATTATTTCACTATAACCCTATACCTAGTATGATTTATTTGAGTTTACAAAAGAAAAACAACAGATATGATAGAAAATAAATTCATGAAACTTGATTACCTTCTATTGTCCAGCATTTAAAACTCTACCTTCCTTTTTTTCTTTCTTATTTCAGTCTCTCTGTGAGTTTGATTTAGTCTCATTTACAAACTTTCATTTTTGACCCAGGACTGGAATCTAATTAGGATTCATTCACTTTAATTTTATTTATTAAAAATACTATACACGTAGCCTTGTGTGTTTTAGTGAACTAGAAATAAAAAAAGGACCCAAAATGCTAACAACAGTGCAAAGGCGTTTTTTATGGTTTCATTGCTTAATCAAGAACTTTACAGTGCATTATACACATAGAATGAAAAGAGAGTTAACAGGCTGCGGTACAGTATTGACAGCAGGAGAATTAAGGTCAAGCAAAGTTGAGCGGCAACATTATTGCCAGCTATTCTTCCTTGTAGATCTGAACTTTAATCCACAGAGATTCTTAAAGCCTCAGGTGGAGGTTGGGTGATAATGGTGGCTGTTATCCTAAGGAACAGATGGTAGAGTGAGTGACACCTATAAATGTGCAGGCTGTGTTGCTTCAGTGACAAGATGCTAAACCCTTCTGGCACTGAAGTAAAAAGACAGGTGTCTTGACACAAAAAAGAAGGATCAAAACTCTGCCTCCAACCATGTATAACAGTGTAGCAAATTCCTCATACCTAAGTAACTGAAAATCTAAATTGGGATGTATTAATATGGAAAAATTACTCCTGGATCTCTCCCATAGAGGTTTCTTCCCTCCATCACTCACTCTCTCCCTCTTCTTCTCCTTCCACCTCTGTACCCCTTCCTTTCCTCTTTCCTCTTAATTAGTCCGGATATATATCATCTAGTAGTAAGTTAACAAATCATCATTACAGTCTGTTTCTGATTTAGTAGTTTCATGCATTTAAATTAAAATCTCTATTTCTTATTTATCTTACAAACGGGAGAGTATTTCTGTGAAAGAATTAGACATGACAGTGAAATTCTTCAGTTACCTTTATGTGTACTTTAAGTGTAGCGTGAAGTCAATCACGTGCATAGATATGTCATTTATTACAATTGTAATTAGCAGTGTCAGGTTTAGAGATTCATGTGGCCAAGAGGGAAAACACAATAGTGTAAAAACCAATTTAACAAATGTACTTACTTTAAATTCCATTATCACTTCAACAGATTACTTGTTTTAAAAGGTATTAAAGCTAATAACATTTAATCTACTTGCTTGAATGTAGCAGCATTTTTGGGGAAGCCAATGAAAATAAAGCTTCAATAATCAAGTACAACAGCTGTTAAAGTTTTTGGCATGCTTCTTTCTAAAAGAAATTAGGTTCTAACAGCCAGCTCCTCATACTCTTTTTTTCTTCCCTTGCATTTTAAATGATACAGTCACATAGTTTTCCAGAAAGAGAAATAATGTGGTGGAACAATAAACTGTTTTATAATACCCCAATAAATATTATGAAACTAGTAATGAATAAATAAAATCATTATATATGTTGAAATACAACACAAGGCTTGTGTGTGTTTATTGCAGTGGTAATGTGAGTGAATAGGACCACTAAAGCCAATGTAGTATTGGTATTTAGAATTAATTACACCTTGGACCCTACTTCGCTTCACCTGTAAAATCAGTGAGTTGTCCTAAAGTCATACTAACTTCTTTTCAACTTTGTTATTCTAGCCTCTGTCTTCATTTGATTTATATATAGCAAAATGAATTCACTATACCCACTGGCAATAATTCTAATTCTTGGTGAATGAATATAGCAGACCTACAGCATGCACACTGTCAAGGTTAACTAACATTTGGAAATCCTAGTTCTCCACAGATAAATCCTTGGTTCACTGCAATGTTTGTAGACTAAATGTAGGCTCACTTTCTAGGTCTTCTTACTACCATATGACAGTGAATTACAAATTATCAGATTCCTACTGCTGTTACCAAATATCTGAGAAAATCATCCTAAAGGAGGAAATGTTTATTGTGGCCCCTACTTTCAGAGGTTTCAGTTCATAGGCACTTGGCCTTGTCACTTTGGGCCTTTGGCAAGGCACGGTGGAGAGAGCATGTTAAAGCAGGGCAGCTCACCTTGTGGCAGTCAAGAAGCAGAGAGATATAGTGAAGAAGGGACCAGAGACAAGATATATTCTTAAAAGGCTCACCCCCAGTGACCTACTTCTTTTAACTAGGCCCCACTATCTACATTTTTTAGTCTCCCAATAGTACCACCAGCTGGGATAAAACTTTAACACATGAGTCTTTGGGGAGCATTCCAGACCAAAACAATAACAGAGAATATATTATCTCTTATTAATATATATGCAATAGTTTGCAAAATTTGAATTGAGAGCAAAAGGGAATTTTGGTGTTTTTGTTTGTTTCACAAAGGATCCTGCCAAAATGAAATCAAATCTATTAAAATGAGAAGAAAGTTTCATTGAAACTAAGTTATTTCTGAATTATTTCTGGGTTTTATTTAGTCTTTTATGTATCAACACACAGTATGTAACATTCAAAGTATGTGAACCTAGTATCTGACTTGAGACCCCACTCTTCAATGAAAAATATACACATGTAACTTGGAAAGTGTACATTTATATACATGTATGTTTACAAATATATGTATACAAATGAATACATGTATATAGACATCAGAAATTTTCACAGTTAACCTATAGTAATATGACAACTTATCACAATTTTGTGTTTTATGAGGCTCGATAAGATATATGGTCTGTACAATTTTATTGGTGGAATTAAATTGTATACCTGTGTTCTATGTTTAATAAAAGCACATTTTCATATCATTGTCAACTGATGTGCCCTTGAGATAATTTATCTAGTTGTATGTGTTAATACAGACAGTTCCCTTCTATTCTGGACTTCATGTGACCCTGGAATAAATTCTCAAGGTGATAGATTGACCGACAAGAAAAGAATTTTCAGTGACTGCATTGTATAAAACCACATGAATATACCTTAATAGACCCTTGGAGTTTTGTGAAGTGAAATTTGCAAAGCACTCTGGTGGAGCAAAGTAAGCATTCTAAATAGGATATTATTGATTTCCATTGTAAAATTCATAACACAGGTCTTTAAGAGTCTTGGAATAAGTATCTATTGACTTTGGGTCAGTAGAACAAAGATTTTTTTGGTGCATAATTCAATATGTTTGGGTGGTAATTGATACACTATAATATTTATATTGTAGAAAAGTCCACATGATAGGACAAGAGTTAGGGAGTGCAGTTTATATATTTTCAGAAAACTATTAAAACAAAATGTTATTATATGTGTGCATATGAATCTAAAAATCTTTACAGCCCTGCAGTTAGTCATTCTAACATTTCCAATAGATGAGAATTATTTTACTGAAGGGGTTACCAGCATAGCATAGTAATGAGTTTTGTTTTTAACTTAATTGTTTTCATAAAACACTGCCCGTGTTATAATATATTGAGTATTTCATCACAATTCCAAAACATAAAATAATTGTCAAACATTAAATCCTCTGTGTTTTTATGACTCACAACTTTGACTTTGCTGTAGTTATTTAAAATGTTATTAATTTCCCTATGTATTTATGTGCAAAGGATCACTGTTGCATTATTACAGATTAGCAAAGCAATAACAGAAAGTAAAGTCAATCCACCTACTCTTATAATAAATCCATTGTGGTGTAAGATGATAGCTAACCTCACACAATAGCTGTTGCCTTGCTAAAGAGTTAGAGCTGGAGAATTTGCATAGTAATGGTAAATTGCCTGTTTAGAAATTGTCTTACATTTGAGTATTAACTTCCCTACATTATGTTTGATTGATTATTTATTGAAATTTAACTCCCACAGACAGCATATCTTGACTGACTAAGATAAAATACAGTTTTAAAAACAGTTTATGTGATCATTCTCCTGAAATGACATGAGACTTCTTTTTTTAAATCCTGCATAAAGTTTCATAGATTAAATATATGGCTAAGAATTTCTGGCCATATGCAGGAATACTATATATGAGAACATTACATATGAGATTATGCACTTGAAAAACACATAGGGATGTTTGATTTATATGAAAGAAGTGGCTTTTCATGTCATTGGATAGGATAGAATGTTTTCAAACTGTCAATGGAAGAGTTGGTTATTTATTTAAATGTAAACATTAAAGAAGCCCTGGCCTCATACTGTACACACACAAAAAGTCAGTCTGAACTAAATTAAACAACCAAACACATAAGGCAAAACTAACAGATTTCAAGAAGACTATATAGAAATATATCTCCACCTAGCTCAACTCTTACACAAAGCAGACAGAAATCATAAACTGTGCAGGAAAAAATAATCCACTATAAGAAATGAAAACCTCTTATTATAAGTTCCCCAAAAAAGAGAGTTAAAAATAAAAAAAATTGCACTTATTTAATTTAAAAATGATTACTATGCAAAGTATATCATAAAACCTTATGAATCAATAGGAAGATGAAAGTGATTCTTTGGGTGGGAGTACTGGCAAAGAATATAACAAAGAAAAGACACAGGTTCATAACTATATGAAATGTTGTCCTACCTTACTAATTATCACAGATGACTGAGTAAAACCACCATGACAAATCATTTCACACATTTCAGATTGTCTAAGTAAATAAACAAAAGATCTAGCAATGCTCAGGGGTCTGAATGTGACTTCAATGAAATCCTTATTCATTATGGAAAGAATAATGGGTAGATCCACTTTAAAAAACAATTTAGCCTTACCCAGAACATACCATGTAACCAAACTACCCTGCTTCCAGAGAGATGCTTAAAAATAATCTTGGGCTGGGCACAGCAGTGCAGACCTGTTAACCCAGCAGCTAGGGAGGCTGAGGCAGGAGGATCGAAAGTTCAAAGCTAGCCTCGTCAATTTAGGGAGGCCATGTACATCTTACTAAGACCCTGTCTCAAAATAAAAAATAAAAAAATGGGCTGGGGATGTGGCAGTTAAGCATCTCTGATATCAAAAAATAAATAAATAAATAATAAAAAAATGGAAATAATATAATCTTGGTCAACAAGAGTATTGATAACTAGACTTTTAGCTTTACCCAAATGGACAATTTTTTTTAGTGAAGGATAGATAGGCCAGCCCACCATTTATTTTGGCTACTCACTAATTTAACAAATATTTGTTTAACACCTAACATATGCTACGTATTGCTGTAGATGCTGAGAAAATGGCAGCAAACACAACAGACAAAAATTCTGTCCTTACGGAGCTTGCATTTTGAAAGGAAGGCCAGAAAATGATCATAATGAGCAAGTGAATTCTGTTTTACTGAAGATAATAATTTTAGGTAGACCTATAAAGCATGGAAGAAGGATACAGAGTGCTGAGAGGCAGTTACTGTCTTAAATTACTAATGGAGGCAGAGAATATATGTAATCCATATTGGAGACTGAAATTAGTTTTGGTGGTTCTCTAAGGAGAGGCTAGGTTCCAAAGCAGAAAACTTTCTAAGTTGAAAAAATAAATAATAAAAGAACTGTGGATATATTAGTGCTGTACTGTGTAGAGATACTGCTCAGGAGGTGAAATCTTAACTTTCCCAATTGCCAAGAAAAGGATCATTTCAATCTGCCCCAGGATAGCAGGCATTTGGAACAGAAATTCCTTCAATGTTATTGTCCTGACTAATAGAAATTGTAAACCTCCTAGGAGGTTGCCTTGAGGCGGAAGGATGCTGGCTATGGAGTCAAACAGACATTTATACACATCTTGACTTTGCCAGATTTCACCCAAATGAATTTGAGCCAGTTTCCTCAGGGTCTGAATTACCCATAATCCACAGGAATTTGGGGAGGATTAAATAGGGCAGCATCTATAAAGGACTGGGTTCACTCACTGACTGACACTCAGAAAGCACCATACCTGGAAGACATTTGTCACTGAAATTGGTGCTTGGGGGCTTAGGATTGCTGAGACTTCCTGGAGCAGGCCAGAAGAGGAAGACTGGAAAGGTTTTAGAAATACAGTGGATTTTTAGAGAACCAGAAAATTCTGGATGTTCTCCTCAAATTGGAAGGCTTGTCTCTGGGAAACTATGCCCGAGTTCAGTGCTGCCAGTAAAGAAGGAAGACTAAGTGGAAAACAACAGGGATTGACCACTGATTTCACACAATAGCACTGCTGTGAGGCTTGCAGGAGGATGCCTTTGGTTTGGTGGGATTGCTTTATTTTGTTTTGATTTTTCCCTTGAGCCTTTAAAATATTGTTTTGGAGCCCAGAAAAAGAAAAGAAAATACTGTTTCTCTTGTATCTTGGGAGATGCTAGAACAAAATTTCAACCTGAAATTTAGGGTAGAATTCAGTGAGTAAGCAACAGTTCCAAAATTTAGTGTTATAACAATAGGGAGATTCTGAATGTGCCAATTCAGTATCTGCGAAGTAGATACTGAAGTAGATCTGCAAATACACAGTGATTTAACAGACAAAGCACTATGAAATGTATATATTATTCCATATTACAGATTAGGAAGGGTCAATCAAATGATACAATTTGCCCAACATTGCTAAATAGCAATATGCTATAACAGAAATTTATCCTGAACCTTTATGTCTTTTGCCCACGCTATTCCCTGACTACTTCAAACATGATTCAAATTGGAAAAAAAAAAGATATTTTTTTATTGCCAATTTCCAACTTCCATACCTTTATCTTTGGAGGAATCTCTTTTTTCAAAGTGAATTAAGTACTATTATACATATACAAAAATCTTATTATGCTGCCATGGGTAATATGGAAGGCATAGAATTTTCCATGTGATTTAGGAGTTGTAACACTGGGTCACTAACCAATTGGTGGTGGTGGTGGGGGACATTCTCCAGTTGATTCTGAAGATAGTTAGTTTTGGAAAGCAATGGGTTAGACTTTAAAAGCATCTTTTGGTAACAACTAAAATAAAGCATCAAATATAGACTTGGTGCTATCTTAACACCTACTTTTTAAAAGTTTTCTCATTGGAAAATATTAATAATATGGAATTACTTATAAAGTATTCTGTGTTCTTTAATGTGCATATATTGCCCCAAGACTACATCAGAAGTGCTAGCTTAAGAGATAGGAGTTGCACCAAATGGCACTGGCTGGAGCCAAGAGTCATGTGACTGATGCCATCAAGAAATAAAAAACAAAGTCACAGACTAGAGGTCCATAATTCATTCTACTTCCCACCTGGTAACTCAGAACTGATTTATGACTAAACATTTGTCATTTGGAGAAACTTCGTTAGGATGTTGGATCAATCATTCTATTTTGACTTGGTTTTGAGAAATTTTCACTATCATTTGTGTTGTTTTTTTGTTTGTTTTTTATCCTTGCAGGATATTGCTTAGACGTCTCCTGTAAATCATTATTGATCGAGTTTTTATTTTTTTCTCTTTTTAATATATGCATGTTGAGATATTTTCTTTCTTTGAAATTTAATCCAGGGTAATATTCTACAAATATCAACAAATTTACTATTTGTTTACTATCCACCCAAATGATTAGGTTTTTATTTAGGCTGTTAAGTTATTCACCAGAATTTTGGTTTTCTTCAATGAGGCTAGTCCTAAATTCTTGCCCCACAGAGCGGTTGAAAGAAGGTGGTTGTTTAATCTGATGGTTTAGGGTACAAGTAATAGACACCATAATTCAACCAGACTTTTTAAACAATAAAAACAACTTGAACTTATCATGATTTACTCACATCAAGGACTCAGTAATATCACTGAGAAATTCATAATTTCCTCTGTATTTTGCAATTCAGCATCAGTTTCCTTCTAAGACAAGTTCTTCTTATGGTTACAAGATAGACGCATGTGACACTTTGACAGTTTTCTTCACATGCATGTGTCCATAGCAGCAAGCCTTTCTGTAAGTATAGCATGACTTTCTCTTTTGGTCCTGTTGAATCAGCTTGTGGAATGGATCTAATTGTTGATCAAAAGCAGTCACATGGCTGATTCTCATGAGGATTTACTTTGAAGCTTGGAGTTATGGCCAGCTGCCCCAGACGCACACAGCTTTATGTAGCACACTAGATTCAAACCACACTAGATTCATAATGAAAGGTGGGGAAATGGATATTGGCCATTCAAATATATCACCACTGAGACTAATAAGCTATGTAACTAGGGGAACATTGGTGATGTTCTCAGAACAATACCAACATAGATGTTAAATATTTGCTCCATTAGAAACTAAGAAATTAAACCACATAATGAAACATAAAAATAACTGTTTCATCCCTGGGCAATGATGTGTGGTCAAAATTGTCACTAAGTTATAGTATAACATTATCATGTTCATATCACTATTATTTTAAAGCTCCAAAGATTTTTGCTCTCTTTCTCTAGATAGGTAAGTTATAGTCTAAAGTAGTAAAAAAAAAAAAAAAATTTGATGAAAACCACAAAACCTCAACAATAGTCAGCTAGTAAAAGTCAAGATGCAGCATGACCCATACATGGCCTATTGAGCGATGCTTCTCTATTGAGGAAAATGGTGAATTAATACTCTCATTTGGTCAATAGCTTTCTATTGGATTAAAGAGCAGGAGGAAATAGATCAGAATGACAGACATGCAGAAATCTTGCCTTTATGTTGTTTATATCGTGTGACTTATTAGTAGAATTGTATTTCCTGATGCACACTTAAATACATACACATGCACACACACACACACACACACACACACACACACACACACACACAGTTTTTCCCTTAATAGATATAGGATCTCTCAGGTAAATGCTTTTGAGAGAACTCTAGATGTTTCATGTTAAACAAAGAGAAATGTAACAGTCAAATGAATGCAAGTTAAAGTAAAATTTTTGTCACTAAGATAAGTGGATTATTTGGGCATAGGTGAAGGAGACTAAAAAATGATACTTTTCTAAAAGATCAATCTGAAATTATCCATCAATACTGAGGCATGGTGGTGCACACCTGTAATCCCAGTAGCTTGGGAGACTGGGGCGGCAGGATCATAAGTTCAGTGTAAGCCTCAGAAACTTAGCAAGGCCCTAAACTCTTTAGTGAGAATCTGTCTCTAAATAAAATATTTAAAAAGGACTGGGGATATGGTTTAGTGGTTAAGTGCTCCTGGGTTCAATCCCTGATACCAAAAATAAATAAATAAATAAAAGAAATTATTCATTACTATTACTAAAAATATTCAGGTTTTTTGACTCAAAATTTCACTCAGGTTTTTTGGCTCAAAATGCATACTCCTTGATTCAGACATGGATTGATATACTGGTTACTATAACCAGAGGTCAGTGGGTATGTAAAGCACAGGTTAAGTTTAGATGGAATGTTGTTTACTTTTGGAGAAATCTAATGGACAAGAAAGTTGCTGTCATGTTAAATGAATAAATCAGGTACAAAAATGTGCTTGGTAGTATCTCATTTTTTAAAGAAAAATGTAAATATTGGATCATGTGCTAGATACCTAAGTGTTGATAGTGTAAATACTGAAGAATAATTTCTAAAATTAGGGAAAAGGGAATTATAGTGTACAGAATAATCAAAGTTTAGAAAACTCTTACTAATGTTTATTGCCTAGTGATAACTGTAGTTTGTGAAAGTAAGGGCAGGGCATGATGAATGATTCTCTTCTTGGAAACAGGAATGCAATGTTTAAATACATTTAGAAATATATTTTAACTGACTATGTAAAATTGTTAAATGTCATCTAAATTGTTTTCAATTGATAAAGTACATGTTCAACTGAATGTAAAGAATTTCTTCATTGAGTTGTTTGAGCACAACTTTTATGGAGACACCTAGAGAAAAGTTTTCTATTTACAAGTCTCTGGGGAAGTGCCTGCATGACTCAAAGTAAGAATAGAATTTTAACATTAGAAATATTCTATCAATGAGAATTAGATTCAGCTGCATGTGGAAAACATGAAGTAAGAGTCACTCAAAATGTATCACAGATTAGTTATCAGAACACAAATTAAATCTGGAAATGAGTGGTCCAAGGTTTCTGAATTGCCTCATGGGATGCTCGGAGACATGCTGTGACATCCTGGCATGTGAATTACTTTTGCAAGATCTCCACAAGTCCAGGATTTTAGAATTCTAGCCTGCAGTCATCTATTCCAGGCAGCCAAAAACAGAAGGAAGGAAAGCAGGTGAAGTCAATCCTTTTTAAAGAAACTTCTGAGTTGCCTCACACATTTCCACTTGTAACACATTGGTCTAAATTTAGACATCTGGTAATACCTAGATGCTAGTGATACTGGCCTTTTATGTCTTTGGCAGTGTTTCAGGCTAAACATTATAGTACTATTACCAAGGAGGAAAAGATGAATGCCTATGGGTGTAGGCAGCCAGCAGCTCTGCATATGTGTAATTAAATTTCTACTATTGATGATTGCGATCTGGCTATAATTTCCTTAATGAAATCTATACTTAATCTAACCTGTTTATGAAGTTCTTCTCAATTAGATAATCTCATTTTACCATTTTGAAATTTGAGACTTATACTGTTAATATTTCAGCACACAGATAAAATTAAATCATGCTACAGTAATCCTTAAAAATCAATTTAAAAGAACGTATGAAATCTTGCATATAGTTGGACAATACTTAACATATTTCAATACTTCTGTGTTGTACCTAAAGTAAGTCAGAAAATACATAATGATAAGGAGAGTGATAATGTTGGGGAAAAGAACATTTGATGTCAAATGCAAACATTAAACATTGCTAAGAGATATAGCACAAGTATATTACAGTATGTTAATATACTTGAATGAGCTAGTAAAATAAGAATTCCAACATTGGCTTATTCTTGGTAAACATCAAAGTTCACTATTTTGTAGAAGGTGCTATTTGTTTCAGTTTTGTTTCCTCCATTGTTCATGACATCTTTGACAACATTGTTCATTATATACCTGCCTTCTCATGGCACCTGCCTGAGAACTATACAGCCTGTAGCTTGGGCTAAGGGATATTCTAAGTGTCTATAATTCTTTCTTTTCTTTCTTTTTTTTTTTTTTTGACTTGGTGATGATGGTGTCTCTTTAGCCACAAGTGCTAATGACCAAAGCTGAGATGAAAGAGAAATAAAAGAGTGTAGAAGGTAAAGAGGATAAGCACCAGGGGGAAAAAGAAAAGACAGAGGAAGCATGCAGAGACTGTAGAAATCCATGAGCAACTATGACAGTGTATCGATCCTTTCAGTCAACTAAATGACTCTCAGAACTGCTTTGATGCTAGTTTTAAACAAATTTGCTGTTTCAGAAAGTTTGCATTCTTGCAATAAGAAGAACAAACTAAAACATATGCATGTGCAATTGTTTAGATTAATTTATGTTAAATGAGCCATAGCTACATAGTGGATCATTAATTTAGAAATATTAGTAATATCCATTATTTCATGACAGAAAAGAAAGCTTATTTATTTGACTGAAGTTATGTGTAATTACCTCTCATAGGACATGCTCCCATATTTGAGATATTCTTTCTGAATAAATTCTAGACCTATGCTTTCCAATAGGACTATAATGTATGTCACAAATGCAAGCCACATATATATAAATAATTTCGGATTTTTTTTTACTATTCATATTAACAAAAGTAAAGAGGAATGGGAAAAATGTTAATTTATCAGCAAATTAGTCATAATTTTATATACATATATATATACAATTTAGTTACAAGTCTGAATGATTACTTCAACAGGGAATCTATGTGAAAATATTAATGTACTTAGAGCACATCTCTATTTGGATTAGTCACATTTCAAGTGGTAACTAGCCACAAGTGGTGACTGGCAATCCTATTCAACAGTAAGGTTCTGGAGATGACCATGATTGATATCTCTTCTGAAAATAAATAAATGAAGATGCCAACTGGGGCGATATCTCTCCTTTACTCTTCCTTACTTTGTTCCTTATTCTTTATTAGGCTACTGAATAATTGATATTAAATAATATATATTGAAGAATAAATTTTATGTTAAGCATGCCTCTGCAAATAAACTTCTTCCTAATCCTAACTTATTAATGATTAAGAATTTTTAATTTAATAAATCAAATGAATGTGAACTCAATGTTTTTATTAAGTGAATAAAATTTAGAGTGGGAGGAAAGAAGAAAGAAATAACACGGAAATACATTATAAGCCCATGTTAAAAAATTGGAAAAAATTGGAATTATTAAATTCAGAATCCTAGAAGCTTAATATATTGAGATTTACTTGAACAAAAGAATTAGAGACATTATCTCTTCAATAATTCTTTTTTATTAGCAAAATAAGCTCATATTAATGAATCACAAATGTTTGGGGCAAATTTTCAGAAAATACCTCTAAAAGTTGTCGTTTGATCCTTGGATGCAGCCTTTTCATCCTGAAGAAATTATTGTGTGATTAATTTTACTGAAATAGCCTAATATATAACTAAAACTAGTTCATAACATGACAGTTGCATGATTAAAGTAATGCTTTGTCATTAGTTTTCAGGACTGATGGAATTTTAAAAATCCAAATCCACAAAACTATTATAAAAATAGTTGAATTCATTTGTTCTACCAGTTTAGCATAATATTTCAGTCACTAAGTCCTTAGAATCCCAAAAGATATTTCACATAAAACCCAAATAATGGAAGCCTAACGTGTATTTTTAAATTTTCTCCTCCCAATTGTTTTCTTTTGGTGCCAAGGACAAAATATAAGTGCTGAGCTAATAAACTCTTCAGAGACCAAGCCCTTACTAATTATAATTTCCTATGCTGATTTCTAATTTCTTTGTACTATCAGTAACAGTTTTAACACCTTGTCAGGCATTCAGGAACTTCCATCTGTGCAGCATGGTGTATTCGTGAAATAAACCCATCTGTACAGCTGATTAAAAGTTGGATTAAATCCATGTTTTGACTTTGCCCTGCAAGAGGTGAAGCCTAGTACAGTTGTTGCCTTTAAGGGAAGAATGCAGAGTGACTTACATGCATAGAACTAATAGATGAAATTTTCTTTTGTTTGTTAATTTTAATCCAATCCTAATTTAAATAAAATATATAATATTTAAATTAAGTTTGATAGCATGGCCCAATTAGAAGTAGGAAATACTTTTCATGATTTCTTTATAGTAAAAGGCATGTCCGTAATAAATTCTGTCCAGTTTTATGCTACTTGCTATTGGCTGTATCATACATCCGGTTATTTGCAGGAAAATTATAAAGACACTTTCTCTTTCTATTCCTAGCCTACACACCAATCTTTTGATTGACTTGAAACTTTGCAATTACCACTTCATGCCATTACTTCAGTTAAGGTTTTGTTATTTTTTTAAGCTGCATGTGTCGTGGTTAAATTTTTTTTAATTAAGATAAAATATATTGAGTACATACTATGTACTAGATATGGTTTGAGACAATGGAAATAAAGCAGTGAGCTAAATAAAAATTAAATTATTTGCTTTCATAGGACTTTCATTCTATTATGGATACCACCTAAGAAATAACTATTTAAGATATGTATGTGTGTGTGTGTGTGTGTGTGTCTGAGACTCTCCCTGGGTCTCTTTAGTTAGATTTTTTTTTTTTTTTTTTTTACATTAGTGGATTGTAAGAGAATTGTAGGACAATAAAATTGACTGGGAAGAGAGGGGATCAGTTTTCAATAGAATGGTTTTGCATGTAACTGAAGAAATAACTATTGAGTGAAGATCCTAAGGAGAGGAGCAAGGTGATCACATTGGTGTCAGAAAAGCATTCTAATCAGAGAGAAACTCTTTTCCTAAGTCAGGAGAGCACCTGGTATGCTTCAGATGGATAGCCACAGTCTGGTCATGTAGTCAGAATTTGCACCTGGGGATTGGTAACCAGAATCTGCTCTTTTCAATACTCTGCACAACCTAATATGACCATGCTCAGGACAGCAGGAATCTCATGCCATTCCTAGTGAAATATAAAACCCTGTGTTACAAAATATGATTCATAAAATAAAACTAAACAAGAGAGGTTTACTTCCATGGACAACCTCTGCAAATCGAAATATTGCTTAAGAGGAATAGAAATGTAAAAAAAAAATGTCATTTCACTGTAAAATTATAAATAGTTCCAGTGAGGAAGAAATCAGGGAAATAGTGACCAAAATCAAAGAGACTGCACTTGGAACTTTCTGACATATTAATACTTTTCAAAGATAAAATATTGATAAAAAAACTAGAAGAGAATCAAAGATTAATACAAAAATTGTTTAATTTGTATGAATCATGTTCTTAAGTTTCAAATCCTGGATTTATTTTATTATGAGGAAATCCTAAAGAAAATAAAAATGATTTATTTAACTTATGCTGTAAATAAGAGCATAAATGAGGACAACAAGGCCCATTAAAAAGGGAAGATGTTTATGTTAAAGTAAGAGAGTAGCTGGAGAACTACACAGAATGCTGGTCATATTATTACATTAAAAAGACAAACATCAGAGAGACCTGAGTTTGAATTCCAGTTTTTCTGTTTAGTAGTTCTATGAATTTGTACATGGCATTTAATTTTTCTGTATCTTGGTATAGTCAGTGACATGTTAGGTACGTGTAGTTTGGGATTATGTGAATAAAATTTTAGAGTAGTCATCAAGGTGTCAGGTACATAGTGGGTAATATTTGGAGTTAATTTGAAAACTATGATATGATTCTTGGTAATTTACAACTTCCTAAATTAGTTCTTCAGTCATTTTTGCATTCAACTCAGTACATATTGCAGAGGTACAGACCTCACAGCGAGTCACAAATGGGGAAAATGGTCCCTCCTACCAGTGTAGAGGAATGATCTATGAATAATTATCTGCAACATGATGAAATATATATTGACTAAAACGAGAAGTAGTAAGTACACCACAATCTGGGGGCCAAACCACATATTTTTTTCAGGTGTTACTGGAGTCCCGGTGATAACATAGGGAAGAAAAGAACAATTGAGTGGGTTCATAAAGAACGAAAAGGATTTTAAAAGGGAATTTGGCAATGACATTTCACAGAAGAGGGTAAAAAGAGCAACAGGAGAACAATGAACTCCTGAACAAAGGAATTATCCCAAAAAACTTGAGAGAATAGTTTCAGAGGGCCTCCATCATGGTAGATGGAGACATGTTCATATTGACCCCTTGTAACATAGGAAAGCTCAATCATCTATTCAGGAAATGCATTCATATCCAGCTGAGGAAGAACTCCCATGATATATCCAAGCATCCTTAATTCTAGGTCATCAGGTCCTGGTTTACTACAGACAGCCTGCTGGCTTCAGTTCAGTTTTAAAAGTGTCTTTTTATGGACAGTAGATTATATAGATACTTTACCCAAATCCCAAAGCAACATTAGGCATGTGAAAAATGAGAAGTGACTTACTTTTACTACATGCATGTCCTATTTCCCATGACACTGATAAGTCCCTATTCCACTTCTTATTCTTAAAAAGTGATTCTTTAAAAAAAAAAAAAAAAAAAGCAAACAAATGTAATGTCATTTTCAAAGGAAACACCATGTTAGTTCATAATCCTTAAATCAAAGCTGTTCAGGTAAAAGGTTTTTCCTTTCGTAAAGCTTTAGCAATAATCAGCATAAAAATAGGAACTTAATCATCATGCAGATAGAAACTGATAATTATAAAGGATTTCAATGTCATATACTTAGAAAATAATACCCAAATTATATCAAGTGAGGTAGTGGATGGCAAGATGGAAAAAAAATGCCAGGGAGCCAAGTACCCAAACTTGAATCTATAAAACAAAACTGTCTGACTAAAGGTTAGTAAATATGAAAATTGGCTAAAAGTTCCAAGGACATGGGTAATGGTAATTATACACAATAGAATTATTGCCCACTGAGTGCTGAATTTACCTGAATGCAGGCCACTTTAATGCTTAGGTGATAATAACAATACGTCATTTGGAGTATTGTAAATCACCTCCAGGGATCACTATGAAAACTCCAGGGCTGAACAATACCCAAGTGTGGAACCTTGATGAAACACAATAAGTACATAGGTTTCTTTTATAGAACAAGTAGGACTAAAATATAACCACAGTTCATTATGTTTGGCCCAACAAGCTCAATCTGTTTGATATGCTCTGGAAATATGTTACATATATTTTTAAATTTGCTGATGGGTTCCTCCCTAGAGTAAAAATGTCTAGTAGATGAGCAGGAAAAAGAAGTGACTCCATCATTTTCCCCCTTTCTTCAGCACAATGATAAACCATCTGTTTGAGAACTGTTTTCTTCCTCTCATGCAGAAGCAGACGGTGATTCACACAGGGACTGTGCAAGCACGTTAGGTCTGCAAGGTGGCTTTTTATTCCACCAGGTAAAGACCGGGTGAGTCAGACGTTGGCTCTCATAATAGCAAGTCTGTCTCCTGTGACCTTCAGTCCCTTTTGAATATAACTAAAGAGACTCAGAAAGAGTCTTATTCTGCAACTTGAAGCTGATCATTATGAATATGTTTGGACATAATTGTCTTGTTTCTCTATGCAAATATTAATGGAAAAATTGCAGAAATAGGTACAGACAATTATTCAGATCATCTTCTGCTGTTCAATATAGTAACTACCAGCCACATGTGACTGTTTAAATTTAAATTAATTAAAATTAAATTAAATTTTAAAATGTAGTCCTTCATCATGCTAGGCACTTTCCAAGTGCTCAATAGTCACATTTCCATCCCTGAAGAACATTTTATTAGAAAGTGCTGACTAAACAAGTCCTTTTCTTTTACTTTTTCTTTTTTCTGTTATATGATGAACACTCATACACAGACGACACACCAGCAGACTGATTTAGAATCAGTCATGTAGTTTAATGGATACTTCTTATTATCATAAAAGTGAAATTCTACAAGTTATACATTTAGTTTAATTTATTCGGGTTCATATCTAATCAAGAAAAACTTAAGGGGGTTGCTGGCATTCTTTGTAATCAACTAAATATGAATGACTAAAATCATTTTTTGTTGGATTTCCCCTCCTCAGGCTTACTTCCACTAAGCAGTGGGAATTTAAATATAGGTAATAGAGAAAAAAATGACTCTAATATGATAGATACAAATATCGAGAGTTCTATGATATTCATAATCTTTGCAGAGTTTTGCAAATATGTTACATATTTGTACTTGATATTTAAGAATGAATAATCAAAATATAGTATTTCCAACTTGTGAAGTTTAAAGTTATCATAGTTTTATTTTTTGTTATTCTGATTTTATTAAAGTATTCTTTTATCTATGTTGATCCTCCTTTGTGATATTCAGAAATATCATTATATAATCCAAGGTTAATACCACCTTGTGGGTCATTTATATATGAGTTTAGAGGATATTAATTTTAGAATATAAAAAAAGATAATATTTCTGATTAATGTCATTTTTTCAGAGATAACTCAATTCATAATGGTCTATAATAGAAGAATAATAGAGTTTTCATTAGCTTAAAATTCAACAAATATGAAAAATATCCAAAAATAATTTTGTAGATAAAGAAGGAATACTAGGAAATTGAACACTTGCCTGTAAACAAGTTCTGTCACTGATAATAAGGTATGCCTTAACTTTGTTTTATAAATTAGCATCAGATGGAGCCACACAGGATGGGAATTTTAGGAATGTATAGAAACATGATTTCTTTTCCTAATGCAAGTGTCTTGAGACCACACAGGATGATTCCTAGAGCAAATCTGATCAGATTTATGCATGAAACATACTGTATTAATAAAGCTGTTTTATTGCATTTGCCAGGTGGTTTCTTGTACATAAAGCTATATTTATGAAGCTGATATAATGTTATTTTTCAAATTCCTTATGCCAGAATATTGGTTACCTTATGCTTTGTACTTAGATTTCAGTTGCTCTGTGTTTTTTGTGAAATTTCAATTATGATCAATTTAAATAGTCTTCTAAAAATAGCAAAGATGCTCATTTTTATTGGTTGCTTTTCTTTCTTACAATTTTATATATGGTCCAAGATATCTTTGCCTTTCTAGAAATACTATTATAATGTTTACTTATTATGTCTGTCAGCTTCTCTTTCCAAAGATATATGTAACTTTCTTATTTAATGCATATGATAATTTATGGAGAAAATTGTGTAAATCCCATTTATTAATAAGAAACTTAGGAATGGAAATCAACTTACCTAGTGACTGTAGGAAGCAAAAGTCAGGGTCCAAAATTTGAATCTAATTAAAACTGAAGGCACAACCTATATTTATCAAAATTCAATGCTGCCTCCTTTCCTATGGCAGTAGTATTATCTGCCAGATTTAAATTCTGATATTAATGCAGGGAAATTGGTATATGATCTTGAATCTTGTCCTTTAGCACTTACCTTGATTGTAATTAAATTATGACTCATGCAATTAATGATTTAATATCTGCCTTCCTTGTCAAAATGTAATATCCAGGAGGGCAGGAACCATGGTGATTTCTTACTAAATGTTTATGAAAAGAAGAATAAGGAGAAAGAAAAATGTAGTGTACAGAATGACAAAGAATAAAGATGGAAGGGATGAAGGGATGAAGGAAGGAAGGAAGGAAGGAAGAAGGAAGGAAAGAGGGAAGAAAGGAAAGGACAGGACTATATCCTTCTGTGGGTCAAAAGCTAATTACACAGATTATCAAAATTAAGAAAAGTTCTATGAAGAAGTACAGAAACACAATAGGGGTACCAACTAAATAGTATGCGACATTTAAGCTGAGTCCTGAAGGGTGAGTGGGAGTTAATTCAGGTGAAACTGGAGTGATAGAGAAAAGTCAGAAGTGCTTTGTAGTTCAGTCTGAGAATTTAGTGTTTATCAATGATCATATTTGTTTATTTATTACAAAAGTTTATTTGGCTTCATGACTTAGAATAGATGAGCAGGGATAAAGTGTGGATGTTATGCCTGAAAAGCCAAAGAAGGAAGCATTTTCCAGCATGGCAATGTTAGTTACTATTGTGTAAGTAGGTGAGGCTGTATGGCCAATGCTGGGGCAATACAGGAGAGATGAGAAGCACAGCTCAATGATGACTGATCCCCAGTGTCATTCTGCCCACCATCCAATCACCTGCTGATATCCCACTGGTGAAACCCAACAGGAAGTCAGAGGGCAGGAGACCCATGCTAATGGTATCTATGGGAATTGTCCTCCTTAGTGCAAAGCAGATGAAAAAGGGGAAATGTCTATCACATTGTCAGGGATTAATCATTTTAAGAGATAACTTAAGCATTTGGGCTTCCTGCTAAAATGAAGAGATGTCAGATGTTACTGAACCTGTTATTAAGCTACTTGCTTACTTAGAGTTTATAAGTAGTACCCTTTCTGTGTATAGTAATAACTGAATTTTGTTTCTACCTCTATATCTGTTCACTGTTAAAAGGAACATGCACCATATTTTGCAACGAAAAATGCACTGATTCTCAATTTGCCACCTCTATGTTTCCCTCAATAGAGATTTATTTTCAAAATATTATAGAATCACAAGCTGTTTGGACAGATGCAAATGGCTACGGGTTTCTCAGTCACTTGTGTTTGAGAGATTACCCTAACTTTCACTCAATAAGCTCCTCCACCTTCTAGCCCCCCAAAAAATCTTTCCTTTATTTAGAAATTTCAAATATTTGTGTTCATGCAGACTCTTCAACAGGAAAGATAGAAAGTTTGATCCAATGTATGATCAGTGAGTTTTCCCTGATGTTCTACAGTTCTGTGGTTCTATTTCCTGGTAGATCATCTAACTGAATGCCAGTGTGTGTGCTGCAATGGACATATAAGGGCATCATCTTCAAAAACAGCAGCCCATGGTAACTTCAATCACAGACTGATGTGATCTTGTTCAATTTCTAATTGCAAATCAGTTACATGTGGTCTGTAGGTCGAGTTTTAATAGCCTAAGTATATTTTGGTTGGTAGAATTGTAACCACACTGTTATAGTGGCTCCAAGAAACCTAGGAAATTACATATTTAAAAAAAATATTTAGCTATTAATGATGCCAGAGAACTTTGGTAGATTGCCTTCCCTAATATTAATTTTTCTATATTATCCCCAACTTTCATTGTAGTACTGACCCAATTAAAGCATCAAGCACTTAACCTATACTTGTGAAAAAAGCAGTTTATGATGGGTGTAATCATACTCCCATAGGTCCAATTATCTCAGTTGGCTCCCAATTAGTCCATGGAGTTGTTAGGGCCTCCTTTTAATTAGATCTCTTCCTCTCAAAGAACAACCTTTTTTTTTTTTTCATATTTCACTTTATTATTTCCTTTACTGGAACCCTACAGGGTGGGAATACTACTTTGAAATGTACTTGTTTTTTTGATGGCTAGTTGAGTCTTCATAAAAGATGATATTTATAACTGGCATCTGCTTTTGAATAGAGATACAAATGTATGTCCTTCTATGAAAATTAAATGCAAATATGTACAATGTGAGATGAGATGTATTTTGTATATTTTAAGTTTAACATTTTTCTTAAACCTTATTGATCTTTTGCATTATCTCCTTGAATATGAAAATCAGCACAGAATTAGCTTTTTTTCTATCTGATTTATGTATTAACTTTATTACCTTTAAGGACATTAATTTATGTTTTAAATTAAGATATAATAAAATCAGCTCTAGAAGGAAGACATTTGATCTGTAGTGACATTTTGCCTGTTAAATCTCCTCTAGGCCATAGATAAAGTACCAAGGATAAAAGGTTGCTTTGTCAGCAAGGGGTTTCTTTCATATTTGCTTTCTGGTAGCTGGTACACTCTTGCATTCTTTTTAGAGTTCATCAAGAAAACTCTTTGAAATTATAGATTAAAATCCAGCATGCATTGTGTCACTCTTTGCAGCAGCTTTCTGAACTGTTAAAAATACTGTTTTTTTTATGTGGATAGAACTTTCGCATTAGATTCAGAATTTATATAACTTTATACAAGTACAATTTCCTTCATCATATCTTGTATACGCTCTTCATTTAGTGTATTCCTCTGAAGAACAGGGAAGTCAGCCATTTTATCTTTAAATTTATTGACCTTTCAGAAATTTAGGAAACTATGTTTCATAAGAACTGAATTACCTTGCAAGTTTGGTTGTATGGGGTTAATGTTATATAAGTATACATTTAAGTTTTGGTTTGGAAAATCTGGCTAACCATTTAGCCATTTAATATAAATTTAGTCCAATTGTTTTAATGATTCATGCCTTTGATTTTATCTACTATTTCCCTAGGGGAGAACATTTACACATTTAATGGAGTTATACAGAATATCAATAAATAATAGAAGTATGAATATGCAAAAAATACCTATAGATATTAAAATGCAGATACAAGATTTATATGAAAGTTTCTTGACTGAGACCATGTAGGATGATAAATGGAGACTTGACTCTATAAACTGATCTATCCTCATCTTCCTCATGGCAAGTATCACATTACTATTATTATCTTTCAAGTCCATTCACTGTACTAGGCAGACAGACATAGGGCTCAGACTTTACTCTGCAGCTGAAGCTCTTTTGTATTGATTGGAATATTTACAAGGCTTTCAATAAATGTTTATGGAAGGATAAGGGAGAAGAGAATAAAAAGGATTTTTGTTAATATCTATTTTGTAGCATGACTCCATAGACCAGATTGACTACTATGACATTCTTTTAGTACTTCAGGGGAATAAAAGGTTATACTGAACAGAGCTCGACAAAATTCACTATCCTGAATTCCTACCACAGTGAGTTTTGTTAGAAAGAAGCTGCAGAGAATCTAGTCCTTTGTTGTCAACCTGTTCAACATAGCTCTTTTCTGAAAAGTATGCACCATGTACTTTTAGTAGAAATTCACAAGGATCAGGAACAATATTGCTAGGGTAGTTGTCAATTTTAGTCTCCCATGAGCATAGAATAATAAAAATGTATATAATTTAGCATCACTACTTAATAAGATTAAATGAAAAATACCTGAATTAACATTAAATCAGGCACCATTCTGATTGATGTGACTCAGGATTGGTCTCATGTGGGACACAGAATGAGGAATGAATTGCCAGGATGTTGCTTATTGATCAGTGAATTCTAACAATGGAATGTGTTTAAAGAAATTAGGCTTAAATAATTCCTTAAATTTAATGCACCTGCAGTTTCCAGATAATACCTTCCCTTTGATCTCAGGGGGAGACTGTCTCCCCAGGGTCTGGACATCTCTGCCACTGTGTTTCAGCTATGCCCTTGCTCCTGCTGGTGTGTCTCTCAAAGCTTTGTCACGCTTCAAGTCCACATAATTCTTCTTTACATAGTTTAGACTTTATTTCTGGACTTAAGATAATAACTGGGACAGGGTTTATGTAACAGAATTTAAATACCTCTACTCGACCCACTTATATGACTTAACTTGTTTCAAAGCAGCATTATTATACGTCTTTTACATGTAGTTTTAAGTGATAACCACATTAGATGTTTGAAAAAACTTATTGAATGAAACCACTATGTGGTACTCTAACATCATGTTACAGTAGCTGAAGTCAGTTGTTACACCTATTATCCAGGAAGCCAAAATCTCAAATTGCAATTTGGGCTTGCTGTTATATAGAGTAAACCTTAAGCCATGTACTCACTCATCCCAGTAACTAAATTTACCAGATACACAGGGGTTACAGTGTTAGAATATTTAATGCTATCATGGCTAACACACTATTTTTAGCATTATTAGTCTCCCCCTTGTCCTTCCCTTACCTCTTTCTATTTTTCTCCCAACATTATTCCTCTAGCCTTTATTCCTCTCCTTACCTCCTCCATATTCTTGTTTTTCTTCTATTTCAAGTATCAAATACATTCCAAACTCAGATTTGTATTCTGCTGCAGTTCTAAATGCATTAGAATTATCTACACACTCCAAATTAAAATATCCATGAGGATGTGGTTTGGTGTGTCCATAGCGGCATCTTGAATTCTGTTACTTTCCCTTCTAATGCTTAGTTGTGTTTGCAAAAGATGAGATATGTCCTCTATATGCATGCCAGGCATTCTTGAGAACTCTAGCCCACCTCCCTTTCCTAAGCAATGTTTTTTTTTTTTGAGTTTTTAACTTTATTTAATTTTAAATCACTTAAAAATTAACATGTATTTTTTTTGTGCAATTATAAACAAACATAATGTAAAGCATAAGGGGATGAGCAGAAAAACCCTGGATCTCTGAGTTCAAAAGCTGTTATTTTAAATTATATGAAACATGTTACGTTGCTTAGAAAATGCATGAACAGATAAAGATGTTGAATATGTGTGTGTGTGTAACTTTATACATATCTATATCTATATCTATCTATCTGTATGCTCATACTGTTTATATATGAGTTGGAGGGACTCACAGATTTCTGTCTAAAGACAAATGACTAAGGTCCTGAAATATGTTATATCCCTAACCACACTCACTAAGCCACATTTTTGTTCTGATGTTACATGATGTCTTAGATGTACAACTTTTCTAGCTAAGGCAAGCAATGGATGGCACATGGAGTGGAATAATCTAATGGTAGCTATAAGGGCTGGATTTCTCTGATCAGGATGCTGTGTCACCTAGATCCTAGATAGCATTTGAACCTCAAAAAGAAGTTGGATCTCAGAGGGTGGAGATGAGGACACTAAAGTTCCCTTATCTCTTTGAGCTTACATTTGGCTCAAGTGCATAAATACACATCTCCAACTTTCAATCTCTTGTATGTAGCAAGCTCTTCATTTAATTAGGTAGCACATAAAAGAAAAAGTTCATCAGTGATTCCTCAGTAATCAGTGGACTGATCAGAAAGAAGGATCCCTATTATTTCTTAGCAGTTACTTTGATCATGTCCCATCCCTGTCTGTGCTAAATGGGTATGTATCCATGAATCCCTGATTTAGAAAAGTGGAATGTTTGGAATCCACAGGTGCTTCATAAAGCTATCAAAAGTATCACTGCTTGCTAGTAAAGTTGCAAAAATGAATGTATGGTAGGTTATTATAAGAAGGAGCCCTCAGTATTAAAATGGGATGTTTGGTCCCTTTTTTGTTGTTGTTTTTATTTTTATTTGACTATCAACCCCAAGACCTTACACATGGTAGACAAGTGCTCTCCCACTGTGCTAAGTCCCCAGAAAAAATGCGATGATATGGGAACAAGATGTAGAAAATGACCCTGACTTTATAGCATAACTGCTTCATCCAAATGTCTTATTATTTCTAAATAAAATGATTCATCAGAAAGTAAGTAGAACTAGTTATAGTACCTATTTTAAGAAAAAACTCACCTAAATAAGTTTATTTATGATAATAAAATTTAGATTTGTTTGACATATTGTGCTGTAATACTTGAAATTGCTAATAAGTCTCTAAAGCTTCTTTATACATTAAAACAAATTAAATCTATCTATTGTAAATGCACAAATATGTGAGATGTTAAAACATATGTTTCTCCTTAAGTACTTTTTAAAATTTTATCTATTTTTTATTTGTTCTACTTAGTTATACATGAGGAGAATGTACTTTGATACCTCATACATAGATGGAGTATAATTGACCCAGTTATCCCACTCTTTGGTTTATTTATACCCAAAGGACTTAAAATCAACCTATTACAGTGATGCAGCCACATCAATGTTCATAGCAGCTCAACTTACAATAGCTCAACTATGAAACCAACCTTCAACAGTTGAATGGATAAAGAAAATGTGGCATATATATATATATGCCACATTACTCAGAGGAAAAAAATTATGGCATTTGCCAGTAAATTGATGGAGCTGGAGAATATCATGTTAAGTGAAATAAGCCAGTCCCAAAGAATAAAAGGCAAAATGTTTTCTCTGATATGGGGATGTTAATTCACAATAAGTGGGGGGGGGGGCTAGGGAAGAATAAAATTACTTTAGATAGAGGGGAGTGAAGGGAGGGGAAGGGGAAAGGGGGAAGAAGGAGAGTAGAATGAATCAGACATTATTACCCTATGTACATATATAACTATACAATCAGTGGGAGTCTACATCATGTACAACCAGAAGAAGGAGAAATTAAGCTTCATCTATGTATGATGTATCAAAGCAGTGGACTTTTCTAAGTTGGTGGGACCATAAATACTTGGTAATGGTCCTTCATTTTGGAGTCACTGCTGAGCTGATGGCATGGCTACTGCCACACAGCCTCACCCACAGTCTCCAGTATCCATTCTCAGTTGCTGCCACTTGTAAACCTCTCTGTGTTTTTGTGAACTCCAGTTTTCCTTTTCTCCTCCCCTCCATTCCTCTTCTCTCCCTTCCCCTCTCCTTTCCTCCCCTGCCTTCTCCTCTCTCCCTTTCTCTTCTGTCTTCCCCTCCCCTCTCCTTTCTCTTCTCTTCTAAGGAGTCCTATTCTTTCTTTATCTCTGTATTTACTGTAGTCTCCTAGTCTTGGTCCATTTTTCCCACTGTGATAGATCTAAATGAATGCAGTCAAGTAGGAATGATAGCAGTGTTGGAGTACCTGTAAATCTGCTACAAAATTCCTTGAAGTACAATATTTTAAAATAAGTAATTCATTCTGAAACTATGCTGCTTTACTATTTCTAAGAAATCATTTTTCCATATACTTTGCTTTTATTTATATTACTATATTACTTTATAACTCAGACTATGCGGAATACTGAAAGTTGAGTACTGTGAATGCCTATAAAGAATTTCAAATACAAAAAAAAATCTCAATCATTTATCTAAAAAACAAACATTTCTATTTTAAAACAGCAACTTACAGCATGAAATAGTTTCATTTTTTAGTCTATTATAAAAATATTAATAACAATTTTATTAATGGTTATTTATTAATAAGGTGTCATTAATATTAAGATTACTACATGAGCCATGACTTTAGTAAATATTTATCAGGTAATATGTGGTTCACAAAGAAAAGTTATATAGATAATAAGGATCTTTCTCAAAATATAAAGAGATAATTACTATCAATTTAATGTTTTTCTCTTTGAATCATATTTTCCATGAATTTGATTAATTAGTTAATTAATTAATTTTGAGGTGTTATTGATCAAACCCAGGGCCATGAGCATTCTAGGCAAACATAATATCACCGAGTCACAACCCAAAATTTTTTTTTTTTTTTTTACGTTTACATAGGGTAATGATGTTTATTTTATTTTTCCCCTCGCCCCCACCCCTCCCACCACTCTTTTCCCTCTACACAGTCCTTCTTTCCTTCATTCTTACCGCTCTCCTTAGCCTAATTCTAAACCTAACCCTAAACCTAATGCTAACCCCTCCCACCCCCCATTATATGTCCTCATCTGCTTATCAGCGAGATCATTCGTCCTTTAGTTTTTTGAGATTGGCTTATCTCACTTAGCATGATATTCTCCAATTTCGACCATTTGCCTACAAATGCCATAATTTTATCATTCTTCATTGCGGAGTAATATTCCATTGTATAAATATGCCACAGTTTCTTTATCCATTCATCAACTGAAGGGCATCTAGGTTGGTTCCACAATCTGGCTATGGTGAATTGAGCAGCAATGAACATTGATGTGGCTGTATCTCTGTAGTATGCTGATTTTAAGTCCTTTGGGTATAGGCCAAGGAGTGGGATAGCTGGGTCAAAGGGTGTTTCCATTCCAAGCTTTCTGAGGAATCTCCACACTGCTTTCCAGAGTGGTTGCACTAATTTGCAACCCCACCAGCAATGTATGAGTGTTCCTTTTTCACCACATCCTCGCCAACACCTATTGTTGCTTGTGTTCTTGATAATCGCCATTCTAATTGGGGTGAGATGAAATCTTAGGGTAGTTTTGATTTGCATTTCCCTTATTACTAGGGATGTTGAACATTTTTTCACATATCTGTTGATTACTTGTACATCTTCTTCTGTGAAGTGTCTGTTCATTTCCTTAGCCCATTTGTTGATTGGATTATTTGTATTCTTCGTGTAGAGTTTTTTGAGTTCTTTATAGATTCTGGAAATTAGCGCTCTATCTGAGGTATGGTTGGCAAAGATATTCTCCCACTCTGTAGGCTCTCTCTTCACATTTCTGATAGTTTCCTATGCTGAGAGAAAGCTTTTTAGTTTGAATCTATCCCAGTTGTTGATTCTTGCTTTTATTTCTTGTGCTATGGGAGTCCTGTTAAGGAAGTCTGATCCTAAGCCAACAAGTTGAAGATTTGTACCTACTTTTTCTTCTATAAGATGCAGGGTCTCTGGTCTGATTCCGAGGTCCTTGATCCATTTTCAGTTGAGTTTTGTGTAGGGTGAGAGATAGGGGTTTAATTTCATTCTATTGCATATGGTTTTCCAGTTTTCCCAGCACCATTTGTTGAAGAGGCTATCTTTTCTCCATTGCATATTGTTGGAACCTTTGTCTAGTATGAGAAAATTGTATTTATTTGGGTTTGTGTCCATGTCCTCTATTCTGTACCATTGATCTACCTGTCTATTTTGGTACCAATACCATGCTGTTTTTGTTACTATTGCTTTGTAGTAGAGTTGAAGATCTGGTATTGCAATACCCCCTGCTTCGCTCTTGCTACTGAGGATTGCTTTAGCTATTCTAGGTTTTTTATTCTTCCAGATGAATTTCATAATTACTTGCTCTATTTCTGCAAGGTACATCATTGGGATTTTAATTGGAATTGCATTGAATCTGTATAGCACTTTAGGTAGTATAGCCATTTTGACGATATTAATTCTGCCTATCCAGGAACATGGGAGATCTTTCCATCTTCTAAGGTTTTCTTGAATTTCTTTCTTTAGTGTTCTGTAGTTCTCATTGTAGAGGTCTTTCACCTCTTTTGTGAGATTGATTCCCAAGTATTTTATTTTTTTCGATGCTATTGTGAATGGGGTAATTTTCCTAATTTCTCTTTCTGAAGATTCGTCACTTATGTATAAAAATGCATTGGATTTATGAGCATTGATCTTGTAACCTGCTACTTTACTGAATTCACTTATGAATTCTAAAAGTTTTCTGGTGGAATTTCCAGGTTCCTCTAAATATATAATCATGTCATCAGCGAACAGGGATAGTTTGAGTTCTTCTTTTCCTATTCGTATCCCTTTAATTTCTTTCCTTTGTCTGATTGCTCTGGCTAGAGTCTCAAGGACGATGTTGAATAGAAGCAGAGAAAGAGGGCATCCCTGCCTTGTTCCAGTTTTTAGGGGGAACGCTTTCAGTTTTTCACCATTTAGAATGATATTAGCCATGGGCTTAGCGTAGATGGCCTTTATAATGTTTAGGAATGTTCCCACTACCCCAATTTTTTCTAGTGTTTTGAGCATGAAGGGATGTTGTATTTTATCGAATGCTTTTTCTGCATCTATTGAAATAATCATGTGATTCTTAACTTTAAGTCTGTTGATATGGTGAATGACATTTATTGATTTCCGAATGTTGAACCAACCTTGCATCCCTGGGATAAAACCCACTTGATCGTGGTGCACTATCTTTTTCATATATATTTGTATGCGATTTGCTAAAATTTTGTTGAGAATTTTTGCATCGATGTTCATTAAGGATATTGGTCTGAAATTTTCTTTCCTCGATGTGTCTCTGTCTGGTTTAGGTATCAGGGTGATATTGGCTTCATAGAATGAGTTTGGGAGGGTTCCCTCCTCTTCTATTTCATGGAATAGTTTGAGGAGTATTGGAATGAGCTCTTCTTTAAAGGTTTTGTAGAACTCGGCTGAGAACCCATCTGGTCCTGGACTTTTGTTTGTTGGTAGGCTTTTGATGACCTCTTCTATTTCATTGCTTGAAATTGGTTTATTTAAGTTGTGTATGTCCTCCTCGTTCAGTTTAGGTAGTTCATATGTCTCTAGAAATTTGTTGATGTCTTCGAGGTTTTCTGTTTTGTTGGAGTATAGATTTTCGAAATAGCTTCTAATTATGTTTTGTATTTCACTCGTGTCTGTTGTGATGTTTCCTTGTTCATTCCGAATTTTAGTAATTTGAGTTTTCTCCCTCTTTCTCTTTGTTAGTGTGGCTAAGGGTTTATCAATTTTATTTATTTTTTCAAAGAACCAACTATTTATTTTGTTAATTTTTCCGATTGTTTCTTTTGTTTCGATTTCGTTGATTTCGGCTCTGATTTTAACTATTTCCTGTCTTCTACTACTTTTGGTATTGGTCTGCTCTTCTTTTTATAGTGCTTTGAGCTGTAGTGTTAAGTCGTTTATTTGTTGATTTCTACTTCTTTTTTTGAATGCACCCCATGAAATAAATCTTCCTCTAAGTACTGCTTTCATAGTGTCCCAGAGATTTTGATATGATGTGTCTTTGTTCTCGTTTACTTCTAAGAATTTTTTTATTTCCCTCCTGATGTCTTCTGTTATCCATTCATCATATAATAGTGTATTATTTAGTCTCCAGGTATTGGAGAAGTTTCTGTTTTTTATTCTGTCATTTATTTCTAATTTCAATCCATTATGATCTGATAGAGTACAAGGTAGTATCTCTATCTTCTTGTATTTGCTAACAGTAGCTTTGTGGCATAAAATATGCTCTATTTTAGAGAAGGATCCATGTGCTGCTGAGAAGAAAGTGTATTCGTTCTTTGTTGGATGGTATATTCTATATATGTCTGTTAAGTCTAAATTGTTGATTGTGTTATTGAGATCTAAGGTTTCTTTATTCAATTTTTGTTTGGAAGATCTATCCAGTGGTGAGAGAGGTGTGTTAAAATCGCCTAGTATTATTGTGTTGTGGTCTATTTGATTTCTGTAATTGAGAAGGATTTGTTTGACGTACATGGATGAGCCAATGTTCGGGGCATAGATATTTATGATTGTTATGTCTTGCTGATTTATGCTTCCCTTAAGCAGCATGTAATGTCCTTCTTTATCCCTTCTGACTAGTTTTGGTTTGAAGTCCACATTATCTGAGATGAGGATGGATACTCCAGCTTTTTTGCTGTGACCGTGTGCATGGTATGTTTTTCCCCATCCTTTCACCTTTAGTCTATGGGTGTCTCTTTCTATGAGATGAGTCTCTTGCAGGCAGCATATTGTTGGATTTTTCTTTTTAATCCAATCTGCCAGTCTGTGTCTTTTGATTGCTGAATTCAGGCCATTAACATTCAGGGTTATTATTGTGATACGATTTGTATTCCCAGTCAATTGACTCATATTTGTTTTTGACATGATTTGGTTTCTCCTTTATTTGGCTATTCCTTTAGTCTAGCGCCTCCTGTTGCTGATTTGCATCATTGTTTTTCATCTCTTCCTCATGGAATATTTTGCTGAGAATGTTCTGTAATGCTGGCTTTCTTTTTGTAAATTCCTTTAGCTTTTGATTATCATGGAAGGATCTTATTTCATCGTCAAATTTGAAGGTAAGTTTTGCTGGGTATAAGATTCTTGGTTGGCATCCGTTTTCTTTCAGGGCTTGGTATATGTTGTTCCAGGCTCTTCTAGCTTTTAGGGTCTGGATTGAAAAATCTGCTGATATTCTTATTGGTTTCCCTCTGAATGTAATTTGATTCTTTTCTCTCGCGACCTTTAAAATTCTGTCTTTATTTTGTATGTTAGGTATTTTCATAATAATGTGCCTTGGTGTGGGTCTGATGTAATTTTGTATGTTTGGAGTTCTATAAGCCTCTTGTACTTGGTTTTCCATTTCATTCTTCAGATTTGGGAAATTTTCTGTTATTATTTCATTGAATAGATTGTTCATTCCTTTGGTTTCTTTCTCTAAGCCTTCCTCAATCCCAATAATTCTTAAATTTGGCCTTTTCATGAGATCCCATAATTCTTGTAGATTCTGTTCATGATTTCTTACCATCTTTTCTGTTTGGCCAACTTTGCTTTCAAGATTAAATAATTTGTCTTCAATGTCTGAGGTTCTGTCTTCCAGGTGTTCTATCCTATTGGTTATGCTTTCTATGGAGTTTTTAACTTGGTTTATTGTTTCCTTCATTTCAAGTATTTCAGTTTGTTTTTTTTTTCAGTATCTCTAACTCTTTATTGAAATGATCTCTTGCGTCCCATATTTGGTCTTTTAACTGTTGATTGGTGCGATCATTTAATGCCTGCATTTGCTCTTTCATCTTCTTATTAGCTTCCCTGATCGTTTTAATTACGTACATTCTGAACTCCCTTTCTGACATTTCTTCTGCTGTGCTGTCATTGGGTTTTATTGATGTAGTATCTAGGTTTGTTTGGGACATTTTCTTCCCTTGTTTTCTCATATTGTTCAGTTGTCAGTGGGACCCTGAGATATTGCAGTTTTCCGATATTGGCTTATAGTGTCCCGGTAGATTTCCAGTGTATCACCTCCCAGCCTTCAGTAGCCTGATGTCTTGGAGGAATCTGATAAAGCAGCTCATCCGAAGAAAACTGCCCCTAGCCCCCTACTGGTTCTACGGTTTGGAACTGGCTCTGTGCGGAAATGCTCTCACTGTGGGCCTGCACCGTGTAGCTGGCCGTGTGGGAGGAGCCCACTGCCGGAGTGTGGAAGGCTACCTTGGGAAGACTCTAACTGCCCTGCCTGGCTCCAATAAGCCACCTCTATCTGGGCCTGCCACCCAGACCGAGCTTTACCCAGTGGGCAGACTCACCCGTGGCTCTATTTCAGTCCGAGTCTCTCAATGCCTCCCCTTCTTAACTCCTGGGTTCTGGACCGACTGGGGGTGCAGTCTCCCTCTAGGCCGCCATCTTGGATCGCCCCGTGAAGAGAGCCTGCAGCCAGAGTGGGCAGAGCCGCCTGAAGAGGTCTCTGACTGCCCTGCCCTGATCCCAGAGGCTGCTTGCGGATCGAGGCTCTCCGCTGGTTTGTTGCCGGAGTATGCTGCGCTGCAGTGGCTCCGGGACTCGGAGCTTGTTCTGGTCAGAAAGGCTCTCACTAGCGGGCCAGTTCCATTCCAAGAACCTGGAGAAGCTGGCTGTGTGGGCGGGGCCCACCGCCGGAGTGCGCAGGGCTGCCTGTGGATGACTCTAGCTGCCCTGCCCGTCTCCGATAAGCCACCTCTATCTGGGCCTGCCACCTGAACCGAGCTTTACCCAGTGGGCAGACTCACCTGTGGCTCTATTTCAGTCCGAGTCTCTCAATGCCTCCCCTTCTTAACTCCTGGGTTCTGGAGCGACTGGGGGTGCAGTCTCCCTCTAGGCCGCCATCTTGGATCGCTCCAAAATTTTATACATTTTATAAAGGCATTGAGAAAATACTTTCTCCTTTCACCTTACATTTTTATACTATTTTTGAATTCTGGTAACAAATTTTATACATATCTATAGAAAATATCAATAAATCATGGTTTTCTTAATCAATTACACAACACTCACAAATGGTGCAAAGTTGTAAAAGCATTTCTGGCATGGTTGATCACTTCTTTGCCTGCTCAGAGCTCACTGACTTTGTGCTGTGCTGGGAAAGCTGAAACGCCCTGCCCATGACTTTGAACTCCATTCCACAGATCTACTTGAAAGGTCATAGAATAAGGTTATTGCTCATTTCTTTCTTTAATTATTTTCTTTTCTTGAAAAACAGGCATTTTTAAGCTAATTATAAAATTACCACATGTTATGAGAATTCCTTTCACTTTCTTTGAACTATTTAACCTTTCACTTAATAGAGGTATAACTTAATGATCTATGGTTGATTCAAGGTCTGGAATTGGAACAGCTCATATAATCTATATAGAAAGTTTTACATGCAAATGTTAATGGCGCCAACCCAAATGTACTGAAGGAACTCAACTCCTGCCCGAATCACAATCTTCTTGTTGCCTGGGTCATTCTTTTAATTGGCTTTAACTTTGTTTAACTCAAACTTTTTTTTTTTTTTTACCTAAAGTAAAGACAGCACAAGAAGCAATGGCTGGTTTGCTTTTTAGTATACACATGCACATATGTATGTTTGTGTATAATTATTATAATACATAATAATTATCTTGCACATATCACACTTCTCAAGGAATGTAACATAAAAAGCCTTATTTACAATTGTTCAATTTTAAGTTTTGAAGAGATTAAGGTACTGAGATGACTATTAAACAAAACCTGTGATCAAGGTGATCTCAGTCCAAGAACCCTTAAAAGGACTCTTTTCTATGACTTCCACTCTGTGGTCAGTGATGGTGATATTGCCGTCTCCTCTGAATTGTCATGCTTTCAATAGGATTGACTTCTTATCCTTTCCTGTCCACTGAGATGATATACAGATGGTCCTAAACTTACAGTTTACAATTTCTTGAGTTTGGGATGGTGCAACAGTGAGGTTTGTTCAACAGAAAAAAATACTTCATATTTTAAATTTTAAATCTTCTTCCCTAGGCCAACCATATGTAATATGATTTTCTCTTGCAAAGCTGGGCAGAAACAATGGGCAACATTTCCCTGTCAACCCCTTGATAACAAGGGTAACTGATATTCAATCATAGGCTGTGTTGCTAAACTATGTCTGGTAGGTTGTGTTCTGAGTGCATTTTACTTTTTTTTTTTAACTTACGTGGATTTATTGGGAGATTAACACCATTGTAAATCAAGGTTTATCTACAGTTCCTTTTCCTACTCTTTTGGAATTCTCATCAGTCATTTCTAAGAAAAGGTATGGCAGAGTTATAAGTATAAAATATCTGGATTTAACAGATCTATTTTTAATCTGGAATGGAAAATTCTATCTGCTTGGGTGGAATCACCATTACCTTCATCTATTATGTCTTATCATCCTATATATAGGACACCTATAAAAACCTATAAAACTTTATAGGATGGCTATAAAACTGCTCAAATTAAGTTTTAATAGATGTCTTATGTATAGAATGATGGGAACTAATGAATAAGCTAGGCTCATTTTTACCACATTGTGCATTTATCTTTCATACTCTTGCAACTAAATATTGCCTTTTATTTGGTCACCATGTTATCTTTTGGTATAACTGCTATATAATTAAATATACCTTCTTCTTGTTGGCAAGTTGCCTTGTCTGAACTATATGTTTATTTTCTACCTTGGTACCTATATTATGCATTCCTGTACTGATGTGTATAGATTAAACACAAAATATAATATGCATTATTACAAAATTTAATTTATGTAAGTACATACACCCTACATGCATGCAAAATTTAAATAATCTTTTACTTAAAATACTGGTCTCTGAATTTAGATACGAACTGCTATATAGTGTGTATCTGTGCCATTTCTTTTTTCATTTCTTGAGAGTCCTGTGCTAACATGGATACTCACAAAATAGACTGACTCATACTTTCCATTATTTATGTTTTATATTGTCACTTTTAAGATACAAATCTTAGAAAAAATATTTATTTTGCACATTACTTATCTTTACTTTGTCCATGACTATAACATTTAATAATGCTGGATACATTGAAGAGATAATTAGTAATATTTTAAATTTCAAATTCATTTAAGAATAGGCCAAAGATTTTATACTAAGTCTTTGAACTATTTCAGTTTTTAAATAATGAAAAATTTTAAGTACTGTATTACTCATGTGCTCAGAAATTGGTCAAATCTCATTTGATGTATTCCTTTACTCCATCTACACAAAAACATTTGCTTTAGATGATATTTGAAATGCTTCAATATTATCTGGTACATATTAAAATTATTATTGGTTATTTTCTTTCTACAATTGTTAACCATTTTCCCCTTTTTTTGAAGGGTGAATTAATACTGTTACCTGAGTGATGTTAGTATTCTGAAACTGTGACAAAATGCCTGAGATATCTTAAAAGGAAGAAAGAGATATTTTGGCTCATGGTTTCAGAAGTTTCTGTCTATGGTTGTTTTTCTGTTGCTTAGGACTTTGTTAACACAGTACATAATGATAGGAGCACTTGATGGATGAGGACTATTCACCTTAAGGTTTCTGGGAAGTTACAAAAAAAAAAAAAAAAAAAAAAGAGCAAAGGTCTTTTTCCCAGGGACCTAACTTCCTCCAACTGCTTCTCATCTCTTAAAGGATCTACCACCTTCTAATAGTGTTCAAGGTCTTCAACACATAGGCCTTTGGGAAGCATTCCAGGTTCAAAATATAAAAACTCTGAACAGTATATACTGTGCTTTAATTCTGAACGGTAAATTCCATGGCCTTTTTCCCATCATTTATATGTTTCAAGGAGTTTAAAAATTTTAGTGAAGGTAAAACAATTTGATTGAACAACTAAATGGATGGAAAAAACCAGTAGTGCCAATTTAAGTAAAACTGATCCTGAACTCTCAGAACTATTCTTGTGTTGTGGTGAATTTAAAGTGAGCCCTTATCAAAGGAATGAAAATAATTTAATGCCTTAAAGATACAATGAAGTAAGTGTTAAGTGAAGCAAAGTTTTTTTTTTTTTTTTTTTTTTTTTTTTTTTAGGTAGCCATCCAAATCAACTACTCTAGGTCAAAAATTGCTGTGTTCCCATGAAATCATTCAAAGATCTAAGAAAGGACAGATCTACCATCTTCAACTATGCTTTCAATGTCACTCTAGAAAAGACAGAGGGAAAGGGCATTGATGATCTCAAGTGAATTTTGACCCAGAAATCAACTGCATCACCAAACCTAGCTGCAAGGGGTGCTGGAAAATATAGACCTCTAGCTGGGCAACCATTCCAAGCTATAAAATTCTGTTACTATAAAATAAACAGAGAACAGAACTTGAAATATGATTATCAATATCCACCATAGTCCCTTGGGAGTAGAAATAAATTCTTTTTAATTTAAAATATACATATATAAGCTTCAGAAATAGGTGTATAGAAATATGAGAATTGGAACTTCCATTATATGGAGCAATAGATTCAGATTGATATTGCATCAAAAGTTGTGCTACAAAAGAAGTAACTTGTTGACCTCATTGATATCAACATCAAAGCTTATAGATCCATTTACCAATATCTCCTCGTAATCTCTAATAGTGAACAGTAATTTGTCATTAATAGAATTCTTAAACCTATTTACATTTTCAGACTTTAATTCTTCATATGGAAATCAATTTAATGAGTTAGCTCATGGTTTACAAAATTGTCATTTATCTTAGTCATATCTCAGTCAAGATTCTTCGATTTTTTTTCATTGTTCTGATATGCTAGGTTTTGGTAAACATAATTATAGTCACATTTTCTATATTTCTCATAATTTTTAAAATCCAGTAATTATGAGCTTAAAAGGTTTTTTTCTTAAGCTTGTGCTTGTGCTTTATGGACAATAGACACTTAATTATACATTCGTAGGCCTAAATATAATTTTAAATTATTTAAAACAATAGCTATACCTTCGCTCTGTTGAGCAATAGGACAGTTATTGTCCAGATATGATTGCAATTGTTGGGCACTTATCATTAATAAGGCAGCTCTGAAAGATGCAAAGGATATTGACATACACAGAAAGCCACTCTCAAGTGTGTAGTCTTCCTCATCAACAGCCATTTGAACACATGAGTTTGGGATCCAAGTGGGCCCGGGAGAACATCTGTGCCTTTGTCAAATTCACACTCATCAGGCTTTTCTTTGTGCTCCTCCCTTTTCTCTGGGTCTTTGTTTTCCAAGACATTTCCACATCCAGGTCATGTATTATTTATTTTCTATTGATTGCTCTTAAGAGATTCCTTCATTTCCAACACTGGAGACCTCCAACCTCCCAATTTCAGAGAGATTATATCAATGTGGAATGTATTAGAGATAAATCACTTGTCTCAACATTCTCAGCTTGTAATGCACTTTGGGGTGAGAGTACATTTTTTGTTAAAGATGCAATTAATAGGAATTTCAGAAGACCATTTGCTTTTTTACTTTGAAGAGGGCTAGCCAATAGGTATCTGCAGTGTAGTGGATATCTATAGCTTTTGTGAAAAAAAGAAAATCCTATCTCTTGATTTAGCTGAGTGTTATACTGCATAGTGAAAAAATGATGAGGTTAATGTCAAAGTAATCCCCTTTTATTCACAGCTCCCCTTCTTCATTTCATTCTAGCTCTCTACAAGATGTCAGTCAGTCTTCTAAGAATGTTTGCAGGTTTAGGAACAAGAGAGTCCTAACTCTCTAAAACATTTAGAATGCACTACCTGGGTAATGTCAGCAATTTTCATAGTTACTGGATTTCATCTTTGGAAAACCTGAATAACTATCTCATAAGAATATTGTGAGGGTTAAATTTATTTTACACTAATGGTTATAGAAGTATGATTTTTAAGTTTTGATCTGGGTTCAGCATATTTTTGGTGTTATGGATTAAAATAATTTAAACATGTTAATGTTACAGTTTTGGGGATTATTTGAATTTTGACTTTGTGTAGAGGAAGCAAAAAAGTAAATATCCCAAAGTGCTTTACAAGCTGAGTACATTGAGATAAGTGATTTATCTCTAATGCATTGCACATTGATATAATTCATATAATTTGTTTCTCATTAATAAAATATTTCTTCAAATAAAAATAAATTCTAGGGGGTAGGATAGTGGGGGATAAGAGAAGAATGGAGGAACTTTGGATTACGTAGAGGGAAATGAGAGGGGAAGGGGGCAGGGGCATGAAAGATGGTGGAATGAGACAGACATCATTACCCTATGTACATGTATGATTATAAGAATGGTATGAATCTACATCATGTACAGCCATAGAAACAAAAAGTTGTACCCCGTTTGTGTATAATGAATCAAAACACAGTCTGTAAAAATAAATACATAAAAAAAGAAATAGTTAACAAATCATAGATATAAATAAATAAATAAACAAATAAATAAATTTGAGAGGTATATTTTCATTTCTTATAAATTTCAACCCACCTTTGAATCTTGATATTTGTTTTAGATTGTATTTCTAAATATATAGCTATATGTCTATATAGACAATGATATGTAATTTCTTTCTTAGTTTGGACCTCTTACAAATTAGTCAGTGGACAAGTATGATTTATAATTTGAAGTAGGATGGACTAAATTTTTTATTTTAGTTTCTTATATAAATGCTGTATGTATTTCCATTCATACTAGTTTTATCTAGTTAATATATTTATTTCATAGCTGCATAATTAATTGACTTGTGTTCCATAGAGAAACCGAGAATTCTATGAAATTCTGAAGGATTCAGAATGCTTATAGCACATATAGACTATGTTATGACATTTTCTTAATTTCTTCAAAAATGTTTTTTGAAAGCTGTGGACTAAAAGATATGCTTCATAAATGAGCTTACCCCTTTCCAGTTCCTGCAGTGCCATACCCTTACACACCTCTTACAACAAAGAGAATGGAGGAAAAGTCAGGAAGTCAGGAAGTCCAAATATTAAGAGGAGGTTCAGAAAGAAGTACACACCACCATGTTGCCAGAAATTAGAAGAAAATAAATGATTACCTTGACCTCATTTATAATCAATGCACTTCTATCTAATAAAAAAATTAAATCAATATTAGTGTTATTTCCACAAAGTCTGTGTTCACAATATTAATTTATTCCCATGTGTATCTTTGACACTGTATTTGTTGTCTGAGTCCCTTAAAACAAGCAAGTTATGATATATTATGCCTTTTGCCATATTATTTAACAAAGCAGTGTCATTCATCTGGAAGGATTCAGCAGTGGTGAGTTTTGAGTGAATGTATGGAAAGTGTTTTTTACAGAGAGCTGAGCTGAGAGTGAAGAGACAGATAATACATAGGAGTCTAATAAAGAGTCTGCTGTGTCCACTGAATCCCTCCAATCAGGATCCTCTGAGCTAAGCATTTTGATTGGATGACATTATCTTCTTTCTATTTATAATTATAAAATTCCTCTAACAAATTTATTTTGAGTATCTATTGAAGTTTTTTTCAAAATACAAATATAATAAGGTAAAAAAATGTGCAGTATCAACAGGTGAGAAAGATTCACAAAATATTAAATATTTCAATAGATTAGGATAAATTTTATAGTAAAAAGAAACCCTGAAGAGTTGTCCTAACTTAATCCATAAATTCCAATCATAATGAAAAAAATAACTGTCTCCTTTTTGAAGATTACAAAATTTGTATTTCAAGCTTGAACTTGCCCTTGATCCTCCCTCTGGCTTCAATTAATTAAAACAAGTCAATTTAAACAGTTTATTTTTCTTCTGTACTCTCCATCTGAATGAGGTTCATTTACCTTCCTGTTGAAGTCTCAACCCTTAGTCCCAATGTCTAATCCTTTATATGTGGGTTGTGTATGTATGTGTGTGTGTGTGTGTGTGTGTGTACACGCTCATGCACTTTTGATCCTTCTGCCTCTTTCCTCTTCAAAAGTCAATGCCACATCAAACCAGACAACTGCAACACCTTCCTACCTTTTCTCTGCAGAACCTATTTTTGCTCTGTCTAGTTCATTCTAAATAAAATAATGAAAGTAAAAATTTAAACTCATAAACATAATATTGTTTCTTTCCCATTAAAAATGCAATACTTTCATAATTAAAAAAAAAAAAATCCAAGACTTTTAAAAATACTCAGTTTTAGACAAATCTTCCCCCCGGAGTTGTGTCTTTCTCTCTCCTGCTCCCTCCACTCCAGGCACATGTTTCTATCCGTTCCATGTAAAGTTAACATGGGTAAGCCTCGGTTTCTGCTGCTCTTCAGTCACATAGACACTTACCTTGATCTGTTTTCTTGGTTGGACAGTCCTATAATTCAAGTTTCGGCCTAAAGCTCATAGCCTCCACGTGACCTTTCTTTTCTCTGTGGTCATATTAGATCAACTGCTGCTTTTTTTCCAATCATGTTTTTCCACACAGTTCTTCCTTGAAACTTGTCTTTTCATTCCTTGTGCATCGTCATCTGCACTAAACCATAATGAGTCCGATACTGGTTCTACTTATCGCTGCACACCCGTCTAGCAGTATAGGTGTGCCACTGGAACTGTGCTGCTCAGTATAGGTTTAGTGGCTATCTAAATTTAAATTTTTAATTAATTAAAAATTAAACAAAATTACAAGTATAGTTCTTCTGTTGTAAGTGCCACATTTCATCTGTTAAATAGGTAAATCAGGCTAATGGCTACCACATTAGACAGTTCAGGCACCATGTCCATAATTGAAGTGATGAAAATTCTGTTGAACAATGTGGCTTTACAATAATTAACATCTCAGTTGCTGACTTTCGAGAGATCACCAAATTGTTCTACTAGGATGTAATTATTAACATAACAAATAACTGTACGAATTACATTATTGGTATATGAACAGTAAAATTCTGGCTCTTTCAGTAAGGTCAAGAGATTTAATAATATAGGGGGTTCATAATTGCTATTGTTTTTGCTGGCCCTTTTGTTTATTTTTTTTAAATGAATTATTGTGATTTTATATCTTGGCATTAAAGAACTCAGATTTATACATTACAAGCCTTGATCAATTCTCTCAGAGAAAATTTCTCTTTGAAGTCATTGGGAGATCCAAAAAGAAAAAAGAGATAGAAGAATTGAGCTGGGGGCAAAATGTTATTCCTTTTCATGTATCTGTAAAATGAAATAAAGTATATTTGATGAGTTGCAGTCTATTTGCTCTGTTTCGGAACTTCCAAGGTACCTATGTTATTATGAAATATAAATGCCAAAGAAAACTAAATTCCCTGAAGTGGGGGTGGATATGTTGGAAGGCAGAGGAGAGACATTAGCAAAGAGATAAAGTAAAAGAATGAGAAAGTTGGGTCTATTGTCAGCTGTTTGTTGTGAATTAGTGTTTAATGAAGAATTGAAGTACTCCTAGTGTTTCTGATACTTCATGTCTTGGAAGTCCAACTTCATGAGTGTGTTCTCACTAAATCTTAAATGCTATACATTATATTTGGTATAAGTAAAATATATCATCTATTCTCAGTAGTTTTATATATTTGTTTAATATACATGTAACTTTTCTACCTTTCCCTTACCAATGCTTTATTGTTATAGCTATGTTCATTTTGTTTTTGAACTTATTCTGATATTTTCTTTCCAAACCCTTTCTGTTTATCCTAGGCAAAACATTTTTAGATTAAAAAAAAAATTCAACCCAAGACGATTGTAAATGATTATATTTGCTGTATTTTGTTATAGAAGTTTTTCCTTTCATACAGCATCCTAATGTATTTTTTAAATTTAATTTTTATTATTCTTTTTTTTTTTTTTTAAAACAATGTGTTCTTTGGAGGTGAAGATTTTGCTTTCTATTATTACAAATAGAAATGCAGTTTTACTGAGAGTGTAGACACAAGTTAAAATTCCACTTTCACTTTTTGGCCTCTTTCACACAATTAGGAGAGGACTTCTTCACCCTCTCAAGTCTTCCATTAGCAGAGGCAGAGCAATAGTCCTCCATTATTCCCCTAATCTCAGTTTAGGAGAGTTACATCCCATGTCAGGAAATCCCCACTTTGGCTCCAACAGCCCCAATCTCATGTCCTGTCCCCTGTGCTTACTCTGTTTGCACTTACATAAATAGAGAGCTGAGTTTTGTGTCTCAAAAGCTCTCTCTTTCCCAAAGAGGGCAGTGGGACCTCCCTCTATTGAAAAGGAAATGTGCTTTGACTTTCTCATTGGCCTCAGAAAGAGAAATAGTGTGTCTCAGGTGTCAAATATACCTGCAAGGTCGACAAAGGATCCCCACCTTCCTTGTATAAACTCTGACAGGCAGATATGTCACCCCCAAAGAAAAGGACACAGACTAGATCACAGTGGGGTGACTGCTTTTACTCTGACCCCAGTAGATTATGTGTCCTTATCCCACCCTGTGTGATTGGAGAAGAGCAAAGTCTCAGCTCCAGCAGAGCACAGAAGGTCTGAGAGACCAGGGCAGGCCAGAACACCCTCCCACTCTCCACATCCCTTGTCTTTCCTCCCTTCCACCCCACACAGGTTTTCTGTGGCTGAGACATGGAACACAGATCCAGGGTCCTCAACAAAATGGCCTGACTCTGCTGTTGTACCATAGAACCAAGACCTTGCAAGGAGGTATGATTCCTACTGTTAGTAAGAGGCAAAGTTAACTATCAATGACAGAACAGCCATAGATGGAAGAAGCCCAAATGGGGCCAGAAGAGGAGGCTCTGAAAGAGATTCAGCTCTTGTTTATTCTATTTATATAATATAAATTGAATTAAAGGATTAGTTACTTAATATTTTTCAATATATTTTCTTTTGTTTTCCTATTTCATGTTTCAGTAAATTAGTAAATGAGTTTCAGTTTTGGTTTCATGGATAGCCCAAGCAGTCACCTAGGGCACTGTGAGCAACAGGACTCTGTGCTTGATTTAGTGCTCTGCTGTTGCCATCTTCAAATTCTTAATTCTTTTGAACAAAGGGTCTTACACTTTCATTTTTCATGGGTCCTAGAATTGTAGCAATTCCTGATTAATTTTGCCTTTAACAAGATTTACAGCTTAGTTGTAAAGTTATCTCTTATTTCTCTATTTTCTTCAAGTTCCAATTCCATCAAGCATCAAGATTTGTCCTTTTATTTCTTAAATACTTCATAAATCCTCTTTCCTCCACTCCTGATGTCACTTCTTTATTTGAAGAAGACATTCTCACCTAGGCCATTGTTGTAGTCTTCAGATTCTTTTTGTTCTGTTCTTTAGTTCATCCTTTTCGCTGCTAGAAGTCATCATTTCAAGACAAAACTATAACCAGGACAGTCAGTTGTTTAAATGGTTATTACTTATGACTAACTAATTTTGTAAAATCATTTTTTCTATTCCATATATTTTACCTGAGATAATTTATCTCACATATTTAATGCATTTTCTTATTGTTTAGTAATTAATTCATTTTAATATGAATCTATTCTATAAAGAATATCCATCATTCTCTTTTTTAATAATAATGGTGTCTTTCCCCTTTACCTAAGATTGGATGATACCCATTTTTTTTTTTTTTAGAAAACTACATATCTTACCTTTGACTCATGTTTGTGGTGAGCAAGAGCGCAAATAAAAAAAGGGCAAGAAACTAAAAACACCATTTTCATTGTACCTATACAGTTTTTTGCTTATGCTTAATATTGTCTTCTTTAAGGACTGTTTTTTTTTTTTTTTTTTTTTTTTTTTTTTCTTTTTTTTTTCCTTTTGTAGACTCTAGAGTTAGGATGCAATGGATGGGCCAATGTAAAGTCCTTGTGATTTTGTTGGAGTAGATTCTGTTTCCTAATTCATCCCATACATTTTTTTTGGTACTAGGGAATGAACTCAGGGACACTTGGCCAACGAGCCACATATACAGTCCTATTTTGTATTTTATTTAGAAATAGGATCTCACTGAGTTGCTTAGCACCTCACATTTGCTGAGGCTGTCTTTGAACTCACCATCCTCCTGCCTCAGCCTCCCAAACCACTGGGATTACAGGCCTGTACCACCACGCCTGGCTAAGATACCCATCCCATTCTTGAAGCAGAGCTTAAACTAGCAGATTCTATTATTAAAACTATAGTTTGAAGGGGTAGACATCTGTCTTCTTCTATTTGCTCTGTTTTCAGAAATCGTGCATTTCACTTTAAAATATGTTAGAAACTCATTCTAAATTCTAGTTTTGAGCTACTAGTAGTAATGGGAAAGAAAACTTTCTATAGAACTTAAGAAAACTGATTTTGAAATTAAAATTAATTCTGATAGTACCAATCCTTCTTAATATATTTATCTACCTTGGGTTCTAAAGCACAGTTTTCTCATGTACAACCATCAAATTGTAATGCTTAGATCATAGTTATTCTGAGGATAAAAGTATAATTGCCTGGGCCTGGCATGGTGTTTCACAACTGTAATCCCAGTGACTCAGGAGGCTAAGGCAGGAGGATTGCAAATTTGAGGCCAGTCTCCATAATTTAGTGAGACCCTAAGGCACTTAGTGAAACACTGTTTCAAATAAAAAAGAAAAAGAGCTAGGAATGTAGTTCAGTGGTTAAACACCCCTGTGATAATCCCTGGTACCACAAATACATAAATAAATAAATGTGCAGCTGTTTGGCACATGGTGAGCACTTTATAAGTGATTGTTGATTATGATGTAGTAATTGTTGATATGCTCCTGGGGTAGATGCAGGAGGGTACAGATGGATTTTTATCATCTTACCATTAGAGCTGATGATTGTCTAAAATACAGGTAGAATTTTAACCAGGTAACATCATTGTTAATATTGCAACTGTTGCTGCAGTGCACTCACACCCACATCATATCTTTGGAGGATACAGAGGCCTGAGAAGATGAACCTCCTTGTACTGATGAGGAGTATATACAATCTAGCTATTTCTATTTTTGTGTGTGTATTCATAAGAAATATTATATTTTGATAATTATAACTATAAACAAGGATCTAGAATGATTACACAATTTTGCCATTGGTTTCATTTCCCAATCCACCATAAGCAAGTTTTAGTGAGTTGCATATAGAGTCCACTCTACTGACACACTACACCCCTGTGTGATCAAGTAGAGACAGAATGACCATGACCTTAAAGTATATATACATGGAGAATAATTAAGATCAAAGCAAATGCATACTTTCCTTTGAAAGTACATGATCACTTCCAGAGAACTACCTTAATGACATTTGTTCTGGAGGGATGAAGAATGGGGAAATATCAATCTGAACCTACCATTCCTATTATTGTTTAACTGATGGGAACTCAATTCCAGAATAAATCTAACTTTGACAAGTTCATAGAACAGTTGATGTTCAGATTGTTTCAACATTAACAGATAAATCTTAAATGCATCCACTTTATATATATCTATCACTATTGGGTGTGGTTTTCTATAATTCCTCACAGCTGTTTGAGTCATCACTGTAACCTTGTCCATTGATGTATGTTCAGTAATACAAGCTAAGTGTTCCCACCTTTCACATCTATAATATTATTTGAGATGTATCAGCAATTCAAGTTTTTCTGCTTTAATGTGCATTTCAGTTACCACTGAACCCAAAACATGAAGGTCTAATGAATTGGCTTTTATGCTTTCTTTACCTCCTTAAATGTTTTTGTTTTAATTGGTTGTACCACACCATATCCTGAACTACAATGAAGGTTCACAACATTGATGCTAATGGTCTCTTTCTAATTAGGACACAATGAACAAGTTCTGACAATGTGGTTTTAGAGGTTAGACACTACAATTAGTAATTATTGTCATCTTTTTAGGAGGAAAAAGTCTTAAAGCTTCCTTAATAATGTGGAAATTATATGTGTATATATGTGGTTCAATTTGTGTGTGTTTGTGAATTTGTACTTATCTTAGATGAATGCCTAGAAAAAATGTACATTTAAGATATTTTATTTTGGAATAATATATTAACACATGTACACATACATTATTTGGAGGAAAAAATACCACTTGATAATTAAATTATTTATTTGGCAAAAGTTTTATTCCCAGTTTAAAATATTCTCTCATAAATGTATTGAACATTTCTGGATCATCTCTCTATGTGTCTCAGACCTAGAGTTAGAATTATATATTCACATTGGACACAATGAAAACACTAATGAAAAGAATTAGTGTCATGCCATATATTTAACAGATTTAGCTATACTTTTTTCAATATAAATACATGCCTCTTTATAAAATATTTATAAAGTTGTTTTTACAATTTGTAATTAGGAAAGCATTTGATCAAGAAATCTAACAAATCATGAAAGTTGGAGAAAAGGGGCAACCACATTTAGTCATCCCAAGACTTACTATATACAAAGTATTATTATATATTACCTCTACCATTGAATTCTAAAATGTTGATTTTTTTTTTCATCAAGGTAGTAGGAAAAATTTATCTTTGCTTCGGTTATGTACACTTGATTTCAATTTAACTTTCAGATGTGAAAATAATTGCTATTTGTTCTTGAGGAAATTTGATGTAAAATTCTACATCAAAGGAGTAATAGGTCACATGCTAACATTTTAGGAAAAAAAATCCTTTTATACAAATCAAATAATATATACTTTTGTTGATTTTTCTAAGAGATTTTTAAAGATGTTTGACCCAATTTTTTGTACCTTTTTTTTTGAGAGATATTTTACTACCAATGACATTTGATCCCTTTTTGATTCTTGATTTCTTTCTCTCTTTAGCCTATTCATCTAACATGTTACTGTCGTCCACAATTTGGGGTTTTTATGTAAAGGAAATATAATTTCATTATAAATTGTACATATCAGACATCTTTATCCATGGGTGTTTCAGATATTTGCACTTATCACAAGTATTTTATTTCATTTAAAATACAGAAAATATTCTGAGATTTTAAATGATTGCTATTATAAACCAGTTATAGGATCTATAACTAAGATCCTAAAATCTTAGTTCAAACACTTTTATATGTGAAAATTCTTTTTATTTTCCTTATTAGCACAGCATTATGTTTACGTCTTGTAAGCAAAGTATACTTAAAAAATCCTGTTATATTGTTTGCAATCTAAACTTACCAAAAGAACAGACAAGTGAAAAGGCATTGGCAAACATACAGGTAATGCCAAGTGTTGGGAGAGAAAAAGAAATAAGAAAAAAAATTAATTAAATGAATATGTCAATGTGTTTGGGAAAAATCAGCTGAAAATAAATTGGTTAGTAGTATTTCTAAGAGGATAAAACTCAATACAAATTCAGAGGAAACTTTTAAATTTTAAACAGGAGGCCACTGGGAGTCAGTGAAAAGATCTAAGGGAGTAATAATGTACCTGAGCAAAGTAAAAATGTTCCATATGTTGGCAAATCCTAATCATTTCTTGCTGTGATAATTAATCAGACAGCTAAATAGTAGCCACTCACCTGCTTCAAGATATAAATATTAGTTTATGTGCACAACAAATTACTCTTTCATATGAACATTAAAAAATATATACAAATTCTCCATGGAAATGGGGAGATGTTCGATAGCTGCCTTTGATGAGATGATTATTATTAATTTAAGATTAGCATGCCCTAGACAGACTGTTAGCATTCCTGTTCATCTAAACACAGCCATGTGAGGGGCACAAGGCTGTCGGTGTGTTGGTGGAAGCTCTCCCACTGTTCCCAACAGCTGCTGAAATCACAAACATTTCAATCCTATTAATTCAACATGAAAAAATCATTAGCATTGTACTGAGGTGTTGGAACCAGCTCACTCCTGCTCAGTTGATCTCTCAAGTCAAATTAGAAAACCTCCTGCTCAGGAGCAATTTAGCATTTGTTGAATAAAACATATCATTCCGGTCACATTTTGAGGTGATGCTCTTGGTGTTTGTGTTAGAAGCATTGATGAATTAAACTCAAGAATAAAATTGTATGTTAGCATTTGAGAGGGAGAGCTTTTCTTACATTCAGGAATCTCTTCAGGTATGGTATTTAGAAAAAAAGTCATGTTTAAAAGAAAAAGAGACCATTATCATCAGTAATAATTCAAACTTTACTAAATGCCAGTATTATTCTAATTGGCAAAAATGTATTAACTCAGTTATTTCTATGAGTCTCATGAGTTTGGTACTGCTATTCCATTTCCCAGATGAGGAACCTGAGGCACAAAAATAAAAAGTAAAATCACATAGTGAAGATCATGTAGTGAAGAAGTCATGAGACTGAATTTGAATGCAGACCACCCTATTCTGTAATATATTGTCATTTTATACAAGAGAATGTACAAATACAAAATAACACCAAGAAATACAGAAAAGAAATTCCAAACTATTTTCTATATTTACAAGCAATCTTATTTTATTGCTGGAGGTGAGGAAACCGGTGAATGCCAGAACTATATAAATTTGAGATGTCTGATTTATGAAAGTCAATGTACCAGTGTCCCAGCTGGGACGAGAAAGTCATGTTTCCTTTCAGTTGAAAACTCTGTTCATATTTAGCTTGAAAGAGTAACATATTGAGCATAGTATAATTTTTCTTGTGTCTGAATTTCCTAATTTTTTTTGGTTGAGTACAATAAGGGATTGGAGGGACAATATAATAGGTATGCAAATTATATAATATATATAAAATGTGTATTTGCCCTTTTATATAGCATTTCTTTAATATACAAAGTAAAAACATCCTTGACTTTATATGTAACTTACACAAATACTGAGTGTGTATTTTGTCATTTGAATATATTTTGGGTATGATATATGCTAGAAGACTACATAAATTTAATATTGAGTATAAGGGATTAGTAATATGCTTTTTGTTTACTTTTAGTTTCTTGAAATAAAAAGGTAGTTCTCTGATATCCCTGATGAACATTTTTCCAATATCTTGCTTTAGAGTATATCGGCATAGTTTTAGATCTGTGATCCAGGTGTATAAGTTGCAAAAAAGAATTTTGGCTCTGTCAAGCTCATATCTTTCTCCTGAAAAATATTATAAAAATAATAAATATGTGCTATATGATATTGATGTCTGTTTAAACTCTTGTTTACAGTTAGGTTTGGAGACAAAGGTCAGAATCTGATACAGTCTTTGATTTTATCTCATGCCTTGCCTGATTTTTAGTTGTTTCCTTACAATAGATTTTTAAATTAATTAATTAAATTATTCATTTTAAATTTAATTTTATTTTTAACTGGCAGAATTTATATAAATTTATCATGTACAATATGGTGTTCTGAAATATGTATAAGTTGTGGAATTGCTAAATCAAGGTAACTAATATATACATTATTGAACTTGCTATTTTTCTGGTGAACACACTTAAAATCTACATTCTTATCTATTTTCAAGTATATAATACATTGTCATTAACTATATTCACACTGTTGTACTATGGAGTTTTAAAACTTATTCCTCCTGACTGAAATTTGGAATCCTTTACCAATTCTTCCCAACTTTTAATTTAAATCAATAAAAGTAAAATAAAATATTGATATGTTTAAGGCAATGAAATGAAACATAATTCTAAGAGATAACCTGGTATGACTTTTGCGTATTTTTCAGTGTTCTTTCATGTTATTTCTGCACCACCATGAGTGTCTGACATTCCAGACCCACAGGTTCCTCTCAAGCATTTTGTATAATTTCCTTTAAAGGAACCCAGTTTTTTCCCATGTGTCTTTTCATACACATAAATAGTGATCTCCATGATAATAGTGTTAGTGAACTTCTGAAATCGATTGCAAAGTGGTATGTAGCTCATGCTTAGACAGGACACCTTTACCTTTTAATTAGGTTCTGAAATAGACACATGAGAAAGAAAGCTTCAAGAACCACCGACCTATATATACATAAGGACTAGACAACAGTATGCAGGCTAAATTAATCCCTCTGGAAACACTATGCTAAAAGCATAATAGTAAACCAAGCAAAACCAAAATACAAGCAGTTATGTGTTTTTAGATGGAAAATAGAAATGAGGTAGGAACATAGATTTATGCTAACTGCTCAGTGCAACTTATCTAAAATGATTATTTTGAGGAATTAGTAAAGATAAAAATTATTGTGCCTTTTGATTTGTTAAACTTTTACTAAGATTATTCATTAAATGCACATCATTTTGTGTCTATTTTATTATACAGTGCTTGGGGGCAATTAAAAATATTTTAGTGACCATTTTTCAATGTCTGAGCAAAACTTCATAATGGTTTTAGACATTACCTTGAAAACTGGTTTTTAATTAGAAATCTGTATTAGTTTGTTAAGACTGCCATAACAAAATATCATCATAACAAAATACAAAATTAAACTGGGTTACTTTAACAATTGAAATTTACTTTTTTGTGGCTTGTGAAGCTAGAGATAGAAGATCAAGGTCTGACTATGTTTGGTTTCTCCTGACGTCTTTCTTCTTGACTTAGAAATGTCTACCTTCCCTCACGTGGTCTTTCTTCCTTAATGAATTCTTGGTATTTCTCTATGTATTCAAGCTGTGTCTTCTTATAAAGTCACCAGATTGGACTAGTGCCCAACAGAATGGCATGATTTTAACTTAATCACCTGCTTAAGGCCTTTACAATCAAATGCAGTCACATTCTGAGAAAGTTATGTTTGTAACATGTGAATATTGAGGTGATACAGTTCAGCCCATTACAAAACCCAAAGTTCAGGTATAAGAAAATAAATACTACATATAAAACTGTCATATAGTTAATATATGACATATATGTAACATATATTTAATATATTTATATATTTAACTGATATATTTAATTATCAGGTCATGTAAGGTATGTGAATCAAAATGTAAATCTACTCAACTCTTATTTAATAAGTACAATATTCCAATAAATTTACTAATTATTTTCATATATCTACTTCTCATTTAATCTTTAAAATTCCTACCTGAGAGGATAAGAATAAATTTCTACAGTAACAAATATCAGATTTAATCTCATGAAATTTATTCTAAATTTATTACTTTTTATACCATAGTTTCCTCATACAAATTTCCTATATATGCCTGTACTAGAAGATTGGTAATGCTGTTAACTTCACTTTGCCTGAGTTTTACATGATTACATGCATATGTGGTAATTTACACATATAAGTGTATGTAAACGTATGTGATATGTTATATCCTTTTATATGTGCATTCAATCTTTAGTTTATAAGCTAGTTTCTGATGGCTCATAAATTCCTTTTTATTAATTTGAAACTCTGTTCTAGTCTAATGCAATGAGATTTAGTTGCACAAGATTTTAGAAGTTTTGATAGTTAAACTTCACATTAAATTTTGGAGCATCTTGACAGCATATTGTGTCAAATGAAGGTAATGGAATATGCCTAGATTTCTCAGCTGCCCTAATTAGCTTATACTCATTTGAAACTTCGAGAAGTCAATAGTACAATCTGTTGTAGATATAATTGTGCATTGAACAACTATCTGACATTTTGGGTTCACGAAAATGTCCAGCACTATATTCAGGTGACTAAACAAGCTATTCCTTGTACTTTAGATAATCATATAATCAAAATTTACAGATTTTTCTAGCCTTAAGTTATTTCAGCCTTAATCTAATCAGTCTAAAATAGGATTGGGAGTTAACAAGGAGAGGCTGCATTCAGTAGTAGTTCTGAGCATGGGACATAGAATGGAGCTGGTTTTGAGTTTTTATTTTCCTACACAGTACTAAATCTTAGAGAAGTTATTTATATCACTTCTTCTTTGTAAATAGATTTGTTTTTCATAAGCTGATATGATAAACCAAGAATAAAATACATGTAGAATACCTGGCATATACTTAGTATGCAATATATAGGGCTACTGTTTTATTTTACCAGATACACATTTCAATTATTCTTCAAAAATGTGCAACTTAGCATAGATATGTGTTGATTAGCACTGATGTCTAGAATAGATGACTAGTATGCAAGAAGATTGGCAGTTATGCATTACCTAGAGTTTGTTAAGCTGTAAAGTCTGAGGGCCTGGTCCCTAAAACTGCCTTTACTTCTCACACAAGTGTGAGAAGTTGACACACAAGTGTGAGAAGTTCCTTGAGGTGCAATAATTCACTGGAAAAATTATAGAATTTAACAAAAATGACAATTGCATTTTATTACAATGCAAGGATATATACTAAAATCAACCAAAGAAAGATATGTATAGGGATAAAATTGGGAATATTACAAACTCAAAGCTTTCATTGTTGTCCAGATGTGTTTCCCTTCTGGCATCATTGTGTAACAATATGCAAGGAATATTGCCAACCAGGTCAACTCATCACACTGTTGTCTAGAAATTTTACTCAGCTTCATTATGTATGCATGACTGATTGACTGACTGCCCACTTGGTTGAACTCAGTCACCAAGTTAACAAATATCATGTGATACAAAGTCCCTACCCTAAATCTTTCTGGTCTTCTGGTCTGAATAGTCCATTCCCCAAGACTACTCAGTGTGAGATACCTTACCATAAGATCCATGGGACCAGTGTGTGTCCTAAACAAAGATATCCTATCTGGCATGACATGGATTGGCTCCCTGAAGCTGAGGGGGAAAGCCAGATCTTTCTTTCGACAAGGCCACATTACTTATCGCACAGGTATATTGCCTCAACTAAAATACATTGATGTGTTTTTTATTGAGCTATTATTTTATAAGAACACTGAAAGGTAATTTATAACATAAGAATAAAATAAGAAATGTAACTTTCTGTGAAAATTTTCAAAGTATACTCTCCAAGAGTCAATATTAATTGTATAAAGATACTGCAACTGAATTAACAGCTTATGAACTTCCAAGTGTTAGTGTTATTAAAAAAAAGGCTATTTTCATATCTTTTTCTATCTGTAAGTTATCATTAATCTTAAAACTGCTCTATACCCATGAGATTAGAACAATCTATACCTATACTGATTTTTCACGGAAATTTATTGAGATTTGTACATAAAATGAAACTATCTACCTGGATTGTTAATTTGTAGCATATGAGCATATATTCAGGCACATGCCTGCCAAATTAGTAAATGAATTCTTGGCACCAGGTCCACATTTTGTGTGTTTTTAGTTACAGGATTAGTAAAATTATCCCTCAAAAATGATTAGTGTAGAGGAAGGTGATCTAAATAATTAACTAAAGGTGATCAAGGGGCACTTTTTAAAATTCGAAAACATGAAAGGAGTAATTTGTGGCTGTACCTGATAGAACAATTAGGAGAAGTTCTAAGTTTCTATCCTATTGATATCATAGTTAAAGAGACATTGTGAGGGATGGAAATGTCCTAAAGAGGATGATTACGTAAATGAAAATACTCCCTGATGACTAAGTTTATAAATTACAGGCAGAGGATTTTCAAGGTTAGATTCAAAGCCATTGAGTCACATCTCAAATCTCAATAGGCCTCATGGTCTACATCAGAGCCCATAGGCTTTATTTGCCTTCCTAACAGTATAACCAGCACCTGCAACTGTTAAAATATATAATTTAGTAAATATAAATATATATTCTTGAATTGAAAGTTTCTATTTATTAAGATAATAGCATCACACTGGTGCATATGTATATTCATCTCTATGTATGTACATATGTCCAAGTTTATGAGAAATGAACAGGAAAAACTATGTAGATACTATGCCAAAAATTAGTACCTATCAAAAAGTTTCTCAGGGACTGGGGAGTTAGCTCAGTTGGTAGAGTGCTCGCCTCGTAAGCACAAGGCTCTGGGTCCGATTCCCAGCACTGCAAAAAAAAAGTTTCCAGATTTTTTTTGGAAGATTTTGAGATTGTAGATCAGTTAGAAAAAATTTTTAGGATCTTATTTTCAAATATTTTTCAATACACAAATAAAAATGCCAGTGTTCAGAGGCTTGTCCCATATTAAATGTCTCAATTAATCCTGTATTAACATAATTTGGAGATGTACTTCAGCAATTTATAAGAAATAACACAACAGTTTGACTTGGGTAAGAAAAAGAAAACAATCAAAGAATTTGATAGGTATTTAGCATTTGGAAATTTGACTTAATGACTTTGGGAAATGATTTTAAAATATTAAAATAGTTTCTCTTTAGGACAGTAATTTTTTGTACCTTGAATGGAATCTGATATTTGAATAACTTTATTTTCCAAGTTAGGAAAATCTGTATGAGTCCAGATAGATTTTATTTAAGCCAGGTAAATGTAGACATCAAATTTTATATTATATCACAGGAGTTAGTAGTATATTGAATTTAAAAAATATCATTGCCTAAAAAGCTGATGATAATGTTTTATTATAAAATCAAAGCATATCTTGGATATATGAAGGCAAAAGATACAAGAAAAAAGTGCAAATGTATATTTTTTTCTATTCAAGTTAATTACACTATTGCTAAAATCATACCACATATGGTAAAATTTTTATTGTACACACACACAGATAAAGCAGCATCAAATGTTTTAGAAAATGTAAAAGACTATGATGATGTTGTATATGTAATTTGTTTAATATTGATACAGAATATTTAAAATTGTGTTTAAAGACAGGTGTGGAGGAGAGATATGTTGATGAATAGGATGTGTAATTTAATGTCTGATAATACTAGTTTGATTTGAGGTATGGCATTTATAATATATCTCCCTTGACTTACTTTGGGTTTTACTGCTTGTGAATTATTGAAACTTGATTCACTTATGAGATATGTTTATCTCAATTCAGTTCAAAGTGAATTTCCTTTTCCTTTCCATGCAAGAGCTTATATTGATGTTCAGTGGGACTATAATCCATCATGCTGTGACTTGGGAAGCACATTTATAAACTTAATACTGTACAGATAATTTTCATTTCTATTGCATAGGAGACACAAAGTTTTATTTTATTAGGCTAATGACATAATATGCAGTTTCATCTGGGCATATGATTCAAGAACTCTAAAATGATCAGTAAAATAAAATGAATTCAAAATCTAGAGACTAAAATAACCCTAAAACACCATCTCTGTTTTCACTAGAACCATATTCAGACACAAATTGGATACAAACTGTCTGACTCCAGTAGAAATCCTATATATAACCATGAGGTTGTACTGAAGAAATTCCACAAGCTTCTTTAGCAGGTTACTTCAATTTCTAAACCTTTCCATTGAAAATAAATTAGACCTCTAATCAGGATTTATTCCTCTGATTGCTACCATTACCTTTTCCATAGTCTTGAGAAATAACCTGTCATTCTCTTTGAATGATTATTTTCTAAACCTAAAGATTTTTCTTAAATAACATTTAACCATTCCCCTGTGGAGTTACATTTATCCATGCTTTGAATAAAAATAAATAAATTGGGCCTGCATTAGTCAGAATGAGAGTTGCAGGGTATACATGGTGATATAATACAGACGTACACCCCCATCTCATGGATCTTAGATGTTAGTAACCATACATGAAATTCTAAACTGGAAGACTGGTCCCTGGTTTCCTGGAAAGTCATTCCAAGGAATTTAGTTCCTTCAAACAAAGATAGGTCATCTGATGCTTGGGCTGAGATCTTCAAATTGTGTAGTAGTTCACTAGATTAAGTGAAGCAAAACATTTCTAAGATTGTTGGCAAAGTATTCTCCCAGACACTTATGCATTAGAGGTTTAAGGTAACAGCTGATTTTCATTAAAACATTTACAAATGTAACACGAAAAGATAGAGCATCAAATACTTTTAAATGACAGTAAGGACTCTCAATATCTGTAGTTATAAAAATAAATTTGAAATAAAAAAAGAAATAGATTATAGGATATGAAGAAAATGAATGAATATACAAATTATTATTAATAAAATTAAATATTCAAATGATTTGAATTTTGTTGATTGTACAGAAATCATCTCCCTGTGGTAGAAGTACAAGGGAGCAAGAATAGACTTTCTGTAGATGGGGATATAGTGTAAAAAATGAAATGAATGCAAACGAAATGATCTGACAATCATTCAGAAAGCTGTAATAGGTTTTATTTTATTATTCTAAAAGCTTTGTGGTCATAGGGACTAAGATGGAATAAAAAATAATGTTTTATGTTCTTAAGCATTCTGAAATCCAATTGGTAAGTCTGACAAGTGAAACAGTCTGACTTATTGTAGTATATTATAATACATGCTAAAGTCTTGATTAGGGCACAGCATCATCAGTGCATAAGAAATCAGGAAATTTCAGGAAATGCTTCATGAAGGAGTTACTTCTGTGTTCCATCTGGAAAACAGAATGGGAGTCAGCAAGGCAAACTCAGCTTAGTAGATGGTAGATCCTTTCCCTAGGCAATGGAACAAAAATAACAGTGTAAGTTGCTAACTATTGCTAACTACAACAAACAATAACCTGTTCAGTGTATCAGGAAGAAAAGTGCAGACGTTGGGAATAAGAGTAAATAGTGGAAAATAAAGAATGAAAAGAATTATCACAAACTTCTTAAAATATTTTAAGAAGTTCAAATTTCTTATTGAAGCTAACAGGAGTAAAACAAATTGATTTGCAATTTATAACTGTCTCTGAGAGCAAAAAAAACCTGATTTTTAAAACTTCATGGATAGTCACCTACATATACTTAACTAAAAGCAGGGGGTACCTTGGACATTGTATTAAATCTATTGAGAGTCCTGATTCAAGGAAAATTGGTAATGAATTTGAGCCTGAGGAAAATGGAGGTTTAAAGGTGTCTAGCAGAATTCTAATTTAGGTGTCACTTACCTTGGAAGGATATGGCACTATCTTATTTTACTTATCAAAAGTACCCAGAGAGAAACAGATTAAGGGAGATGATGATTGCACTCCTAGGAATGTTGAAGGTTAGATAATTCTGGATTATCAAGTTGATATTTTATTGTTATCCATACCTATAAAACTGACCAATTAACAGTTTGTGAGCTCACAAGAGGCTTCTAGACTAATGATTGAAATATATATTATCAGTGAATAAATGGTAATTTATGAAAATTAAGTAGTTATTATAAGAATAAAAAGAAAGTTAGATAGCAACCATTAAAAGGCTAAAACTTTGGCAAAAACTAGCAATTTCATCACTTTACTTGGATAACTGCCCTACCTCAGTTTTTAAATTAATTTCAGAATCCCTCATTCCTTACATATGAATTTGCTCTTTTGGTTATTCTTTGAACCAGTTGCAATGTTTTTTCTGGTTCTCCATTATTTAATGTGATTCAAATGAACATTTGACACATGTTAATTCTATAATTTATGAGAGTTATGATTATATTCTCTTTTAAAATTCATCCTTTAACACTTTAACATATATGTGTGATATATATATATACATATATGTGTATATGTATATATATATGTGTGTGTATATATTTCCTATATGTGTGTGTGTGTGTATATATATATATATATATATCATATTCTGTCATAAGTCACTGCCCCGATATGGGAATGGTACTTGTCACAGACCAAATGGCTGTGGCTAGGAGGTAATTAAAGGAATGATGGTATTGGTAATCAAATTATATAAGACTTCATGGAAAAATTTTTAAATTTGACATTTATTCTTTGTGAGAAGGGAAATAGAAAGTGCCAAACTGATTGACAACTGATTGAAGGTAACATTCTGGCTACAGGTTTGATAGGAAACAGGGGGCCAACAGTAGAAGCAGGGGAATCAATTAGAAGGCTATTACAGTAATCCAGATGAGAGGTGATGATAGTGCAGATAATCAACCACGTAGGTAATGGTAAAATAGTGAAATTATATCAGCAGAATTTACTCTGTGAGAACGAGGGAAGTAAAATATTATATCAAAATACTGGACCCAAGAAATTGGAATGGTAGAACATTTAGGAAGTATTTGAGGGTATACTTTTTGCATATATTTTGGTCAAGAATCTCCTTAAGTTTCTGATTATGAGTTTTGTGGAGGAAGCCAGGCATCTATAAAAGAATTCTGGGCAAGGAATAATATTGCAAGTCATTAATCAGGTTATTGTGTTTCTCTGTGTGGTCTAGAGTTGGAAGGTAGAAGGTTGTGAGAGGGTAGCACAATCAGCATTTACTGATAATGTCTTGATCTTTATGAGGATTGTGGTTTGACTTCCTGAACATCCTATGTGGGTCAGAGTTATATATTATCATTTATAGTCTGGCCTTTATCCCTTTGCATCTAAAATCTCTCACAATAGAAAAGAAAGGTATGTGAGTAAATGAAGGGAAAGAGGGGAGAACATTTTTTAAAAATTACATCCATGTAACATGTATAGAAGGATTTTGAAAGTACCTTGGAAGAGACAAGGGAATGGTTTTCATATCTGCAAGTAGCAATTTTAAGCTCTGCATTGGATGTCTGTGCATTTTTCAAGGTGCTTCTGATCCAGGTTTAACTTGTCTCTACAAGGATACAACTCACTCGAATATTGTTGTTGGCTTGTGTAAATAACAGTTGACGTGAACAATCACCAAAAGAGTTGTGTTGCTATGGGGAGATACCTAAGCTAGTCATCAAGGTCATTTGTAAAGAATCAAGACATTTTCTGCAGAGGGAAAAAAAATATTCTGGGCACAGTCAACTTGATAATTGATTAGCTCTGCCTGTATTGTAATTTCCCCCACATTCGTCTTTCTTCTCTTTTTCTTTCATTGCATTCTATTGTCACGTATTCCTTCTCTAAATCTTGTGGCCTTCTTTTAAAGAATAATTTCCAATTAAGAAAAAGCTATGTACTTTACATTTTAAAGGACTCTTCTTGGAGTGAGGATCCTGCAAGCCCTCGGGTACAATGCTACTTTTAAACCCGTCCAACTGTTGTGTGGCCTTTTGCTGTTCTCTTTGGCTCTAGGCTCACCAGTGCTGCAGCTTTTCATTAGGATTCTGGGCAGGATGCGTCATGTTGGCAACTCTTTCCTTCCCTTTATTACCATGCCCTTCCTTTTACCCCCTTCTCTTTTGCTTCTTCTTGGATCTTTGTTACCCAGCTTCTTTTACCAGTTTTGACTTGCTTCCTTGTCCTCTTTGTCCTCTCCTGTTATGATTTATGATTTTGCCTTCTCCTTCCTTCTCCAGTCATCTGCTTCCAACTGAACTTCTTACCTTAAACCACTGACTAACTGCTTGATTTTTGTTTGCAATTGAATTTTTAAATAAAACACTGAAATAACTCACATTTAGAGTTATTCGAAAGACATGCAAATCCCTTAATATAACTTGCTTATAACACTTCTCTGAATTTGTAAAAGCTAATGATGCACCCTTTTATAAACACTTTATTTCTGAACATTTAAATTAGAAATGATTGTGCATCTTTTCAAGAATGATTCTTTTTCCCCTAAAGATGTTTCATATGGAAACTTCTCCTGAAAGAAGGAACCCTTTAATTTTTTTCCCCCATATTTTAAAATAAGAGGCAGGAGTAGACATGAAGAGGAGGCCATGTGATTTAGGGCAAAGAAAGAATCAGAATTAGGCAGGTACACTCAGAATATGAGTCAGATATAATTGGTTGCATATAAAGAAAGCAATGCCAACTTAATTAAGTCTCAAATAACATTGCAGAGGTATTTATTAGGAGAGCGCATGAGTACACCTTGCAGCAGGAGCGAAAATTAGAAATTTACACAAATCAAAAGTAGGAGTCTTTCATTGTTTATGACCACATTTGTTTTATTTTTTTTCCCATTTCTCTTTCTCCACAAAGAAGAAAATAGCTATCCACCAATCACATATTCAAAAGGTCAACAGACACAGAGGCAGGAATTTCTCCCACGAGAGGATTTGAGGGAAGAGGGATTCTGCTTGGCCTACCCTCACCAACTGGGTTCAATTAATAATTAGTGCGTAGGAAAGGTGACACTGTACAGTTAACCACAGCTTCAGGGAAGTCTGCCTTCAATATATTCTAATTGTTTAACTTGAACAATACACTCTATCTCTTGGAGATTTAGTTTTCTTACATATAAAATGGGGATATTGTACTATCACATTAAATGAAATGGCCACTAAGTATTAGTTATTATTATTGCCAAGATGAAAACATTAAATGCAATCATATTCTAGGTGTATAATTATTGTGAAGCACATTCTAATTTGTTATAGTCATATGCCTGATATAGTCTCAGCTTTAAGAAAATATATACTAAACAGGCAAGCAGCACTTACCCCTCTGCCTCATGAGGCCATTCCACATGGATGACACAGTATTGGCAAATATCCATGATTATCTAGGTCATGCTGAGTGCTGCAGAGTGGGAGGGTAGTAAGTCTTCCTTAGAGCAAGTGTATTTGGATAATGGCTGAAGATATATGACAACTAAAAGGATGAAACAGAGTAGGATGTCCCTTTGGGGTCCATGTTCACAAATTTATTCCTACAGAAAATGATTAGAAACCACACTAAGATTATGAATTGGAGAACTGTCTTTGGAGGTTCTGGGAGATATGAAGTATTTGTAGTACTTGAGGTAGAATGTGAGCAGCGCTGCAGGGGAAGACTGGAGAAGGGCACAGGAAAAGGTTCAGGCTTTAATACTTTTGAAAATTATTGGAAGATTTACTTATGGTGTATGATACTGGCCATGCACAACCTAACTGTGGCATTCAGAGTGGAAGTAGTTCCTAATACTTCAAGAGAGTATCACCAGGTAAAATGCAATTGAGAATATTTTAAAAATATAATTTCTCTATATTTCCAGGCATTTCTGTCTCACTCAAGATATGGTTGTGAGTACATAAATTCTGTCACATTATGACACTAAAATATTGAAGGTATAACATGAATATACAGAAAGCTCTTTTATAATTTACATTAACATCTCCCAAAGCATATTGCACATTATATAAATGTTAATAGTTGACACAGAACACACAAAATTAAAAAGGTAAGCAGATATCCTACTATTTAGTCCTTATGGCAGGACTTTACGGAGACATTAATATGCCAAAGTGCATGATGAAGTACAATATCTGGGGACGTTTAATATGTTGAATTCCCAAGATATACTTGATCTCAGTTGTCTTTTTCGAAGTCCACATTTTGGGACTTGGTTATAAGAAGAACTCACTTTAGGAAACATAATTTCATTACATTGTTTTTCCATATTGTATTATAACTTCTCAAATTGGGAAAATGTCATCAGCACAGACTGTACAACAGCAGGATAGTCTCATACATACTTCATTAAGAGCACTTGAAACTCCCCTGGACAAATAATTTTTGTATTAAATTAATGCTAATAGTTACAAAGCTCATAACATTGGGAACCCTTTGCACAAATGAATTATTTTCTAAGACAGCAATTGTTATAATGTGCATTCTGTGTAGGTCAGCACATTGTGTGTTAATTGCTATTTATATTATTCCAACTTAACAATATTTTTCCCTAAATTAGTTACAATTCCATTTGTGTTTTGGAGCCCAAGATACAGAATCATGAAGTTACTATTTATTCTTTAATTACTCATATTGTTAGAATTTTCTCTCTTGTACATTATTGTATATCAAAATTTATTGCTATTCTAATTTTATTTAATATTTTGGCTTTTTTGTTATTGCTTATGTTTCCACAAAACACAGTTAATATTTTGGTATCCTGCCAGAACTGTCTGCTAAAACCTTAAATTTTCATTTTATAGCAGAAATCCATGTGGCTTAGATGACATTTAACTAGGACTTTAATGGTTCTTTGGAAGAAAAAAAAATGTTTTCTCAATTCTTAAAAGAAACTACTAGTGATATATCTCTAAATTAATGTTTTCTTCCCTTTAATTTTTTTATTATCTAGAGCAAATCCTTTCAATGACATCTAGGAAATAGTCCTAAATTAAAAGTATTTAACAACATTTAATATTGCTTCTTCCCACTCATGTCTTAGTTGTCTAAGAGTTCAGAAGAGCTTAGACATGGTGGGTAGGTGATAGGAATTAACCTGGAAATAGCAGTAGGAGGAAGAGGAGGAAAATTCAATTATATCGTTAGGTCCACATATTGCAATTTATTCTTTTGAAGTATCATGATTGATTTTACTCAAACCATTGGTACTTTCATAAATTCTTGTCCTCTATATGTTGTTAATTTATCTTGCTGGCTGAGCAACTTTACTATGATTGCCAAGAAAATGACCTAGGTTTACTTTCAAGGTTTTACTTTCAAAGTTAACTACATTCTGCTGCCAAACATCTAGATAAGATCGTTTAGAGAAAGGTCTAGAATATCCTTCAAATTATTTAAACAAAAGAGATATCAATGTTTAACTCTACCTCTTCATTTTATTTTCACCATATATTAAATACCATCTCATCTGTTCATATTGGGGCTATAACAAAATACATTAGACTAGGTAATTTATAAACAACAGAAACTTATTTCCCACAGTTCTGAAGGCTGGAAAATTCCAAATAGAGGCATGAGAAAATTCTGTGTCTTTAAAAACTTTCTCTCTGCTCCATTGGTGACACCTAGTTGCTATGTACTCACATGAGAAAGAGCCCAGGGAGCTCCCTTCAATCTCTTTTATAAAAAGTACTAATTCCATTCATGAGGATAGAGCCTGCATGACTTTATCACTTCCCAAATGTCTGCAGCACTTACTATCACTACCACGAGAAGTAGGTTTCAATATAAATTTTAGAGGAACCCATTCAGACCCTAGTGATATTTAATCCATAATGTGAATATTTAAAGAAAACGAGTTGACAGATTAATAGGAATATTAATGTCCTAGGGCCTTCTTGCTACATAGTAGCAGAGTTGGGATTGAAGTCCAGATAAGAATTTTTGCAGGACCAAATGACAATCTATTGAACCACCTTTCCCTCTACTACATCTTCAAGATTTGGTATTGAAATATACATTATAAAAATGAATTCCTGTGTGAGGATAATATATGTTAGGCCATGTTAACTAGGTTTTGTAAATTTAGATAAATACAAATGTGGCAAATAGGAAGTAGTTCAAGAGCCTTTGTTGTCGCCACCAGGAGCTTGGAGTCTGTCTCAGCGCACATCTAGGCGGGTACTTGAAACAGTCCTGCATCTATGGGTCTGTAGGACTGCCCTGGGCTTCTAGTCAGGTACCACAAAAGATCAGGAAAGATGAAAAACAAATTTGCTCAAGGAAACATTGAAACTCTTCTCCTATAAACTAGGCTTAAAGTTAGTCCCTTTGTCAACATAGGTTATGCTTAAGCCTGGTGTTTATTTTGGACACCAATATTTCTTCTGGAACTTTAGCCTAATTGTGAAGTTTGAATAATCAGATCCATGTGTGAGCATTTGCTCTATAATTGAGTTCACATGGCAAATTAATCATAAGGTTTTTAGAAATTATAGTCTGGTGATGGCTTTTATGCCTCCTTTTGCCTTTAACACTTTGTAATTTTAAGAAGGTGAACAGGAAATGCTTTGTTATCTTTTAATTGTATTTTACATAGTTTGGAAACATACACATAAACAGGGTGTCGTTTTTCAAGCAGTGTGGTATAATGGATTAGAGAATCAAATTCAACTACATCTACAGTCTGGTTGAAATCCTTTTTTTAAGAAAAATATTGATTTTGATTCATTGTAAACAAATGGGGTAAAACTTATTTCTCTGGTTTTACATCAAATAGAGTCATACCACTTGTGTAATCATACATGTACATAGGGTAATGACATTTGTCTCAATCTATTATTTTTCCCTTCCCCCCACCCCTCCCACCCCTCTTTCCTCTATACAATCCATCCCTCCTCCATTCTTGCCTCCCTCCTACCCCCCATTATGCATCATCATCCGTTTATCAGAGAGGTCATTTGGTTTTTTGGGATTGGTTTAATCTCACTTAGCATGATATTCTCCAATTTCATCCATTTGCCCGCAAATGCCATAATTTACTATGTTATTCTTTATGACTGATTAATATTCCATTGTGTATATATACCAGTTTCTGTATCCATTCATCAATTGAAGGGCATCTAGGTTGGTTCCACATTCTAGGTATTGTGAATTGAGCAACTATGAACATTGATGTGGCTGCATCGCTGTAGTATGCTGATTTTAAGTCCTCTGGGTATAGGCCAAAGAGTGGGATAGCTGGGTCAAATGGTGGTTCCATTCAAGTTTTCTAAGGAATCTCCACACTGCTTTCCAGAGTGGCTGCACTAATTTGCATCCCCACAAGCAATGTATGAGTGTACCTTTTTCCCTACATCCTCGCCAACACCTATTGTTGCTTGTATTCTTGATAATCACCATTCTAATTGGAGTGAGATGAAATCTTAGGGTAGTTTTGATTTGAATTTCTCTTATTACTAGAGATGTTGAACATTTTTTCATATATCTGTTGATTGCTTGTATATCTACTTCTGTGAAGTGTCAGTTCATATCCTTAGCCCATTTGTTGATTGGGTTATTTGTATTCTTCGTGTAGAGTTTTTTGAGTTCTTTATAGATTCTCGAGATTAGTGCTCTATCTGAAGTATGTGTGGCAAAGATTTTCTCCCACTCTGTAGGCTCTCTCTTCACATTACTGATAGTTTCCTTTGCTGAGAGAAAGCTTTTTAGTTTGAATCTATCCCAGTTGTTGATTCTTGCTTTTATTTCTTGTGCTATGGGAGTCCTGTTAAGGAAGTCTGATCCTAAGCCAACGTGTTGAAGATTTGGACCTACTTTTTCTTCTATAAGATGCAGGGTCTCTGGTCTGATTCCAAGGTCCTTGATCAATTTTGAGTTGAGTTTTGTGCAGGGTGAGAGATAGGGGTTTGGTTTCATTCTGTTGCATATGGATTTCTAGTTTTTCCAGCACCATTTGTGGAAGAGGCTATCTTTTCTCCATTGCATATTGTTGGAACCTTTGTCTAGTATGAGAAAATTGTATTTATTTGGGTTTCTGTCCATGTCCTCTATTCTGTACCATTGATCTACCTGTCTGTTTTGGTGCCAATACCACGCCATTTTTGTTACTATTGCTTTGTAGTATAGTTGAAGGTCTGGTATTGTGATACCCGCTTCTTCACTCTTCCTGCTAAGGATTGCTTTGGCTATTCTGGGTTTCTTATTCTTCCAGATGAATTTCATGATTGTTTGCTCTATTTCTGTAAGGTACGTCATTGGGATTTTAATTCTAATTGCATTGAATCTGTGTAACACTTTTGGTAGTATGGCCATTTTGACAGTATTAATTCTGCCTATCCAAGAACATGGGAGATCTTTCCATCTTCTAAGGTTTTCTTTAATTTCTTTCTTTAGTGTTCTGTAGTTCTCATTGTAGATGTCTTTCACCTCTTTTGTTAGATTAATTCCCAAGTATTTTATTTTTTTTTTGAGGCTATTGTGAATGGGGTAGTTTTCCTAAATTCTCTTTCAGAGGATTCATCACTTATGAATAAAAATGTCTTAGATTTATAAGCATTGATTTTATATCCTTCTACTTTACTGAATTCATTTATGAGTTGTAGAAGTTTTCTGGTGGAATTTTTCAACTCTTCTAAATATAGAATCATGTCATATCATGTCATTGGCAAATAGGGATAGTTTGAGTTCTTCTTTTCCTATTCATATCCCTTTAATTTCTTTGTTCTGTCTAATTTCTCTGGCTAGAATTTCAAGGACAGTGTTGAATAGAAGTGATGAAAGAGGGCATCCCTGCCTTGTTCCAACTTTTAGGGGGAATTCTTTCAGTTTTTCTCCATTTAGAATGATATTGGCTTAGCATAGATAGCCTTTACAATATTGAGAACTGTTCCTACTATCCCTATTTTTTCTAGAGTTTTGAGCATGAAAGGGCGCTGTATTTTATCAAATGTTTTTTCTGCTTTTGATGCTTTAAAAATGATTTTACCTCCCTAAATCCCAGTATGCACACATATAAAACTTTGACACGAGATGTTGTGAAGTATTTATAACACAATATATATGAAAACATTTTTCAAATCTTAAAGTACCTCCCCTCTTATTTTTAATTGGTCTTAGGGTAATCTAGATGATTATGAATTCAAGCCCTCATGGTTACTTTTTAATTTTGCTAAGTTATGCTATGATTTGAATAAGTGTTCCTCAGAGGTCCATGTGTAGAAGTCTTGATCCTCACAGTGGCTTTACCAGTAGTTGACTGAAACTTTACAGGGTGGGGACTAGTGGGTGGTCCTTAGGTCATTGGAAACATGCTTTTGAAGGGAATGGTAGAGCCTTAGCCCTTTCTGTTTTCATTTTTTGTTTGCTGACTCTGAGGTGGGCAGTTCGTTCTACCTTGTCAACTGGTACCCACATCAGAAGCCCAAAACAATGCCTTCCCAGTCTTGAACTGGAAACTCCAAAACTGTGAACTTAATAAACCTTTTTCTTTATAAGTTAATTATTTCAGGCATTTCATTGTAGTAGTGACATACAGATTATGAGTCTCATTTTACTCATTTATTAAACACAATTAAATATTTATTCTGTGTGTTTTGACCCTGAGCAGTTTGAATAAATGATGCAAAAATGACAGTTATTTTACTATCACTTTACTATCATCCAAATACAATTGATGTGCCTGCCCTTCTACAGTTTTTTTTTCAGTGTGAAAAACAACTTGTATTTAGTAAGAATATTAAACTATAAAGTGACAGACTATGTTATATTGATCCTGATTATTTTGATCACTGTTGAAAATGTCAAAGTGATCTCTACTTGTTCTATTTGAGATGGTGGGTCTGTGTGAATAGACTATTTACAAATTATATGCACATACCAATATGCACAGATAAGTCATTTACAACCTTCTGAGAGTCAGATATATGAAGAGTATGCAGTGTTAATGCATTGATATATGTGCTTACTCAGAAAATACGACAATGAAGACTGACTATAACCACATTATGAAACTTTTGTTTCTTCCTAAAAGAGATTTTCAAAGGCAGCCTGCAAAAATTAGGAATATTTAAACAGCAGTGTATACTTTGTGGTTGATAAAACTCAAAATCAAAGTTGCGTTTATATGCTGTATGTATCTTGTACTGAGGTTTGTAGTCTATTTTTAAAGTTGTGATATAATATAAACAAGTGGGTAATATTAAGTTCCCTAATACATTAAAAAAATAAGCAAAACAGTTTATTTTATAAAAATTAACCTCTAAGATTATAGTATAGATGTGAAAAATCACCACAATAGGCAGCATGGTTCATGGTGAGGACTGCCATAGTTAACCTAAATAGGAACAGGTTCAGATATTCTGGAACGTGAAGCTTATGTAATTTGGAAGAGTTTTTTTCAGAAATAGATATGTTACTTTTGATAATTAAAAAAAAAAAAATATTACCATGGGGAAAGTTTGTTTTGGTTTCTCCCCAGACCTCGGAAAAGACTTGTTCAAGAGAAGAACTTAAGCTTCTTAACTGCAGGGTAATTCAATCAGAGTCTAGTTGAATGAATGTATGAGCACATCTGAAAAAGAACAAGTCAATAAGAAAAGGGTGGGTCAACCCAGAAATGTTATAACCAGAAAAGTCCCTGAGATAAATGTTCACATTGCCCATTCGAGCAATGTCATGGAGAAGAATCATAGCTAACAGATTTGGGTTTTGTCAAAAATACGGCCTCTACTGTGAGGCATCTCTGGTCCTTTTAAAATGTTACCAGCAAATGATTCCTTATTTCCAAAGCATTGGACTAATCTTCACCCAAGCCATCCCACTTTCTTGCTTCTTAAACCCCCACAACCAATCTAATGCTTGCAAGAAGAGGATGTATAGAAAGAATTAATAGATCACTCTGCACTTTTTATTTTAAATTAGCAAACAGGTCTAACAATAATATACTGTAATGGATTTAAGACTGAACATTATTTGGATATCTCTCGGAAGGTACTTGGTATTTAATTCATATACTGACCAGAATTTCTCCTTTACTGGAGCACACAACTGTCTTTCTGAAGCACTCTTTGTTTTATTGGGGATTTCACTAATCTTCCAGAGAAAAACAAAGGATTTCTCTAAATTAAGAGATCATGATTATAAATTACGAAAAAAAGACAATTATAAATCAAAGATAAATACCCATTTTTAACACTTTGCAGGCACTTTCTTGATTTTTCTCTGATAGTATCAAGCATGTTATTTATTAATCCTATTTCACACATTTATAGTGGTTCTAATTCTTGAAGCAGTTTCTATAAACCTTTCAGATAGGAATAATACACTATCTCTAGTTTGCTCTATGAAGTGTTTAGAAGTTCCAAGTGCTCCTCCTTGCTGATAAAGCTATGAAAGCAGAAGACATTACAAGAATACAAAGCATGGATGTGAAATGGAGCTTTTCTTTAAGTTAAATCACCTCTGAAATGCAGACACTAATGCACATCTCTATTGATCTATTGGTTTTTATTATCCATTTATTGCTGCATTTATTTGTCTCTGTGTTATTTATTGACACCTTTATACTCAAAGGAATTAGATGAAGACTAGACTTTTTATTATGGGGAAGTATACTGTTGTGGAAACAGAAGATTACATACAAAGATGTGCACGATGATGAATTATACATTTATATAATTTGTACTAAAACATCTTATAGTGCCATGTAAATTATAGAATTAATTTACAGAGTTGAAACCCAATTATAAACTACATACTGTTCAAGAATACAATAAATACAACATGTTGACTATTAAATTATTCATTCCCTTATTTTCAAGTACACAAATATCTCATTATTACATGTCCTCCTTATTAATCACCTCATTTTTAAGTCATGTATCTGTGAAACCCAAGTAAGCCTATAATTAACATTAGTGAAACACCAACAAAACCTGTGGCTTTGAGAAGGAGCTACTAATCACTTTAGTGATGTAGTTTTACAGTAAGGATTGAAAAGAAAAATATATTCTTCATGGCAGAAATTACACAGAGTAGATGTTATGTAATAGTAATTTAGAATTTTGGTCATATACATATTATAAAGTTTGGAGTTCAAAGGATCTCTCAGTCTAAAAAAATGAAGGAAACCAAATGACTGATAATTTGGGACAGAAGTTAGAAGAGTACTTTTTGAGACAAAAGCAACCTTTGATTGTGTTCGTGGTTCTGTCCTCAATGGTACCAGCATTTGTCATTTTTCTCGGGTCATCCTATGTGTATATGTACTTTCTTAACCTCACTCTCTCCAATAGAGGCAGCATGACTACTGCTTTTGGACAATCTTAATCACTGTTATCTGAGGGGTTTTTCCTCAGCCATACCCCTTAATTATTGCGCTGAAGTTAGGGAGAGAGAGCAGCAATTAATTTTTAGAATTTAAATTATTTAAGAATTTCGAATATCCACTCTTTCTTTGGTTTGCCAAAAAAGATAGTAGAGTGAAACAGACATTCTTACCGTATGTACCCATGTGACTGCCTGACCAATGTGATCCTACAATATGTTCAATCAGAAAAATGAGAGATTACACTCCATTTATGTATTATCTATCAAAATGCTTTCTACTGTCATGTACAACTAATTAAAACAAATTTAAAAATTAAAAAATTTAAAAAAGGGCATGCTATTTCATTTTAAAGGAAAACCCATTTAGAAATAAAGTGGGGATCTTTTATGTGATAGGAAACATTAATCTCATAAAATGGTAAAAACATATTTTTATAATAATGTCCAGTGCATATCCACTAATATAATCTGAATTTAATTGGTATTGTGATTAAAAGCAGAAATAGAATAATGGACACTTAGGTAAGCAAAATTAAATAATTATGTAGATCAATAGATAATTAGATTGTTAGATGTCACTCATTTACTCTTAATATCAGTGTCTTCATAACCATTACTCACTGCATTCCTGGACTATTAGATTGTTATCCATTTCTATAAAATAAATTTAATGTTTTCTTTAAAATAACATTTAAAAGCAATGCTCTTTCCTTTTTATGCAAAAACCTATATCCAAGTGTAAATTTATAATTTATTTTATATCATGTAGTACTGGCATACTTAACTTGCCATCACCTTGAATTCTACAACAACCTTCAGAAGTACAATAATTTTATCACATTTAAAGTAAATTGTAGGATGAGTAATGATAATTAAATTAATTGATATATCATTCACAAGAAATAAGTAGGGTTCAAAAACTGGGTACAATTATGTTTAGCAGGATTTGTTCTCCATGTCCTTATATAATGCAGGGACATGGTAAGGCAGGAGGGCTTCAATAACTTGCTTGTATTGCTCACTTAACAAAGTCTTTACTCCACTGAAACTTGATTAACACCATTAATTGGTTATGGAATTCACCTAGAATATTTTTTTTTATTTTTAAATGGCTACTTTGAATTCACAAAGAATAATTCAGGTAAACCTAAACCTATTTAGAAGTTCATGAATGTACAATGTATTCATTCACAAGACCTCAAACACTAACGTGAGCATTGCAGATTCTGAAAGAAGATGCACTTTGGTTCTTATTGTTATTTGTACCAACTCATATTCTTTACTTACATGATTATGTGTTTAATTTACCTCCTCTCTCCTAGACAATAATGTAGGTTAATTTCTGAGAAGAGAGTAGTATAGGTAGAACAAAACTTGATGATAGGGAGAGTTCCTGGGAGGAGAGGAAGATTGAATATAGACCTGGGATACAGATAGGTGTTAGCTGAGTAAAAAGGAGAGATACATGCCCCTTCCTAGGCCTCCTACACTTTCATTATTACTGAGGAAAAAAGGCCTATGGTCTTAGGAAAAGAGAATGGATGATTTATTCACTCATGGTTACAAAAATAAGTATATACTGCTTATGCAAAATATTTAGAAGGAATGGACCATTGCAAACATAATAGGAAAGCAAAGCAAATCCAAATGGTTTCCATGGAGGAATTTGCATGTGGTTTATAATTTGAAGTAATAATGCAACTTTTTGGTAGAGACATGCTTTGAGGAAGTAGGGAATGGAAAGGATAAAAGAAAGAAAATCCCAAGAGGGATACTTGGGGACAGTACAATCTCTGGCATAGGTCTGAATTTTTTTTGTTGTTTGTTTGTTTGTTTCCTAAGACAGCAACAAATTTTATTCAGAAAAAAATGACAGTGGCATAAGGCATACAGAATTTTGCAACACAAAACATTTATTATAAGGTATGTCATTTAAAAATGGTAAGAGGTGTTTTGTTTTTGAGAACATCTTGGTAAGGTCACCATGTTTAAGGTCTGTAACCCTCTTTCTGAAATCGTAAAAGCTTATTCTATGGTCAGATTATTTAAGAGTTATCCTACAGTTCCTAAAAAGAGACCTATGTTATACATTCTAAGAAATTAATTTAGAATCATACAATATTGGGTAGCTAACATATTCAGTGGAAGTAACCATGAGCAACAAACAGGTTAGATGTATTGCCAAACAAAATCTGAATTAAAGTAGTCAGATACTAAGAAAGGATATTTTATTCATCTTAACTTTTGTCAGTACTTTCTTAAACTAAAGTGAATTTAATTATTTAAACTTGTTATTGGATATGGACATTTGCTCTGTGTAAATATTTAACATAATAATATATAGCAATCTAGTTTATGAAAAAAGTCAATACAATATTGTTATTATAGACTCAAAATTATACATGTGTATATCATGAATAGTTCCACAATACTACAGTCAAAATTAATTATAAGAGGAAAATTTTTAGAATAGTCTTATGAAGGTAAGGTTTTCAGTATTAAACAATTGAAAAGGTTATCCAAATAATTTCTCTTTTCAAAGATCAACAGTGTCCATGTCCCTCTCAAAGAAAATTTTATTCTAAAATTATATTAGGAAAATTTTCTCTGTTTAAATGTACCAGATTTTCATTTCTTTGTGCCCATACAATATTCATTCTTGTGATAAGTAAGTGAGAATCCTCAAATTTTGAGTAGGCTGTTTCCTGGAAAACTGAAACTTTTAATTCATGATTGACTTTTAACATTATTAAAATAGTTCTATCATATTTAATCTGGAGAGCAAATGAATAAGATCTGTATTTTTTGTATTACTTTTGAATATCAATTTTGTGTAATAATAACAACGTTTTTTCATTCAATGTAAGCTGGCACAATCACTATATCATATAATTTAAACTATGTGTTTGAAGACTATAATAAAAAACAAAGGGAATTGTTTTAGTCAGCTTTTTGGCTGCTGCGACAAAATGACTCAACCAGCACAATTATAGAGGAGCAATATTTTATTTGAGAGCTCACAGTTTCAGAGATCTTAGTTCACAGAAAGTTGGTCCCATTCCTCCAGTCTCAAGGTGAAGTTGAACATCATGGCAGGATAGGGTGGCAGAGGGAAGCAATTCACATCATGGTGATTAGGAAGGAGAGAGAGAAACCACTCTCTAGATGCAAAATATATACCCCGAAGCCACACCCCAATTCCCTCTTCCTCCAGCCACACCCTACCACTTCAATTAATCCCATTAGGGATTAAATCACTGATTGGGTTAAGACTCTTACAACCCAATCATTTCTCTTCTGAACCTTTTTTCATTGTCTCACATGTGAGCTTTTGGGGGACACCTCACAACCAAACCATAACAGGAATAGTCTTAGAAATAATAAAATGTTATATTAGTGTTAGAAATACTAAGGTTTATAAAAATTTTTTTTCAGAAAACAAATATATATATATATATATATATATATCACATACTTTTTTTTTCAGTAGTTATCTATGTAGCTTTTAAAGACTCAGATTTACAAGTAAAGATTTTTGCACTGCTTTTGCTCTCTAACCCATGAAGGAGGACCATAATGAAAGAGAGAAGAAAGAACTTCATGTGCTGGAAAGGAATTGTGCAATGTAAAAAACCTAGGAACTGGGAAACAAAGACATAAAGTAAAAGTAAAGTTGCTGTTTGTGAGTTTGAGTCAAATCTCAGCAGGATGTTGCTGTCTGAAGCAGAAGCCAACAAGGACTAAAAAATCAAGTAAAACTATTGCAACAGATGTTCTCTGAGCATATAGCAGACTCCAAAAAGCTCAAGGCTAAAAGTGCAATTGACTCAGATAATGTTACCATGGATTATAAGAAGGATAACTAATTTGCAGTTAAAAAATGAGCATATTTCAAAAGTAACACTAACTCTAATTTTCATTATTTACAAAATAATTTATGTAGCCCAGGGTCTACTAGCCTTGAGTCCTCAAATCCTTCATGTGTAAAGGATGAATATGCAGTTTTGTTTTTTTTTTTTTTTTTTAAGAAAAAAGCTACTTAAATTCTTCTTTACTTTTGGCACTTAATGATGCTCAAGAAATAAGGTTGAAAAATATACTCTCAACATCAGACTACATGTGACCTTTAATAAAAGCAAACTTCAATAACTTGGTTACTGTTTGTCAGGTTAATTTGTTTTGCAATTTTCTTCTTCCTCAATACAAATAGATCTTTCTGTACAAAAAGTCAGTGCATAGACTTGGAAAAAAGAAAAAAAAAAAAAAAAAAAGAAATGTGGTTCTGAATCTATGGGGTCCATTGACTTAACAAATGTACTTGGAAGCACCTTGGTTCCGTATTCAATATATGTTGCAATCATATTTTCATGTCATTATACTTTGGGGCTTCCTTCTTCTCGGCAGCAAATGTATGTGTCACTGCATATTTATATCAAAATTTTCTTACTTCTCCATTGATCAATAGTATAGAATCTACTGTGAGTAAAAAATACTTTAAATTTTTGTTTGTATAATAGACAAGTGATGTTTCCTCTTCCCAAAACTCCATGTCTTAATCCCAAGAACTCCTGAATTCATGGTTTTATTTGTAAATGGACTTGAGATGTGAAAGAATTTAGGAATTAGAGAAGGGAAGATTATTTTGAGTTATTAGGATGAGTCAGGTATAATCTCAAGTTACTTAAATGTAGGAAAGAAAAGCAGGACAAGAAAGAGTAGGATGTAACTATAAAAGTCTGATCTGGGAGGCAACCTTCCTGGCTTTGAATATAGAGACAAAGACCTAGGAGTCAATGAATGAAGGTAGCCTTTGGGAAATGGAATAGGGTAGGTAATGAACCTTCTGAGTGCTTCAAGAGGGTAGATACTAACCCAGTGATAATGGTGTCCAACTTCCAACTCATAGAAAGATAAGATAATAAAACTAGGTTTTACAAACTAAAAGTCTGCAGTGATTTTTTTTATTGCAGCAACACGAACGATATATTTGCCTATATTAATGTTGCTGTAGAAACTCATTTCTAAACATAGAGTTACTAAAATATAAAAACAACATGTTTTAAGTGTTTTGTAAGGGGTATAAAGGCTGCCCAGTTGGAAAATATATTTTTACAATAAAAGCTAATCTCATACCTGGCAAAGAGCATTGCTGTCTTGTCATCTTGTATGCTTTTCTCTTTCAAAAGTTTAAGGATTAGGTATAATTGTTTATGGTGCCAAGATAATACAATGCATTCTGCTTTCTTCCAATACTCAAATTAATATAAAATCATGACAATTGCTGCACCATAGTTAAAAATAATGAAGATATGAACATTTTAGTAAAATGCGCAAAGAAAGCTATATATTAATTTTCATTAAGAAAAATAAAACTTACTCCCATCAGTAATACATCAAAGGGACAGCAGTTTTCAGTCCACAAATCTCATGCCAGATTGTGTAATGACTGTGTATAATGTACTCAATTAAAGATTTTTACTTGCCTTAAACTTATCTTGACAGGCTAATATTACCTTGTGTAATTTTTAATACCCAAGTCTCTAAAACACAGAAAAATTCATGAAACAATTGAAAACTTGAAAAAATAATCAATTTCAGTCCATGATATGTAATACATTTTATTTTAAATAAGAAGTTATTAATTTTACTGACAGTATTTAAATCATTTTCATATTACATTCATATACTCATATATATATATATATATATATATATATATATATACACTCAATATATATATATTGAATGATAGAGGGTCTTAATCCTAACTCTTGGTTAAGTTTGACTTTGGAAAATATGATGAAGATACTAATATTTCTCTTCAGCGTCCTCATCTTGATCTACTTTATTCTTTTACTAAAATGCATATGTCTCCTTAGATGAATGGAGATTGCAAATTTGCATTCCCCATCTCTGCCAAGCATATAATCTCTCTTGCACATTCTTCACTATCCCATTAAAATTTGCCTTCCTGTATGACAGCCCTGGAGATCTTTGCTGGAAGACAAATTAAATTAATAATTTACAATGATTTTTAACATATTATTTCCGTGTTACAAACATTTTTATTTTAACACTGATATCCAAAGGCGATGTTCTTCCTCAAAGCAATACATTTGACAGTGAAATTCTCATACACCAGAAAAGGGAATTGTTTATTTCGTTGGTAAAGCAGCCTTTTGGAAGCACACTAATCAAGTCATATATCCTTTGTCTTTAATACCTGTCAACTCATATGTTAAGTGAATGGGTCTTGAAATTATATTTGGTTTTGGAGAACATGATTGCATGATTGCAAAGGGCCACATCATGTACCAAGTAGCTTCTCCTGGATGGAATGAATTTTGGAACAAAGAAGCAAATAATTGTTTCTGAACACTTAATGATGTTCTTTTACACATTTGTATGTAGTGAAGGTTGAGGATCAAGAATGTGTTTTAAAATAGCAATGTAAAATATAACCATGAATATAGTTTATTTTAAGAGGAAGATAATCAGTTGGAATGTCTAGTCTTTTACTGTCCTTCATAGTGCCACAAGCTCCCTAAGTCTGTAAATGTTAATAATAGCAGTATAGAAAATATCATGTTATTTTCACAGTGAATTGGAAAAAACCTCCTTCCAGGAAGTTGTGCAGTAAATCAATTGTCAAGTCGTGTTTTCTACCAGCACATCTAGCTGTATACTACAAATGAAAAAGCCTGAAGACTGTCTGATGGCTAAAGCTTTCAATCTCAATTCTGATCTTGTCCCTGAACTGAGGGCTTACTGAGAAACGATATGTTTCCCAAAGATATATCAGAGAACACCATAACTACTATGACACTTTATGGGTGGTATAATCATCTCCCTAAACCAAATCTCTGAAAATTTGGTTCGGGGCAGAATGAATGATTCTATCAAAATAGCAGCTGAATGTCATGGATTTTTGCTTTGGGGTGTTATTTTTAAGTCCAGGAATTGTTTTGCCTATACTCCACATATGAGCTACAGGGCCTGTGGTTTAATTGCAAATTTGATTTTTCTATCACTGAAAGAAGTATACATTGAGTCACATACTTATATTAAGAAAGTTATGTATGTTCAACATTTCTGTGTATTTCTGATGTGGAAAATGACACCTTGATAATATTCAGAACTCTTTCTGACATTCCAAAACCAGAATATTTTTTCACTTTTAAGAGACAGCTACATATCAGTCTGTAGTTTTCCATATCTCTATATGAATTTTTGTTAATACAGTAGTGTGTGTAAAATCATGTCAATGGAAACGTTCCTGGAGTATAGTTGTCTTCAAACTAGACCCAACAAGCTGGGTGTGGTGGCACATGCCTATAATCCCAGCAATTTTGGAGGCTGAGACAGGAGGATTGCAAGTTCAAACCCTGCCTTACCATTTAGCAAGAACTTGCCTCAAAATTAAAATTGTATTAAGCACCAGGGATGTAACTTAATGGTAAATCACCCCTGGGTTCAAAACCCAGTACCACACACATGTGCAAAAGAAATTGAACTAGACCTGACAAAAATAAAAATATCATGGAACTAGATCACCAAGCATACTTTGAAGTTTAAATAAGAATTAAAATAAAAGAGGATCTTTGTGTTTAATTTGATTACTACCTCCAAAATAAACAACTAGTAATTCTTTTAATAAATAATTTAAAAGGTAAAGAAATTTCTATGAATGTCTGTGGAAATGGGTATGAAGATAAAAAAGCAGAATGATTTTATAGAATGAACAGAATGTACTCAGGGCATATTGAGGAGACCATATTAAACCTTATATTTTAAGCGTTACACTGGTTGATAATTCAATATTTAGCGATATATTCAGGAAGTATTCAATAAATGTTAATTAATAGCAATTAGATAACATCCTGCCAAACACCTCCCTTGCACAAAAGATAAGTGAGTGACCTGGGTAGAGACAGGAACATGTTTCTTTTCCATTGCTGCTAATTTGTCATCCTTATAATCTTGATAATCTCTTTGGGTTATTTCCACTGATGAGTTAATTAATTAATGTTTATTATCTGAATTTAATAAAAGAACCTATGTAATCTCATTTATCCTATGTTGATCAGCATGAACGGATAAAAGTATAAGTGTTTCTGGGCAAGTGAATTAAGCACTGCCTAAGCTAAGACACGTTCATTTTAAATGGCCCAGCACTCGAGGGTTACTGTAACTGAATAGCTGACTTTATGTGCTTTTTTGTGTGTTTAGCATTTTTTTTAAGTGCCTCATCCTTATTTTGTCTCTTCCTTCAATAAAGTGAAATAAGTAAAGAACACAACTATTTTGATTACACAGTCACCTCAATGTTGCTCTATTGTTTTCAAAATGACAAATGAAATGAAAATTACCAGGCTTCCTCTGTCTTAAGTAGCAACTACCTAGGTTCCTAGAACATGTTATGGCTATGTGTTTTGGTTGAGGACCAAGTACTACCATGCTAATTTGACTCCTTTCATTTTAATGATATATTCCGTGTTTGGAGGGGGGGCATTGCTAAAGATTAAAATATTAATTAAGGGAAAGATTTTTCAAGAAAACTCAAACCATATTAATTTGAAAAATTACTTATTATGATGTATCTTTACCTGTGACTCAAAGAATTGACCCAACCCCTGTGATCATGCATGCATTCCTAATGTCTTAAGACACTGAGCCCAACACCTGTGGGCTGAGACCCACACAGCACTGAAGTATGGGAGGATCCAGTACAGAGATAACTACTCTCTCATAGCTGGTATTCTTGTCTTGATGGGAAGCAGTCATGAGCATTTCGTAAGTGCCTCTTTTTAGCTCCTGGCTTAACAGATACATTTCTTGCTTCTTAACTCTTCCTATTTCAATTCTGTCTTCCAAAGTTTTTACTGACCAAAAGGTAAAATGGATGACTGGTCTCTTGTCATTCACTCCAAATGTCACAATCACAATTTCTCATCTGTTTATAATATGCACATTTGTTCTATAAATGTCTTCAAAATATGTACCTTAAATACCAAAATATGTACCTTATTAAATATAAATATTACTAATTATTAAGCTACTACTGAAAGCATCCAGAAACCACTCCAGACACTGGGAACTCATGTAAGAGATTTTATTAAGCAGACAGGAAGAGTGTCTGCAAGCAGGGTGAGAGAGGAAGAGAGAGAGAGAGAGAGAGAGAAAGCAAATGTGCGTGAGAGAGAGGGAGCAAGAGTGAGGAGGAGAGAGAGAGTGAAAGCAAGGAGGAGAGAGAGAGAGAATGGTGGGGGAGCTATTCTTAAGTAGTGGAATTTTGTGGCTAATAACAATGGACCAATGGCTGGCGAGGAGGTTGACCAGGCTAACCTCCTGAACCATCTGAGGAGTTCCAGGGCTAACAATCTGGGTTGTAATGTGGTGTCGGGGAGGGAGAATAATGGCAGCGGTAAAATAGCAGATCTTATACCAATAACTACCATTGCTGTGGCTGGAAATAATTGATGTTTTTATGGAATAGGTACCAGATAATTTTCTTATCATTTCACATATCTCAGTTGATGCTATCCTAACAAAAATTCTAAAATCAAAGTGTTTCTTTATTCTATTTTGTGGTGTTTCAGAGAGGTTAAGGAACTTGTCCAAACTTGCACAGCTAGAAAGTGATAGAGTATGAATTTGAACCAGGGTCAGGCTGACTCCAAACCTTTGAAGATGGAGTGTCTGTCTACAGCATATTATCTTTGTATTCCTGTCACCCAACATAACACATTATATGCAGGTGTTTTTGAAGCTGATAATGATGTTGCCACTAAGTTTCACGATCTTGCTTTAAGCCCAGGTTACTAAGCATTTCTAAATTAAATTATTTCTTCTGAAGAGTGTCTCCCACATTCAAATATATACTCTAATTTTCATGTTTTAGCTCAGCTATAATTAATGACTTCTCATCTGCATAATATTAGCTGTCTTTTGGCCCCCAGTGTGCTTTTTATTCTTCCCCAATCAAAGTATTTCATTACAACCACTTGAGTTGTGATCAATAGCTGATGAATAACATCAAAGGAAATTGTCTACAATCAGATGTCTATTGGGCCAAGAAAAAGTAGCCATGAGATAAAGGGCTTTTCCTTTCAATAATGAACAGTTGGATCTATTTATGACATATAAAATTAAGTTTCCTCTAGTCCTCTTACATTTGTGATCATTTATATGGTTTACAGAATTGCATCCCCAGCTTTAATTTATCACCCAGTTTTATGATATATCATTTTCTCTATCATTAACACATACTTCTTTTATAATTCTATAGTTCTCTCTGAGGAAAGAAGAGTGAAAATTGCATTTTGGATATTATTTCTTTGTGCAACATATTTTCACAATAAAAAAGAGGCTTAACTTGTGAATTTTTTAAATATATAAGAAACATAAATTTGTTTATGAGAAATACCATCCATTGCACCAGTTCTTATGTACTTTCTAGGTTGTCTTACTGAAATAGATGAGGTAAACTTTTTTTTAGGAGTGATGGGGGATTGAGCGATTTGTTGTTCTCCTCTAGTTATTGTGTAATTTAGGAGGAAGTCAGTTTAAGCAACAAGCATGTTGAATCAACATACAGTTAAGCTTGGAGAAATGTGTTAGCATCCAAATGTGATTAATGCTGGCATGGAGAACAGTCTTTCCCATGTCACCTATAAACATTACTACAGTAACAGCAGTTTATATGTTACATATTTTGTCTTTGTTCTGCATTTTAGAAAATAATGTCCTGGCATGAACAGATGCTGTGAAAAATATTCCCCAAGAATTATTTCAAGCATCCATATTTATTTCTATGAATAAAAAGACCTGAGCTATCTCTTTTATCAGATGTCCATATTATAAGTAAGCACTATAAATTTAACCCTTTGTAACCACTTGTAGTACAGGTGTTTATTTGATTAAAGAAAAGATATATGTTTTGTAGCTCCAGTTTTTATGGGACAATAAAACTGAAAATTTAAAAAAAATTGTGAATTTGATTAATATTTTGTTTATAAGCATTTGTGAACACAATTCGGTACAAAATATAAAATTGAATGTGTTTAGAATTAGAAATACAGTCAGTGTACTAACATTTCAATACTAATGTGATATTTAGTCAGATGAAAAAATATGTATTTTAAGGGACTCTAAAATAGAGCAAAAATGAGCAAATTTGGTGCATTATGCCACTTGCATTTTCTAAACGGGCATCTAGAGAATTGTTTCTCTAGAACATGTTTCCATAAGACTTATCTACTATAATGAAAATGTGAATTTACTTCCTTGTGTTAAAAGTTACATTCACCAGTTATTTTTTCTTTTGTGACATCAAGTCCATTATCATCATCCTGTCTTGTTATATTGTAATAATTTCCTATAATTTCTAAATGAATTGGAAATCTTCTTTGCCTCTCTTCTCTGCCAACTTTTTCCATTTACTTTAGTTTTCTCAAGTGCCAGAGGCTTACCTTATTGCCATTTTTTCACTTTACATTTAAAAAAGGATAAATCCAGTGAAATTTGCTTTTATTTAGACTCTTAATAAAACATGAATGATCTCTGTAAGGCAGAAATGTTACAGAAAGAAAACATCTCTAAGAAATATCTCATATTATGGCTCATATCAGCTTAGCCTCAGGCAACTAAACTGTCACCAATATGACATCGATCTCTACTTTAACTAAAGTGAAGACATGTTACAAAATTGAAGCTATAATTTTTTCTTAAATGTATAATAGTTTCATTCATAATCAAATTTCATTTCATGAATGAGCTTGTGTTTTTAATCAAAATTTATATATATTCCATGTTTCGTTTTTGCGTGTTATATGTCTGAGTTTTGAAACATAAAACTGAGAAACAATGATTTTTTTAACTTCATACCATGGTATACACTAACTGGAATAAAGCGTGTTCAGTACAGTATTATTAAGGAAAGAATAATCAGAACAGATATATTTGATCCATTTTTATTCTTTATGACTAAATATTAATTAATGAAAGTGTATGACCAGAAAGATTTTAAATAAATATAATTTTTCTTAATTTTGAATAATTTGTCTGTCACATGTATGTAGACTGTGTTGAGCAAATACATGTTCTCTTAATTACATGTACTCTTCTGAACCCAAAGGTGAGCAACACCAGAACTGAATGTGATTCTTTGCATTGATACAAAATTCAATCTAACCTAGTATATAACTATTATTTATCATATCAGTTATTAAAGTCCTAGTACTCTACACAATTAATTACATAAACAAACAATATATAATCCATTCTGTTAATGCAGAGCCAAAGCCAGAGACACATCTGTGGTATTGCTTGTAGAAGATAGTTAGAGGGAAAAACAATTCCTACAAGTAGCAATTGGTTCAACTATAGGGGTTGAAAAGAATTATGAATATTCAATGAAAATATCAATGACAATACTATGCATTACACTAAAGTATCTGTTTTAGTCAGCTTTTTTGCTGCTGTGACTAAAAGACCCAACCAGAAAAACTATAGAAGAGGAAAATTTTATTTGGAGGCTCATGGTTTCAGAGGTCTTGATCCGTAGACAGCCAGCTCCGTTCCTCTGGGCTCTGGGTGAGACAGAAGATCTTGATGGAAGAGTGTAGTGGAGGGAAGTGGCTCACATGATGATCAGAGAGCAGAGAGAAAGAGACTTCACTTGCCAGATACAAAATATATACCCCAAAGCCATGCCCCTACTACTCACCTCCTCAAGACATACCCTACCTGCCTTCAGTTACCACTCAGTTAATCCCCATCAGGAAATTAATTCACTGATTGGGTTAAGAATCTCACAACCCAATTATTTCTCCTCTGAACCTTCTTGCATTGTCTTACGTGTGAGCTTTACAGGGGACAACTCACATCCAAACCATAAGAGTACCCAACTGAAATATTAAAATCCTGGGTCATCTGCTATTTTTTAAGGACTTTTTAGTAGCAAAAATAACTTAGGAGTTTTAATTTATATTCAATATTTAACTTTATTGTCTATTACAAATTTATCCTGGAAAACATGCACACTTTTATATATCCATGTAGATGCACATATCTTCAGTATTTTAATTTTCAAAACTAACTTTTTTCTATCACTAAAAAGAAGTCTCATTCTATTATGATAGCAGTGATATTGGAGGTGAAAACATTCAAACAAAATTCAAATGCCATACATTCCAGGTTGATGTTCTCCCTTGGAACACTGGAAGCCTTTTCAACATCAGTTTGAATGTTTTGGTCCATGTTTGCCTTACTCACATTACATTTGGATAGCAATTTTCTGGTTTTATTGACACATGCTTGATAAATAAAAATTGTAAATCATATACATTGTGAAATGATTACCAAAACCAAGCTAATTAGCATATCCTTCACCTTGGTGAGTGTGTGCCTGTGTGCTTGCATGCAGTGAGAACACTTAGGACCTCACTCTTAACAAATTCCACATATGCATATGCTGTTATCAACATGCTACATGTTAGAGGTTCAAAACTTATCTCACATGACAGGTCCTTTGTACCCCTTTGACCAACATCTCTGTGTGTCGCTTTTCTGCCATCTCCTGGAAAGCACCATCCTATGCTCTACGGTTAAGTCTTTAACATTTTAATAAAGGATTCCACATATACATACACTTTATAAAACTCAAAGTCTGTGTTCTGAAAGGCTTATTGTATAAATTTTCTGTCAAATCTCTTTAGTGTTAGATATTTTAGTGCTAAAATTTATTTTAAATATCTTCAGTGCTTAACAATTTTCACATTTCCCTTCTGCAAAATGTTTTCTTTTTCTTGAGTGAACTCATTTCTCAAAGGAAGTACTTATTGAAGCACATCATGAGAATTTAACTTTCTTTATATTACTAAGGTTTGGATAAATCCATGTTTCCTTTGTTGCTATTTGAAAATGAAACTTACTACATTTAAGAGGGAGAAGAAATGAAGTTGCTCTTTAGGCTGCTCAGAGTCCTAGTAAAGCTCATTGTCTTCAGAATGAGACTTGGGTACTTGGATTCCTGACTCTAAGTACAAGACTCCTGACTTTGAGCAAGTTAGTCATCTTGATAAAGCAGTTTTATCACCTGAAAAAAGGAAATAAAAACACCTGCATGTCAGGAAAAGACATTACTGGGATTAAATTAGAAATATGCATGAAATTCTGCATAGTTATCCAGGATTAATGAAAATTTCTGCTATTTCCTTTGCTATATTACTATTATGGTGATATAACACAATATCAGAGAAATAAAATTCAGCTTACAAAAGCCTAGAAAATTATCTTAGGACTGAAAAAAAGAAGCATAAAACCAAACAATGGCAGTAACAACAAGCAATACCGATTTCTGTTGTTGCTGAAGCCTTATGAACTTGCTCTTAAATGAACATGAGTTTATTCGAAACATAAATAATTAGCCAGTTCAAACAAAAAGACGATCCTGGTAAATATGCATTACCTGGTTACTTAATTTCTGATGAATTAATCTAAAAATACTGGGTAGCATGGGTACTGACAATATATTATGCATATTATCTATATGAACATATATATTATTGTTTTTCATAATATCCTTGACACAACAATTTTAGTGCAAAGAACATGTAGTAGCACAGTGTATTCAGAAGAGACTCATTGTCTGAGTCTGATGCTCTTTCTCATTTTAAGATATCTGATGATTCCAAATGTACCTGTCATTTTGATGTAGATTATCAAATACAGCTCTAATTTTTACTTCCTATTAGTGTCTATATTTGTTTATTCCTGAGAAAACCTAACATAAAAAACAGAATTCTATGAAAAATGCAAGATATTTATGTTGAGAAAAAAGGACCCCAATTTAATTTGCTATACCACTAGAAACGGAAATCTGTTTTAATTAAATTTTCTATAAAGAGAATTTCAAACATAGGAAATGATAGAAAAAATTACTAATATGTGAAAACTATTTCCATTTTAAGTGGATTTTTATACAATTACATGAGAATCTTACTGTGTATAAGAAATGGCTTCGTTGTTGGGAAAGGGCAACACATTCTGCCAATTCAACACTTTTGATAGAACAAGTAAGTTTGCCTTTCAAAGTCTCATCTTGATTCATTATAGAACACATAATTTGTTTCCTTTTGTTGAACTTGCAGATTAATCAACCCAGTATTTTCAAGCTGGATTTCTAATGTTCTTCCCTGATTTTTCCTCACCTGTAATTACTCACTGGGAATCCTTGCAGTCCTCTGAGAGATTTCAGAAAAACAATAAGTTGTAAGGCGTTCTGACTGCTGTTGCATTCCAGTTCATGCTTCTCATAACGTTTGGTAGGCTTAGAATCCCATGTTTTATCAATGGCTTACATTAGTTTTAATTGCAATTATGTTCTAAGAAGGCTTGTAAAATTAAAGAAAGAAGGGAACAGAGTGACACCAGTCTTTTCCACAGGACCTCTTGTCAGCTTCTGTCTCATTATGTTAACAATCTGCCAAGAGAATGGAGTCAGATCTCAAGAGCAGACTAGATTGATTTACTTTACAGGCCTTTCTACCCAGCCTAATTATTGCATTACAAATAGCAATTCTTTCACCCCATGAAGAGCACTTTGATTAGTGTCTGCAATACAGGTGCTGGGGTCTGCTACAGTAGGTGCATGTTAACTAGCTCCTTGCCTCACAGTCCGAGAGCCCTAAAGACACAGGAGCAGAAACACAAGGATTGTTGTGCATATTTCTGAGGTCTGTATATTAACATGTTTGGAATTGTTATAGACGATATATGAAATTTTTATTATTAGGTAAAAATAGATCTACTATATAGCAACATTCCTTTAATAAAAATCATGAACCTAACATAGTCCCTCACTATCAATGTTATGTTTGAGATATGGATAGCTATTTTAAATATTATTTTGGAGAACAGTGAGTATAGCATTTCTGGTTGTGAATTGTAATTGCCTTATATATTAGCTTTCTGTGGTTGCCATAACAAATTACCACAACCTGGATGTCTTAAATAGCAGAATTTATTCACTCACAGTTCCAAGGCCAGATGTCCAAAATGAAGTCTGCAGGACCTAACTTCCTTAGGAAGCTTTAGTGGGAGAATCCCTTTCATGTTTTTGTACCAGCTTCTGGTGACTGTAGCAATCATTGGTGTTCCTTGGATTGTAGTGACATCACTCCAATCTGTCTCCATCTCTCCTTCTTCATATTGTCTTTTTCTTTCCTTGCATCTCTCTTAAAAGAATGCTTGTCATTGTGTTTAGCACTCATCTGGATAATCCTCAACTGAAGATACATTTTTTTTTTTTTACATCTGCAAAGCACTCTTTTCTATAAAACACAGACATACCAATTTTGGAGTCACCATCCAACCCACTAGATCTGAACATTTCAGCTGCCAGTTTGTAATTAGTGTTTTGTCACATATTTCCTAGTCTTAATTATTAATTATTTTCTCTCATATTAACTGAAAACTCATCCTAAAAGGCAAATTGTTTCTGTTCAAGAGTGGACTTGTGAGAAAGTGGTACTAATAGACTAAAATATTTTCCTTTATAAGGGAGGTATTTGAAACATGAAAGAGTAGCATTAGCACTACATGAAATAAAAGTGACAGAGTTGGGTGTGGCGGCACACAAATTTAATTCCAGCTACTTGGGAGGCTGAGGCAGGAAGATTGTAAGTTCAAGGACAGCCTCAGCAACTTAAAGAGCCCTAAGTAACTTAGCAAGAAAAAGGATAAAATAAAATAAAATAAAAATTAAACAAAAGGAACTGGGGGTGTGGCTTAGTGATAAAGTGCCCCTAGGTTTAATTTCCAGTACCCCCCCAAAAAAGGCCATAAACTGGTTAAAAATGTAAAGAAAATTCAAGTACTTAACTATCACTAGGTACATTCATATTGTTGTCCAAATATCATCATCCACTGCCCATACTTTCCATCTTCCCCAACTGAAATTCCCAACTCTAAGTGAAAACTTTTCATTCCTCCCTCTCCTCCACACCTGGCAACAACCATTCTACTTTATGTCTCTATGAATTTTACCTCTAGGTACATCCTGCTAGTGAAATCATACAGTGGTTTCCCTTTTGTGTCTGGATTATTTTATTTAACACGATGTTTTCAAGGATAATTTATATTGCAGCATGCATTGGGACTTTTAAGGCTGGATAATATATCATTGTTTGTATATATCACTTTTTGTATACTTTTCACCTATAGATGGACATTAAGGTTGTTTCCATGACTCATAAATAAATTCTGCTATGAGCACTAGTGTACAAATACCTGTTCAAGTTCCTTTTTTCAGTTCTTTTTGGCATATACCCATAGGTGGAATGGCTGAATCATATGGTAATTCTCTGTATAGTTTTTTGAGAAATCACCATATTGTGAGAACATTTTTCATTGTTATGACTGGGGGTAGTAATACTATTGGCATCTGGAGGATAGAATACAGGAATTCTGCTAAACATCCTACAGTATCCTACCTCATAAGCCAAGTGTAGTCCAAGATGTCCATACTGCCTCTGTTGAGGTTTCCTTACACAAAGTTTTAATTAAAGATGATCTTGGTGCTATTATTTTAAATATTTCAAATAATCTCAGAGAGTTATGAAATATGACATTATAGAATTTTATAAATAATGCCACAACCATAAGATGTTGTAGGATACAATTTCTCTTTACCCAGATGAAAGACCATAACTTTTCTCTCCTGTTTTTCTACTCAACAATATTGAGGAAGCAGGTGGACAGTGAAGAATTACTGCTCAAGTGCATTATGTCCCCTCAGGGCCTTTGGGGGTTAGTGAAGTGAGGTAGTTTTCAGCAAACAATTTGTGAAGTCATGTAGAAGAACTGCACATTAATCTCTTAAAATCATTGTTGAATTTCAACTTCCAAGAAAATAGTTTAAAACCACCTAATTTTCTTTTATTTAATGAACATATTTCTGAAAGACAAGCACATCAGTGGCCTTTGGAATCGTGAAGGAAAAATTTTGCAACGAATGATGAGAAGAAGAACTATTTAAAATAAATAATTTAAAATCTGTTTTGGCAATGGAATTTTAAAGCTAAAAGAAATTTGAAGTTGTAGACAGTCTATACATGTATGGAACCCTATAATATTACTGGACTGAATCGACAAAGTCTGTTTCATTGGTGAAGAAACTGGTACTAAAAGAGATTAAATAGCATCACTAAAATTCACCCACCTAAGGAGTGATGGAACCAAGAGGGAAACTACTCTGTTGTCTGTAATTTTATTCTGATTATCCACATTAACATCCCTGGTTAACCCTTCATTTTATATATTTACAAACCTGAGACTCAAGTTCAATGAGACAAAAAGTATCAAAAATCCCAGAACTAAGCCTAGCATCCAGTCTAGGTTCTAATTCAATCTGGGAATCATTAGAATCTTGGTCATCTACTGAGAGAGTTTTACTGGCACCTCTTAGCCATAGAGGGCATACTTGTCTGGGTGATTAGGAAAATTTCTTCTTTATTTTCAAAAATGGAGGTTTCCATTAGATTATTTGGTTTACAAATTAGAGGCAAAATAATTTGACTTAGAATATCTGACTGCACAAGAGTAAAGTTACATAGTACATTCTAATCAAAATTGCTTCACAGAGAAACTCAGTTTTGCTATTGGAAAGTTAGTTATGTTGCCCAACAAGATACAGCATTGGTTTGGTAGACATGGATTCAGATAGATAGATAGATAGATAAATAGATAGATAGACAGACAGACAGACTATATATGTGTGAGAGCATATTTATATATTTATATATGTATAGTGTAGATGACCTTGTGAAAGAACAAACCATGTTTAACTACAGAAAGTTTAGGGGATATTTATTTTGTCTGAAATTGCTATGAATATGGAAATGATTTCAAAATGGTTTCTTTACATCTTTTATAAAATACATGTATCTACACAAATAAAAAGTACAGGTTAATATTTTAGCTATTTATCTTATAATAAAGATTGAATAATTATCAGAAGAATACATCAATGATTTCTGAAATATTGAGTTGTTATAACATAATGAAGTTTCTGTGATCATTAATTTAGTGCAATTGAAAACTATTTCTTCCTTTCTTCAGTGTTATACAGTCTCAGAAAAATGATTTTTAAGAAATCTGTCATATTCACATATCACCTGTAGCATAATACTAATTACCAATGAATTTTAATCACCACATAATGTTCTGCTTTCAAACCACCAAACAAACATAATTCATGAGTTTATATGGTTTTCAACATAATAAAGATTTTCAAAATCCAAGATAGATAATGAGCTGAATCTATTATGGTTCTTCATCATGTTCATGTTTTCTGAGTCATGATAAATGCAATAACAATGCATAATAATTCAAAGAAAATTATGTACTAAGCACTTTTATATGTTTATTCTCATAGCATAAAACAAAGCATCCATTATATATCCACTTGTAAAAATATTAAAGTAACCATGAGAATATAATACTAAACCTCATCTAATAATTAAATAATATCATACTATGTATAGTCTCACATTCAAGCTCAGTTAAGGGCATTAACACTAATGTTGTTTTTTTCTGTAGTCTTTTGTATTAAGATCAATTAATAAAAAATATTTTATGAAGTTAAGTTTAAAAAAATACTTGTGTTGGTCAGGATCCAGTTAGGAAAACAGAAATTATATTTATTAATTTAATAGTTTTTACTATACAGACATGACTAAAAAGATATTGGAAGATTCCAACAACAGACTTACTGAAGGAACATTGGAATAATAACTGCTGGATGTGGTTATTCTCCTTAAGGATTGGGGCACAGAGAGGAGGTTATCAGAACCTGGAAGCATGCACATGGCACCCTATTGAGCTGGGAGTAGATGTCAGAGGATGAGCTCTACCTGGCTATTGTTGATATCAACAACTTGTAACTCATATTTCATAAAGATAAAATCCAAATCTCAGCAGTTCAGAAGAAAGGCCCGTGGAGTTAAAACCCTAAATGGTGCTATAAATAGCACATATATGAAATGTGATAGGTCAGGAAATGTAAAAAGGAGCTAGATTCCAGAAAGAACAATAAACAGAACCAACAGCCACAATCTTCATGAGGTATCATCCCTTGGGTGATTCTGTCAGGAGCTGATAGGGGCATCTTTTCTCCAAGGTATGGACTCTATTTCCATAGGGCCCTCCTGCATACACCAGTCAGAAGCAGACAACTCCTACCTTCTAGAATTTAGGAGGGGGCAAAAAAGATATGTATTTGCACAGTTCAGCTTTTGTATCCTAAAGAAGAAGTTAGAACAATTTGGATTGTAATACCATACATAGTGTAATAGCCGACACAATATCCAAAGTTAGTAAGTGTACCTAAAAATCATTATTGAAAGAGAAAGCATGATGACTTTTTAATTGACCCTAAAAAGAGGCACATCATATGAATCAATATTGTTGAGATTTTTAAAATAACCTGTCTTGTGGTATGGTAGTCAGAAATTAGACCCAGGTCTCTTTGAATGCATTGCTGGAAGAAACTATATTAAAAAGTATCATAAACTAATTATAACTATAATTAGTTACTAATTCTCAAATTTAGTAAATTCAACTTAAACCGACTAATTTTTCTTGCCAGATTTACAATGGTTTCAATGTAACTCAATTTGTGATTAAATATTTATATAAATGATGAACATTTAATCTTTAAGAAATGCTCAGATATTTAATTCAGTAAGTATTAATTGACCACCAATAATATGATTCACATGGTGTAAAGTGTTGGATATGCAATTATTTACGACGAATTAACTGATAAAATAGACAATCTTCTAAAATCTGTTATATAGAATTTATTTCCAATTTGGTTATATAACTTTCACTCAACTCTCAAAAATATTTGTTTAGAACCATTTTTTAGCATGTAGCAATCATAAACTTTTACAATGATTTATATTTCTATACAGGCCATATTTTTAACCTACGGGTGCATTTGTGTGAGAGTAACTACAAATTAATGCCTGACATTACCTGAGGGTGTCCCTGATGCAATCAATATAAGCCAAAATACTCTCTTGAGGAGTAAATTCGACTTCAGTTGTGTGATAATGTTTTTCCTTTAACTGACCTTATAAATTAACTTGCCTCCAACACACTCAGTTGTTCTCTGATATTTTAGTTTAGGTTGATTATCTGACAGACCCTTAGGCCAATACTGTGCACAGCTACCATTAACAAGGTGTTTATGCTTTGGATAATGCATTTCTAGAAATCACATTATATACAAGATTTTATTACAGACATCCGTTACAGAAATTCAGATGAGATCCTTTCAGCTTTGAGGTACAATGTCACCCATAGATGACTTTTTACATTTATAGAATACTTTCAAGTGATGATATGAAAGCATTTTGCAAACAACAGGACATTAACTAGATTTTTCAGTTGTGATATTTCTATGGGAATATCCTATACTTTAACCCAGCGGGATTGGCAAATGCCACCTACAAAATCAACTTTCATTTCTTTTTTAATTTCCTGTGTATTTGAACTTTCTTGTTGTGAGGTAATATGTGGCTGGAGGTGTGCCAATGTGTTCTACTTATCTCTTCTGAAAGTGTTAACGGGAACACTGCCATTTGGCATGAAAACCTGTCTTATAGATGAAAACTCAGTTTCCTAATTACCACTTCCACTTCCTGTTACTGTTATTAAGATTAATTAACTAGGCCCAACTTAGAGCATTTTTCTTTTATCATGTAGACATATTACCTATTTCTGTTGAGGAGGACACAATTTGGCCCATTTAATATGTAATTGGGAAAAATGTAAAGTCTGATAAACAATTTTATTTGCTAATAGGAAAATGGCTGACCAAATTCTAGGATACTCGGATATATAAACAATTGGAAAATTGCACATAGAAAGCAATCTAGGCAAACATCCTGACAGTTTTAATGAAAAATAATAGAATTGATGAAATCCTGAATTATGAGTATTTAATAAATAATTTTGTCACCAAATGTTTATTGGTAATTACTATATTTAAGTTACAATGATTTACAGCTGCTTCCAAATCCTTTTAATGTCTATTCTTGTCTGAGTTCTGCAAGAATCTCTGAAATTTAAATTTGTTAGTATAATAATGTACAAAGTTTATTAACATTAAAATGTAAGAAATGATTTATAACCAATGCACATTTGAATGGGTATTGCCAATCTTGAAACTATTCAAAAGCAATGAAAACAAATATAATAAAACATCACTGTCATAAGCAGAATATGTTGTCATTCCCATTATAGATGAGGAAATAATTACATTCAAATATTGCTTTTTGACAAGACAATGTGGTTAGCAAGAGAACCTGGATTAAAATTCATGCCTTCTGCCATATGGATAAGTGCACTGTCAGTAGTATATTACACTGAATCTCCTCTAGACCTTAAATCAGTCCATCACAAAACTTGAGTTTTTTTAATTTTCCTATCACCTGTTGGTGGTTCCATCAATTGTATCATTATTTCATATTTAGTGTCTTGTCTAGTAGGCATTTCTACTTAGATAATGTACATTATTAAATGATGGACTCTGTGTTTGTACCACCAAGTGTGCTTGGTGTCATGTTGATAGCTATCGGATGATAGATTTGGGTATAATTTCACTCTTCTTGTATATAGTAGTTTTTCCAGTATATCTCCAAATAATAGTACTCTGATTGGAATATTTTAGAACAAACAATAAAGGTAATTCTAAATGTAATGGAAACATATCTAAATATCCAAGTTAATATTTTTAGGCTATAAGTAAGTGTATTTATGGAAAATCTTGTGATATTTTAAGTTGAATCAGCTTAAATGGATTTAACTATGCAGATGGTTGTACCCAAGTATGAGTTTCTGTTTATGTTCTCCAATACATTAATAACCACATATGTTATAGAACAAGTAAAATTTCAGAATATTATTTTCTTTTACTTTTTCCTACTATTTGAACACTAATTAATAGCTGCAGATTGAACATGATGACATTATTTCATTTCAGGACTCCAGTTTGACTGTCATTGTAGATGAAGGAAACTAAATTATGTCAAGGTCTTCAAAACCAAATATGATACTACCAATACAACAAAATTAGAAATATTTCTTTACTTTTAAGCAATGTATATATAGTGTTATTGAAATGGTTTTCACCTGAAATTTGAATATATTATACATTGATAATGAAGCTATAGTTTTATGATCCTTACAAGGTTAGTGTCTCATTCACATTTTTAACTTAAAATGTGAAGTTTGACAGAATTACTCCATGCCATATGAATTCTTACATAAATAAATTTATATAGCATGAATATTATCTATTCTACTTACTTTTGATTTAAATACCAAGGTGTAAAGTTGCAAATAGAATTAAAAATATAATATTTCATAACCCAAAATGATGTAGTCAGAGTGTTGTAAAAATAATGTTAGATTTTTTTCAACTTTATTTTTCACGTGCACCAAATATTGCCCATGTTTCTGCAAGTGACGCAGCATTCTGTTTCCATCAGTGGAAGATGTTATTTTTATTTTGAAATATGCCATATTTTCAATGAAACTCTCTTTAGAGTTGAGAAATAAATATAATGACCATGATTTTAAATAGTATGATTATAATATGAAGTTTGAAAGCACATCATTATTGTATTTTTATATTTTATGACATTAAACATATTTTGCATATATAACGCATGTTTTAATTCTCTCTTTCTTGGTCCCTTCTAAAGAAATCTAATTTCAGTTAGTAGAAAAGATGTGGGTTTATTGTCTGAATGTTGAGTTTAGTGATTTAGTTTATTTTTCTTCTGTGATAACAAACAGATAACGATAGTAATTTTCAGATGTAGAAGTATCTGTGTTTACATTTTTTCTCTTGTTTACCTCATAAAAATTTAAAATAATCAGGAAAAATGAAGTCAAAATATTAATTTAACTTTTAACACTGCCAAAAAAATGGAAGAGGATGAGTATTTCACAGTACACTAGAGCAGGTGTTTATTAGCATACTTTACTCCATAATAACAGGAATCCAGTGTTCTCTTACTCTAGGTATGTCAATAGAAGTACACAGAACTTGTAAATTATTTCAACTTAGGCAAGGTACAATTTTTTAAACTTAAGAAAATATTGAAAAAAATTAAACCATTAGTGTACATATATCTGAAGCCCAGGTTCTTGAGACTTCTCATATAATTTGTGAGATTTTGAGGACAGAGTTCTTTCCTATATTCTGGAGTCAGGTTAAATTCTCCACTGGAACTCTAGTTCCATTCAAAGCAGATACTGAAATATCCTTCACCTAGAAATGTGTTTTGTTGTAGAAAGAATTTGAGGAAGAAAATCAGAAACGCTCATTTCTGACCCTGATTTTGACACCCATCAGCTGAAATATTTTGCCAGCTCAGTTTCCACTTTTGAAGAAGGATGAAGTTTTCCTTAGGTGACCTTAAAACCACAATTTAAGTAACTTAAAATTGTTTGCTGTGATGCTTGACTGGTACTTACGGTTAGAGCCATTCCTTTGGTTTCCATAGCCTTTGACTCTGTTTTAAAGCTTTTGATGTCTTTTACATACCTTAACTCTGAGCTTTGTGAAAGCAGATATCTGTGACGATTCTTATCATAACAGCAAACAAATCTAAGTATTCCCATAAGCACATATGTATTAGCTGACAGAATAAATGACTGATCACAAAAGTCTCTTTCACTCTGAAAATCTGTTAAACCCGTCTGCATCATCACAAGGTTTTCTTCCAACTTTTAAAATTAGACAATTCTATATATCTGTTGCATACTTAGTTTCTCCTTAAGTAAAATATGTTACCTACTTCCTACATTGTGATGCTGGATTATATGATGCAGTAAAACTCACTATATTCCATCAGAAAAGTGTTTAGATACAAAATGTTAGATAACTTAGTATGTCATGTTCATTTAGAAGGGACTAAAATAAAGAGCTTGTTTCTGTACAGTCACTCCTTGTATGATTTATCTGTGTCCATTAATCACTTTTCACTGGTCTCTACATCTACATTTATTCATGTAGGTTTTATGTGGTCCAATTATATAGTCAAGAAAATGCTCATCTAATTTCATGGGTGTATCTAATTTTCCAAGGATGGATTTCTTTAAATTGATAAGATAAAACTTAGGATACATTTTGAGGTGTAGTCTTTGCCAAGAAAAAAAGAAAGAAAGAAAAAGAGAAAAAGGAAAAAAAAAAACAGAAGAGGAAGAAGAAAGAAAATGAAACATTCAATAAAACTCAGGTCTGTGCCCTGATTTTTCTTAAGTCTTTGGTACTGTTTTGTCAACAGCTCCATCTGCAGACCAGGGACAGCTTGTGAACCTCGCTTAGTGATCAGATTATAAAGAACGTGCCCTCAGACTGCAGTTGTCTATGAAAATTTCATTTGAAAGGCAACACCAGAAGACACCCCTTTGAGGTTAATTTTTTTAGCAATGTCAGGTTTTATATGATTTCTGAAAGGTAGCTGTAGGCGATGTCAATGGAAATTCATGGGGAAAGAGGGAGGGAAGGAAAAGGTACCAATAACTATTGCTGAAGGCCTGTAATCAAGCATAATAAACTCTTCAGTCAGCTGTTTAAATGAATACACAACAAATTAATTTTTCCTTTTTTTACTGGAAAAAAATTGATTGAATCTGAACATATTCCCCCCACGAAGGCAGTTTCTAAGCTGTCACGTACTCAGCACTCTCCCTAGTGAGGTGAAAGAGAACAGCTCAGTTCCCACTGCCAGCACCATATTTTAGTTGTTTAAATAATATGTGCTCCTAGCAGTAGTATTGTCAGCAGTGCTTCCACACTACAAGAAGCAGTGGGGAGAGTCATGCTTGAATATTTTGTACTGGGGGTCTCTACCTTTGAAACACTAGAGGGCTGTATAAGTCTTTTATTGTTTTATTTATTTATTTACTTACTTACTTTTAGTAACCTTTAAGGGTGCTAGATTCCCTGAGAATATTGGGTTCACATTATAAATTAAATTCAAACCTCAACATTTAAAAAGGCTAGCAGAATTTATAAAGGCAGCATTTACTAGTGGCTAGATACTTATGTATGTGTTTCCTTAATATAGAGCACTTCATAGCATAATTACTATTCTTAAGAGCTACTTATTGAATCCATTGGTCTACAATGAAAATTTACCCTACTTTTCAAATGACCGTAATTTTATTCCCATACAGCTCATGGGTAATGTATTTTCCCACATAATTAATATATTTCTAAAGGAGCGCATTAGTATTAGGATGCAAAAAAGCCAAATGTATGCACCTGCAATGATTGTGCTACTATATGTCCATGTACATAGTAATGGGCAATTAGGAAGCTGAAATGAGTTAATGAGAAAATGCTTTGAAAATAGGTGGGTGCTATAGAAATGTAAGATAGCTATTTTTTTGCTATTGATCCTTAATTTTCCATGTTATCATGACTTTCTGAGGGTGGTTTCTCTAAGAATAGTAAATTGTGTTAGATCAGACAAAGTTGTGTTACTGGTAAATTGATGCATACATTACAAAAATGGATAGCTCTCAAACATTTTGGTCTCAATATATGTGTATGTGTGCATACTTATCTATGTACATGCACACATATAAACTTTTAGTTACAGACTAATATGAGTCTTCTGCTTATACATTAATGTGGAATAGATACAACACTTTGCACACATCAGTACTTAAATTCTCTTTAAAAAGAAGAACAATAATTTTATGAAAGACGCTAACACACATATCCCTAAAGTTGTCCCTTTTTATCAAAACTGAAAAAGTGTACTGAGACTGATCAGCTTACAAAACACATGACCTAATAGTTGTTTAATTATTACAAAGCTAAGATTTCATCAGTGAGTTAGAACAATAGTTTAGGAATGAAGGACTTGAGTTTCAGGCATTTATAACAGAAAATGATGGAGAAGCAAAATCCATTGAGTCAGGAATATAAAGCAAGGATTCAAGTAGTTTTAAAAGACAGCTGAATATGATAGATGTCTTAGGAAAATGTGAAAAAAATAAAGTAACTGATATAGATGCAAATGTTAGGGTATCATAAAGACAAAAAGAAAAGTGTGGGATTTGGTGACATATTAAGAATCCAGGTGAGGAAAAGATCATTGAAAAAAAAAAGAGAAGTAAGGCCCAAATTTCCCAGGCAGAAAAGAACAGCACTGAATTCCACGACTTTATATTAAAATAGAGTTTTGTTTATTTTTTTTTTCTTACAACTCTTGTGTTTGCAATAGGAAGCAGAAAAGTTAAGCTCTCTCAAGAGAATAAATTTTCTAGCAAAAAAACAGAAGGTACAAAAAAAAAAAAAAGCCTAGAGTCTAGGAGCCCTTGAATTCTCTTTTATCAATTAGTTTTGGAAACACTTTGACTCAGAGGACATGGACAAGAATTAAGTGAACAAAATTAGAATAAGAGGTAAAAATGTATATGACTCTATTAGAGTTATCTATTAATTCATTCAAAATATATTGTACAAGCACTAGACAATAAAGATCTAGAAGTCAATAAACTACGTTATTGTAAATACGCAGCAAGTCACTGAACATTCAAGTCTATAACATGTAAGTGAAAAGGAGGTACATGAGGTGGCAAGAGCTCTGCGGAGTGTTAATTGAGTATAGAGAGGTACAAAGGCTGAGGATATTCGAGACATAATGGAGGAAGGTAACCATGGGAAATGTATTTTTTGCAAGATCTTAAAAAAATTAGAAAATGTAATGAACCAATAGACATCAATAGAGTTTTAAAGAGCACTTACTTTATTTTCAAATGTTAGAGGACAAAAATTATCATAATACAAAACAAAACAGAAAGTGACTTATGATTGTGAGTATCCTTTTCTTTCCTAGTCTTTCTGGGTTTACATCAGATTTATTCTTCAGTTTATCCACAGAAGAAACCCAGCTTATTTAATCTGAGGTTACCTGGCAAGACTATCCGGTGCTTCTCCCATAACAACCATGTTTCAGGGTCACCTGTACTTTATCTGCATTTGTCTATACTGTATCTGAGCCTGCTTTATGTGATAAATCTACATTTTTTTTAGAGACACAGATTTATTTTGGAAAGCAGATACTTATACACTTAAGGGAGAATGTGGGCTATCTCAGGGAGGAGACATTTTGGGGGCTAAAGTAAGAAATATACTTTAGAGGGAGAACATGGGCCATCTTTAAAGGGAGAGAAAGCAAATCTACATGTTTTTTTCTGGGCAAAATTAGGACCCAGACATTTTCTTCTGAGTTGTCTTTTATAAAATTTCTGTTTTTCTATATTCAGTCTCCTCCTCAGATTTAAGTTTGGAAGTTATAATTAAAACTTTGACAATCTGTATTGCTGAGAAATTTTTCTAAACCAAGTGATGTTCATTTCACTGGTCCTATTCCCTGCCTGGGAATGTTGCCTTTGAAGGAAAGAATGGGGGCTTGAAGCTTCTGTTCAGACCTTGTGTCTGCTGCTGATGAGCAAATGATTTACCTAGACAGTCATTCACTTTTAGCAAATGTGGTGAGTGGTGAAGTGGTAAGAAGTGAGAAATGCTCACACTAACACCTTGTGTCTTTTTTCACATAGAAATAGTAGATGAGCTCAATGTATACTTTCAGGTGGATACAGAATACCTATTTTGTCTGATGAATATTTTTTGCATAAGGAGAAATTAGGGTTAAATAGTTATTTTAATTACAAACATGTTATTGAGTCTTTGGGTTGACTATGTTGAATGACCTCTCCCAGTAATTGAAAATACTACTGAATTGATGGCATGCCTTTAGGTACTAAATAAACCAGTCATCTCACAGTTATTTAATTTTGACTATTGATTTTGAAGACTACAAGTCTCACAAAAGTAAATGTGAATTGAATTTAAAAAATAATAAAGTAAATCTCTATTAATCAACAAAATATATATCAAACTGTCATAAATAGAAGAATCAGAATTAATACTTTTCTTTATTTATTTGATATGATATGTAGAACAATTTATTTTCTAATATAATCAATAAAATGATTTTTCAAGGAGTTATTGTCACATAAGATGGAAATTGAGACACAGCATAAGAAGAATACTTTTTCCCTTCTTTTTATATCATTTTTTAGTAAGAATCAGGCTTACTTCCAGTCAAGATTTTATATACAACCTACCTAATAATCTACTACTAATCTACTCTATAAACAAAGCAGAATTTCTTAGGCAAAATTAATTACTGATTCAAATTTGTATCAGGAGTTGTGAACTTTTGCCTTCAAGAATTCCCATTGTGATAAATAATTTAATTCACATATAAATATCAATTATTGGTAAAAGTACATAATGAAAGTATATATGACACCAGCTAACAGTCACTGAAGGCTATCTGTGGACATTTTAGGTCAATATTTTGTAATATTACTTCTTATTTCTTCACAATAATTCACCAAAACTACTTTGAAAAAATAGCAATATGTGGTCATAAGAATGATTATAATGAATGCCAGAATTAATGCCAGGCAGTTAGGATAGATAGGTGAACGGGTGGAATCCAGAAAATAGAGGCTAGTTTGGATGTGGGAAGTTGTAGACCGCCCCTGGGAGATTGGAATGTCACTGTCGCCAGAGCCCTTTGATCACCAGGATTACCTGCCCATAATATCCCTCTCAAAAGGTTACCAACAGGGAATTGCTAATTAGTGCCCCCTGGGCTGCTACCTGCCTGGATCACTCCATTTGGTCCTTCCCCTGCCCATCTGCTTGCCACCTTTTAGCCATCCCACTGGCATCTCCTGGGCTTGATCACACAGGCAGGAAGGAGAGAGAGAAGTGGGGAGAGAGCAGGAGAACAATGGAAACTTTAGTCTATGAAAGATTCAGGGTGCTCTCACTTCTTGGGATACCAGAATACTAGTCATGGCCCACTTCTCCTTCCTGGGTGAAGTCTGTGTTACTACCATTAAATAAAATCTACTCTACATGCTTGCCTTGGCATGCTTCTCTAATGTTCAAACTTCAACATTTGAGGAAGAAGAATTAGTCCCCAATAGTCCGCAGTATCAATAATCATGTAGCAGTTCTTGTAAGATTAAGGATTAGACACATAAACAAGTATTTAATGTATGTATAGGATGCAGTCTAAGTAAATTTATAGATGAGGAGCTAGGAAGTTGAAAAATTAAATTAATTATAAGGGACACAACCATTTAGATGCAACTCGGCAATCATATCTTTCAACTTCAAGCCTATGACTTGCCTATTTTGGATTCTAGGTTGCTATGCAATATTTGGAGGTCTTGTTTTCCATTATATTATTGAGTTGCTATTATTGTTTCCTAAAGAGTCATAATTTTCATGTTACTTCTTTCTTGGGCATCTTGGTATATTTGAAATTTCATACACACATATGTATAAATTTTTAAAATGTGATATGTAGAAAACAAGAAGCAAAACAACAAGCTAACTTTCGAGGTACAAGTGCAGTGATAATTTTATGTATCTGGGAGCTAATGATAACAGAATTTCCTAGGTTAATTTCTAATTGATGGCTCTGGAGACTCTCCTGTCACTTCTCTAACTTCTCTGATTGTATGTCTGCAAGTCAAGTTTGAATAACAGGAGATTTCCAAGGGACTGTGCACTCTGCACAAAGAATTTCAAGTGTTTTGTTCATGTTTTGATAAATACGTTTACAGCAATAAGAAGGTTAAAACAGAAATGACCAATTTTCCAGAACAACCAAGGGGCATAGTTGTAATTAAAACACAGTACTCTTAATTGACTAGCCTGTAGGAGTCTAGAAAAATACCAGACTAAACCATCATTTATTTTCTTGGAGTATTTGATAACTCCAGGCATTTTCCAGCTGTGACCAAATCAAAGGGTTTTTAAATTTTTTTCTCATTTCAAACAATGTGCAAAGCATTGTACTAGTCATTGTTAAAAAACATATGAAAGTATAAGAAACAGTTCTTCCCCTTAGAGCTTATGATCTGTTTGGGGGTGATAAGAAAAAGGATCTTGAAAAGTTCAATAGCAAGGCACAGAACAATGTTAGTGAATTATTATTTTATAAATGAATCATGTGACTTTCTATATTTAAAATATCACTATAAATATATTCCTTTATGAGAACCTTTGGGTAGAAGAGGGCTTGGATTTGAATTTGAAAGATGCCTAAAACATGGACAGATGGCAAGGAGAAAGAAAGATACTGGCTTATCTTTAGGGAATAGAGAAAGAAGATTCAGTTTAAGGTAAAGATTATGCTGGTGGGTTCTATATGTGTATGCTCAAATTTTAAACCCATAATCTACCATTTCCTGGTATTTATTCTCACTTGAGAACATTTCTCTTCTTAGTTTGTTTCCTCACCTGTAAAAACAGCAATAACATTTAGACCACATGGTTGGTGTGAGTATAAATGAAGTGAATCACTATTACAGAATGCTGGCCAACATAGTGACTGCCAGCTGTTACCATCCAGATAGGGGCTGTGAATTCATCCACTGGGCTGGAGGAGAGGCTGCTGCAGGAGCAAAATGAGATAATACGATCCCTGTGGTTTAGTGTTTCACGAAGAAGAAGGACATTGGGGACATTTGGAAATTTCTCTCAATTTTTCTGTAACTAATGCCTGTTTGTTTTTGAAGTCAGTGTGGTATTGGATAGCTCCATAGAGGGTAACAACTAATGAATGGTGACAAGCATGACTTGTCAGCTAAGCTATGTAAATTGACAGTGTGTCTGAACTAAACTAGTGTTAGGCAGATAGTTTGTGAGTGCCTGCTAGGCAAAAGGGGGAGGGAAAGACAAATGGGAAGTGTCTTTTAGGCTTTCCATCATCTTTGAAACTTCCTTGATTTGGAGCTTTATAAGCTACCCACTTTCTGTGTCATAACAGGTTGTAACATTGTATTTAAATGACAACTGCCACTGCAAGTAGATTTAACAAGGCAGTGTTCCCCAGAGGCACTATAAAATGTTCCCAGCAAACCTCCACATTTGTTTCTAACCACTCTGTGGACTAATAAAAGCCGGTGAAAGCAAGAAATAGGGCTGCAATCCCATTCTCTCTGCTGCTGCTCGTGTAAGACCATGGTTTTCCCTGCACCTGAGATGTTTGCCCATACAGCGTTATTTTTCAAGCTGCCTATAGAAACTGAATGGATCTTGGTGCCACCAATAGCTTTCAAAGCTTCAACTCTGATACAGCTTTGAAAGTAATTAGATAAAGAAAATTAATTCCAGTTAGGAACACATAAAACATTTCATTTGGAAACTGACATGAATAAAATTATAACTATGGTAAATATAAAATATGAAAATCTAAAATTACAATACATTCTGGCTCTAATATTTCCATACAAATTAATGTTTTGTTAACTCACAGTAAAGTATGCAATAGCCAGGAGACCAACACAACAATCAGAAAGTAGGATGCTCTTTTTGTTCAAAGCCTTTGGGCAGATCCAAACTCAGAATGAACTGGAAACAAGAAAATATTCTGCAAAGAACAGTTGAAGCAGTACATCAAAGGGAGCTCAATTGGCATGCTCTGTCTCTCTGTCACTTTCTTTCTTTCTCTTTTTAGTAGATAAAGGGTGGTGATAGGTGATAGATGGTTGGATACATAGATGGATAGATAAATGTAGATACAGATAAAGACACAAAGATAGATCATGCATTCTCAAAGGAGCCAATATTGCCCCAAGGGATGAAAATCCATTATCAAGAACACAAATATCTTAGATGTTATTTAGTGATGAGCCCTCCAAAGGGTCCAATATATGAACAGTTTTGAAGTATATATGTGGTAATAAAATTTCACAAGGCAGGAACAATTAGAAAAAATAGTCTCTAAAAGAGTCAGCAGTGAGATTGGAAAAAGAACAAAAACTGAGAGACACTGATATAAATCTATGGGCTTTGAATCACAGACAACTTTCCTTCAGTTCCTACAGTTAGTGGTCAGAGGACAGAAAGCATCATAGAAACTGAAATTACAAACAAAATAATTGCTGTTCTCTGCATATATATTGTGCACAATATCTGATATGTACAATATTTGATCAACATTATCATTGACTTCATACAACTCTCCAGATACTTATAAAGTACCTACTATGTAATGAGGGTTGTCCTTCATCTGGAATGTGGCAATAAATGTGCTCTAATGAAGAATAGAAGCTATATGGAAACAGATATCTAACTATGACCAAAGATGATGTTAGCAGACAGAGCTACAGAGCTATGAAAGCATGTAGTAGAGGAACCCTTGGAAGGTGAGTTTAATGATATTTGAATAACATGTAGAAGACAGATAGGCAAAGGTGATAGAAGGGAGTGTTCCAGTCAAGGAGACTACCATGATTAAATTCCCAGAAGTCAGAGGAGGTGTCCAAACAAATGGGATTCAGAAGAGCTGAGGTTGAGAGACAAGGAAGAGGTCTGTGAGACTGAAGTAGTTAACTCAGAGGTAGATGGAGACCATAAGTCATAGTAAACACTTCATAGTATTTCCAAAAAGAAAAGGGAACCCACTGAATACATGTAAGAAAAAGAGTGATTCACCTGATCAGGACCGTGTGACTGAAAGATTGGATTAGGTCAAGTTAATTTTCCTTGTTAATAGAAACAACATTTACATTGTTCTAAAAGTTTATCAACAAATTTCCTTCTAAATATTAATGAACTCTTGCAACCATGTAATGCTCTTGTTTAAAATGAAAATTAAAAAGTTGAAATTATTGCTTGGCAATATGCTTTCTGGAAATAGCAGAAAGAAAAGAAATTATGTATTGATTTATTTAGTCAAATATACAGTGTATTACATGTGGTATCATTATCATTAAAAAGTTTTACAGGGCATGTGGGACAGTTTGAATTCAGATGCCTGTGACATCTGCCTTACATTTCTACAGCAAATGCAGTAGTTGATCATGATGAAATAAGTAGATGCAGAATAAAGATATTTATATTTGAATGAAACTGAGCAGGTTTTCCAGTACCTATATGATGTGCATTGTGAAAGCCTTATGGAATAGTTAGGGCCCAATCCATATGTGCTAATGAGGAACTGAATACTGTGAGCTATAGTCATAGTATCTTTTAAACACCTTTTTTTTCCATAGGAAAATTTAAAAGAAGTGAAGGATGTTAAGCTCTTTCATTAACAATGATATAATTGTTCATGAAACAATACCATTGACCTATCGAAGCTTTCATCTTTTTTTCACAAATAGAGTATGTGAAAAACAACATTTTAACTAAATGTTTTCTGTAAAAGTTGGTGAGAAAATGTAAAAATTTTAATAACCAGAGCTTTCCTAACATAATTAACATATAAATTTAAAAAATGCACTCAGGGCTAAAAATAATTTGAAAGTCTTTCTTCTGCCAATGTATTGTTATTGTGCACAAATTTTTGTTGTTTGTTTATTTATTTATTTATTTATTTATTTATTTATTTATTTATTGGTACTGGGGATTGAACCCAGGGGTGCTTATCCATGAACTATGTCCCGGCCCTCTTTGTTTATTATTAAATTTTACTTTGAGAAAGGGTCTTGCTAAGTTACTTAGAGTCTCTCTAATTTGCGGAGGCTGGCTTTGAACTTGTGATCTTCCTGTCTCAGCCTATGGAGTCTATGGGAGTACGGGCATGTGCCACCAAGTCCTACTTATTTATTTTCAATATGTTAGTTTTACTGTTATTGTTCCCTCTTTTTGAATGATAGGTGTACAACAGTGCTTACAATTACATTTAAGTTAATCATATTTTCCTGAATTGTGTAACTTGTTTTTTCTCTTGAGTTTGTCTGTATTTGGGGAAGTTTATTTTGTTATAATATATTGTATGCTATTGCTGATTTTTAGTGGCCCCTGGGTTCATTTGGAAAGCTACAGAAATTTTGGAATGTCAATATTAAAAATGGGAAATTATAACTGACAGTACAATCTTATTTCATAGCAGTGAACCATGGATGAAAGTAAGGCCTATAAAAATAAAATGAAAGCTTGTCCAAAAATAGCAAGTTTCTAAAAGAGTAAAAGATAATACAGAGCAAATGGATATTGTCTTTAAATTTACAATACAATGAAATTATATATACTGACCCAAATAAAAATATTCAGGTCATCTAGAAAATAAAACGTGTATTAAATATGAAAGGCTTCAAAATTAGTTGATTGATTAATTTCATTCTAAATTGACAAGATCTCATTAATCTCTGTCTTTCCTCAATGAAAAGAAACTTTCTAAATTACAAATAAATAGAATGGTCATTAATTACAAAGCGAGAAAACACTGAATCAGCATCTAAATATCTGTGATTTTTTTTTTTTTTTCTGCTGCTTTCTGACTTGGGCTAATTTCATAGAAATCCAAGATGATGCAGTATGAAAGTGAAATGTTCTTTGGTGACAGCATACGATAAAAAAATACTGACATCAGCTTCCAAAGTGCCTTGATCATAATTAATCCTCCAAAGTTATTTACCAAAGACATCTAGAGATTAAAATTGGGAGTCCAAACTCTTAAACACATGTGCTGATTTTTAGCCAAAATAATCATAAGAAAGAAAAAAAATGAAAACTGTACCTGCATTATCAAAATTCTTTAGTGGTATTAAAGAAGATGTTAGAAAAGCAATTTAATTTGGTGATTTAGCCTATGAATCATCTGCCTTTATTTAAATAGAATTTTCAAACGATCATCTAATTAGATGCATTCAAGACATTGCCATGTATCAGGTGAGCTAATTTTCAAAAGCATTTGCATATAAAAATTATAGAAATTGTTCTTTTCAACATTGGAAAGAAATCTATGCATATTATATCACCAAAAGCAATTATGCCTCTATATTCCTAGATAACATATTTAAATAATCTATTGGGGATTTGCTTTTCAAATTAAATTACTACAACATTAACATTGCTATATTCATACAAAAATGAAGGTTTCAGATACATTAGTTCTGATCTAAAGCTTTTCTTCTCTTCATCTTTGAGGGAAATGCAATAATAAAGTTGGAACAAAAAAATTAAACACACATGAGAAGGTTATACTAAGTTCAGAGTATATTGTAATTTTTAGCCTAAAAGCTTCAAGAAGCTTATAATTGGATCCGGTACCTATGCTTGTGTGTAGGTGTCTGTGAATACTTGTGTTATTATACTATGAAAAATGCAATTGAGTTCAAACTTTTTAAAGTATCAATTCCACCTGACGTCATAGTAATTTAGATAATTGTATTATGGCACAAAGAGGATTATCATAAATTTCTGTAGTTACTGAGAGATTATTAAAAGACCATATCTAAAATTCATTTTCAGAATATGAATTATGTATGCAATATGATCAAAAATATGACAATAAATTCATTTGAGAAAATAGTTGAAGTCAAATGAGCTAAATTTAAACTTGATTTAAACAGATATGTATTAAATATTTATTAATATAATGTTATTACACATCCAGAGTGGTCATGATGGACAGACTAAATAAATGAATACTTTCTTAAAATTTTATTTTATCTTGCAATGTACATCCAGCACCCAACCTTTGATGACAGGTCAAAGTTCTTCTCTGAGTGTTGACTGAACCTTTGTCCCCTTTCTTACAAAAAACTCCAAATATGTATATTGACTATGAATTTTAATTTTGTTTTATGAATTTTAGCTTTTTTTTAGGAATCTGAATATAGGATTCTTCGAGATTTTAAAAATATTCCTCCATTTTTCTACAACTGCTCATGCCAATCTCAAGAGAATTTTTTAAAGTCCATCACTCAACTGAATCTCCACAAATATTTTTTACTCACACTCATCTTTTACTGCATTTTCATGTTATTTTGTAATATCTAATTAAGTTTTATACATGAAGTAGAAGCATTAGTAAAATAAACAGATTGGGAACAAAAACAACTTTGTGTTGGTTAGCACTGCATCCCCCACCTGTAGAAGAATATGTAGATAGCTAAACAGATCACAGTGTTCTAGCCCATCTGTGTGCCCTGCTCTGGATAGTAGTCAGTATGAAAAGCATATTTACAAAAATCATTTCAAGTATTCTGGAATATTAATCAATTGGGAGATTTAGATTATTTTACTGTGCTAAATTGTGAATATATTTTTTGGTTGGGACTCTGAACTTTATACAAATAACACAAAAATTCATGTAATATGCAGCTCCTATAGAAATCGCCCTTTCTCCAGTGACATATGTATGTTAATTATAATTATTTTTATGTTTAAATATATATGTTCCTGTATCAGGTTAATAATTAGTACAAGACCCTAAACATTTGAGTAATAAAAATAGTCAAACCCCACTTTCTGATTTTTAATCCAATTATTTATCCTATTTTCTTCATAAGCAAATTCTTTCTCTTAAGAAACATCACTTCCACATAAAAGAATAATTTTCATGGTTGATAATGTGTGGCACATATTCTTTGTATGATATTTCCAATTTTGGCTTTGCTTATTAATAGCTATTTGGCTTTGGACATAAATAAATTACTAAGTCTCTATGACATGTTTAGAATAGTGCAGGGTCTACAATTATCATGTATTAGTTATTATCTAAATATTGTTACTTAATCACTTTGAGACTTGCCTTCTAAATCAGTTAAAGATATTGACAACCACAGTGATTTCTGTAATTCAGAAAAGGTTGGTTCACGCACTTGAAATTTGTACTAAATTGTGAAGTTTACCAATCTTAGAATAATGAAGATAGGATCTAAATGCTGTACCACTGTGTGCTTCTGAAACTCCTTTCGTCACTTACAGTAATTTCCATACACACAAATGATTTACTATAACATCCATACCCTTAATATTTATTGCCATTTTAACTCTTTTTTTTAAAATAAAACTCATGCTGAAGTTAAGGATAATGGAACCAAGAGAGTAAACTAGGGCCACTGTTTGTGCAGTAACACCAGGAATAGGTGAGAAGGAAAGTGAGAACAGAAACAAACCAATGTGATCAATAATCATAAAATGCTCAGAATTTTAGGAATAATTTACAATGATATCATAAAATGTCTCTTTAGAGGAGTTTGTTTATGATTACTGAATTATAGTTAAAAAGGAAAAATATCATTGCTAACTTCTACCAAAACTGAAATTCTTATTTAAACAAATATTCAAATGCAAAGCAAGTAATTTAAAAGCAAATCAAGTTATCACTGAAGCAAAATACTAGAGATATCTATTTTAAAATATTTCTCCAGTATTATTCATGTTGCTTGTTTACTTTTAAAAATTTCTAGACATGTATACATTTTAAGGCAGCTTACTGACTGTACTAGCACTTAGAAGAGCAGAGATCTCATTTATATAACTTCAAAAAATAATAAAAACACTTGACAAGTGGCTTTTTATAAGTTAACCTAGACATACATTTCTTCTCATTTCAAGGTACTTAAAATGAAATTTCACATTGATTAGATAGCATTTATAAAAATTCTATTATCTTAAAATTGCTGTCTGGGCATTGTGTTTATGGCTTTCTAAATTGCTTTATAAAGAAGTTAAGATGACAGGTACCCTGATGGCTGTACACCCTTTAATGATTTTCTAACCATGGTCAATCCATTAACCTTCAAGACATTCCTGTATCACTATCTATATCTTCTTGAGTCTGAACTAAAAAATCTAAAAGATCAGGCTCAAGAAGATAGAATCCACATACCTACTTTGAGTAGTTGGGAAATGTATCAGTATTGACATGTTGGTATGAGTTAAAATCTTTATAGCATAAAGGAAAACAAACATCTGAATTATTTTAGGTTTTCTAACTGCAGCGAATATTTTGTAAAAGAGATGCTTCTTTCTGTGCTTTGGGGGTGTAGAGGTTTTAACTCTAACAATGAGGAAAAGTATGTTCTGCACACTTACACATGCATTCTAAATGATGAGGGAATAAAAACTAGCTATGTTCAGAATTGTGTTATTTTCCTTAAGTTAGATGTGAGATCAGTGCATATATAAATAGATAGAATTTTGTCTATATATGATGAATCTGAATTTCAGTAACATATTATTATTTAGAGGAATGACACCAAATGGAAAGATCCCAGTTTTTGCAGTAGCAGACCTATGTGAAAATCCCAGATTCATCAAAAATTTGTCATATGATCTTAGGCAAATGTACAGCCTCTCCAGATTTTACAAGATTTAAGCTTAAATCTTGTTGTCCAAGAATCATAAGCCCTATTCTTGAATAGGAATATTTCATTTTCTTTTGATATCTTTGCAATATTCCAAATAATTAATTGGCACTGATTTAAAATAGCTAATGTATAAGCTTAATCATATTGAATAGAATTTCATTACTAATATCATGTCACATGTTTCCCTTAGACTGCAATGAATAATGCTTTTTTTAAAGAATTTTTTTTCTTAACCTTTATTTGTTTATTTATTTTTATGTGGTGCTGAGAATCGAACCCAGCACCTACACCTGCTAGGCAAGCACTCTACCACTGAGCCACAATTCCGACCCTGAATAATCCTTTTTTAAAAGATGTTTTTCTTTCAAATATGAATAATATTAAAATGGAATGTTAATAATTTCTCAATGTTTTCAAAAATCCCAGTACTGAGTTGAGAGTTCACTTGGAATATCATACTAACCAGCATGAAATGAAAGAAATTAAAATTGTGAATCTGCATGCTGTGAAAAGCGAGACTTAAATTTGTAAAATAAGAAGCAAAGAGACCAGTCAGTGATAGATTCTCCCTAACAAAAACTGGGGTTACAAAATAGAACTTATTTGTACATGCTAAAATTGTCTAGTTGCAGTTCTAAGTTGATATATGATGTTGGTGGCCGGTGGAATTGAGAAATCTGCTAGTTTCTAGTTACTTTATGTGACACCAGACTACAGGTCAGAATAGTAAAAGAGAGATGAAATTTTGGGGAAAGACACCCAAGACATCAAACATCTACATCTGTAAACAAGAATACTGACAAGGAGTGTTTAACTGACTTGTAAAAGAGCAAGACCATTTTGGACACAGAGCCATAATCAAAGTCCAGGCATCCTGGCACCAGTTCCTACTGTTTTGAAGATAGACAAAGAGAGGGTTGAGAAAGGAAGTGATATTTGCTAAGTGTCACTACAAAGTCTGAACGATGTCTTAATTCTACCTAGTCATTCTACAAGTTACAGCATCATGATCCCTTCCAGGAGAGGGCAGGCACTTGAGGCTCAATGCAGTTATGTTGCAGGTTCCGTTGCCATGTTAGTTATTCTAAATTCATAAATGAAAAATTTGATCCTGTACCTAAATCTTGATCCTGAATGAATGTATATCTACATTTTAAGTGAAATATTTGACCACCACACTTTGCAGGAGACATAGCAGCATTTATAACCAGAAACACACAATAATTCCAGAACAATTATTTGCGAAGTCTATTAAATTTAAAAATTTGAAAGTCTGACACATTGCATTCCTTTTGTTTATTTAAAATATTATTCAAAATCATGTGATAACGATGTTAATGATTTTTTAAAAAGGAACTCTGGGATAAAAATTTGACTCATGGGTATAGGTACAATCAATAGTTTTCAGAGGATAAAAAAAAAAGGAAGAAAGAAAGAAAGAAAAATCCACACAGCTCTTTGCCAATTGTATTTATTGAATTTTATTCTTTGCCTTAGAGAATGGAAACTCATAAACAACCTACCAAATGAAAATATAGAATTTTATCTTGAAATCTTCACTTTATTTTTACAGATAAGGAATCTAGAGTAGCAGGAGTTTAAATTTCTTATACACAAAAAATTCTTTTCTAGTTATCAGTAACACTAAACAAACCCCACAAAAATAAGATTGGAGTAGTAAACAGAAATATAAATCATGACAATGGTTAAAAGTTACAAGATTATCAGCACTGATTTAAAATTAAATATACAGGAAGATGTTATGAGAAAACAATAGTGTTTATTTAATGTTAATTACACTTACTACTTTGGAAGTAGTTTAGCATCTAAACTGAGTGTAGTTTTTCATGTCTTCATAATAGGAAACTTGTTTACTGAGATTTTTTTCTGTAATGTTTAGAGTACCTTAGAAAAATCAAATGAATACTAATGATATTAAACTGAATTAGATTAAAGACAAACATTTGTTCTAACAGATAATTAACCTGAACTCAAATATCAACAGTTGTGTTGTGCTTGATAAGGAAAATATTTATTTCTTTGTTCAAATCCTTATAGTTAATTATATTCCTTTGATGGCACTGATATTAAATGAAAAGTTCCTATATTCAATTTTATAGCATGTAGAAAGAAACTACAAATAGAGTATTTTTTTTTTGTTCTGTTTTTTGGGTTTTATTTATTTATTTATTTATTTATTTATTTATGTAATGTATGTAATTCCAAAGTATAGCACAAGTCAACACAATAGTTTCATCTCAGGGATCATTTATTAAACTTTATTACCAGTTTTCTATCTGCTTTCAATCATATTTTCACACAAGATGTAAAATGAAATTGCTTCTACATGCATAAATGTTTTCAGTATAAATTATTAGTAAATAGTTCCTTTTAGATGGTACTAGATTCAAACAGAGTGTGTTTTTAAAGTTAAATCAAAATATAATGACAATTGATAGTTTTACCAGACCACTTCCATTTCGGAATATTCATTTATTAAGAACGTAAGTAAATATTTGTCAATCACTCCCATAAAACTGGCCTCATAAATTTTGAACTGTCATATTATCTGTTTTACTTATATTAAATTTTTGGTTTGATGATTAGAAAATCTATGTTATATATACATGTATATATAGATAATTTGGAGGGGAATACTGGCGTTTGAACTCAGGGGCACTGGACCACTGAACCACATTCTTAGCCCTATTTTGTATTTTCTTTACAGACAGGATCTCACTGAGTTGCTTAGCACCTTGCTTTTGCTGAGGCTGACTTTGAACTTGAGCTCCTACTGCCTCAGCCTCCTGAGCCACTGAGATTACAGGTGTGCGCCACCACGCCAGACTAGAAAATCTATTACAGAGAATCTAAAGATTATAAATTACCCATATTTATGTGAATAAAAGTATTAAGACATAATTTTATGTTTCCTATGAATAAAATTAATAATAATACCTCCAAACTTTAGCCCTTACTACAATTTTTTGAATATATTGATGGTAATAGAATAATATCATAAACCAATTTTATAGCAAAAGAATTCATATAAGGACAAATTAATTGCAACTCTATAATTCTTTGAATAATTAGTTGTTTAAATATTATTGAAGAATGAAAATATCTAGATATTTCTCATATGTAATAACTTAAGCCACTTCAGTTAATAATCTTATAAAGCATAGAATGTTAGTTCATTAAGGCTGCTGTAAGGAAGTACTGTAAATCATGGCACCTCAATCAATAAAATTTTTTCCCCATGGTGCTAGGGCTGGAAGTCACAAGGTTTCTGCAAGGTTGATCCTTGTAAAGGTTGTAAGGGAGAATCCCTTCTTTGCCTCTCTCCTAGCTCTTGATAGCCTCAGGCATTCCTTGGTGTGAGTGTGTCATTCTCCCTGTGGATTCACATCATCTTCCCTCTGCCCATGTGTCCATGAACACAACTGTTTCTGTGTCACCATTTTCCCTCTTTATAAGCCTGTAATCATACTAGATAAGGCCCTCATTTGAACTTATCATCTTTAAGTAGGTAGAATATTGTGTAGAAAATTAGGTAGAATATGCTTTTCTATTTCAGTTAGTGACTTAAAATTTCCCAGTTTCCTTAAACTTCTCTTACTCTTTCCATTTAACTTGGTGTCTATCATTTGCAGTAAGAGGTGTGTGTGGGGTGTTCATATGTATATTCTTATATTATCTGTGTATCTATATATCTATATAAAATATTGTAAAATTGGATAAGGTTTGATATTTTTAAATATGCTACTCTAGGTTTTGGGGTCCCAACTCATAATTAAAATAGTGATATTCATATAGTTTTTATTTTAACTCTCAATAGTTTTTTCTTTCAATGTATATTTATTGAATTATATATATTAGGTATATTTCACTAGTCTTAGTGATATCACTAATATACTATGAGAGATATCAAACTAACATTATTTAGACTACTTATTTATTTCGAGGATCTATTTGTATTATTTTTAAGCAACATTTGTTGCTATCTAACAAGTTTCAGCATTCTAGTACGTGGCTAAAGAAGACAGATGGATCTATTTCCCTCACAAAACTTACATTTGTATAGAGTAATGGATAATCTTAATACATAACGTCAAGTGGAAGTGAGTTAGGTAAGAAAACTAATACAAGAGTGTGAGATAGTGACGTTGGGGAGAAGCCTGATGGTCAGAGCTGGTGATCAAGGAAGTTCAATCTGAGGAGGTACCCTTGGTTTGAAGACACAGCTTACAACATTATTTTTTATACTGTTTATAAGAGAAGCCAAGTAAGAACTTGTGATCAAATCTCTTTTCCTTTGCTATGGTTTGTATAAGTGTCCACCAAACACCCATGTATTAAAAGCTTGGTGTAAGCCCATGGTGCTATTGGAAAGCTCTGGAACATTTAAGAAATGAGATCTAGTGGAAAAATGTTAGGTAAGTGGGGTCATAACCTCAAGGGATATTGGGAATCTTGACCCTTCTTGTCCTTTTCTCTATTTCTTGACCAAAACCAGGTGAGCAGCTTTGTTCTACCATATGATTTCTGCCTTGATGTACTGCCTTATCACAGGCCCCAAATCAATAGGCCAACCAATCAGTGATTGAACACTATGGAATTATGAGTCAAAATAAACCTTTCCTCCCTATAAGCGGAATATCTAAGTCATTTATTCTAGTAATGAACAGCTGATTAACACACCCTATGTTTAGTTTTCTCACTTACATGTTACAAATAGAAATTAAAACTTTGTTCACAGAGTTTTTTCCACTATGGTTTAATGAGCATAATGGTTGTAAAATAAGTCCAAGAAAAAGAGATATACATACCTGTTGGCCAAGAGACTGATCATTACCTTCCTTCATTTCATGTAGATGGGTCAGCTCACTAACTCCAAGTTAATATCTTCTTATACCTGCACTTTCTTCTTGCTCATGTCCTTACTTCCACTTTCTTATCCTCCATCACTACTTGACTTTCTGAGACTTTCCTACTGCTTGTTAGGAAACATTGTTGTGACCTCTGAGAACACTGGCTTCATTTCTGTCTACTGGCACCCTTCACGCATCTTCAGTTAACTTCAGTATTTATTGTCTTGTAGAACAGTGACAGGATAGTTGGCTCTGTTTAAAAAAAAAAAGAAAAGAAAGAAAGATTGAGGGCCACTCTCTGCCCCAAGGACATGCAATTTAAGTTAGACAATTCAGACATAAAACACAATGGCTGAGAAACTAGCTCATTTCAGAGAAAACAACCTGGATTTCTGTTCTTATTTCAGAGGTAGAAAACTTACTGTGACATATTTTTCTTAAAAGGAAAAACAGAACCAGAGAGAAGAAATGGTTTGCTAGGCAATACTGTCTTTAATTTTTTATTCTTTGTGTTTCAGATCAATTACTAGCTAAATTTTGTTTACAAATGAAACTATTAACAAAGTTCATGGTGTAGCTTTAGATGCATAAGGATACAGTAGATATTCCATATGCTTACTGTAAGATGTAGAACCATTGAAATAGATTCCATGAGGCAAAATCAAATCCAAAATTAAATGCAAGTTTAAATTAAGTAAACTTATGTAGGCAAAATATCACTGCAGAGAGTAAGAAAATACTGTCAAGCAAACTGGTTATCTGAAAACAGTGGTACAGAAATTATTGAGAACAATTGTGAGACAATAATGCAACTGTGAAATAGTAAAATCTGTTAAATACTCAAAACAGGAAAAAAAATCTAAGCTAAGAATGCAACTTGTCTCCTCGTTAACACTGAGCAAACTTACTCATACTACTCGACATGTCTATGCAAAGAAGTGAGGGAAATGTAGAAATTCTTCACAGAAGGAATGATTTTCAAAGATAAGCTTCCCCCCAAATTTTGGTTCATAAAAGCCAAGTGTTCTAGAAATACCTAGAAGGCTCTCTCCATCACTACTCCATATTGCCATCTGTATTTCATAAATTCCTATCACACAGGTTGCAGTAGGCACAGGCCTGTAATCTCGAAATCTCAGAGTCTGAGGCAGGAGGATCCCAAGTTGGAGATCATCCTGGGCAGAGCTCAGTGAGACCCTGTCACTAAATGAAAAATTGAAAGGACTGGCGGTATAGCTCAGTGAGTCAATCCCTAGTGGGGTAGGGGAAGAGAGATCAGTCTCATGAACTGCTTAAATCAAATAGCTTAACTTGGAGTGCTTATTTTTCCAATAAATGAATGAAGAATAAGTGAATTTAAAATAAAAGAATAAGTGAATTAATTTATAAATGAAGTTTGGGTGATGGTATCAAAATCAATGCCTGTATTTCAGGGTTCAGGGCTCTTCAGTAGAGAGCATTTTGTAAATGCTGCTATACATGTGGGACTGATGATAGAAAGACAATCTTGTGGTATTTGAGCTCTTTGAGGTTAAGAGAGAGTGCGTAAGAACAAAAAGTTAAAACAAATTGTCAGCAAAAAAAAAAAAAAAAAGTTACCGTGTTACTGGTTTTGTTAAAGCCAATAAAATCCTCATATGCCACATAAAATGTTGTACCTTTAATTATAAGAAAGAGTAGCTGACATTTTGGTTATATGCTTGTCACTCAACTTTTCAACTGTTCTCAAAGAAGAGGTAGAGAAAAATAATCACCCTAATCTGCCTTAACTCAGTATGAACCATCGGGAATTAAAACCATAGAATCTACAGAGACAGGGAAACAAGTAATTTAATTCCCAACCTCCTGAAACTCATATCTTTTCAAATCATTCAGAGGATTTTATTCATTGTGCTTATTCCACTGTAAAATTAGATGTACAAAGAAATATATAATCCTTTGTATTTGCTATTGGTTATAAATCTTTAGAACAAGCTTAGGCTACATTTATTTAAAACTATGCATCATGAACACATTTGCAGTTCCCCCTCCAATACTTCGTTAATACTACATAGACAGATACTTATTAAGATCATTTAGATGTGAGGCTAAATATAAATTGCCTTGAAATTATATTGGTGTGGCTTAATAATATATAATCCAGCACTGTACATAATACTAAATATGTATTCTATTTGTCAGAAATAAACTATTTGGGGATATATACTCTTGGTCCTCTATGGAAAAAAGAGCAAGTTCAGGCATGCTCATTTGTAAGTATGGACAACCTCAAGAATTTTATGTAGCTACAAAGAAAGTATAGTCTATTAGCTATTAAAATATTATAAATTTGAAGTATTTTACCAGTCATCGTGAACTTCATTGGGTCCATGGCCTTAGTTATAGTATTTCTGGGTGTTTTTAACCCTAATGCATATGTGCTCATTTGCATTTTACATAAGAGATTTCAATAGATTCTCAAAAGGCACAGAAGACAAAACAAAGAAACAAAATTTAAGATCAGTATAAATATCCATTTTGTAAAAATTTATTTCAGTAAATTTATATTTCCATTACTATAGGTGTTTTATAAGACATGCAAATGTTTGGAAATAACAAGACTCATATATACTATACTACCATATTTCTGACTACTTTCAAGTTACAAAGAGCTTTCCTGTGTATTCAATGTTAAACTAAATTTCTCTTTCTCTTTATTCCTCTCTTCTAGTCCATCCCTTCTTCCTTCTACTAATGTTAATTCTGGGACAATTCCTGACAGTCATTTTTTCTCTACTGTTAGATTCATTTTACCATATTTTTTCACAGCTTACTCTGCTCACATTTTTAGATTAAATATGCTGCCAGATGACCTTGATGCCTCTAAACAGATTATTTATATGTCAAGTCTGAGACTAGTATCATGACTTTCTTCTTCATATCTTGACTCCACCTTTATTTGGTTCACAAGAATAGCTAATTTTCAGTTTCCTCAAGTATTGATGAAGAGGAGAATGATAAAAATAACCTACCTCATAAATTTGGTATGAAAAAATAAAACTGATGTAGTATTTCACACTTTTGCCTCACACATTTAAATATATCAAGTCAAAGAAGCATCACTAAATTTCAACCATTACTAGTTTGTAATTAATAAAATGTAAAAGTCCCTCACTCTGACACTATAGTCTAATACAAGCATTCGTCACTATTAGGAAGAATAAAGATTTTTTTTTCGCCCCGCGGAGAATCTGACACATTGTAGGGTAATTCTTCTGGAAGCTTATTTTGGAATCTGCCAGGATAGCATGGTTAAAATTACTGGACTAATTCATTAGGGTACCAAAAGATATATTGTATCCTTCTAGGTAGTTCAAAAAGAAAAATCTATCTTTTAACTTACTTCTGACATTTTCTACAAATGAGGTCACCTTACAGAGCTTCTGGCAAAATAGCTTTATGAGGCTGCTTTGAGAGCATCCAAAAGATAGAAAGCCATAGAACCTCAGAAGCCAGTTGGAGGAATCTGTGCATGAGGAGTGAATGGAACTTTGAGCCAGCTGGAGCTGTGACCAGACATCCAGCAGAATTCCATCTGGACTGGGCACCAGAATGTCCTGCTGCCTGTGCACCTTGGAGCGTTCCCTGGCTTCCACCTAGTCTGGATCTCTGGCTGTCACCTCTCTACTCTGACCAACAGCTTGTTCCACATTTGACCTGCTCTGTTTTCTGGCTCTGGCTTCTGGATGTGCCCTGTTGCCATGACTACCAGTCCTCAGTTTTGACTCATCCTGGCTTCAGGTCACAGCTTCTGCACTCACACAGGGCCAGGAGCTCAGTTCCTAGTTTTGGATTCATTTGCATCAGTATTTGTACACTGGCTTCAGGCCTCTAATTCCATTAAAACATTCTTAGTTTCACCCTTCAGAGTCTGAGGTTTAGGCCCAGGTCTCATAACTGGAACTAAAAAAGAAACCATCAACTTGATATTTGATGTCATTTGGGCCCTACCTATGTCTCTCTTTAGTGGATTTTGGAAGAGCTTTTTTATCACTCACCCTTAGGGGTTAATATTTTTCTACCCTTATCCACTGTCTCTCAAAGCCATAAGTAAAACAATCTGGCAGCATGCATTTATTTACTTTTCTATGAAATTTGTTAGAGATAGCTTAAATATGTATCAGTCACTTGATTTAAAATTATAATGAATATGTACAAGAGGAAATCATGGGCAAGTGACTATATTGGACATAAGATGACCATGTAAATAGTTAGACTATACCATGTGCTTCAGCAGTAGATTAAGAAGTAACAACAATAAATAGAGCAAAAGGAGTCTATACATGGCAGAGAACCCTTCAAACGAATCATCTCTGTGGAGGTAGAATTTGATATGGACTAGCAGAATTTGGCCAGGAAACTAGGAAATGTAAGTTTAACTAAGTGGTTAAGAAGCAATAAAGGAAAAAGCATGGGATTGGTAAACTATGGAATATCATCTGAAAAAATGTTTGCTTTCCATTTTGTAAAGAGAATATTATTAATATAGAAAATTAAGAGTCCATGAAAAAATTAACATTAGACTGGGTTTTCCACAGAGGGCTTCACAGCTTCCATAAGTAGGCTACATCTTATCATGCAGGGTCCCACAAGATGGCATGTTTTACCTATGCCTTAGAAAGATTATTTTTTATATTGAAAGTGGAGAAAGATTGTGAGTGGAGTAACCAGGTATAGGATGAAACTTTAGAAATATTCCAGCTAAGCAGGTATAGGTGCCTAAACAAACATAGTGAAAAAGAAAACACAGAAGGACTGGTCAGTAGAAGATACACATGTAATAGAACTAAAATGTTTATATGTTATATGCCTGTCTTTCTAAGCATATTGTTTTCTATGGGAAATGAAGAACATAATTTAAAAGAGACTTACTTTAACTTCTTAGAAGTGTTTTGAAGAAAGAATGTCTACAGGGCAGGGGTGCGTGCCTGTAATCCCAGTGACACAGGAGGTTAAGGTAGAAGGATCACAAGTTTAAAGCCAGCCTCAGCAACTTAGTGAACTCCTGAGCAACTTAGTGAGAACTGTCTCAAAATAAACTATAGGAAAAATGGGCTGGGGATGTGGCTTAGTGGTTAAGAGCCTCTGGGTTCAATCCCTAGGACCAAATAAATAAATAAAGTCATCTTGTACAGTATTTCTAAACCTTATGATGTATGAGAAGCACCTGAATAACTTTTTAATTCATATTCATATTAGCAAGGTGCTCAAATTTTTATTTTGAAAAGAAAAATAATTGTTTTGAAAAGGATCTGAGAAAAAGTGTCCATATTCAACCTCTAGCTTTTCCTGAAGTTATAACAAACTGCTTCTAAAACTTTCTTGACCTGAAGATATCGCTGTAAGATATTTTAATTGCAAACCAATAAAAAGAATATTTATTTGTCTTTATACCAAACAGATAATACTATACAGACTGTAAATGGCATAATTATGTAAACATGTAGGCAAATTATTCAGAAGAGAATTTCAATAAAATAAATCTTGAACATGATTGGAAAATTTTTGTCATTTTAAATGTAAATTATGGTTGGTCAATGAGTGTACAGGTATTTTATATTTTTTTATGTGTCTACGGGGCCTGAGAAGCTATACCACAGTTGTCTGACCGGATGGTTTCAATGTGTCCTGCTAGCAGAATTATAGTTGAAAGTCTGTGGTTCTTTTTTTATCTTGCTCCAAGCTCCATGGTGCTCAGCCAAGCAAGAAGCTCCAATTGCCTTCAAAGATGACTCTTCACTCGAATAAGCACTGTGGGGTGCAGAGTGAGACAAGAGTCTGGCCTCGTGCAAGAGGGTTTAACATATGCCTCATTTTAGATCAAACTCTACCTAAAAAGAATTCCACGGAATATTCAGGGCATGTACACATCTCTAATTCACAATAGGAAATTATGAATTGTGGAGTAAACCAGAGCAAATCTTATATTTTAATAGGTGGACTAGTAGAATCAAATAATGTAAGGATTATCTAGATTTTCAGACCAGGAATCTCTCTTTGAACCTGGTTCATATGTCAGGAGATATAGTAGTAATCTACCAGTCAATGGTACCAGGGTATAGGCTGATAAATGCATATATTCATCTATCTATTCTTTGAAAAAATAGTTGGCATTAGTTTAGAATATAGGCTGCTTTACTATGTTAACAAAATACTTGCATAATTTTCAAAACTTTCATCTTTATTTCTCAAACTCCTTTCTTGTCACTTACTACCGAAGATAATATGTGTTGTCTTTCCCAATGCCTTATAAGACAATGTTCATTCAGCTGTATTATTTTTCTTATGCTATCAGGGTCTTCCCAGATTTCTCCCCCTGACATTTGGGAGGATTTTCTTACCTTCAGTGCTACAGAATTATCGTAATGGTTAAAGGGATCTCTCTCTCCCCCTCTCTTTTTCTTCCTTTCTTTGGATAAATATGCACTTTTATTTTAAATATCCAAGAGATTGGTCTCCTAGGTAGAATAAATGATAAATCTGCCAAAAATTATGAAATATCATAAGACAATGCCATTAGGTGTTAAAACCTATTCAGGAAAAGAACAATTTACTGATATTTTTTATTTGGCTCAATTCATATCCTTTAAGCTATAAATATTAAGATTATCCTATAAGACTAGTTTGTCATACTGCTAATCTGTGGAAAAAGATGAAAAAAACCTTGATATTGAATTTTGTTGCTTAATATTATACATACACCATTGTTAGTTATTTCTTTTTAAAACCCTATGTGAATTCTGGATACTCCCTGGTTATGGAAAGTAACACAGACAACTGAAATATGGGACAAAAGGGTTACAATTCAAAATTGTCCTAGTCACTAATTACCTCACTCACATTTTTCCTTACTAATTCTCACATACATCAGGCTTCGGATTGGATTATTATTTCCTTTTTTTCTTTATTATTTCCTTTTTTTCTTAATTGCCCGTTAAGTGTCGTTCTGCTGTAGAAAAATGGGTCAGAACCCTATGTCCAACTTATTTATTCACTCATTGGTCCTTCATCAGTCTGTCCATCCTTTTCCACTTATTTTCTCATTCATTTCTCAGGGTTTATTTTGTCTCACTTTCTATGCTGGATATTCCTTGTGCAATATAACATACAATGAATATAAATCAGGAGAATTATTTGATGGTTTGATATTTGATATTTGATTCTTATTTTCCATATTGCTTTTGAATCAGTATTTTATTAGTTCTTTTGATTCTCATCTTTTATATAATTCATATTTTCTTTCAAAATTGTCACCTACACTGAAACAAAGTTACTAAATTTTCCTGTCTCCAGTCTCCAACACACATACCCAAACACACACATACACACAATTTCATTTCATTATTTTATTAAACAAATGTGGGAATGAAAACCTGAATATGTCAAAGCACTAACCTTCTGTGGGAAGGCTGGCATGAGCTAGTTTCAGACTGACTTAGGTTATTATATCCTAATTATATCCAAAGGGCTATGATATTATTAACTCCAGAATTATACGTTTAAAATTATAAATCAATCAGAAAATGCAGTTTTGCTTAAGCTACACTTCCTCTGACCCATCATTAGTATATTTGGAAGTTATTCAGATACTTTCACTGCTCTGTATATAGGCTATGTCTTCCAGCATCAGATTGTATATTTGTGCATTCATTTATTTGGATTATGATGAATCTAATTGTATATGTGTGTGGATAAAATTATGAGCCAATTTTATCAATTTATTTCCAGTGTTTTCATTTGAATTAGCAGCAAATTATGGTCTAAGGGTTGGTTCAACCACGCTTTCATGGTCTAACCCAGATAAACAAGGGCAAACCTCAGGGGACCTCTCAGTGGTAAAGCAATTTTAATTAGCAAATGATCCTGAAGCTGCACATTCAAAACAAACTATTACTCAGCAAACAATATTGGTGCCACCAGGGAGAGTTCTCATTCACAGCTTGTGAAAAGGCAGGAAGCTTTAGGGAAGAGCTGGTGAGGGGTAATGAGAAGTGTCACTTAAAGTTAGTTCCTGGAAGTAAAGATCAAAGTGAAGGACACTCATCCTCCTGGCACTGGAACTCATATCAAAGTGTCAGGTTTCAGAGTTATCTCAACTCTCAATTCCAGCAAAGGAAAGGAAAATGCTGTTAACTTTCTACAAGAAATAAATTTTTTCATCTCAAAATTATTAGACATTAAAGGAAATAGGAAATGGTGACATAAATATGACTATAGGTAAAGTGTCATATCACCAAATCACAATCTTAAAAAAAATTAATACATGGGATGATTTTTTACTATTTTTTTAACAAATATCAAATTGGTAAATTAGATTTTCTATAGATATTCTTATTTCTCTTTTTAAGAAATGTCTCTATATTCTTTATGAATTATAGTTCAGATTTGTTCTTTATAATACTACTACTAATAGTGTATTATGAATGATAAATTACTAGATGTATTGCCAGAAAGCATCATTAAAATATTTGTACTGATGACCTTAAAACTTCTACTTCACTTTTACATTGAAAATAAAAAGCATTTTCTTAGTCTATTTTGTGCTGTTGTAACAGAATACCAAAACTGGGTAATTTATAAGGAACAGAGATCTATTTCTTACAGTTCTGGAAACTGGGCAGTCCAAGATCAACAGGCCCACATTTAGCCAGTCTGTCTTACTGTGTAATCCAGTGGCAGAAAGCAGAAGAACAAGAGTTCAAGAGAGCAAAAGAGATCTAACTCATAGTCAGAAATACTTATCTAATCTATAATCAAAATTAATCCATTTGTGAGGGTGGAGATCCCATGACCCAAGCATCTCCCATTTGGCCCCATCTTCCAGCACTGTTGCATTGATGATTAAGTTCAAAACACATTTTTGGAAGGGATATAGTCAAACCATAGCTGTTATGTTATAGATATGAGGTGTCCTCCAAAAGCTCATGTGTGAGACAATACAAGAGGTTTTAGTGATGAAATGATTGGGTTACAAGAGCCTTAAACTAATCAATGTGCTAATCTGTTGATAGGGATTAACTGGGTGATTAGGGTAGGCAGGTAGGGTATGGTTGGAGAAGGTTGATCATTGGGGGTATGCTTTTGGGGTATATATGTTGTACCTGGGAATTGGAGTTGCTTTCTCTGCTTCCTGGTGCAATGTCCTAAGCTGCTTTCGTCCATCAGACTGTCATGATGTTCTGTCATGATGTTCTGCTTCATCTCAGGCCTAGAGCAATAGAGTTAGCCATCTATGCACTGAAACCTCTGAAATCTTGAGCCCCAAAATAAAACTTTTCCCCCTCTAAAATTTGTCTTGTTGGTTCTAGTCACAGTGGCAAAAAGCTGATTAAAACAATATATAACATTAGCCCAAAGTATTATTATTATGTCTTTCAAGTAAGTTTCACATGGACATGTATCAAGCATTTGCAGTCAGATATGAGACAAGATTGTTATGATGAGATGTATTAGTAACTGGTATCTGAACCTTTAAGTGATTTTATTAGTCTCTAATGTAAATGATGACAATAAAAGGAAATTCAGGGTAGAAAAAGGTGAAGAAATAAAAACCAAAATTCTGTGTACTACAAATAGCCAAAACAATTCCTACTTTTGTACATGAAAAGAGTTGGTGCCCAGGCATGGAGAGAAAACAAAGAGTGTAATTTTCCAAGGATATCTTCTCAAGCAGGAATGTTTCTCTTCCTTCAATATTCTATCTCCTGAGCCCCAACAAGTATGATTCACTTGACTCCATGGTGGTTTGTTGTCATTTTTAACTCACAAAGAAAAGTTGGAAAGAAAAGAGAAAGGGAGATATTAGGTATTCAGCAGGATCCAAATGTTGGAAAGATTTAAATATCATTTTTCAGATGATGTAGCTTGGAATCCATCAGGAGTTAAGTTTTGCTTCTGTATCAGGCACAGGAATGGCACTTTAAGTAATATCATCACCAACTCTGCAATTAATTGATGCACTCCAGTCTATTTGGCCACTTGCCCAAATACTAACCCTAGATATAAATAAATTCTCTCTCTCTCTCTCTCTCTCTCTCTCTCTCTCTCTCTCACACACACACACACACACACACACACACACACACACACTCACACACACACACAAAGCAGCTCACTCAACCATTGTGACAGAAACCACACACATTATTAATGATTCAGTAGCTGAAGTTAAGAACAGAATATAAAGACAAAGGGTAGGAGGAGGGCAGGGGGCAGGATGGGCAGAAGCAATAATGGTAAGAAATGTTTGGAAAATCTTTCAGAGGAAATATAGCAGAATGCAAGTACTTAAAAATTGGAAAAGAAAATTGAAACCTGCTAAAGAATAAGAAAACACCCTTTCCTCTGTTGCTGCTTCAAAACAAAAACTTCCATACCATAAATGGAATGATAAGCCATATTAAAGTGCATCTGATTTCAAATGTTTCAAGGCCTATTTTAGCATAATTGTTTTCCCACAAGCCCATTCTAACTTACTTCCCAAGGTGTGAAATGTAGAGAGATTTATTATTAAGTCTGATGGGTCTGATGGTGTTTCACCTTTTTTCAGATGACCAGTGTATTCTCAGAAAAAGTCATTGAGACTGAAATTCTGTGTCTTAATCAATACTTATTGAACTCTGTTCTAATGCTAGGAACATATTTAACAGTAAAACTAACATGAGCCTGTTACCATGGTACAGGTAAACTAGTGGAAAAATACCCAACCATATCATTGCACTGGCTATTTAATATATTTGTATTTTCTTAAATTTAATCACTTTCCCCATTATTGGTAGGTTTTTCTTGCTGTGTTTTGTTTGGTTTTGTAAATGAAGAGGTACATGCAAATAACAAGAAGCAAGGGATTTACTACTGACAATGATTAATACAAATTATGACCCAGGCTTAGTTAGTGAACCTTTTTAAGCCTATTTCCTTTTTTTCAAAAAGAAGAACCTAATTTCTTCAGAGTTGGATTAATATAAAGCATAAAACCCCTAATGTAGTAAAAAGAAAATAAAAAAATGTTCAAAAAATATGAACATGTTTCAATCTTTTCTTTCTCTTAGACATCAACATAGTATTTTACCAAATTTGTGAAGGGACTGCAAAGTAGAGCGTCTCAATATTTAAAATACCATTAAGCAAGTAATACTGGCAATTAAATTACAGCATAATATTTTCTTAGCACATCGATTATATGACACATTCAAAATTAGAATGCGTGTATACATTTTTAAAGAATACACTGTGAATAAGCAAATAGGTGTTTAAATTGTGTTCATGAGACATAAAGATTTTACCATTTTAGATTGAAGATAACTCATGTTAATGATATAAAGAAAAAGTCAATCACTATATATATGTATATGTGTACACATTCATGTATGTATTGAGGAAAGACATTAAAATTAAAAGTAATTAACAAATAAATGATCATGACTAAACATTACCCTTAAAAATAGCTTATTATATAGTTTAAGGAATGTTCTGGAACAAATGAATAAATACTCTTTAATTACTAAATATACCTCTTAAGCTAAAATGCATTTTTATTTCAACCTGGGAAATTGGAACAGCTATAAGAAAAAAGAATTAAATACATCTCCAAGTAATGGTGTTACTGCTGATGGTATTCATTACTTTTAAGTGAAAAAGATCTATTTTTTTAAATCTATAAAAGATCTATATTTTAAATATATTGAGAGTATTAATATCATTTAAACAATTTATCCAATGAAGTTGTTTCCCAATACAAATATGATTATAGATAACATGAAGTAGTTCGCACCACTGAATACAAAAATAAATAAATAAATACAATCAAAATCAAACAAAAGAAAGTTTTTCCCAATAGATATCTTGTGGAAGCTCTGGAATATTAAGCATTAAGCTTATTATAAATATCCTAATAATAGGTAATCCATGGAAGTAGTACCACCTGGCTCTCACAAATGTGCCCAGAAGTTCCGGAGATCTTTCCTTCTTCTATTGGCAAGACAAGGTTATTACAGCATCTATTTCCACAAGTTCTTAGAGTATAGTTCACAGAAACTCCCCCTGACAATTATACATCAACTAGTTCAATATTTGATTTCAAGTTACTGTAACATGCTGCAAGGGACTGAGAATTTTGTTTAAAGTCATATTCAGAATCAGAACTAGCATAGATATTAATCTAGCAAAAGCCCTCGTGATGTCACTTGGGCCACCAATTAGGACCCTTGGCTCCTAGTCTCTTTATGCTTTTCCATTTGGCAATCTTCCTGAAATGCTTGTGATCCCAGCAATGTAAGAATCCCATATGATTAAGTGACTTTGTGTGCAGGTGACCACATGCCAAGTGACTTTTTTTCATTTGCATTAGCCCTTCACCTAGACAAAACAAATGCTGTGGTGATTCAGCTAGAGCCATTTACACAGGAGAACCTAAGGGACAGCCCATTGAAAATTACAATGATGCACACACAAGCAGGAACTGAGATTTCTATGACCTGTTCAGAACAGGAGAAGACACTCATGTAACTACCTGTAGCATTTGAGATTCATTGATCTTGATCTACCTCATTCTGGATCCTGACGCAACCTAATAAATTCTAATATAGATTGCCTCTTGGCCCAGGCAAACAAATGAAATTAAAATAACTTTTATAGAGGAAGTCCAAAGTTGATTTTCTTCTTGATCTTTTTGGTGTGATTTACTTATCTGCTGCAGGATCTAGTTATGCTTTATACTCTTTAAATATTCAAGTGCTCATTTTCTTTGGAGGATTTAAGAAAGCAGTAGCAAACGTCTTGGAATTCCCTAGGTAAATGTATGTATATATGCATATATCTATAGCCATTTACCAAGTGAATTCTCACACATACACACACACACACACACACACACACACACACACACACACATATTCATTGTTCAATGGTAAAGTACTTGTTTAGTGTACACAGACCCTGGATTTGATCCCCAGCATTGCAAAACATAAACAAACAAGCAAAAAAAAACAAAAAAAAAAATCAACCTTTTAATTTTCTAAATATCCCTCCACTTCTTGTCAGAATATTCTCCTATAAGCATTAAACACTTTTCCAAAAGTAATAACTTAGAGTTTCCATTTCAAGAGACAGCAGAAGAGGGGATTTTAAAAACCCCCTGGCCAGTGCTTTAAAGCATGCATGTACCTTTATTTTTTTTTATTTTTTATTTTTTGCATGTACCTTTAAATGTGTGCAACATGCCTTTCACAGTAGGAGAATGACACTTATGACACTTATTAATGAAAAAAGGAAAAAAAAACCAAGAGCTTTCGAAGGAAAACTAGATTTTTTTTTTCCTTTAAGAGAGAACAAAGTACCTAACTAAATTTGTTTTTCAAGGAGTATCCTGAATGCAAAGAAGAGGGAACTTTTCTAATTAGAATGTAATTCTAGAAACCTCTGATAGTGTCTTTACTGAATTTGGAGATTTTAAGTCTTCTCTGTTAATTAACTCAATTCACTATCATAGGATGGACAGGGCACTTTACTGCTCAACATTAGTATTGCACTTTGAGGCAGTAGGTCCACAGGGTTTCTACCACTCTGACTGTGTGCACAACTGGCTTTGTCCAGTAAGGGACTGAGCTAAGCGAAAGCCCTGCTGACACATTTTGCTTAGGTTTTACTTTACTTTTTTTTCTCCCCCTTTTAAATTCTTTCATTTGTTTTGCCAACATGCCTGCTTTTCTGGCACACCTGCTTTCTTCTTTAGACAGTGTTCGTTCTCTCAGAATCAATTGCGAGCAGCTTGCAACCAAATGCCTGATTAAAAAGTTAGCAGACCTTGAGTGCAATTACTTCAGCTCTATAGCACTCAGGCATTAAACCTGGTGTTAATTGTTTCCCATTTTTGTAACGATCCTTATAATAGGATAAAAACAGAAGAGATCATTTCTTGCAGTTAAAGCAGCAGAAAATGAAGACATTCACTCTGATTAATTATTGTAATATGAAATTAAACACAATTAGGAGTAAATACATTTTAGAATGTTTTTTGATTCCACCAAACAACATAATTCCTGCTGAGTCAAAAAGTATACCTATAAATTATTGTAACAAATTATTCACCTAAGGATAAAGGGTTTAGGTAAGAGATCATCTTTATAATAGTACTTTAAAGAATTTTTATACCGTTTCTGAGCATTGCTTACCTTAATTACCTTAATTAATGTTTATCATAAATATATATTCCCTTTTAAGTCAATTTACATCTATAGTGTTTTAAATTTCCTTATACATTATAATTTTAAAAATATATTAGAACTAAATATTTAAGAATTGATATTATATAAGGAGTGTGTTAAGAATATTACTTTAAAAAATTTCACAAAAATTGTTTTATTCCATCATTTCATTTCATTGAACAGAATCTGTCAGTAGTAAAATTCAACACTTTATATGTTTTCCCCATGTGAGAATTGTGGGAAGACACTTATCTGCTTTCTAATTCTTATTCTGAACAGCTATGTTGTGCCTTATTTTTTTTTACTCATGATAGGGAAACTGATGTTCATCATTGGTCCAGTCGTACTCATTGGACTTAATTGCTGGTTTTCATTTCTGAAATTCAGACTGTGAATCTGTATTTTTTTTTTTAACAGTGCAAGGGTTATCAATAGCAGTGTCCCTTTAGTTCCCAGAGAAGACATTTTCTGTAGGAATACAACTTTCTGAATGACTGTTAGAATGAAAATGATTAAAAAAAATATTAAAAGAAATCCTTTGAAACAATCAACAGTTATATAGAGTCCATTTTCACTCATTTACATATGCTTTTAAATTAAAAACAAAGTCAAGCAAAGATGCTTTTTATTTCATCTGTCAACTCTGATATATTCAGTAGTATTATTTGAACAGATAAGTATTTGCTTTTCATGTTTAAAAGGAAATTAAGTCAAACTATTTCTTTCATTTTGACACTGACATTATGGAAAAGAAAACTTGGTGATTATGTAGATTGTTACATGTTTTCATTCAACAAGTACTTTGCCATAATGTAGTATATCAGTCCCTGCCATTGAGAAATTTATACCTAACTGTGATTGGCCACAATTTTACCTATTTACAATTTTGATAATAATTCAGAAAATAAGCTGAAAGTACCAGCTGAACTAAGAAATCCTAACAGAAAAAATGAAGAGTATATACAGGTACTGTTATTAAGCACCCAGCATTGTTTGAACTCATACTTAAAATTGAAAAGAAACATCACTACATCCATGTTTATGTTAATTGATTTAAGTGGATACCGTAAAAATCAAGAGGTCCTCAGGAGTTTTGGGAAACATATTTCAATAGACTCTCTATTGTTAGTTTTATTTAGAGGATACCAAATTTGTGTTCCACAGAGGAAAGTAAACTAAGTGGACCAGAAGCTGATTCTGGAGAGTTCTAATTTTATATTTTTGTGTGGAATTACAAGCGAGTAGCACTATGGATGGTAGCCTCCCAGTGTAAGCTCAGGGGCCATGCACCACCTGCATTTCCTTTATTGGACTTCCCTGAGTAGATTGGGTCCTGCTATTACTATTACTTCTATCATACCCTAATTTCTCCTTCATAACACCTATTAAATTTGTAATTACTTGTTTCAGTCCATTTAACTTACTGGAATATAAGCCTTCTGAATGTAGAGACTGTGCCATTTTTGATCAGCAAAGTCTCTTTAGTATCTAACAGAATCCCTGATAGAAAGCAGGTGAAGTAAAATTTTTGTTAATTAGCTGAATAAAGAGCTCTAGGGAATCTCTTGAGTTATCTGGAACCTTTCTATCTCAGCACATTTTTTTCACATTTACAAATTAAGACACAGAGTCATGTGCCACATTACAACAGTTCAGTCCACAGCCAACTGCACATATGAAGCTGATCTCATAGAAATATAATGGAGCTGAAAATTTCCTATTACCCAGTGGAATGCAAGGCTAAGGAAGAGGCAGGAGAAAGGAAATTATAAGAGACGAAAGAGAAAAAAATCCCCAAGATAATTCACAGGGAATTGTTGAACAGAAGCTTTGGCAGACCTCAACAAGGTCCTGTAAGATTTAGAAAACATGGACTCCCAACTCTGAAAGAATTTCATTAATGAAGAGGGCGACTTGTGGTTCATTAGTTGCTTATAAGAAAAATTGTGACGAAAAAACCACAACAAATAGGGCCATATTTCTGAAATAAGTTACAGGTTCTCAAGAGAACACACAAGCAGGTCTTTTTGGAGGTGTCTCAAAAAAAAGCATTGTTACTATAGGAGATGACTTCTGCTCCATGATTTTTACTGTCCCTGAAGACCTTCCGGGGAACAAGATGTGGCATGGGAAACAGTATCGTGGTGATCCCCATCTTGTGTAGGCCTCTGATAAGTGATGCTTACTGTTTTTGTTTTTAACAAAATTGCCCAAAAGGAATAACAATAAAAATCAAAAATAACTTATAGAATAAGGAAATTAAAATGTGTTTGTAGAGTTGTACAATGGGTTTGTAATTTAAGCTGACGGTTATTATAGGAATCAAAAATTGAAAAAATATTAAGCAGAAATGCTACATGAATCTAAAGTAAATTTGTCATTGAAGAAAAAATACAAATTTAGTCTGTCCTATGCCAAAGAGTGCAGCGTTCATAAAGACCAAAGCAATGTGCAGTAAAATCTTAGGAGTTTCACATTCTCTCACCACTAACTCACTGACTCACTCACAGCAACTTCTAGCCTTATGGTCTCCATTTATAGGAAGTACCCTCTATAGGTATATCGTTTTTATCTTTTATACTGTATTTTTCCTGTATCTTTGTTATATTTAAATATGATTAGATATGCAAATTCTCACTATGGTGTTACAGATGCCTACAGTATTCAGAACAGTGATGTGCTGTATGGGTTTGTAGCCTAGGGCCAGTAGTTTATACCAAATAGACCATGTATTAAATAGGCTACACCATCTAGGTTCCTGTAAGTACAACCTATGATGTTCACACAAGATGAAATTGCCTAACAACACATTCTCAGACTGTACCCCTGTTATTAAATGGCACATGATTCGATATCTTAAGCTCCCTCTGTTTAAACATGTATTCTCCACATTTATAAAGTATTCTAATACCATACTTTCTGAGATATCCAATGAAGTCTGATAATTTAGATAATCTCCCTATTATTTTATTTTGCTAATACAAAAGGCTTTGTGATGCAGTAATAAAATTAGCAAATAGAATAACTTGAAAGGTTTTTTTTCTATTCATTGCTAAAATAGATTAAGTATCAAATTGTTGACTTTAAATTCCTTTTTTCAACAAAAACTATGCTTGCATATTTTCTTCTATTTCCCTGTAAATATTAGGAGAGATTATGTGTGTGTGTGTGCATGTGTGTGTGTGTGTGTGTGTGTATGGTGGGGGAAGAATCAGAGGATTATATCCTGGCACTAAGAGAACATTTTTCTATCACAGTTTCTTAGGAACTATTATTGGTTAACTGAGGTGTTTGATCAGTTATCATCCAAACTACAGGTCTGATGAGACGCTCCTAGATTTTCATATCTACGAAAAATTAGTGATAGAACAAGATGTCTGAACTGCATGCTCTGTGTGCTTTATCAGTCTGTGAAGCCTGAGATAAGATGTCTCCACAGACATCACGCTCAGTGATCTATTCCAGGAAAGGTAATTCCTTAATTCCCAAAGTGCCATCATCTATCTCCTTCCATCTGTCAGACGAAGACATGGACTAGATCAGAATTATTTTCTGATATGTGCAGCATTTCATCTTTATGAAGATAACTCTCTGAAATATGTCTGTAGAAGGATCAAGATTGGTTTAAGTCATTGTATATAGGAATTAAAATGTCTTTTTAAGGAGAACTTTATATTGTTTCAAAAAAATTTAAAACGAATCACAATCATAGATTACAACCAGAAAATTATGCATACGGAAATAGATTTTTTGAAATACAAATAATTATATAAGACCATCCTGTACAATTTAACAGGGCCTAATCAGAGCTAAAATATTAGAATGACATATAATTACTGTGTACCAACATGTGTGCACGCACATACACACACACAGACATACACTCAGTAGAAATAAGAATCAACATAGTACAGAACAATGTTATCATATTTTAAATTCTTTAGAAATGGCCTGAAATCCCCTTCATCCCCCCACCCCAGTCTATTTACTTCCCCTTCCCACTTTTCATTTTTTTTAAGACTTTGGTTTTTAGGTAAGTTTTAGGTTCATTGAAAAATTGTGCATCATAGAACAGAGAATTTCCATATATACTCTCTTCCTGAGTAGTTTTCCTATGATTAACCTCTTGCATGAGAGTAATATTTGTTACAACTGATGAACCACTATTACAGCATTTTAAAGTAAAGTCTATAGTTTATATTACCATTACCTACTGTATTCTAATCTTTTATAGCCTAGATGATTTATTTTTTTTTCAAATATTTATTATACTTTCCCCTACTTTTCTAAGTATACAAGCATAGACAGATACTGCCAGCAATAATTTCATTGAAAAAGATACTCAAGGCTAGGGATTTATACAGCATTTAAAACATTGCATATATTAGTATATTATGTATCTTTGATTTTTCAACACCCTAAATACAAACTTCGTGAAAATTGATGTATTTGTTGTAAATTGCAGGATACTTTCATGTCCTTATATTAATGGCTAGACCAAATTTTACCACACATTAAGTTCCCCCAGTCTTGGAAGTTTTGCATGTTTCCTCTGGAACCCTCTCTGTCCTAGACAAAAATAAGAAGGCAAGTCTGTGTTCACTTGTTGGATCTTAAAGTCAAGTGGACTTACCAAGTATTTACTTTCTTATCTCTAAAAAAGTTGCTAAGATTTTTGGATCTTTCCTTCTGTGCTACTGTATCCACATTTGGAATATAGTATTTGAGAGAGAGCTATCTCTTCTAAAAGAACTACACATTTCTGAGTATAACTCATTATTTTATAGATTCTACCTAATTTTACAGAAGCTTTTACATGTAGAAGTTCTGGACATATGTTTGAATTCTATATTTGTATTCAGGGAAAGCAAATTATCCCCAGTGCAAAAATAACTGAGATTGGTGACTCAGTAATGTTTTCAAAGGAAAGACTAAAAAGCCACAGGGCAAGTAGCGATTATCACTGAGATGTAGAAGTGATTTTTGTTTCAAATATCAGGCTCAAAGTCACAGTGACTGTCTGCAATAATAGGTGGATTTTTTCTTTTTGAAATAAAGTCCAGCTACTTAGACTGTTCAGAACAAAGACTCCTCTACCCAGGAGAAAAGAGATATAAAATCTTACTCATGTTTATTCCAACTGGGTTAGTTTCTCTGTTTTCTTAAGATCATTATAAGGGCTCTGATTCTAGCAGAGTAGAGTGGTAGTTATATATTACATTTTTCAAAGCAAGAGAGGATTAAAACATATTTTCCTTCAGCTTATCGGGACATCAGTGTTTTACATTCTTCTGAATAATGCTTATTAATACTTTCAAAAGTATTTTGATATTATTTCCATATACAAATGTTCCAACTCAATGTGTATGTCAGAAACTTGATTCAAAAGCTTTTACTCTGATTTCTATAATTCAAAACTCCTTATGAAGTCCATCACCATTCATCTCATTCTCTCATTTTGTACTGCCCTCACTATTATTACTAAATTTATGATCCAAAAAGAACATTCCTGCATATAAGCTGAATAAGATTGAGACTGATCTTTATTTAAGGAACAGAAATTATGCAGTTAGAAGAGTGCTGTCCTTCAAATTTGCCCTTTTTCGTAGCTGCACTTAATATTGTCATTTCTCAAAATGTTTTGGCACTTCACTTTTATAATGACCCTCACATATATTTTTAAGCTACAGAAGAAAATGTGCCACATGACTTTATAATCTATCCTTTTTAAAGTTTTAATGCTCATGACTAAAAATATATTTTAGTAGTCTCAAAAAATAAAATCGATTCATTAAAGGCAAAGAGTTGGTACTTTGAAGCTGTCCACAGTAACATCGTGTAGGGTCTCAAAGCATTTCAAAACCACACACTCCAAGATCGTTTAAAATTTAGTGGTATTGCTGTAATGTAAATTTATATCATTAAGTACCTAAGACTTAGAAGAATAGAGTAGATGATCTATAAAATTTCTATTAATAAAATTTTGTCTTCTGATAATCACAATTGTATAAGATAAATTCTACATTCAATAAAATATCATTCCTAAATAAGCAATTTTTGTCAACTGATCAGACTCTGCATTATATGGTACTAACATATTCACAAAGAGACTTTTCTAAAAATGAAACTTGTGGTATCAGAATTTACCTATGTTGAGTAGGGGTTGTAGTTTGATGGTAGAGCACTTGCCTAGCATGTGGTGGGCCCTGGGCTCAATATTTAGCATCAGTGCCACACACATACACACACACACAAAAAAAAAAAAAAAGAGAGAGAGAGAGAGAGAGACAGAGAAAGAAAAATTACCTACATTAATTTAAGCTTTCTCAGATTAAATCAATAGTTTGAATTTTATTAATAAATAATGATCTTATTCATGATCTCAGTCATGTTTTACAATTCCGTTCTCTAAAAAGGGATAATTGCATGATCTAAGACAAGGGCAATGTGTCTGACTGTATTGGTATTTGTGCGCTAGTTTTGTAACATGGATTCATATACAGATACATTCACACACAGATGTATGTGTTTTATCAACATTTTAAAAATTCTCTTCATTTTTCCCAACTTACATACAAGAAATAAATATGACTTGAGAATTACATATCCAAATCAAAAGTCTTTTCAACTACAAGTGCATTTTCAGTGATGTCCTTTGGAAGAACTAAAAGAAATAAGAAAATGTATGCCTTTGATGGCATAAGCATTTTTCATAATACAAAGAACAAATAAAATAATGTCTTAGTTTTCTTATTTTTAGTATGTATGTATGTGTATGTGGGTATGTGCACATACAGTGTGCAGTGGATAGCTATATCATATTATAATTTCTATCTATCTAATCACCCACCATCTACCATTTTCATAACATTGATTAATGAATCCAATATTTCAGTTGAAATTCCAAGGATCCTTTTTGTATGTGTGGTCTATCTAGTTAAAGACAACCCCATTCATATCCACACTACTTTCCCTCCCAGAAAATTCTAGAAAACATTTATAGGATATTTGTATGATAGCCTGGAAGAAAGAATGCAATTCTTGCCCAATAGCATCACTGTCATGTTCTAAACATGTATAGAAACATCTCCATATCCTTTAACTGTAATTTGGATCTTTACCTATTTGTAGACCATGTCCCACTGTCTACTTTCTCTGTGTAACATAGATGCCCACTATGCTGTTAAGGAGGATTAAGCTTTTTAACATGATGGTTTGGTGAGTCCTGTGCTAATTATTGTTAATATGGCTATATCCTTAAATCACAGACTAGAAACGTATGCTCCAGGAGTATCATTCCACTGCCATTTTCCATTTTTGCTAAAGAAGCCATGACTCATGGCTCAGAATTAATTGCAATCCATAATCTGACAGTGACAGATATATGTTCAAATAAATTTTTACTACAGTACATTTTTTTTTGTAGTACTGAGCATTGAACCCAAGGGTACTCTACCACTGTGCCACACCCCAGCTCTTTTTTAAATTTTTACTTTGAAACAAGTTCTTGCTAAATTGCAGAGACTGACCTCAAACTTAAAAAAAAATCATCCTGCCTCAGCCTCCCGTGCACCACCACAGGGAGTACAGCTGTGCATCACCATACCCAGGTTAATGTTCTTCTTCATGCTACAAAAATAAGATGGAAAGTGAAATAAATAAAATTAAATTGCAATGTATGACTCAAAGTCAGTTGAAACAGATCATAGTGCATTTCAGGTACAAATTACCAATACTTCATGAGGATTTGTGAACAATTTTATTGTATAGTAAAGGCATTTGTCGAAGATTTTAAACCAAGATCACTTCTACCCCTCCATTTTTATTTCTTTTCCTAACTTGGAATAACTTGATCAGTGTTCTACAGGCTTGAATTACTAGTTTTCATTCTTACTAGGTAATTATGATTGTATGCCTGTTCAGGAATATACCAGGAAAAGGAGCATGTGTTTGTGTGGGGTCCATGTTTAAAATCTTTTGTCAAGTGGCTATGGTCTGAGTTTAATTATAATATAAAATTGGGACTGTGTCTTAAAGCTACCACTTATTTTTTTTTAAATGGTCTGCTTTGAATTTACAAGTTTTATTGTATATTGAGAATTATTAACAAGGGGAAAATCAGGGAGATTCCCATTTTCACTTTTGTTAATTCTGTGAAAGATAGCCAAGACAAATTCTTGAATCCTAGATGTTAAATCAGACTTCATTTCTGTTATCAATATTGACAGGTCTGACACATATTTTTTAGTGATTTATCACTATCTAAAGAAAGGTCATCTTTTTTAAAAGACAGCATGTTATATCAGCGACTCCCATATATTTACTCAATAAATGTGGTGATAACACTGTAGTTTCTAATTAAATGGCTACAAATATCATGTAAGGCGATTTTATAAATATGATAAGGGTAACTCACTCCATCATGCAGATTTTTTTTAACTAGAAAATTAAATTGAATAGGGCTCTTGCTGAGTTGTGTCTTCCATATTTCTGTACATATAATTTATAGATGCAAAAATTCTGCTTGTAGATTCAGGAACAGCTGCTCCTGTTAAATGTAGTCACTTTATATTTTATATGCTCAGATAAAGTACTACATTCCTACTGGGCAACATTTAACAGTAAGAAATGGGTTCAGAACATTTCAGATAGCAGGAACTAAATAAGAATATAAGTGAAATAACCAACAATGAAGACAATTTTTAATCCTCTTTGCTTGTTTTGACCCCAAAGGATCCTGAAGGGTTGGGGGATTTTCCCAAACCAAAGAGGGAAGCTAATTCAAAACATTTTCATTCTCTCATATTCCACCAGCGAAAAACAAGTAGAAGAAAGTTTTCTGTTTTATGTTTGCTCAAACATTTAAATTGGAGATCCATGGTTACACCCAAAAGGAGTTCAAAGAGTATAATTACCTCTCATGTTTCTTAAAGATATCAGTTGGTTTTGATGGCCTTTTTGTTTTTTTTTTTGAAAAAAAAATTCATCCAACTTTCTCTCAGATCATCCTGAAATCAAAAGGAAATATCAAAAATTAATCATGTCACCATGTCATTAACATGAGATGTCCCACTATGGAAAGTCTTAAGAGATATTCAGAGCACTCTAGTAAACCCAGAAAAATATATAGGTCCTTCATTTAAGGAATACAAACTAAACAGGCCAAGTTTAAGTCCATGTGTGTTTCTCACACACATTATTTAAAAAGTCTTAAAATCTAAACACACAATTGTATAGTAAGGTAGAGTGAAAGGTGACAACCCTGTCCCAAAATGAAAGTTACATAGCAGCAGATAGCAAACCATTACAGAGCCAAGTACAGAGGAACATTCTCCTTTCCCCTGAAAACGCCACTTGACTTTAAAAGACCAGGTAATATCCATACCCTAGTGCTTCTTTACATGTCATAAGCAAAATTAGAAATCAAAAGGGTCCATTTTAGTATTGCTAATACCTTTATATTCCTCATCAACCGTCAGTGAATTTATACATCTTCTCAAACACAAACTGAGTCTTACCCCTAGTGTTCAAATATTCCAAAATATAAGCCTTGGGAGAGGAAAGAAGGAAAGGCTGGCGGCCAGTGGAATGTTGTCTTATTTCATTTTGCAATTTCTGAATCAGGACAGCACTCTCTGAAAAGTTCTTAATGGTGAAAAATAGCTGTTCCCAAGGGAAAGCGGTTTATAGGATGGACAATGATATTTTCTTACTACTCTGGCTTTAGATTCCTTGTATCAATTTTGGTTAATACATCTTAATTCAGTAAATATTCATTATACACCCTAAAATGTCAAGCATATACATTCTTTACAAAACTTGCTGGTTTTGATTTCATCAACCCTTATTTGAGGCTGTTAACATTTCTCTACTCAGATTTGGGGGGAAAAAGAAACACATACTCAAGGACATGCAAAGTTAATCATGTATTTGTGTCAGAAATAGCCTATTAGAACAGTCTTTGTTACTCTTATTCCATTCTTATTTTATTTTCATAAATTGACAATGAATTTCAATTAATGGCTGGCAACAGATCTGTGAATTGTTCTGGCATAAACTTAGCATATACAGCCCCTCCTTTTCAAAAATTTGCCTGCCTGGGTTATTGTTGATTAATACAGTGAAAGTCTCCTATTCATGAAGTGACCTTGCTTAAGTCTGCATAGCTTGAAGGCATCAGAAGGGAATCATATTGTGAAAAGGTGACACAGTGACTGGCTAAAAGCATCCTGAGAAATTATGGGAAGTAACTTAATGGATTCTACTTTTTAGAACATAATATCTTTAGGAAAGTTTGTGACATAGTTTTTATATAGTCCACTGTATGAGATGTTCCCTGAAAAGATCATGTATTAGGCCATGTCAGAAATTATTAGATTATGTGAGCTATAACCTGCTTAGTGGATTAATTCATTTGATGGATTAATAATTGCAAAGGACTACTGGGTAGTAACTGTAGACAGGTGGGGCATGGTTAAAGGAAGTAGGTCATTGGGCATGTGTCTTTGCTCCTTGCTTTTTCTACTCATGAGCTGCCATGAGCAAGCAGACAGCTTTCCTCTGCCATGCCCTTCTGTTATGATTTTCTATCTCACCTCAGGCCCGGAGCAATGGAGTCCCAAGACTATTCTGAGACCTCTAAAACCATGAGCCCCAAACAAACTTTTCCTCCTCTCAATTGGTCTTGTCAGAAATTTTGTTCGCAGTGACAAAACACTGACTGACACACCACAAGTGTATTATTAGTTGCTAGAATAGCATCTACTATGCAGTAGGGGCTCTGTACCGATTTGTTAAATGAACAGATGTGTGAGCAAGGTTAATTTTAAATGGTTTTATGTTGGAAATCAGAAAATACAAATTTTATTTTGGTTCCTTGTCATGACCTATGAATGCAAGTCACTCTACCTTATTTCATCATCTGAAAAATATGCAACAGATTAAAATAGAATATTAAATCTCTAAATAATTTTTAGCTTAAAACATAGACATAAGTTCTGCATTTGTGGAATTGTTTTAACATATGTACATCTGATAAAAAGCATAGAAGATTAACCCAATGTATCAGTTACAAATAATAAAAAGACTCCTAAAGGAATTCTATACTCAACATATATCATTTGTCACCTCTAGAAGAGTTCTTCATGATATTATGCCTTGAAAGTATTTCTTATTCTTGATAATGGGCACATGTTTAGTTATAGACATTTTTAGTTTTGCTAAATCATAAATCTAAAAATTTCACTCAGGATTTACCACTTTGATGCTCATATTTCAAATATAAATGAGAAATAGCATGTTCATTAATATTAGTTACCCTTACATTGAAACTATAAGAATCTCAATTCAAGTATGTTCTATTAAAAGTACAGATCAAAATATTTCTAATTAATATAAGAAATATTTGTATTAAACTATAATTTTAATTCTTCATAATTTTTAATAATTCTCTTTGAGATGATTTCTTTTACTACTGTGAGAATACATTTATATGTGTGTTCGCGTGTTTTAGAAATGGAAGTTAATATATTATTTCTTAAATTGGTTAAAAGAACTAAATAGAATTAAGGATAATATTTCATTGAAAATATATTTAAATAATTTCTACATATAGAGTAATACTTTAAAAATTCCTAAGTACCTTTTCGTATTTCAGTAATAGCATTTTATAATTTTTAATATGACACTTTCAATGGCAATCATTAACTAGACATGTTATTTACTAGATTTTTAATGATTGGCTTTAGTATAGGATCCATGTGTTATTTGAGGACATAGCAAGGTCTTTTATTATAATAATTTAAAAGATAGATAAAGTAAAGAATGAAAGTTAGAATAGCAAAGAGATCAGAAGATGGTTTGGCGTTCCTAAGCACAAGGGAAAGCATAACAGATTTTTCTGTTCTCTTGAATGGGATCTAATTTACACAAATTAATAAAGAGAAATAATTACAAACTAGAAAATGACTATGATATAAAGGTAATGCATAGAAATTTTAGTGTGGTCAAAATAATAAAATTAAAATCCCATGTTTATGATCAAGCAAAACTACTCTTTCCCTCTCTCTCTGTATCCTTTGAAGTACTAGGGATTGTTTAGGGGTGCTCTACCATTGAACTCCATTTTCAGTCTTTTTATTTTTTTATTTTTTTTGCTAAGTTGCCCAGTCTGGCTTCAAATTTATGATCCTCTTGCCTCAGCTTCCCTAGTAGCTGGGATTGCAGGTGTGTGCCACCATGCCTGGCTCAAACAAGTCTACTTTAAATACTTGGTACATTCATAGTTAAAAATCAGGTTATATATATTCACACAAAAAGATACATTTACACAACTGCAATCCAACTAAGTAAAACATTTACTAACCTGATTCTTATTCTTAGCAACTGCTTATAAATATTTTTCAAATTAATATTAAAAATGTAATACTTACATTTTTAAAATTAACAAAATAAATAGTTGGTTCTTTGAAAAATAAACAAAATTGATAAATCCTTAGCCACACTAACAAAGAGAAAGAGGGAGAAAACTCAAATTACTAAAATTCGGAATGAAACAAGGAAGTATCACAACAGACACGAGTGAAATACAAAACATAATTAGAAGCTATTTTGAAAATCTATATTCCAACAAAACAGAAAACTTTGAAGACATCAACAAGTTTCTAGAGACATATGAATTTCCTAAACTGAACCAGGAGGACATACACAACTTAAATAAATCAATTTCAAGCAATGAAATAGAAGAGGTCATCAAAAGCCTACCAACAAAGTCCGGGACCAGATGGGTTCTCAGCCGAGTTCTACAAAACCTTTAAAGAAGAGCTCATTCCAATGCTCCTCAAAGTATTCCATGAAATAGAAGAGGAGGGAACCCTCCCAAACTCATTCTATGAAGCCAATATCACCCTGATACCTAAACCAGACAGAGACACAACGAGGAAAGAAAATTTCAGACCAATATCCTTAATGAACATCGACACAAAAATTCTCAACAAAATTTTAGCAAATCGCATACAAAAATATATTAAAAAGACAGTGCACCACGATCAAGTGGGTTTTATTCCAGGGATGCAAGGTTGGTTCAACATCAGGAAATCAATAAATGTCATTCACCATATCAACAGACTTAAACTTAAGAATCACGTGATTATTTCAATAGATGCAGAAAAAGCATTCGATAAAATACAGCATCCCTCCATGCTCAAAACACTAGAAAAAGTAGGGATAGTGGGAAAATTCCTTAACGTTGTAAAGGTCATCTACACTAAGCCCATGGCCAATATCATTCTAAACGGTGAAAAATTGAAATCATTCCCCCTAAAAACTGGAACAAGGCAGGGATGCCCTCTTTCACCACTTCTATTCAACATCGTCCTTGAAACTCTAGCCAGAGCAATTAGACAGACCAAAGAAATTAAAGGGATACGAATTGGAAAAGAAGAACTCAAACTATACCTGTTCGCTGATGATGTGATTATATATTTAGAGGAACCTGGAAATTCCACCAGGAAAGTTTTAGAACTCATAAGTGAATTCAGTAAAGTAGCAGGTTACAAGATCAATACTCATAAATCCAATGCATTTTTATACATAAGTGATGAATCTTCAGAAAGAGAAGTTAGGAAAACTACCCCATTCACAATAGCCTCGAAAAAAATTAAATACTTGAGAATCAATCTCACAAATAAGGTGAAAGACCTCTACAATAAGAACTACAGAACACTAAAGAAAGAAATTCAAGAAAACCTTAGAAGATGGAAAGATCTCCCATGTTCCTGGATAGGCAGAATTAATATTGTCAAAATGGCCATACTACCAAAAGCGCTATACAGATTGAATGCAATTCGAATTAAAATCCCAATGATGTACCTTACAGAAATAGAGCAAGCAATTATGAAATTCATCTGGAAGAATAAGGAACCCAGAATAGCTAAAGCAATCCTCAGTAGAAAGAGCGAATCAGGGGGCATCGCAATACCAGATCTTCAACTATACTACAAAGCAATAGTAACAAAAACGGCATGGTATTGGTACCAAAATAGACAGGTAGATCAATGGTACAGAATAGAGGACATGGAAATAAACCCAAATAAATACAATTTTCTCATACTAGACAAAGGGGCCAAAAATATGCAATGGAGAAAAGATAGCCTCTTCAACAAATGGTGCTGGGAAAACTGGAAAACCATATGCAGCAGAATGAAATTAAACCCCTATCTCTCACCCTGCACAAAATTCTACTCAAAATGGATCAAAGACCTTGGAATCAGACCAGAAACCCTGCATCTTATAGAAGAAAAAGTAGGTCCAAATCTTCAACATGTAGGCGTAGGATCAGACTTCCTTAACAGGACTCCCATAGCACAAGAAATAAAAGCAAGAATCAACAACTGGGATAGATTCAAACTAAAAAGCTTTCTCTCAGCAAAGGAAACTATCAGTAATGTGAAGAGAGAGCCTACAGAGTGGGAGAATATCTTTGCCACTCATACTTCAGATAGAGCGCTAATTTCCAGAATCTATAAAGAACTCAAAAAACTGTACACCAAGAATACAAATAATCCAATCAACATCAACAAATGGGCTAAGAAAATGAACAGACACTTCACAGAAGAAGATCTACATGCAATCAACAGATATATGAGAAAATGTTCAACATGTCTAGTAATAAGAGAAATGCAAATCAAAACTACCCTAAGATTCCATCTCACCCCAATTAGAATGGCGATTATCAAGAACACAAACAACAATGGGTGTTGGTGAAGATGTGGGGAAAAAGGTACACTCATACATTGCTGGTGGGGTTGCAAATTAGTGCAGCCACTCTGGAAACCAGTATGGAGATTCCTCAGAAAGCTTGGAATGGAACCACCATTTGACCCAGCTATCCCACTCCTTGGCCTATACCCAAAGGACTTAAAATCAGCATACTACAGAGATACAGCCACATCAATGTTCATTGCTGCTCAATTCACCATAGCCAGATTGTGGAACCAACCTAGACGTCCTTCAATTGATGAATGGATAAAGAAACTGTGTCATATATATACAATGAAATATTACTCCACCATAAAGAATGATAAAATTATGGCATTTGCAGGCAAATGGATGAAACTGGAGAATATCATGCTAAGTGAGATAAGCCAATCTCAAAAAAACAAAGGACAAATGATCTCGCTGATAAGCGGAATATGATATATAATGCGGGGTGGGAGGGGTTAGGGTTAGGGTTAGGGTTATGTTTAGGGTAAGTTAGGGAAGGAGGCAAGAATGGAGGAAGGAAGGACTGTATAGAGGGAAAAGAGGAGTGGGTGGGTGGGGAGGAATGGGGAAAAATGGCAGAATGAATCAAACAACATTGCCCTGTGTAAATTTATGATTACACGAATGGTATGCCTTTACTCCACGTACAGAGAATCAAAATGTATCCCATTTGTTTACAATAAAAATAAAATAAGATAAAATAAAATGAAAAAAAAAAGAAATCCCAATAGCCAAAATAAAAAAAAAAGTATTTTACAATATTCATTGAATGCTATTACAGAATTTATTAGTCATCTACTAGGCATTTCTCTTTTTCTAACTTTTTGATATTTTTTGCAATGAAATAATGAATCTTACCAGCAAACTTGTGCTTGAAAATTTCTCTACATAATTGCACTGAATTATACACTTGAATGTGACCCATTCATTGTTAAATGCTATGCTATATCAGTAAGAAATAGAAAAGAGAAATACTCAATCACTGAGATTTCTTAGGTGATTCAGTCCTTCTGTGACTCTTGAAGAACAGTGTCCATGGCAGGTGTAACTTCCCTAGGCATCTTAAATTTTCTCTTTTCTGCCTTTCTACAAAACTGCAAGATAAATGTATTGTATAGGTGCTTGGTGATGATTCTCACATCAAACCCATGTGGACCTTCAGACTTAATGGATCCTGGACATACTCATACATGTATACATGGCACTATAAGCTTATGTCGCCTCTGATAAAAGAACAAAACTACCTGGTCAGAATTCATAGCAGCATCACTGACAGAAATAATGAGGAGCTGTCTTAGTAGTTACCTTTCCATCTCATTCTTTCTCAGGGTAGTCAGTGACCTGAAACTAACCTGTCAGTGATAAATCAGGTAGACAAAAGTGACATTTAACCACTAACCAGAAGAGCCAATATTTAATAATAATAGTAATAATAATGATAATTCCCATGGGATAAAATTTAATGGGCAATATAGATTTAGGAAAACAAAATGCAAATGTCCAAGTTCTAGAAATTCTGAAGGAGTCTCCTGAGCATGCATTGTCCCTACTCTGTGCAGAGAGGGTTTGACAACATTTACAACCTAGACTGGACATATTTCCATCAGGGTAAGCTAGGAATCCCCATTCTCAGAGGCAATAAATAAATAAAAAAAAATTATCCTTTTCTCTCTCGAATATACAATTTTAGGTTTCCTGAAATGATAAAGGTAAGCTTTGCTTTCTCTGAGGAGGAACCATGAATTCTACACTGTCTCCCCAATCCTTTACTCCTACAGAGTGTCCTCACCTTAGAAAGGGCCCTTAGCTTACTAGATCCATAGGTCCCTTGGGAAGCATGCCAAAATTCAGTGCTTCTCACATTTCTCTTCTAAAAGAATAATGCTTTTTTTCTCCGCTGTGAAAGAATCATATCTTTAAAACAAGCCAAACATTGATAGACCCAGAGGTTTAAAGAATGTAGCTTTTAAGAATTATAGCTACCTTCTATTAAGTATGTACAGCATGTCAAGTATTATATATCTGGAACACTTCTTATTTTATCTGTTTTGATCCTTAACACCAAAGGCACTATTTTCTTCTTTATTCAAAGCCAGGGAATAATTCAAGGAGATAAAGTTCCCTGAACTGTGCCAGCCTTTGCAGAGCCAGGACTACAAGCCAGGAGGCATGGTCTGACTTTCCCCTTGGTTTTCCTTAGCCCAATCTGAACAGGTGCTCTTGAGTCCTTCACGACATCCACAGACACTCTGTCTCCCAACTCTTCACTCTTCTGAATTGTTTGAATTTCAATTTACTCAGATCCTCTCCATACATCTGCCTTGATAGTTCAGACTAGAATTCCTCTAACATCCATCATAATCATGATAAATTAATGATGGATTTGCTTGATCAATTTGCTTCATATCATAATATTCATATAACAGTTCTTAGTCCACATGCATCACCACCCCCACCTTCCATCAGGCAGATAAATTGTGCACAATTCTGTCAATTAAGTCTTAAACATCTTTGCATCAAATTAATAAAGAAATAATTTCATAAATCACATAGTTTAAACATTATATCACTCTAACTTAGTCTCCTTGAAAATAAATTATACAAAATTTGTTTTATTTTTAAATTCACACTTGTAAATGTTAAGAAAATATCATAGCATAATGTATGTGAGATGGAGTCTAATAAACAGTGTTTGAAATCATTTTAGACAAATAGGTTTTGGGGGAGGTTGTAGGTCAGTGGTAGAGCACTTGCCTAGCACCTGTGAGGCACTGGGTTTGATCCTTAGCTCCACATAAAAATAAATAAATAAAATAAAGGTACGGTGTCCATCTACAACTAAAAAAATTTTTAAAAATTTGTTTCACTTTTTAATTCTTAGTGAATCATAGTAGCAGGTATATAATAGATGCTTAATAAATATTTTTTTCTAATGGACACACTGCAAGAACTGCTGCATTGCAGAATAACTGGCATTGCCTATTTTGTACATTAGTTAGGACAAAAAATTGTAATTGAGGTAACACTATGTTTAGAAAACTATCACTAATATAAATTTTCTATAACAGTTCTTAATAGTTTATGAAACTTCTAGAAATACCTTATAAATATCACAAAATTATTTGTTCCTTTAGTTTTCTCTTACATTTTGCTTTTTTCTCACTCACCTGAGTTATACCTAAGAGAAATTCCTAGAGGAATAAAACCAAAGATACTTTAAAATCTGTAGACTGTTTGGCAGAAGAGTCACTTTAAAAGCCATGTTTGATAGTCATGTACAACAGACAATCTGTTCATTGTCATTAATATTGACTTTCCCACAAAAGGGTACTGATAGAGTAAAAGCATATTGAAATACAAACAGAAAATATTGGTTTTCCCTAGAAGGTTAAATTCTTATGAGAACAGAAATAATACAATAAATAAGAATGTTAGCATGACCTTCCTTATGCAAGGAAAAATATACTTCCAATATTAATATTCATGTTTGACTTGCTTTTTCTGTAGCACTCATCTAGGCACGTGTCAAAACCTTTGAGAGGAGAAGGATGTTCATAAGATAGTTGTGCATGAAGGTGAAATGTGTTACAATGGATGCAATTAGTACCATTTATGATTATAGTTTATGTGATGTTGGAATCAGTTCATTAAAAATGTACTGAACTATCAACTCATTTCACACAGGTCATTGAACAGCAATAAAGCAGTATCAGCTCTTCTCCATTATGACTCTGAGCTGGATTTGAACCAGTGACTCATAGAAAATAGGCACTGTTCTATTGTCAGTCTATAAAACCACATTTATAGAGTTGCAGTATATCTCTCTATTGCATTTGCTTCTCACTGCCTTCCTGTTTTTTTGAAATGAATATAATCTGTAAATAGTCTCTTGAAAATCACAAACATTAGGTAGCACAAAATGATGATAGTATACATTATATATTTATATTTCATATATTTTATTTCTATATTCATAATTTTATTAAATCTGAATAAAAGGTCATGGCATGATATTGAATGATCTTTTGACTGTTAAAGCAGGATGAAAATTAAGCTCAGTAGTACAGCACAAATTTACTACTCTCATGCAATTCTCTAAGGCCTAAGTGTTCACCCCGGTTTGCTGTAAATATTCTCATGTCTTATGAATTACATCAGCTAACAGAACATTTACCAAGAGAACTAAACCGTGATCTGTACTGAAATGCATATTTTTATTTTATTAAAATAGTAACATTTATTGAAGTAAACTTACACACGTTGGCTTGCTTCTGAAAATGATATTGTGAAAATAAATGCAGAAGTAATATTCTGAAGACCTTTAAACTAAAATATTATGTAACCAAAAACTGGTTGAAATATCTGGGTCTGTGGGCAATAATAGTTTAATCATTTAATCTCTAAGTAAATATATAGTTCTTTTCATAACAGTATTTTTTCAAAGAATTTCTTTAAAAGTATTTTGTGAAAAGAACAATATCAACTGCAACTTCACAGAACTTGGTTATTTAAAATAATATTAATTAGTCGTTCCAGTATTGGTTTAGAAACACCAGATATAAAAGTTGCCCTTTAAAAACAGCAAGTAATAGTGCAGGAAATATATTGATTGCAAAAATTGTTGTAAAAACTTCAAGTAAGCACAGTGCCTGATCATTCAAAAAAATGGAATGTTGCATTATCTATGTATTTATTCAGATCTATTTGGCAAACATATTTGCATATTTCTTCTATTTAGATATTTTCTATAATTTTGTTGACTGGTATAAGTATTCTATTTTGCTGTTCTTGTAACACTTTTCAAAGACTTTGCATTAGCTTTATGATTTTGAATCATACAAGATTGAAATTATTTTTCGTACTATGCCAGTGAATATTACCTAATAAATAGAAAATAATGAATGCTTGTTCTTAGTTTTGCTTTAGTCTTATTTTGGTTTTACACTGTGCCATTTGTTGCAATGTTTTAAATTTTGTGTTCCACTGCACATAAAACGTTTTCTTTGGGAGGAGTGTTAATCAGCATGTCCTGTGGTCTTCTTTGTAGTCGCAGCGCCGTGTTACCTTTCACCTCCCCGACGGCTCCCAGGAAAGCTGCAGTGACAGTGGTCTTGGAGACCACGAGCCGGTGGGTAGTGGAACCCTGATCTCACACCCTCTTCCTCTGGTTCAGCCACAGGACGAATTCTACGACCAGGCTTCTCCGGACAAGAGGACCGAGGCAGATGGCAACTCCGACCCCAACTCTGGTAAGTTCTCTTTAGAATTTTGATCGCTTGGCATTGTTATGGTTTGGTTGTACACTGGAGGTTGTAACAGTGATCCTGGGGCATGAGTAAATGGACATTTAGTCATTCTCTGCTGGCTTTATCGTTATATTCTTTGAAATAGATCAAGTGTATTGTGCTTGATATACTGGCTGTTAAATTCCATGATTCGTCTTTATTTTATGAACCATTAAAAAAGAAGAAAAACGGTACAAGTATCGAATGAAGCCATTAGTTTTAGGATATACTGATACCAAAGCTATACAATGTGAAATCACATATTTTAGAACTGATAAAATACAGTTAATTAGAATGTAATCAAAGAACAATAAGATATATATATATGTGCATGTATGTATGTATTGTCTTATGCAATAATATTTTCCAATGAACACTTTACAGGAAAAAAATGTTAAATAGCTATTGAAGTAAGTAATGACTTTGCTTTGTATTTTCTTTTCTTCTATTTGAGTTTTGGATTCATTTTGAATGTTCAGTAAGGTGTACTCCACCAGAACCTTTCTTCTCCAGAGATCCACACCCTATCTCAGGAATAATTGTTCATTCAAAACAAATCCTATAAGGGTGCTGCTTCTTAGTTAATGGAGGAAATCTTGGGCAAAGGTTGTTTTTGTTCAATATACATATAATATGAAATTAAAAACCTCACTGAGTAGTTCACCTTTATTATAAAAAAGAAAAAAATGTTCAAAATTCTAATTCTGTTCAGTACTTCAGGGTAATGAGCATAGTTTCTATCTTATTTAAATTAAAAATTTTCTTCCAAGTGAGTGATGTAGATAGTGGGGATGGGCCAGAGGATATACAAAAAAATATCGGTAACTTTTTTGCAATTTTGCTGTGTAATTAAAACTGATCTAAAACATAGTCATCATAAAAAGAAAATATCCAAACTAAAAAAAGAGAAAAATGGTGGTCTTTTTGTTTGTTTTTTAAATTCATCTGCCTCAAACTGGTTGCCTAAAATGGGAAATGGGGTAATGGTGAATTTTTCCTAATTTCCTAGCTTTTTAACTCCTACTGCTTCAGATATTAAAGTGCCTCTGGCATTTCTGTGATTGAAGTAGGAATATCAAGAGGAGGTAAAAAGCACAAAAGGGCTTTCTTAACCAGTTTCAGCTGTGGAATTCTCCGACTTCCAGGATATTAAGATGCCTTTCTATCCAGGGAGAGAGGAGATCTCTCGTAGGTGTGCTTCTACCTGTTCCTTCCATCCTGCGTGAACCATGCCACTGTGTCTCTGGCGCCGTGGTTTTCTCATAAGCAAATGTTACACATGTGGAGTTACATTTGCATCTTCTTTCATGGTTCATGGTTAAACTCCATGCTGGCTCTGACTCTTATTATTTCATGTCCTATATGTTGTTTGTATAAGGAAAATACAGGACATACAATATCTAGCTTCTTGGCACTCATCAGTGTAAATATCAATGAATCTAAATGGCTCCACTGAACCAAACTTTCCTAGACTTAAGTGGAGAGGTGGGGGTGATACTGGTCTTGGAGATCAGGATCTAGTCCTTGGTCCCCCAGTGTTTAAGATTGAACACCCAAGAAACGCTGAGGCAAGCTGAGAAAGCAAGTTTTATTTAAGAAAGAGACAGAGGTAGCAGATTTCCCCTAAAAGAAGCGAGGCCAGAGCTTGGTGTCCTCAGGAGTGGGTATGGTGTGTCTTATAGACCCCAGAAACCCCCACCTTCTCTTTCTTCTCTTTTAAGGGCAGGAAGGAGCTGCACAGGGGCAATCTCCTTAGTAACTCCTTGTGCTAGGAAGTTAGATTCCCATCCTAGAGGTTAGCTCTTGGCAACCTATTGTCTTTTCTTTGAAACCAGCCCTCATCTTCAACTCCCATGATTCATGACCTGCACTCAGTACCCACTTCACTGCCTCACTTTCTTGAGGAATATGATATTTCCTATCCCCTAAGGCCAGGTTAGTCTGCAGGCAGGTTGCTTTTTGGCAAAGAAAGCATGTGGAGAGTCAGTATAGTGGGCTCATTTTATAGGATTATTCTCTTAAACTCATGTTCCCACAATCCTCATCTATTTGTCTCCTTACAGGGTAAGGAAAACTATAGCAGCTTTTTCTGACCTATTTTTCTATTCTACTACTTCCTTCTCTCTATTTTGAAATATCTTTTATTGTTATTAAGCTAATAGTCTAAAAACTAGTACTTCACTGCCTCTTAAACAAGTGTGTGGGACCGGTTAGATCTTCTTGTCTTTCAGTTCAAACAAAGACAAAGAAATTCACATGTTAAATATGCTAACCTAAAATGTTTTAGAACTTGTCTAAATAGTTTACCAAAGCTATTTTACAGAAGTACCTTCAAAATACTTACGTTATACCAGGTGGAGGATTTACCCTTGCCTGAAACAGTGTTTCATGATTATTATTTTTAGCAGAATGAAATAATTTAGATAAATAATATGCAGGTTAAAAGAGCACTGTGAGGTTAATCAGTGGGTTTCAGAAGTTGCTGAACTCTGGGTAATTTTCTAGTTAACTAATTGAATTAGGAATTTTAAAATATTCAACTAGAAAGCAATAGCAGGTTTTAGGATTCATTAATGAGATGGACAAAGTCACAATTATAGTTATATATTTTGTTTGTCATAGAATTGTGTCTGTGGTCAGCCAGAGCCAACTGAAGTATCTTAGTGTAAAATAGCAAAATCATGTTATATATATATCATCACTATCATAACTGCAATCTGTATGCACAAATGAAACTGACCTTTGTCCTTTGACTCCCACAATACTATGTACTAAAGACAGATGTGGAGAAAAATTATTAAATACAAATGCTCATCTAAATGCACATTTTTACAAAAACTGTAGAGCATAAATTTAAGACAAATATATGAAGATTTTCTGGAAAAATTATTACTAAAAATATGTGGTGATATTAAATTTCTTTTTATTTCATTTTATTTGTCAAGAGAATCGAGATATTTTGAATACTTTAAGCAGACCCCAGCACATTCTAGCTGTCATTTTTTCTCAAGTCATTAAAGAGAATATACATTCCAGAAAGACAAAAAATTAACAAGAATGAGACAAAATTAGTACTTTGTTGGTGGTTGGTGAATTGATCTGGACCAATGAACAGACAAGTTGTTTTTTAGACTAGAGACAATGTTCACCAATCTTCCTCCGCTTTCTTTTAAATGCACACATGAGGAAGCCCACGTTTGAATTTTCCAAACATAGAAAAAGAAAGAGAGAGAGAACATTTTCTCTAGCTTTTAAAGTATGCTTAAGTTAAATTGCCCTTGGCTAGAACTTTATCCAATATGTGTAGTTACTCACACAATGACTTTTTAGACTTGGGCAATAGCACTGGGCCAGGTGCCAAATGGGAGAAGACAAAAGAGATTCTAAAGCTAGAGAAAAAAAAAAAAAATTATACCTTTGAAGCCTGCTTTAAGAAGTCCCCAGAGTTTTTACCAATGTAGTCATATGGAAAAAGAGGTCCAAGGAATGACACAACCTTGCATATATACTCCAGCATTCAGCTCAGCATAGTGACTTCACTCAGGAGAATAATGATCCATAAAATGTCTCTTAAGCCAGAAAAAGCATGTTTCTTGGTAGAAACACACTCCTTATCCCTTACTGAAAAGAAAGAAGAGCAAGAGAGGGAAATGAGGAACCTGAAGGACCAAGGTAGCTAATAGCTCCTTAGACATTCATTGGACTTAAAATTTTAACCTTCTATATCAGCAGCCTAGAAATATTAAGAGATTCAAACTAAACTGTTTATATTTGGCTATTATTGTGGTATATTATCTTTAAATTTCACAATCCCTTTTTTAGTAATTAACTGAGGAATTCGTGAAAAGGGGGTGCAGTGGAATTGATACAGTAATCATCAGTAGCAAACATTTTGCTATATAGACCTCAACTGTTTCCCTTTCTTCACTGGAGTTTTCTGTCTGCCATCTTACAATTTTTGAAAAGCATATTTTGTAGCGAGTGAAATAGAAGCAATTACTGTCCATATTACCTGAAAAGTTACTAAGTAATATGTATTGTACCTGTCAGATCCTTATTTTTTCCCAAATATAATGTTTCTTACTTAAAAACTTATTACAAATTACTCCTAATTATAGTAACTATTTTCATTATACATTTTTTAAATAAATTAGTACAAATGGTTTCATGCAATAGAGGTTTTTGGAAACTTTGAACTTAAGTTTATGTTCTCACATCTGAATACACATATGCTATGGCATGGATACACAGTTCTGCTTTATTTCCTATTTTAAAGTTTTGGGTTGATGGCATTATACATTTCATATTACAGCCAACTTTTGCTTTATGAAAAGTAAATGATGAAGGGCTTTACATGTGTTGAAGTTTAGATATGGAGTGTCCCCCAGAATTCATGTGTTGAAGCCTTGGCATTATTATGAGGTAGTGGAATCTTTAGAAATTGGGATCCAATCAGGAGGGAGTGAGGTCATTGTGAGCATACCCCTTGATGGGAATAAGGGAACCCTATCTTTTTCTCCTGAGATTTCACTTCCCAGCCTCCATAAGGTGAACAGCTCCGCTCTACCAAGTGCTCCCCAACCAAGATATGCTGCCTCATCACAGGCCCAAGAACAAGGAAGCCAACTAACTAACCATGGACTGAAACCTATGAAACCATAAGCCAAATTCAGCCTTTCCTCCTTTATAAGTTGATTGCCTCTGGTATTTCATCACAGTAGACACAAAGCTAACACAAGATGTAAATTAAAAAATAAATGATGCACGAATTGGGCAAAAATTAGTGGGTTATAAAAGTATTATCAAGAGTAGTCTTTATTATATCAGGTTCCACTCTTAAGCCACTAAATTACATGTACTGGAAAACAGTTTTCATTTTCCCTTTCCTTTTTAAATGTATTTATTTATCTATTTATTTATTTATTTTGGTATCAGGAATTGAACCCAGGGGACTTAACCACTAAGCCACATCCCCAGCCCCCTTTTCTTTGTATTTTATTGGAGGTAGGATCTCTCTCAGTTGCTTAGGGCCTTGCTAAGTTTCTGAGGCTGACTCGAGATTTGATTGAACTCGAGATTTCCTGCCTCAACCTCCCAAGCCGTTGGGATTACAGGTGTGCTACACCGTGCCTGGTCCTTTTTAAAAATTTTAGGGGCTAGGGATATAGCTCAGTTGGTATAGTGCTTGCCTTGCAAGCACAAGGCCCTGGGTTCAATCCCCAGCACCACAAAAAAAAAAAAAAAAAAAAAAAAATTTAATCTTCATTATATTGATATGGAAGAAACTTCACTTCTCTTCCCCCTTTATTTTAGAGTTTCAGTATAATGCAAAAATAACTGCAACATTCAGACTTTTATGTCATTTGCAACTTGTATGTCAGTTTTCTCTTTTGGTCCATATGGGTCTCAAATGAGACTGTCTTTATTCCAGTCTTCCTGACCTCTTCATGAATGGCGCTGATACCATCTTCCTATGGGAGTGAAAAGAGGTTTCTCTGAGAGTGTCTATCGATTCAGTGCTTAGATGTATAGGAAGGCCCATTAACTCTCTGAAATATTCCTGCCTCCCTGGACTCTGCCATGTAATCTAGCCTCAAGGACTCTTTCATCTTAATCTTCTAGGCTGCTCTTGAGACCTAACCAGCTAATATGGGATCTCTCCTTTTTATTTCTCAGCTTTTCCTCTCTTTCCTCTTCTCAGTCAGTATAAGCAAATGTATTGAATGTCTTGTGTTGGGAATCCCCACTATTTTCCTGGATAATTTCCCTCCAAGACACAATTATTTATTTATCTGTTTACTTACTTACTTACTTATTTTGGCCTCAATAACAACCAAAAATAGTCTCATGATAGGTTTAGGACTTTGCCAAACAGCTAAATGCTTTTTTTACTGTTTCCCATTCTATCTCATCCTTATCTAAGTAGTGAATATACAGCTGATATATGAAGGATATTGAAAAGACCGGGCTAGGTAAAAGGGCGTATATAGGAAGAAAAATAACATATTAGTATTTTAAAATTATTTTCAAAAACAATTTTGTAAAATTATATTTATTGCTAAAATAATTATTTAGCATTCTAATAAAATATACTATGTATCAATGTGAAAAACAGACAAAAAAGAATTACTTTTTAACAAAGGATTTTCAAGATAACATGGTGAACAACTTTACTTCATTATTTATTAGTTAACATGAAATATAGTTTTTTTTAGTAAAATGCAAGGTATGTACTTGCTTTGACTATCACAGAATGAGTTGGTGTCCTAGAAACCAAGAATTTGGTTTGTTTATTTTTCCAGCATTATAAAAAAAAAAAAAAACTTTGGAGACAATAGGAGATAATGTCAATATGACTAGGTTTTAAATGATATGTGAAATTTGTTATTTATTTAGCTAATTATTTATTTTATTATTTATTATCAGTGATAATAGAACTGTGCTTTTGTTAAGAGAAAGTCCTCACTACTTGTGATAGATTCTGAAATATTTACAGAAGAAGCAGTGTCATGTTTAGAATTTGTTTTAAGACTCCTTCAGCAAAATAGTAATCATCATAATAATAGTAATTATAAGACTAGATTAATCAATGAAACAAGTATTTGTTAGGTCAACTGATGGCTATTTGAGTAGTTTTATACTATGGTCTCTAATTTTTTTTGCATGTTTTAAATTTTCCAAAATATTGAGCTAAAAATGTCTAAAACAGTAAAAAATTGGTAGTATAGTAAAAAAGAATCAGTATATGAACTAACAAACACGCGTTTTATTTTTTCTTCTTTACTCTCTTGTTTTGACCCAAAGATATAATTTAGTGTACAAAGATATAGGCAGATGTTTTTGTATATAATGTGCACATTTTATCCATTTAAATTTGCTTCAAATGGGGAAAGTGAAATAAAGCACAGATTTTCAAATATATGCATATTTGTAAGATGAACAGAATTTGATGATTGCCATCATTAAAGATCTTTGAAGTAAAATAAAGTCTTTCAAAATTTTCTTCTGGAATTCAGTAATAAAAACATTAACCACAAAACTGTTTCTAAGACCCTCAAGAGAACTTTAACAATAGGCAAGTCTGGTATCCCTTTGGTGACAAAATACCTGCTATCTTTACATTCTAAGCACGTTCAAATCATAGAACATATTTATCCAACTGTACCACAAATGATGCACATGTGTAATTTTTATCAATAATATTTTTTTTACTTTATTATTGTAGGCAAAGATACATTCTATTCCCAAGAAGCAGTAAATCATATTGCCATAAGAAGTTAACTTATTAACATGATGATCATAGACCATTTATTCTAAGAAAATAGTAAGGGGATTTTAAATTGAAGGTTTTTTTTTTTTTTTTTTTTTTTAAGCAGACTGAGGAAAGAATTTTACTGATTTAAAAACAGACAAAAACAATTATATGATCAGATCAGGAATGGGCTATTACCACTAATTCAGAATTAAGTCCTAATCCTGTCCCATTGAGAAATAAGAATAGTTATTTTTATTATGTGGTATGTCTTTAAATGTTATTTTAAAGGATTTTCTGATGTTTAATCATGTGCAAAATTGCAGATTAATTTTACTTTGTAAAAGCCCTTCCTTTCATGCACCTCTGATTTTACCTGAACTAAGTTATAAACCATGTTTCACTAAATACAGTTTTGACAATTGATATTTTTGGTTAGTATTTATTGAGGTCTTTTTGAGAACCAGGAATTTTAGTAGTTGTTTCGCTATGTTGTTTATGATCCCACACCAATACCGTAAATTAATAGTGTTATAAGTAAGCCATGCCTGACTCCACAGTTAATGTTTTTGCTATATAGAGAAACTGCCTTCCATGAATACATGTTTTATTGTATGGCATGACTCAACACAATTATCACTGGTGTTATATTTTAAGTTATAGGGCACTCATTTTATTTTTAATAGTAATTTTGAGAAATTGAATGTTAAGAAGTGAGTTGATTGGATAGTTAGCTATGAGCGTGAAAAACTTGTGAGAGAACTGTTTCTTCAGTTTTGGGTAATTTTCATTTTATTTTGTTTATTGTTTATTTGGGGTAATAATAAATTAAAATTAGACCTTGGTGAGACCCCATTCAGCATTACATTGTTTTGTACAGAGGCATGAAAATGGAAGTGCTTTGGTTAAGTCAACAAAGATTGTAAGTCAATAATAAGACATGCATATGAGGGGTCATGTCTGTGCTTTTTCACTGGAACCATCTTTACTTACTTCTTTTCTTCAAAGACAGTATGTTTGATTATTTAATTCATACTTGCTGCCCCCATTATTCTCTAGAACTGCTTGATCATGTTTTATGTTTCCATGCAGAGTGGTTTCTTACAGACAGTAGGCTAGCAACATTTTTTCACTGAATAAATATTTTGATATTTCACAAATACATGAAAATACAGTAAGAAAAATTAAATGTGTCCTACGATGACAAAATCATCCAGATAAACAAACACTTAGAAAGAAGTAATGTACCATATTAATTATAGTTATCTCCTCTTTTAACTGTTGATATTTTCCACAATTTTAATAATACATTTACAATTCTATTTTTCCATTGTATTGATATAACATATGAAAATGACCTGAGACAGGACCGAGGAAAAAAAGTAATTTATATTTGTATTTATAAAGTAATTTACATACACACACACACACACACATTTGTATATGTACATCATATATATTATATATATAATATGTATGCATATATATTTATATCAAGTACAAATTTACAAAATAGTCTTCCTTATATGCTTAAATATGCAAGACGCACTTGCTCAGTAAAAAAAATAAGCATTTAAAAAATTAGGCATGAGAGACAAGTTGTCATTTTGGAAAAATTAAAGCTAGTTAGTAAAATAAAGATTCAGAAAAGTCAATGAACATAAAATTACCTTATTTAACTCCAGTCCTTAAGAATTGTGTGAATTCTCTAAACTTCAGGGGGGAAAATCATAATATACCTCAAAATTAAACATAAATTAGATTTTTGTCATAATATTACATAATATTATATTAAATATTTGTGTAAATCATGATTTCTAATTTCTGTGTAAGTATTCATATTGAGAAAATTACATAAATTCAAAGAAAATTTCTCTGAGATCACATATTATAACCTGCTTATATTGGTATCCCCCATGGGATTTTTGGAATCAATTCAGGGTAATTCTACACAGTGGTCCCTGAGTTAAATAATCTACAGCCTAAGAGAATACTGTAGAGAAACGGTAATCGATCCTACTGTGATTTGAATTTAAGGTAAAAATAAGGTTCTAATAGTTCAACAATATAAGGAACATAATTTGATTACACTTTTTGTTCTATGAGAATTTAAGTTCTTCACTTTATTAATATATTTTTCTAAATCTGAGTTCAAAACTTGTCTATTAACTATTTTCATCTCAAAACTACAGAGGTCACAATATTTACTGGTTTAAAAACATCTAGATTATAAAGCACAAATTTACTACCATGTCTTTATCTTTCTGTCAGTTTGATTGCTTCATAACAGATTACCACAAACTAAGCAACCTTAAGCAACCCATTCCTCACAGTGATGTAAATCAGAAGTCACAGTGTTACTTAGATAAACTTTCTGCTAAGGATCCACAGGCTACAACTGAGATGGCCAAGCTGCATGCTCATCTGAAGGCTTAAATCAAGGAAGAATGGCTCCCAAGATTATTCAGGTTGTGGGTAGAAGTCATTTGCTTGCAGTTGTAGTATTAGAGCCCCAGTCTCTTGATGGTTGCCAGCTGGAAACTGCCCTTAATTCCTGGAAGTCAACCTCAGCTGCTGACTAGATAGGCCCCCAGCATGAGTGCTTACTTCTTCAAATCCACTTGGGAGGTTCTCTGGAGTATGTCTGCAGCAAGATAGAATTCTGTGTAACCTTTGTCACAGTCTATTGGTTAGATACAAGTCTCAGGTCTGGTCCACACTCAAAGGTAGGGGCTCATAAGAAGTTATGAACATCAGGTGTTGGGAATCTTCAAGGATCACCTTAAAGTATGCATGCTACAGTCTAATTTCAGCATTTTCCATTACTTGCTCTATTACTTTAGTCAAGATAAGATTCATCAATGTATTTACTATGTCTCTATTCATTCTGCCAACATTCCTGTAAAATTTACTTTGTTTTATTCTGCAGGTAGACATTAAAATTAAGACTCTAAAGTCAGGCAGTTTAACAATTTAATTCAAGAGTTCTCAACCTGGTTTCTTTGATCTGAAAAGCCCATGAGTATGTTTTTAGGTGACTATGAAGTTTTTGCCATTTGTGTGTGTGTGTGTGTGTGTGTGTGTGTGTGTGTGTGTGTGTGATATGTTAGGAAAATGTTCTAAACCATAAAAAGAAGCAAACATGGGCAAAAAAAAAAAAAGGGAAAGGGATGTTGAGCTATTTTTTTTTGTAGGAGAGAAGATATTGGACACCAATAACTAGTGAATTAGAATAAATGCTAATGATAAGGTATTAAAAAAGATCTTAAATTAGAATAAGTCTTGGGTCAGGAAATCAAAAAATTCAATAAATTATTATAGTTAAAGCATAAATTATCTAAATGAATAAAATATGTGCATATGAATGTACACCCTATACTTATGTATATGCAACACAGGTTTCTTGGTGTTGTAAATATCATGGCCAGTTGGACAAGCAGTGAAAATTTCATTGTCTTTGGAACTTATGAAGGTTTGATTAACTCTACCACTGTCTTGAGGTCTTTGGTTATTATCCTCCAAAAGGGAACTACTAATATCAGATAATATTGTTCTAAAATGTAACATAGTAGATGCCTAATGACTGATATTAATTGTTCAAGTAAATGAGAATTAAATGAGAGTGGATTGAGACATAGGTTGGGACCAGATTTTGAACGATGGGAAGGAAAAGTTAGCTAGCTATAGGACACAAAGGAAAAGAAATAATTAAGGGTATTTCTCAGATTTTAATTCATACTACTTATTGGAAAACTACACAATTAAATAAGTTAGAGAATACAAGAGGAAAGCTCTGACTAGGAAATTAGCATTTTTAAAATTAATTTTAAAGTTTAAACTACTGGGAAAAATTACCTGGAAACTAGGGATATGATTCTAAGTTGGAAACTGAGAACTGACAACATAGAAGGTGAATTAAATTCTGGGAGTAAATATGATAACTGGAAGAGAGAGAAGGAAACCAAAAGAGAAATCATGGCTGACCTTATCAGTTAGGTCAGGCAAAGATGAGGACCCGTGAGAGCAAAATTAAGAAGGTACTATCAAAAAAATATTGATAATTTCCTGGGATATTTGACTTATATATATAATTCATGGTGGATTTTATGTGTAATGTAGAATTTGACTAAGAATGCAGATTGTTAGTACCAACTAATCTAAATCCTAACTTATTGGCACCAGAACCACAGGAATGTTGACACAATGCAGACTTAGTGTACAGAGATGAATACTTTTAATTGTCATCAATAATGAAAGGACATAGAAGCAACAAAACTTAGACCTTAATTATTTAGTAAAAGTTTTAAGTTTAAAAAAAATTACCATTGTGAGTTTTGAATTGTAAAATTATTTGTAGACATCAGAAAAAGAAGTAAAATTCTAGAAACATTTTAGTTTCAAATTCTGAAAATTGTATCTATATTCTTTTGACGTGACTTTTTTTCTCTTTACTATATATGATTGGTGGTTCTAGCACAGTTGATTAAAGACTGATAAATTAGGGTAAAACATTTATGCACAATTATCTTCATTGTATTTCTTAAAAATACATATGCTTACTTTATGATTTTAAAGTATTTACCATAATATTGAGTTTTCAGAGTATATTCTCCATTTTATTATTATTTCATTTTAAAAGGGTGTTCAATAAAATAAGTGTTAGTGTTGTTAAAGGATTGCTATAAAATAAGCAGGAACATAAGCTATGTCTTCTGGAAGGTTTTAGATCCATGAATTTCAAATATGACATTTATTCTGCAAAAGAATTAACTTTGAGTATTCATTTCTTATATAAATGTAAATGTTATTAGTAATTATCTGATGTGTTTGAGCTTCCTTTGGGGTCACAAATACCGTGTGCTTTATAGTAGCATAGAAAATATTTGTGAGAACAATATGCCTCCTGGTGTAGAGTAATGGTAATACCAGCTGCCACTGCTATAGAATCTCATTTCAGGAGCTTCCTTCATGCAATCCATCCTTTAAGAAGTCATGAAGAGGAATGGTATTTACTTAACCCCAAAGTATAATTTTCCCTAGGGGAGAAAAACTATTCTTTCTGTATTTGTGTTTTGTAGTAATTTCTGACTAGTAAAGGTGATAGATAGGCATGACAATCAGTAGCTACATGTAAAAATAAGAACTTACTGAATATCAGTAACTTTAAAGAGCAAAATTACCTTTTTCTAAACTTTAGCATAAAAGTATCTTACAAGAAAAAATGCTAATAAGAATTTGTATTCGTAAAACAAAACTAAGATGTTTCATCTTATTTTTATATCCACAGATACAGGAATAAATAAAATTCTGAAGCTATAGAATAATTTTAAATTTTTGAAGAAATCATAGCTACTTGTCTAAAATAGTTCAAATTTCCTTAATGCTATTTTGACATGTATTCCTGTCAGTAGGTTAAGAATTATTTAGATTAGTATGATTGACAAAGCATGGATACCCAGATTTTAATAACATTAAAGTAACATTGCCAATAAAATACAGGATGGCCAGCTCAATTTGAATTTGAAATAAGCAAAGAAAAAACTTAAGTCTACTTGTATCCCAAATATTTCAGTTTTATAATGTTTCTTGCAATATGTGGGAAATACTTGATGTAAAACATTATTCATTGTTTATTGGAAATTAAAATTAAACTAATTTAACTGTCCATCCTGTGTTTTAACTGGCAACTTTACAATCTATGCAATAGTTTCAGTGCAATACAATAGTAGGGATAAAAATGCTAAGGTCAAAAATGCAAATGAAGATTAGGAGTCTAGACTATCATAAGATTTTCGTTGAGATTCCTCATGTTTAGCCAGGAGCTCATCACTAAATGTATAGTTGTTTGCATTCCCAGAAAATTCTCACACTTCAACATCAGAAGTTCAGTTTGGTCTTATTTTCATTGTTACAAATGATTTACCCCACCATGTAATGGTGACTTTGAGATTGGTTTTTTACTGTTTGTTGTCAACAGAACTTCTGGTTAAAGTGGAGTCGCTACTCCTTGTTTAATGGCCTTTTTGATATATCACATTTTTGGATCCTTATGTTTCTTTTACAAACTTTATAGTTTTCAAGATATAATTACTTCTAAAGGACCCTATGTCAACATAGGATGAGGTCAGGAGGGAGACAGACACATATTGAGACTAAATTTACTTCTGGAACTTGAAGGCATGGGTCACATACACTATGAATGCCCAAATTACATTTTTAAGACATATCAAGTAAGACACTGAGGGGAAGTGTGTGGAGGGGGTAACTACTGTAGATAAAGATTAGGAACAAATCACACCTCCTGTCTTTGCCAGATGCTTGACCTAGATCATTACACTGTGCTCCAGTTATCTCATCTGTAACATGGGATTGAGAGCAAGTCTATGTACCTCATAGACTTGTACACATTGCAGAGGGTTAATAGAACAAACAGAAAATTTCCAGGTTCATAGTAGGTTCTTCAATCATGTGAGCTTATTACTGTAAAAATTCAAGTGAAAGTAGACAGTTACTTAATCACACTCTTTTATTTCAATTCTGTTCTTTTAAGTAATATGCAGGCAGAGATCCATGAGACCAGCCTTCCCTATATTCCAATTTCTTCCCAGTTGTTTGAAGAAAGATAGGTATTGTTTGTTAGTATATCTTGAATCTCTGCCTTTCATTTCATTTACATAGACAAATTCATTTTAATAACTGTGATTTTTGCCTGAAGAATTACTCTCAAGAGTTACTCTGAATTTAGTCTAAAAAAACTTTGACTCACAACATAGAAGGAACTTAATATTTCCATACGATTGAGCATCTACAGATAAATTTGTTTAGTGTGAAATTTTGTCTAAATATATGGAATCTCAATGAAAATTTTATGATATTCTGAACTTCTAATCTTCATTTCAATTTTGGACTTTTATAGATTTATTGCTAGTAATTGGTCCAAAACCTCTTTATTGCTTTATAATAAACAATAATCTCATAATCAGTTCTGCAAAAGGAAATACACTATACTCTGAATAAATTTGACAATGAATATTTGTGCAACAGCTGCATGTTTAAAAATAAAATAACAACAATTTCTACTTAAGTGCTCATTGGAAGGAAAGAATTAAACCATGAACTTCCTAAAGCAAAGGCATTGGTTTCATTGATTTTTTTTTCATGTTTTTGTGTTTTGATATGAACAGGCATTTTATCATGACTGAGCATTCAATTGAAATACCCTTTCTCATTAGGAATACTGTAAGAAAACTTGATAAACTTCTAAAATTTTCCATGAATGAAAATAGAAATTGCTTCAGCCAAGAAAGGGAATATATTTTGTTTTGTAAGATGCAATCTTAGACTAAGCGCAGTGTGACAATTGTGAAACTATCAGAGAGACCCAAAATAGACGTAGAGGCCCCACAGAAAAAGCCCAGGCTTAGGAAAGGTTCTGTTCTACCATAGAAAGAGTAGAGCCTCATTGGAATGTTTTCTCAAAGGCCTCTTTTTAAAGGGAAATATATTTTTAAATTAAGTCAAACAGGGTCTTCATTCAGAAGAGGATGCTGAGTTCTGGTTTAAGCTGCTTAAGAAACAGCTATAGAAAATCTTAACAGTAACTCTTCAGTAATCTCTCCCAAGTCAAGACTATTGTGCAGTAGAAGATTATGACTGAAAATAAGGACTTCAGGTATTTTGAGCCAGAAATACCAATACTCCACAGGCAGTAAAATCTTGACATAAGCAGCAAGCAGCATAATAAAAAGGGAAGAGAAATTGGCCTATATTCTATCAGTTTTACGTCTTGCTAGCACAATCAGAAGGCTGTTTGGTGCTTTAGTTCATGTATTGTTCAAAAAGAGTATGGAGTGTGAAAGTATTTTACCATCTGCCGAGACTCCAGGAACACGTGCTTCAGAAACAGGCAAATTGAGGTTGGCACAGGCCTTATGATATCTGGTCGTGTGCAGAAGTCTCAATTATCTCACCCTTTCCTCTTTTCCTCTCACCTTGCCTCTCTCCCTTGCCCCTCCCTTACTCTCTATTTCTTTAAGGTAATAATATGCATATTCTAAAGGATATTAGACACATTAGTAATAGTAAATAGTGTCTGGCAGATAGCAAGAACCCAGGAATATCAGAATGACTTCTATTAGGTAATTATGAAGTGCTGTCTCTCCTTACTGGAATCAGTGTCCTCAGATTTAGTCCTTCTAATATGATACTTCTAAACAAATTTGACTTGATACACTGAAAAGACAACTTGAACAAATAAATGAAGAAAAACTTGTGCAATACTTTAATGAAGTGCCCCAATTTTAAACATTTCATAAAGTCAATTTTGACTCTTTAAAATTTCTTATTTATATTGTTTCTCAAAAATAAATAATTTTTTAAAATATGAAATGAAATATATGCATCATTATGACAGTGGAGTTGATAAATAATAAAAAGTTTTAGAATTCTCAGATGTTCAGCTATTAAAAAATCTGCTAAATGTATATAGAAAATACAAATTTTCACAAGGAATTTTTAAAACTAATAACCTGCTACTGTCTTGTGTTCATCTTCACATAATAGTAATTCATAAACTATTAAGTTATAGTCGTAGACATTTGAATTATAGGAAGGTTAACCTGTAGTGAAATAAAATTAGTATAAAGTGATAATGACAAACATTCACTTTAATGTTACAAAGTATTTTAAGTTAGCAAAAAGAATATTAAATTTGTAATAATTTAAATTGCATTCAAAATGCTATTGATACGAAAATTGAACTTTCTCTTTTTGTTGGGGTCCATTTTTCTGTTTTCAATGTCTCTGAATTGCTTTTTAATTTCCTGATCCTTGGTAGAAAGCTCAATAGGTGGTATTTCCTTTCTCCTTTCCACTGATTCTATAAGCAGCTAGAACGGTGCTTCTTTATACGTGGATCACATGCTTCAATGTGCCCCCACTAACAACTCATCACCACACTTCACAACATTACTGTCGCCCACTGGAGCCCTCATTTAATACACCCCAAATTAGAGTCTCTGTGGAAAGAGAAGGAGAAATAAAGGAGACCTCGAGAGACCTGTGAGCTAATCTCCTTGCTTCCATTCAGAACCGTATTAAATAAAGATCATTCTCTTTCTGTTTTCTATACTGACAGGTACATTTTTCTTCCCCTCACAATTCGAGATGCTGATTTTGATCTACAAAACCTTTAAAATCTATTTCCCAATGATTTTGGGAACTGTTACTTCTTTTTTTGTCCTATGGTGATATAGAGGTCAAATGAAGCAGAACGCCTAAAGAGTCCCTAGGTTTGATTTGGGGGCTGAGTGTTGCTAAGGGTATCTCCTGCTTGGAGGAGTTTGACAGAACTATCTTCTATTAGCCTTTGGGGTGAGGTTCAAACTCTGTCTATTCCCTTCCTCTTTTTCCTAGCTCTATTAGTTTGGGGAATTGGAGGTTTGAGTGAATGATGTGACTTGTCCTTTTATTCCAAGCATCTGGAACAAAATGTTAACTGCAGTGCTTCCTCTTTGTACCAGTAAAGCAAAACGACTTTCTTAATATTAAAATCATCCTGCCCATAACAGCTTATGTAGAAGAAAGGTATGCAATTGTAAATATGTGAGGTCTTGTAATAATTAAAAAAATAAGTACGGTTTCCTTAAATTTTTGACTTCAAAATTTTTATCCCAGGCAATTAAGGCCAGTTTATGGAAATCAGAAATAAATTGAAGGCTTCTAATCCTATGATATTCTATAAACTTTTAAAAATCAATTATCATTGACACGTATAGTTTTACAGAAATATTTTATCAATTTTTGTCATCTAGCTAACTATGTACACCTATACTTTGTTTTAAAGGATAAGTATACCACAAAATACAGTTATGAAATGCTTTCTGGCCCAGGTTGTTTCCAAAGAAGCATGTCTCTCCTTTGCAAGCTCCATTCATTGTTGGTTGATCATGTATTGAATCAGGTTTCCATTTACTTATTCATATACATTGCAAATTTTTACTCAATACTTACTATGTCGTACTATGTTTGAAGAAGTATTTTTTATAAATTGTTGAATTTTATGAAACTTTCTCTACATTTTTCTTTTTTCTATGAGAAAGATGATCATATATAAAATATATGGCCACATAATAATTAGGTACATTATAAAACAGTCACAAGAATTATCAACTCCATTACTAAACTTCCTCAGTTATTTTTACTGAAAATTTCCTCAGGTTTTTTTTTTTTTGTGTGTGTGTGATTTATAAAATATACTCATTTGAAACTTTTAATACTTAAAATGGCCAACAATAAGCTTAATATTCTATGTGGCAGATGTTTAGATCTTGGATTTATTTTCCAGGTACCTAATAAAAATCAATTTTTGAGTCTTATTCATTGATACTATGAGAATACAGAATTATAAATGTCTAAGATGTTAATCCAATGCATTTGTGTGACATAATTACAGTAGCCCAGAAATTAGTACTAACTTTGAGAAACTGTCATAATTTTAACCTAAGAAGTCTTTATTTTGCTGTTGCTGTAAGTAATTTGTGTGGTAGGGCCCTATAATGTTTACCTTCATTGACTAAGATTGCTATCATGTGTTAATGAAAGAAAAGCAGAGGGACACTACATAATTTGTAACACATTTTGGATTTTAATAACAATATATTCATGTGCTGAGCATTTGCAATGTACTAGGCACTGTGATAAGTCATTTGCCTTGCTAAAATCATGACATCCTTTTTCATAGACTTATGATTTATAATTTTTACATACTAAAAAATGAGGCTTAACTTCATTAATAATTGCCTCAAGGTTAAATACTGATGAGGGGAAGATAGGGTCTTGGCACTCCCTCAACTAATGCTTAATTTTTATTTTATTTATTTAGTCATTTTGGTACCAACTACTGATCCCTGGGGCACTTAATCACTGAGCAACATCCCCAGTCCTTCTGAGTTTTCATTTTGAGACAGGGTCTCACTAAGTTGCTTAGGGCCTCCTTAAGTTGCTGAAGCTGACTTTGAACTTTCCATCCCCCTGCTCCAGCCTCCTGATCCACTGGGATTATAGGCATGTGCAATCATGCCTGGCTAAAGTTTTATTTTTAATCTTGATATTTTATTTTTAGCAAACAGTTGTTCAGTGAAAACATTTAATATTTTAATAGAAGTCCTGTGCTTTAAGTCAACTTTTTCACTGCTGTGACTAAAGGACCCAACCAGAACAACCATAGAGGAGGAAAAGTTTATTTAGGGACTCACGATCTCAGAGGTCTTAGTCCATAAATGGCCAACTCCATTCCCCAAGGGAGTAAGCGGTGGGCTCCAGGTGGAGGATGAACATCATGGTGGAAGAGTGTGGCAGAGAGATGTAGCCACAGAGTAATCAGGAAGCAAAGAGAGAGACTCCACTTTCCAGATACCCCATAGCCACACCCCCAATAAATCACTTCCTCCAGCCACACCTCACCAGCCTCCACTTACCACTCAGTTGACTCCATCAGGGATTAATCCACTGATTAGGTTAATGTTATAACCCAATCATTTCTTCTCCAAACCCTCTTGCATTTTCTCACACATGAGCTTTTGGGGGACATAGCACATACAAACCATAAGATCCTGAAAACCAATCACTTCTGGACTCAATAGTAGGTGCTGTGATCTTAAATTAGCAATTAACTAAAGGATCTTATCTTTCAAATCAAAAAACACAAAAGGACTACTACGGTTTTATTGCGATGACTTTAGCATAAATAGTTATGGTGACAATAATAGAAGGCTAAAATTTCCTTTTACCTTTTGCTTAGGAAATGTTTAGATGGTTGTGATATTAATATTTAAGCTTCACATAAAAAGAACTGAGGCTACTTAGTTTAGGATGGCCCACCAAAAAAAAAAAAAAAAAACCAAAAAACTAGTATCTAGTTGGCATTGTCACTTTTAGCAAATGTTTTATTTATATATATGTATGTATATGTATGTGTATACATATATTGTGTTCAGTTTAATTTGAGATTCAAATAAACTATGAATAATTTTTATCTATACTATAAATGATCTTGACCACACTTACATTAAAGCAATACTTACCTTTTATCTGAAGTTCCAACTTAACCGAGTACCCTATTTTTATCTGGCAACCTTACACCTAGTGAAAAACATATGTATACCTACTAGTTATTAGTTTTATCATAAGTGTTGAATACAAAAAGATTAAAAAGAGACCAGAAAGAAGACCTTTTAGTTCATCCTCACTTCCTTCAGAAGCAAGCATGTTTTACTCCAGATTCCAATGATTATCCTCATCATATTCTGCCAAAGTAATTGTGTTCATTTAACATGCTTAGGAGCATCCATTGGAGTACAAATGTCATGAGACATTTCACTCAGAGCTGTGTACCCAGTGCCTAAAAGAATGTCTATCACAGAGGCAAATTTCACTGTGTGTTGAAGAAATGATGAATGAATGAATGAATGACGAATGTGAAAAAGTGGTCACTGCAATTATATTAAGAAATTTCCCTATATTAAAGAAGGAACATATTTCTTGCCACTGATAGAAGCACACATGCCTTGGGTAACTCTGTACCCAAGACATGAACCATCCATTTATTCTCACTGCCTGTCCTCCCAATTCTGATTTTTGTGGGATAAATAAGTGAGTGGTTGAGAACCTTGCTCCTCTGCAAACTCTAATCCCAAGGACCATTCACAGATGAAAGGGCTGCCTGGAGCTTAAAGAGCTGCATGAATGCTGAAGGCAGCCCTTTGATTTCAATTTCACTGCCCCAAACAGCATTTTAGATCCTACAAATCTTGGCAGACCCTCGAGGAGGTGAATGTCCCTGTTATCCAGAATAACGAATCATACTTGTAAAAGTAACATCAGCCAATGTTGCTGTTGGAGTCAGAAAAAAGGTCTTCAGCATGTGGTGTATGAATCTGTAAGATCCAACACAGAATTGCAGAGGAAGTCTTTGTAATCATCCAGCCAAATGTGATATTATATCACATTATTGTCTTTGCATCATCAAGTCTATTAAGATAATGCATGAAAAACATGTTTCTTCATCCGGCAAACTGATAAATAAATGAAATTCTTAAATAAATAATCAGAGCACCAGTTTTGCTGAATGGTCTGTCATGTGGACATTTCATTTACCGTTTAGCTGAAGGCTGTGCAGAACAAAGAGCAGGATCCAAGTAGACAATAACTTTTAAATATAAATGAGTATTGTTCAGTCAATGGTTGTGTATTTTTAGGAGTTACTTGTAAAAATCATATCCTGTTTTTTGCTATTTTCTGTTTTGTCCATTTCATTTGCGTGTTTACTTCCAGAACTTTTATTCTTAACCTTTGTTGTGGTACTGTAAAAGATCACAGAAATCAATGTTAGGGGCCCTCTGTCTTCTATAATTATCCATATCAATGCTTGTTGATTTTTCATTCTCACCAGTATGCATCTTCTCCTCAAATCTAGAGTTGGTCTTCAGATAGCAAAACTTGAAACACTTTTTTTGTTATTTTCATTGTTTTGCTTTGATACTAAGAATTAGACCCGGGGGTACTCTACTACTAAGTTACATCTCCAGTCCCTTTTATTTTTTATTTTGATACAGGGTCTAGTTGAGTTCCTTAGGGCATTCCTAAGTTGCTGAGGTTGATCTCAAACATGTAATCTTCCTGCCTCAGCCTCCCAAGTTGCTGGGATGACAGGCACATACCATTGTGCCTAGCCTTGGATCACTTTTATTATAAATACACTTGTAGCCAAATATTTGACCAAATATTTAGAAAGTGTTAAAAAGAATTTACAGATAGCTCTAGTTCATCATACATATGTATACAACAGAAGATATATTTAATATACCATAAACATCGCATATAATTTAAGAGATGGACAGTATTTTGAAATATGCTTCAGATGTATTCAGTGTTTCCTATGATTCACTTTCTCTCAACCCTCCAAAACCTAATAAAATCATTTTTCAGTCAGTACATGACCACATGACCATTTCATTTAATGGGAACGTTGTGACCTTATTAAAGAAGTATTAAATCTGGAAAAAAAAGATACTGTAGGAAGTGATGAAATAGTTGATCCTATCAGCAGATGTCTCTTTGGAAAAATTATACAGAGAAAAAAAATCTGAGAAACATTGTTAATAAATAGTTTACAATGAATGACATGATTGAAAATATATTTACTATTTATTGTACTTTTCTATAATTTCAGTTCTTTATTTACATCTCATTAAGGAAAATAACTCATGTTTATGACTTTTAGTTATTTTTTTATATACTGGACTGATAGTTTTGCTAATCGCTTTTGGAAAAAATATCAATGATGCACCTCGTCATTAATACTTTATAAGATTCTAGTTACATAAGAGAGATGGGCTTATTTTGGTTGGTAATAAATGTATATTGATAATATGTAATTATCTGCCTGAAATCAAAATGTAGAAATTTACTTTTACATTTAGATATCAGAAAATTTAGTGTGAATAAAATAATTATCCTTTATTTATAATGAATTTATGAAAACAATGTGCACACATGTAGCTATTTGTCCATCTATATTCACATTAAATTAGTTTTAGAATATTTCCATTCTGCAAAAAATGTTCACAGTATGGAATATTGTATGTTCAGTCAGGTACACTGGAAAAAAATAGATTTCAACCTGAAAAGGAATTTCTCTCTTTGAAGCATGCAGAACTCTGAGCTGCAGAGAAAGTTGCTGACAAAGTCAAAGAAAGCCTAAGATAACAAAGTGTCAGAGAGGGAGAGTTTGAAAATGAGAAAGAATGGGATCGTTGGTACAGTGCTTATTTTGAGAAACGATATTTTGGAATGTACATTTGACAACCTAAAATATAAATGAAAAACACAAAACATATCTAGATGTATAAAGAGGAATCAAATACCCATCATTAATAAAAGAGAAATGCATTATTATACCCACGTCTAATGAATGGGATTTCAGTAGAAATCAGTGGAATAAGACACCACCCCTAAAATTTGAACAGGTATATTTAAAGTTATTTTAAAATTTTGTGCTACATAGTGCATTTGGTAATATGTATTCCTTTGTTGATTTTTGACTATATAATTAGATAACAAAATCTTAACAGAAAGAATTATAAGGCACTAAAGTATAAAACTCTTCATAAGCTGATTAGGAGACCAGAAATATGCCAACCTTTTTTAAACCCTTACACTTATGAATAAGTGTCACAATCTACACATGTAAAATAAAAGCGGTGAAAGGGGGCTGTTTGTAATAATTAAAATACATTAATTAACATTCAGTTATTCCTTAGCGCTCTATATACAAATGTCAATGTATAACTTAAAAATGTATATTCAGTATGTATTTCTATGAAAAGGTCATAAGTGAGCTTACATGTTCTCAAGTAAATTAGACTGTTTCCCAGGACTTGTGTATAATTTTAGTATTGCTGCATAATCCTAGGTAAAAAAAATAGTGGATCATAATGTGGCTTAAAATTTGGCTACCCTAAACACACACATGCACACATACACACTTAGTATGTTTATCTAAAATTTTATTCAATATGTTCTCGAAGATATAAGAAAGTTCAGGCATATACTCTGATGTCAGTGACTATACTAATAATATCCTTTATTGCTATTGCTAAAATACAAAGCACAAAGCAGATTTGACAAAATAATGCAGATATTCCTTGATTTACAATAGGATTGCTTACCAAAAAATTTAATGTAAGTTAAAAACGGTGTTATATCAAAAAATGCATTTAATTCTTCTCACCTTCTGAACATCAGAGTTTAACCTGGTCTACATTTAGCATGCTGAGAACACTTACGTCAGCATCTGGTTAGGAAAGTCATCTAACAAAAGTCTATTTTATAATGAAGTGTCGAATATCTCACATAGATTATTGAACACTATACTGAAAGTGAGAAACAAAATGGCTGTACAGGTACACTTTCACACCACCATACAGCCGAAAAATCTAAATTGAATCATAGTAAATCAGAAACTGTGTTCTCCATCTGAAGAATATGGAACAGACTCAGTTTCTAAGTCCTAAGTCCTAGTATAGCAATTAAAACATGCACTCACACAAAATGTTAGAAGAAAAGTGCATAATCACTTGTTTGAAAAGTGCTTTTAGTTTGTATTTTTTTTTCAGCTATTAGAATAAGAAAACCAATAGGGCATGGTGTGCATGTCTGTAATCCCAGCGATTTGGGAGTCTGAGGCAGGAGGATCACAAATACAAAGTCCACCTCAGCTCCCAAGGGAGGCCCAAAGACACTAAGGGAGACCCCATCTCAAAATTTAAAAAAAAGTACAAAGTCCTGGGGATGTGGCTTGTGGTTTCATACCCCAGACATTTTGGTTGAATACCAAAAAGATAAGAAGAAGAAGAAGAAGAAAAAAAAAAAAAAGCTGCTACAAACAATAAGATCAGAATAAAATATGATTATTTTTTGTATTTTAGAAAATAGTCCAATTGACAAATCAGTAATATCAATTCCTAAACGATTCTTCAGTGGGCACCATTATACAAAAGTGTCTTGTCTTTGAATCATCTCACAATGAATTCTGAAGTCATGGTTCTCATCAAGAACTTTAACACTTGATTCTGAACAGTATGATATTCAAATCACTTTGAAAGACTGCACAGTGCATGCAATAGTATGTTTTTGGTCTATTGGTCTAATAAACTCATCAAAAGTAGATAGAGGAATGGAAGCAGTTTAATTCCACTTCTGGTATGCATATTTCATTCATTCATTTGTCCTTTTATTGATTCAGAATTTACTGAGGGCTTCATGTGACTGAGAAGGAAATATCCATGAGATAGGGTTTCAAATTGAAAAGTGCTATAATTGGGATAACATCAAGCATCTGAAGCATAACATTATATCAGTCAAGAGGCTTATCACTGTCAAACATTGAAATTGAGATCCAATTCTGAAATTTTTCTTTAATAAAATTTTAGGAAAATTATATTAGGGACAAAATCAATCAGAAAAAAATTGAAGTTCTTAATGTCTGCTCTGACATTTCTCCTCAGTGGTAGATATCGTCTAAATTGAGAGCATTCACAAAGTTAAAATTATAATGCACAGTTTAAAAGATTGTTAATTAATGGTATATAATGTACTTAAGTAATTTTCAGGAAGTAAAATCTGTTGCAAATACAAGCCATTCATATTTCAGGTAATAACTTCTTATACTTCACAGATATTCTTGAACTAATTCAATGGTGATATCCTAAATCCTCAGAGGTTTTAAATATTCCCAAATAGAGATGTTAGATATTTCTTTATTTTAATTAAAAATATGTAAAACAAATACATATTGAATTTCTATAGTAAAAAGAAAAAGCTTTTATCTTCAGGGGATAATCATACAACTATATGTCTAATCCTATCAAACAGCAAAATATAGAGGTCATTTAAATTATTAGCAGTTAATAAAAATTCTTAATAAATGAAAATAGCATACATATATTTTGTGTATTATAATTACTTCAAAAATAAAATATTTTTAAATGTTCAAGAGGTGACTTTGCAAAAGAAACAACTCTAAATTTTGAGTTATACATAATGAGAAAAATAAATGACAGTACTTTAAATTGTTCACTCTAAGTAATTGTTACAATATGGGCATCTCTAAGGAAAGCTAGTATTCTAATTGTATGCTACTTTGATTATTGCTGTCTTTCTTTTAGAGCAGTTTTATAGATACACTTTACTAATCAAAGCTATTTCAATTTAGTAATATAAGGTGAATAATTAAAAGACCAAATATATGAGCTCATTCTCTCATGTTCTTGATGAGGTTCTTATGAGGCATTTATAGAAGATCTGGTAATTTTCCCCTTTCCCCCAAAACACATTTTAAATTTATAAATACACCCCTAGTTGTTTAATCTCCATTAACGTGTCATGTGCTAGACAAATTTAAGCAAGCACAAAATTTTGCATGTTTAGATTAATTAAATCATTAAGTCAGTAGTTACTACACTGCAAATACCCATTTGGCCCTGTTGAATTTATTATCTAATATCTGTGGGCACTGATTAGCAGTTTGGCTCATTATTAAACTGAACTTGTTGCATAAATCAAGGCCCTAAAACATCACTTAACATGGTTGTTCCCCAAGCCATTTTTAACCTTTCTTGCTCAAATTCTTCATTTAGTTTTAAAAAGATAAATATGCATTAATTTATTGAGCATAATGTTGAATATACAGTATTACAGTATTTTAACAATTATCTATCAATTTGTTTACTGTTTCTATACATTGTCTACATTTACTTTTCCATTTAATAGAAAGGTAACTAATAAACAAAACACAACAAATTATTCTATCTTTTGAGTAGCTATGGTTGACTTCAGTATAAATAAATGAACGATGTGTGATTCAGTTTTCTATTAGATGTAGTTAATTGTGGAAACATGAATCAAAACAAAATTTTCCTCTTGTGATAAAGGATAATAGCATAGATGAGAGTTGTATCAAATAGATTTCAAATATTTGTATTAATTTTCAATCATTTGAAGTCTATTAAGACAATAGAGTAGTCCAGTGATGGAGAACTTTTATTGCTGCAGCCTTAAAAGGTTTTGACCCATGTGTTTAGTCAAGCTGGTCATATATAAAATTTGCCAAATAACAAATATCTGACAATATGTGTTTATTAAAAAATTAAAATATAATGAATGTGTCTCGAATTTACATATGCATGGGTCTATGTATATCTCTGTACATATGCATTTGTGTGAATACATTTTTATATACACATACATACATGAAAATATACAACTACCTTATTTTAATACTAGATTTTATTTTCAACATTTTTTCTAAAATTAATAGCAATGTTCACTTTGCTGGTGTATCCGTTAAAGACTCATTTCTTGGGAAATAAAATAGAGAATAGGCAAGTTTAAAGAAGACTTGCTATAACTTTTTTCCTGCCTGAACAGTCGTTTGTAATATTAATCATATTTTCATGCACATGAAATAAAAGAAATTTCTACAGAATATGGAATTAAATTTTATATTTCAATTTTGGGTCAAAATAAAGTAACTTTTCAAAATCTTAGGAATAAAATGTATTGTTTTTATTTGTAGTGAATTATGGCATTTCATAATTATATGATCATATTAGTTAAATATACCTTAATGTTTTTTTAGCAAAGTCTATGAGTGTGCATTTATTATACACTCCAACAAAATGCACTTTATTATCCTATTCTGCTACAGGATTATACTAAATTTTATGCTTACCTTCCTGTGATAAGAAGAAAATCTTACACTATTTGGAGGATCTATATCTATTAATTTTTTATAAAATTATAATTTGAAATAATATTATCAGTGACTAATCATAAATTCATTCTAATTTATACTATTAATACTAAAAAAAAATTAACCTCTATTTCTCTCTGGTACAAATATCCTGAAATTTTAGTTTCTAAATTTTTTTTTGTCACTGGGGAAGGATTGTAATTTTAAAAATCTTTTCTCATACCAGAGTCTGCTTCAAAAAGATAGTAGAAAATGAAAATGCTTTTCTAACCAACTAGAATAGAGCATGCATCACAGGCAAACCACCAAGAGACTACAAAGAGCATAATCTCATGCCTTTATATAGCCAAGCAGAAGCAACACATTACATTCATGTTTTCAATACAAACAATAATTAGTCCTCAAGTATAAGGCCTTGACAGCACCATTTGTCACACATAGTTCATTGTAACTTTATCTGGTAAGTGGTAAATGATTAGTTAAATGGTTTGTTAGTTAAATGGTTTCATCCAGAAGAGAAACAACCTTCTCATGTCTTTATGACAGGAAGTAATTTTACAACTTGAAGCAAATTGGCCATCAGTTAGGCTCCTACCCTCTCATTAAACCTGGGAAATAAGAATGTTATCTTTCTTGATGTTGACTTTTCAAAGAGATGACTCCCAGGTCCTCAAGAAGACACTTCTGAGTCATAAAGCTAATCAAAGTACTATCTAGTTATCACGAGGAGATTTATCTATCTATCATCTATCATCGATCTATCATTCATCTATATTGATATAGACAAAAATAAAGAGAAGATAAAAAGACTTGACACTTTAGGTTCTTTTTTTCTGGTACTGGGAATTGAACCCAGGGAGCAATTATACACTGAGCCACATCTACAGCCCTTCTTTGTATTTTGTTTAGAGAAAGGGCCTTACTGAGTTGCCTTGGGCCTTGCTAAATTGCTGAGGCTGGCTTTGAACTGGAGAGCCTCCTGCCTCAATCACCAGAGCCGCTGGGATTATTTAAATTCTTTTTTAAACACATGCTCTAAGAAGAATATAAAAGGATTATTACCTTAAAATGTTTTCAGGTAAATGTTTAAAGAAAAAGGAAAGAAACAGTATCTCTTCCCTTATTTTCCACAAAGAGAATTAAGCCCCTTAGTCCTAATTTTCTACAGTTGTTTATTTAATCTGTAACCTGAAACTGCCTTAATTTTGTCTGTCTTAATCAGGTATAATCAGTATCAATCAATATATTTCCCCCAAGAACTATCTATTTTCCTTAAAATAAGAAATTGAAGTCATGTTGGCATATTTCTTTCATCTAAATTTTTCCATGGGGATGATTCTTCAGAGGACCATGTTTGGAGGTTTTCTGCTCCTTAGTTTTAATTCAAAAGGTTATGATCAAGTATGTGACTATTTTAAGTACAATGCAGTCATCATGAGAATTTTATTGGTATATTTTCTCTCTCTTCTCTCATATAACACATCTCTTTGTGATATTATTCTGACTTCAGAAAATATTTTGCCTCAATACATCAGTTCTAAATTGACTAAAATTTAGTGAAATCCTGTTTCCAAGTAGATATTTTGTGTGGTTCTGTGGTTACATTAGAAAACAAAAAAGCTGTAATTGCTTCAGATATGCCCCACCATCTGTTGCCCCAGGTACAGTTATCTCTGAAAAAACCTTATGATTAAAAACTGTGTAAAACTACAGTATATATAATATTTTTAATCCCTCCATGCTCACAAATCTGATGAGTACTACTACTGATACATTCAAGAATTTGGTGTAATTTGGAAGAAAATTATATACAAAGTATCACAACTTACAAATTTGTTTCATCCTTTGAAAAATTATTTCTTTCTCTTTAGTTTTCAAATGCAAACTTATAATTAAAAAAATTATTTCCCCTCTCTGATTCAAAAAGAACATTAGTCATTAATACTTACAATTGGACTACTGATTAATGGTTTTGAGATGTTCAAAAATAATTTTTAGTACTCTATTTCCAAAATGATATTTTCTTGTAAGAAAAGTCATTATCTATTTTAATTTTTTTCTCTGTTGTAAATGAATTTCATGTATGGAATAATACACTAGGTCATAAAGCAATGTGCCTTATAGTAGCATCATTATTCAGTTTTAGACTACATGAAAACTATTTTCTAGGGTAAGAATTTATATCATAGGAATGTTATCCCATATTTATCTTTTCTAAATTTATTTTTACAAATTCATATTTCAATTACATTATATGTGTTCCAGGTATATGATTTTAGTTCCTTTCCTATATGTATGTGAAATGCAACTATGATTAATATAAATTATAAAAATTATCTTTTACAGTGATTAGAAGAAATATTCTGAGACAGGTGGTCTTTATTCAGTGGTCTTTATACAAGAACTGAGAACACATAAACAGCATCTAATAAGATTCCAAAAATGAAATCTTATCAGTTTTTAACACTCCAAATTGAGATAAAAATCTCCAGCCATTGATACAGGTTTGAGGATGCAGGAACATTGTATTCTTGAAATAATATCTTTTTTTGGAACTTTGTTACTGCTGTTACCCTTAACTTTAAGGTGTGGTGAAAGCAAATGTTCAAATAATGCTCATTTTGTGTGTGCGATAGTAGAAAACCAACTATATTAAAATGTTTTCTCTTTCTAGCTTGGCTTTAATTTTCCTTCAGTTATTCTATCTATCCACATATTTCACTTTCTAAACAAGCATTTTCCTATACTCTTAAACCTTGAATAAACAATTATTGTTATAACCTCTTTCATACTGTTTTTATCTTGTTACAATTATTTTGAAGTTTTTTAGTAAGTTTCCTAAAATGATACCACCAAAATGAAACTATATTTGCATCACAACAGAAGAAATAGATATAATGAAAAAATCAAACAAACCAGTTGTAGTACAAATATATGATACATTGGAATAAAGCAATATAAAATCCTCAATTAATGCAATTTATTTTAGAAGAAAGAAGAAACTCATAGAAAAGTAAGGGAAATTATAATGATTTCGAAAAGTGCTACATGTTCCTGATATTAATGCAGATTGAGTTAAGTTCTTTTGGTTTTAATATCTTAAACCAAACATACATTTTGATAACACTGCATTCTGAAAAGTTCTGATTCATCAATAAATCATTAAATATTGAGGTAAGAAAGCATTAAATAGAATATTTTACATTCTTCCTTCCTCTGTCTCTTAATACCCTCTCTGTCTTTAGAAGCTTAATTCTGATCTCTGAATTAATAAGGGCATTTGGTTGATCATGTCTCATGCTGAACATTCTCTTAGCTGAAATTGTGTTTTAATTTTTCATATTTTGTTGAACATAAAACCCTGCTTGGTTGACTGAATCTCACCTTCCTTACTGGTGAGTTTTCATCACTTTCAGGATGAGGAGAAGCCTCCATCTTAACATATTATTTGTACTTCTTGGAACTAGAGGTACTACTCCAGAGAGAGTCACATCAAGTTGATTCTCCCTGAAAGTCTCTCTGGGTGATATGCATTTCTTTAAATAGTTGACCTCCCATACATGACAGATTCCCAATTTTCTCTTTTAATTTTCATTTTTGTCAATAGATAATTTTCTATCAAAGTTATCATGAAAACTCACTTTGTTTATTTGTAATGTTACTCTTTAATATTTATGTCATAGTACAGACATTTTTTTTAATATTCTAAGTGATTTTCTCATCCTGTTTTTTTCCTGCATGAGTGCCTCTTCTGTATTATTTTGCATTAAGACAACTAAATCACTGGAATTTTGTACTATTTCAGTATTTTAAATCCTATAACTATTGCAGATATTTTTTCTTGCTTATAAAAAATTCATTATTTTTAGATAAAATATCTTCTAGGCCAATTGTTATTCTGTCCACAAAAACTTCTTCCCTTGAAGCTTAAAGCATAGCAGATCATTACTTGTTACAAGTTAATTGATTTCTGTTTAATTTGACTTCCTTTCTGTAGTAGATCAAACTACTTGACAAGACTTCAAAAATGAGATTTTACTTTTGGTTTTTCCTTCAAGATAGTGACCAAGTAAGGGTAAATTCTGGCATTTCTTGGCTTAAATTTTCATGCTATTTCTTTTAATGTGATTCATTTTAACAAAGATACAATATTAGAAAAATCATGATTTAAATAAGAAATTTATTTTAGGCCAAGTATATTATTTACAAAATATTGGCATGCAAAGAGGTGCATCAAATCAATGAGATTCTGAGTAAACCAAGATCACAGTTGCTTTTTTAATGTGTAAAACAACAAAGTAAGTCAAATAAAAAATTAGTAGTAGTATAAAAATTATGAATTTCTGAAAATTGCTCCTGTGAGACATTAACACAAAATTCTCCTAGAATTTTTAACTGAAATAAATATAGGAAACACATTTTTTTTCAGTTATCTTAGGCTAAAATTATCTTGTAGTATTAAATAATAAAGAACAATGACATGTATATATTCAACAACAAATAAAAGGTGCCTGTAGTCTTAGTGTAATTTTGTATCTAAAAAAAAGAAAAAGAAAAAGCAGAATTGCTTGTATTCCAGAAGAGGAAGGGGATCAGGGGAAAGGGGAGGGGAAGGTAAAGGGATAACAGAGGAGGGAAAGGACGAAATGTCACATGCGTGTACAAACCAACCACAATAAAGACCTTTATTCTGTACAATTAATATGCACTAATTTCCAAAATGTTATAATTTGACAGAACCCAACAAATTTGGGGATTAATTTACATATCTATTTTTTAAATTATATATTTCATTATATTTATATTTATGTTTATATATGGAATTTAGAAGAGATTAGTCAATATAAGATGTAAATTGAAAAAAACTATATGTAAGAAGAAATATTTATATAAAATATTCTTATTTTAGATATAGTTTTAGAATTTCTGAATATGAGATAGAAAAGTAAATTTTAGAGAAGTTTGTTTTCAGACAACGAAAGGGCTAGGCAGCAAACAACAAAAGCAAACACGGAGAACAACTTTCATTGAATAGCTGTATTTTTCAATTTTCTTAACTCTCAACCGTTTCCAGATAATGGTAGATGTAGATTAGAATTAGATTTCCTTAAAAGAACCCTCTTTCTCTACTAAACAATGTGTGGATTTGTTGTTTCCAAAATTCTTTTTTATTTACACTCTGAATTTAATTTTTACATGGCTGAAAAACCAAACAATTCAGGGCTGGGGTTGTGGCTCAGTGGTAGAGTGCTTGCCTGTTGTGTTCGAGGCCCTGGTTCAATTCTCAGCACCACATGTAAATAAATAAATTAAATAAAGTTCCATGACACCTAAAAAAACAAGTAAATTTAAAAAAACAAACAATTCATGCTTTAATGTGTATTTAATAACTCTGGAAAAAGACTTTGTCTCATGCATATTATATTTAATATCTCTAGAATTTTTGCTTGTTACTAATCATATTAAGAGCTTTTTATAGATTTAAGAAATTTCTTATCTAAGCCTCAAATATGAACATTTTCCCATTTTAATTAAATAATCACTATGGAATACAAATGTAATCAATGTTGTTTGACTGATTACCTGGTTTGAATAATATGTACCTATATGAATGTATTAAAAAATAGGAAACTTGAAAACAAATCCACATGACATCTATGAGAAATTACTAAAAAATTCATTTTCCTCTGACTTTCTTTGATTATCATGATTTTTACGGACAAAGTCAATAAAAGTCACTTTTGATTAATCTACCTTGGAAGACATGCCAATCAGCTATTATGACATTCTGCCTGACTGTCTTTTTTTTGTGGTACTGGGGATTGAACTCAGGGTTGCTCTACCATTGAGCTATATCCCCGAACTCTTTTTCGTATTTTTTGTTTTGAATCAGGGTCTCTCTAAATAGCCCAGTATGGTCTTGAACTTGTGGTCCTCCTGCCTTACTCAGTCTTCTGGGTGACTGGGATTACAGGTGTGTACTGTCATGTCCAGTTTCTTAAATAGTTGTAATTTTTCTGTGGCCACATAATCTCTATAACTGTTAAGCTATTCAGTTAACTCTAATAAAGTATTCTTAAACTTTTAATGTCTTAAACTCTAAAACTTTTCAATCAAATGTAGTATTCATAATATAAGACACCTGCTATAGTTAAAGACAAAATAAGAGGCCCAGAGCTCTCAGGAACCACCCAAGCCTCCATATCACCATGACTACCACCTCTCCAAGGGACTCTCAGGCACCTTTCAACTCCTAGAGATCCAAGAAACTCTACCTTTCAAATCATGTCATCCTACATGACTGTCCTATAGCTATTTTTAAATTAACATTTTGATACTCTTGCCATACCACCCTACAGTTTTGTTATAATTGACAGAACTTGTCAGAGTTTATTGCTTAATTTCAAGTACACTGGCTGTATTGAATCTACAGATAAAAGTATGATTAAGAAGATATGAAGGCACAGATTCTTCATGTATAAAGCAAACATGTTATAATTCTTTAATTGTGTTAAAGAACAGAGCATATCCAAATCAGTTTTTGTTTTTTAGAAACAGGAGAGAGCCAACCACTAAAGCAAAATTTCTTGGTTTAGGTAAAAGTGAAAATATAACACATGTATTTAAAATGAATAAAATCAAAAAGAATATGGGAAAACTTTCAGAAATATTGACTGTTAAGAAGCTTAAAAGTCAACCGTTGTTCAAGTTCTTTCCTTGTAAAACAATGGAAAATTTTCAGGATAATATTCTCATAACAAAAGTACTGTTTTGTACTGTGTGCTAGCTGTGTTGAGTTCCGTGAGTTCTGTTCAAGGAAGAAAAAGAAACAAACAAACAAACAAATGCTCCTTTAACCAGCTCCAAATACAAAGCTCAGGAATTTTTTATTCTGGATGTCTTTCTTCAGTGAATGTAGAAATGAATACCAAATTATAGCAGATTTTAGCCAAAGGAATTGTTTAGATGTTTTCTTGTCCAGAAATTTTTATTTTATTTAAATTTTCAATAGTTTATATAAACATGCAGTGTGTACATACTACCTATGTATATGCATGAGTATATATATGTATAATATATATGTACATATATGTATATAAATATATATATATATATATATATATATATATGAGGTTTTCTCCTTTGAGTGCAAAATAAAATAAAAAGTAATAACAGTAAAAAGCCGATGGGCAAAAATTGATTCATAAATGAGATGGTGGCATTCATCTCAACGCTCTTATTGGAAACCTAAATCTCAGTAAATTTGTAGCCTAAGGATACAATGGGCTTAAAGGATTTCTGTCTCTGAAGAAAAATTAGAAGGCCTTTGAGGTAAGGTAAATGGAAAAGGTTGTTTGGGCAAATGTGGAGCTCTAGCACTATTAAATGTTAAGCACCATCAGGGGGTATCTCAGTCATTAACAAGAGTGGCATGTGGGAGATTGTTTCAAGCAGAAGAAAAATTATAGATGGCTATGTGAAGGTGGCCGGATGCCATAGGGAAATTCTGTCAAGCAAGAAATGATTTTTTACAAAGTTATTGTAAAGAAAAAGTGAAGAGGTTATGGCCACTTTTTCCCTTCCTTTGCCCAGTGTCTCAGAATATCAAAGAGCAAGATAGGAGGAGTCAGAGAGGGGAAGCAGGAGAGGTGTCTTGGAGGTGATTGGATCACTCAGTGGCAGTCAACCAAACACTTGAGGACCTCTAAAGGGGTAAAATTTCAAGAATTATTATGTTCCAGTTGTTTAGCATTCTTTATTATTTTTACAGTGTTTTTGTGGTTTTGCGAGTTAGTTTCATGGATGCTTTTTATAATTTCCAGGATGTTTGTATTGCAAGTTAACTTCTGCTGTGTTACTGTAACATTCTCTCTGTAAGAAAGGATCATTGAGGAATTGATTCAGTAAGTTTGTTTCTGACCATGTTATAAAACTGAACACAGCATACATGCACAGAATACTGTATTTTCAGTCAGCTACTTTCTCACACAGCACTAGACCATCCATCTGCCAATTCTGAGAAATACCCTGGGATTCAGAGCGCTGAAAGAAGACTTAGATGTTCTCCCAGCTGGAAGCATGTAGTGATAACAGCAGTGACATAAATTTCAGGAGTTCTGGGGTGGGTTTACTTCTCCAGGGCTAACACAACATTGTCTTCATATTTTTCTTAAAAATAATTGCCGGTGCACCCCTGTAATGCCAGTAACTGGGGTTGGGGTGGGGGTTGCAGAGACAAGAGGATCCAAGACTAAGACCAGCTTGGGGAACTTTGGGAGACCCTGTCTCACAATAAGAAGTAAAAAGATGTAGCTAAGTGGTAGAGCACCCTGGGTTCAGTCTTTATTAACATGGGACATGGAGAGTAACTCAAAAGATGATTATCAATGAAGATAATATGTGTTTTTAAAAAAATTAATGTGGCATTCTCTGTTTGTGTTTGTGCTTTTGATTATGCATATTCTAAATAATAATACACTCACTTTGTTTTCATTTTTTCCTTTGAAGAGATGATATTAATCTGGTCATTGAATTAATAATTGCATAGTTTAATCAATTAAATCTGCTTAATTTAAAGGCAGGAAAACACATTGATATCTTAAGATGAGATTTTATTTTAAACTGTTCTGAAAAGTTACAGATTATATTAATCAGACCTTTGGATTCATTTCTACATGTGCTGCATAAAATTTCTAGTTATGAGCACATCATGCAATGACTTTTTTTTAATGCCATAATATTTCACAGTTCTTCCATCAAGAGATGGAGTATATTTCACCACACTATGAATCTAGTAGTGTCATGTCACTTGCTCGGACAATGAGGTGTCAGCAACTGTGGCGTAAGCAGATTTGAAAAGGGTTTTTACAGAGCAGCTTGCTCTCTTTTGTTGCTGGGAATTCAGAGACTTGCATACTAAGAAGTCTGGGTTAGCCTCCTTGCAGAAGAGATGCCCAGTTATCCCAGTCATGCCAACTAAGCCCAGATACCAGCTGATCTTGCAGTAAAAGCAACAGATGCATATTTAGTTCAGCTTTCCACAGAAATGCATTTGATGTCATAGTAAATATTTCCTTCCAAAAGGCATTGCTAGAATTGAAAATTATACTTGAAGTAGAAATCCATAATTCACTCTGAGAATGCTAGTTAATTTACTTTGGTGAGTATGTGTGTGTGTGTGTGTGTGTGTGTGTGTGTGTGTATTACGTATTATTACCTTGATGTTCTGACATTTTTCTTTGTTCAAAGGTGTTGTCATTCATCTGCCTCAGATTTAATCCAGCATTATTCTGGTGTATTTTCTACTTTCAGTTCATTGATGTTTATTTCTTCCAAAGTCTGTTGGAGTATCTAAATAAAGCCTTCATGGTATTATCTACCAGATAGCTAACAATGTATGCACTGACATTCTGTAGTGAATGCTCTCTCTTGCTTCTCTCCCATCAATAGACTGTTTTTTAAATAAGAGGTCTGTGTTTGATGTCATTTGGAGCAGAGGAAGCTTATATCACAGAGCTACAGCGTGCTAACCCAATAGATTTGACCCAAGATAAATCACTCATTTAGTGTGCTCAGCTTGAAACACAGAGGTTGACCACAAAAGAAACACAAGATCCTTTATAGTTACCTTGTCTTAGGTCAAAACTGAAACTGAATTTGTTGGTCATATATTCATGTTCTAAGATCATTCATTCACCTCTACATTCCACAATATAGTTCAATATCATTGTTGGTCCTTTAAAGGGAAAAAGGTCAGTGGCATCACAGGCCACTTCTGAAGCCCTCCAACACAATGATTGAGGTCAGGTTCCAGTACTCTACCTGGAGTCAGTATCACCACCTCTTTATTTTCATGGCAAAGCTACTATTTTTTAAGATCAAATAATGAAGGGAAGGGAATATTTTAATGGACCTGATTTCTAAAATATCTTTTTAAGTTCTTAAATAGATAAAATATTCTTCATAGAAGTTTATACCCTAAAAATAAATTGATAAGAATGAACCTTGAATCTCACTTTTTCAGGAAGTTTAGACAGAAATGCAGAGACAGAAATCTGTTAATTATGTAGAAGGGAAGATTTTTTTTAAGTTAATTTTATTTTGTGCACTTGGAGTTCACACAAGGAATAGTAAAGTTATAGCTATATTGAAAAACTACCAAAGTTATTTTAATCTCTTACTGATAATCAAGACAGTAATAAAAGGAAAGCTTATTGTTTTCAATGTGTATCAAATAAGAAATAGATATCCTCTCCAGAAAAATAATGCATAGGTGCATTTAATGAAATAAATAAATGCATGAGTCAAGGGCCTGTGATATATTGTTCATCTTTATTTACTTGATACAATATTCTTACCACCTGTTTGCCTGCTCAATCTTACAGATACAAAGTGGTTGGCACACTCTGCCAACAAGCACCCCCATGCTCCAGTCCCCGAAGTTATGAATATTACCCTACTTCCTCATCTCCACCAAAATTTGCATGCATTTTGCATGCTAATCAGGTGCCCGTGGACAAATGATCTTCCCTAACTGGACTGACCTTACCACTTTTCCTTTCAAAACATTTTTATTTACCTTTAATTTGAATACCACATTCTCTTCTCTTTTCTAGTTTATTTCTTGTTGGAATTATTTCCTTCATAATCTTAAGGTACATCTACCAATTTTAGCACTTCCTAAACTATGCCTACTTCAGTTATGAGACCCTACAAGTCAATAACCATGTTTCATTTTTTCCCCTACTAATTTGGAGTTAATCTGGAATTGATGAAACATTTTTGGCAACTTATGAAGTAATGGAAATTATTCTGAAAAATATTCAGTATCTTTATTTCTGGAGTTAGAGATGATCTAGAGAACTATGAAGAGGTTTAAATGAATAATATAACAGCATAATGGATCATTTGAACCTAAAGTAACTGAAACTTAAATGAGTCACTCATAATAATAACTGATGGTTTTCTACTTTGGTCAATATTTTGATAACTATGGTAAAATAGTTAAAAAAAATAAAGATGGAAGTGTGCTGGCATTGCCAGCACCCTGGAAGAGCAGTTTCCTGCTTGGAGGTGTGAATTACTTGGGAAAATAACAAGTCTGAAATAATAAAGGACAAAGCAGAATTAGATTTAAAAGGGTGATGCCTGATGGGTCTTTTAGCCCTGATAGGAACTGGAATTGAACAGTTGAACAAGGCCCCAATCCTTTATTTAAGATGAACTTCATCAAACCTTTCAGGATGGACAGGATCTTGAAGAAAACAGGTTGTTTTGTGCTTGGCAGGTTACGCCCATCTCTGGATGGCTTGCTTGGTCCTAAGGCTGTGAGCTAAGGGCAGGGCACCAATGTGATCTGAGCTTACTCTAACTGGGGAATTTCACCCAGAAATTCCAGAAAAGCAGCTTCCCTGCTTTATGTTGGCACTAACAAACCCATTATTTACATATGGCTTCTGGAAGAAGTGCCTAGGTTGTTTGGAGCAATAATAATTGGTCATAATCTTGTAATTGTTCGTTTTTAAGAGACTCCAGCAATAATGATCAATTGCCTACTCAAAAGCCACCCTATTGAGTATATTGCTTTAAGATATTACACTCTTATTCAATGTGTTCTAATATGTTTTACTATATGAAATATGTAAGATAATTCATAAGGTTAAATTGTTCCTCTTCCTTGGCTGCAAATTTCTACTTCCAATAAATGGAAGTCATAGAATAACCACTTATGAGCTCTAAAATTGGCATGACTTCTTGAGTTTCTCCCATTAACTCAAGTTAAATATAGCACTATTTGGATTCTCCCAAATACTCTGATCATCTCTAACAACTTTAGAAGGATTCTTACTTGTGAGGTGTAGTTATAGCCTCTTACAAGAGAGAAAACACAAACTGCTCTGTCAAAATTATGGTTTAGCTACCTAAATTATATCATGAACTCACACTGTCCATACAACTTACAGATAGTAAATTGCAGTTCAGTAGTACATCTGTTGGCTGTCACTTCAAACACTGGGATAGTTAGCAAGAATATTGCTTTGTTTCAGACCATAAACAAATTTTAAAAAATTTTACAAAAAAAATCTTTGCTTCACAATGGAAATAGCTTTCTTTAGGTGTTTCCATGGAGTATTTTCTCTCTAAATGGCAAAGTTTATTACTAGACAGATAAAATGATTAAACTGATCTTGGAATGATAAGTTTTTTGAAGATACTAAAGATTTATGTTTAATTGACAAATAATAGCTGGGCATATAGACATTATAATTTGATATATGTATAAAATATGAAATGTCTAAATCAGGAAAATTAGCATATATATCTCATCTGATATTATTATTTTATGTGTTGGGAATCCCTAAACTTCTCTCCTCTGGTTACTTTAATGTCTACAATTAATTGTTATTGACTGTGTTTGCACTTCTGTGCAATACAACACTCAGACTACCTACTCCCTTATATTTTGATGCTCCTAACCATCCTCTCACTATTCCTCTTCTCTCCCCTTCCTGGCCTTTAGCAGACTCTATTCTTCTCTTTATTCCTATGCAACTTACTTTCCTGAAAAATTAGTGAGGACACCCAATATTGACCTTTATATGCCTAACTTATTTCATTTTACACAATATCCTCCAGTTCCATACATGTTGCCACAAATTAAAAGATTGCATTTTTGTACGGTAAATAAAAATCTACTGTGCATATATCCCGCATTTTTATTAAAACCCATTCATCTATCAGCGCATATCTTGGCTGATTTTCCATGTTGTCTATTGGGAACAGTTCTTGAATAAACATGGGCAAACACGTATCTCTTTGATATAATGATCTCATTTCCTTTAAATGTGTACCCTGATCTCCTCACCTCCCTACTTTTTGGTCACCTTCCTTTAGTCATTTTGACTCCTGATATAGGACTCCTTTATATTTATATATATTATATATATATATATATATAATATATATATATATATATATATATTTTGTATGATCAGTCTAGTGCCCATGCATTCCTTCAGTTTTTGCTTGTATTGGAAAGCTTTTACTTCTTTATTTCAAATGATAGCTTTGCTAAGTATAATATATTTGTTAGGTAATTTATGTATTTATTTTTCTTCTTTTGGAACTTCAAATAGTCATTCCATTCCTTTCTGACCTATAGAGTTTCTTCTAAGAAATCTGTTGTAAGTCTCATGGGATTTTCTGTATATGTGATTGGCACTTTTCTCTTGAGGTTTTAAGAATTTAATGTTTCTCTTAGATTTTTGAAAGTTGGACTATCATATACTGTAATAACAATATTTTGGTTAAATCTATTTGGGATGTTTTGGACCTGTGAACCTAGATGTCCAAGATTAGGGAAATTTTCACCTATCATTTTATTGAATGGGTTTTCTATGCCCTTTCCCTTTTTTTTTTTGTCTTAAGGAACTCTCACAATTCAAATTTCATTTGTTTGTGTCATGATGACCCATTTTATAAGACCTATTGTCAAGGTCAGAAATTCTTCTTCTGCTTGATCTAAGCTGTGATTGAGGTGTTCAACAGTATTTTTATTTGACTACCTGAGATTTTTTTAATGTTATTGTATTTCTATACCTTCATTTTATGAATGTATGTATGTATGTATATATTTATTTATACATGGTGCTGAGGTTAGAACCTGGTGCCTCACACATGCTAAGCAAGTACTCTACTACTGAGCTACACCTGCAGCCTCGCTACTTGTTTTCATTTCTAAGTTTGCTATTTTATTCTTCTTCATGATCTCTGCCTCTTTGTTGAATGTCTCATAATATCCCACGAATTGTTTTCCCAGTTTCTTTAAACTGTCTGCATTCTCTTGTGTTTCAGAGTTTTTAAGGAACATTGTTTTGAATCTGTATCAGACGTTATATCAAAATCCTAGTTTGAGGGTCTGTTGCTAAAGAGTTATTGTGTTTCTTTGGAAGCATGATATTTTTTATTCATTTCTTTTTTATTCTTCTCATGTCACTATCTTGATATTTGTGCTTTTCCTGGATCATATGTCTCTAAGTTTTATAAGATAGTTTTCATAGTGAAATCCCTTAGTCCAAGTGGTGATACAAGGACTCAAGCAGCAGAAGGGTGGGAAAAGGATGGGTCACAGGTGCCAGGAGGAAGAACCTTGACCTTTCAGGTTAGAGGGCAGTAACTTTCCCCTGCATGTAACCATCTGTTCCCATAGCAAAAGTCCTTTTCATGGACTCAGGTGATGTGGTCATAGTTCTACTGTTATGTCCAGCAACCTGTAGTCTGAAGGATGGATGGGAGACTATGTGAGTTATTTCTCTGAAGTAAAACCGCCATGCGTACTCCAGGATTCCCTACTAGACTTCAAGCTGGTGATGACTGTGGAAATATCCTGTATCTGTAATTCCTGGCAGTCTCAGAGGTGGGGTCCAATAGAACTCTCTCTTCTTCCCTTTCCCCTTCCATGGAAAGCACCTTCAGTTGCAGAGCTGGGTTTATGGTTGTCAGTGCACTTTGCTCCATACTCTGTACTGCTATCGTAGGTCTCCATGCTTATATTGTTTCTGTGCTTTCTTGCTGGATTTCAGTGATTTTCCTCAACCACTCACTAACTCACTACAAACTAGAACTGATTATTTGTTGTTTTGTTTTAAGGAAGAGTAGTCAAGTATTGGACACCTATATTAGATCATCTTGGAATTGCTCTTTTGAAGGTTTTAATTCCAAAACATTGAGTAAGAAATCAGGTGATAAGAAAGTACTATCAAATAAATTAAAATGAAATAGCATTACAGATAGGTGACTCTACACATTCATTTTATTAAATGCATATATATATGTTATTTTTCTGGAGAGAATACCTATTTCTTTAATCACATTTTAAAAGTGAATCATGACATCAAAATGAACTACTACAAGCAAAATACATATGCACACATTTCCAATTTTATAAACTATTTGAAAAATATTCTTAAGCCCATGTATGGATATTGTTTAGCAGAAAATAAAAATGACACTTGAAGACAGTGAGATTTATATAAAATAAAAGTTAAAAAAAGAAGGCAATCCAAGTTAATGTAAATATGGTCTTGCAGAATACTAAATTTTGTATTGGCATTGAGACAAAATAAATCAGCATTGGTAAACAGGATGAGAGTTAATTACATGTATTTGGGTGAATAGTAAATATAGAATTTGTGATTTCAATACAAAGAGAGCTTTGGGAAAACATGAAGAACTATTAACAAGACTTCGTGGAAGTTCCTTGTCTTTCAAACATTGTTGAGGTAGAATTAAGATCTTGCTTCTGCTATTGCAAAATACATTTTATGATTGATCAAACCAGTTTTGGACTAGGAGAAGACAATGACTGTATGATTTTCTGATTGTCTAGTTTTGACAATGTACTGTTCAGTAGTTTTGACCAGATAGTACTTGTTTGTCAAGTCACTGAACTTAATAGTAGTTTCAGAATTAGAAATGTATGTGTAATTTAGGTTTAAGTAATTGCATTGAGTGTGAGAAGTCACACAAGGAATGTCTCTCAATTTGTATTAATAAAAGTTAAAAGAACAAATCTTTCTAGGAGTAATTATCAGTCAACTCATTAATATTTTATCTTTGTCATGAAATGAATAGTATTGAGACAAGTAAAATAACAGAATGATTGTTTAAATGGCTTAACTGTTTAACTGCTCCACATGTTCTTAGCATGGATACCACCCAGATGAAGACATAATTTTATCATATAGTGTGCAATACCAAAGGTAAGCCAAACCTGACAATAGATTCCATAGTTCTTGTCTCCCTGACAGGAGGATTTTGGTCAGGAGGCGCAGAGTAGATAGAATAAACACAATGTTTTATTTTGGAAAACAAAATTACACAAAGACTACTCCAGAGAATGTGGGTTGCAACAGCCCAGGAGAGGAGATGGCCCTGTGTTTTCTTTATTGTGGGCTTTTACAGTATTTTTGGAATTCACACATACCACGAATTATTCAATGGTTACAGCTGTTTCCAGCCCTGGTTTGTAATACCTACAATGACTCTGCCAGGTTGGAAATTTCCCCAGCATTACCTAAGTGTAACCCAAGCTGGGAGGGTAGGTAGCAAAAACACAATGTAACTGCTATTACAATGAACTCAAGGACACCCGAAGGACAGTGCCTCAGTGTTCTGCGCATGCTCCAAAATTGGCGAATTCCTTAAGCTGGCTACACCCCGCCCTTTTCATTTTAAGAAGGTATTATCTTGCTGCAAAGGTGAAGGAGGAAGTTTATGTGTGGGTTACCTGTCACCTGAGGTGGAGTGAACTTTGTCTTTTCAGATGGAGTGAGTCCTATTCTTTCTCCCCTCATTGCTTCTCATGTGTGCTTATTTACCTACTGTAGCGCACGGGCGCATTAAATAATGTCATGGCATAAACCTCAGATGTGCAATATTCACAATAAAATGTATTCCAGGAAAAAAAAAAAAAAAGGAGCAGAACACAATTTTGTCCTTTTAAAACGGGAGTACTGTTCTATTTTATCATGTTAGCTTAGGTGTGTAATGATATAAGCTTTTGTCTCAAGACATTACCCAGAATGACTTCATGGAGCATGAGTTTCTCATTGGTTTTCAAGAGGTAGATTTAAGTCTGAGACTGAAAGAGGACATGAAGAGAAATAAATGTATTCCGTATCCATGTGAATAGTCATGATGCTGACTAGAAGAGGTAAATTTTTCAGGAACTAACTAGGATGACAGTTGGATGGTATAAGTTTGATATTATTATGTAGAACTCAGGCATAGCTTCAAGTGGTAGACATTACCCACAAAGAAGAAGAAATGGAAACTACCATCAAGTCATTCATTTTCATGGCAACACCTGGCACTCTTCACTTCTTGGAGATGCATGGACTAAAATTCAATTTCTGTTGCTGAAATTGAAATCTTTTGAGAAAATCTTATTGTAATTAAATTATTCTGCTTCATGAAGAAAACTTGTTTTTGAGTTTGAAGTAATGTACTTTTTCTACCCATGTTTTGCCTGCATGCCTCCTTCCAATGTAAGTTTGTTCTTGTGAGGAGTAGAAATAAATGCTATAATTAAAAGCATCTCTGATAACATTGTACTTCAGGGAATTCACTTTTGCTGCACATCTTCTTTGAGCCAGAAAACACAACAGATGGCATGTTTAATGTAATCTCCTTATTATTCACCACCCAGAATTGCAAGAATCCTTCACATAGCAAGGTATGGCCTGGCTTAACTATCAGGATGTCTTGGTGCTTCTTTTAGCCCATTCATGAAATGATATTGACTTGCCAGTGACAGTAAACTTTTAAAACTTTTGTATAATTTTTTAAATTTGTTTTGAAATTCCAAACCCTTTTCTAAGCATAATCTATTTATAAAAGTTTGCTCTCTGGAATTAAGAAATTACAAGTTTGTGTCTCCTATTTTTGATACTTATAGTAAAGTTTGTGGCTCTGAAAACATTTTTAAAAACAGAAATTAAAGAGTTTAATATGAGAATCAGAACTCCAACAAAGTAGGAATATCTGTGGAAAAGAAGTTTAGAGATACGACATCTTATAGATCAGTCATTGACCACCATTGTGGGAAGAACTATCACCATGGTCAGCATTAATTAAGAGAACTCCCACCTCTGTACCCTCTTCCATTTCCATTTACACATTCTTCTTCTGTTTTGATTCTTCTCAATTATTTTCAGTATCAGCTTACAAATATACAGAAGAAAATTTATCATAATTCACATGATAATTATTGACTTTATGAGATATAGCTTGTGTGTCATAAGAAGCATTCACTTAATGTTTACACTTCTGTGGTTTTAATATATTCATGAAGTTGTGTAGTCATCATCACTATGAATTTTAGAGCATTTTTATCACCCCAAAAAGAAATCCATATCCATTAACAAACATTACCCACCTCTACCACTACTCTGTATGCCTTCATATTTGACAATATTTAGCACTTCATGCAAGGTTTAAAGACCTTTACCACACATGCATTATGGCAATAACAGACGTACTTGTTTAACAAACATTCATTGAATATCTCTCAGGTTCCAGACAGAATGATAGGCTTTAAACACAGCAAAGGAAAATAACACTGTATCCCAAAATTCAAACAACTTAGTAAGAAAATAAACTCATAAGAAATATAGCTGTGCATGCCAATAATTCTGGGAAACCTGAGAAAATTATTTCAACAAAAATGTTTTAAATCAATACATAATTGTGCAAGAATATTTGTTTAAAGTTACCTAGCTTGAGGGAAATATAAGTTTATGTATAGATATTATAAGAAATTATATATTAACTTTTAATTGAAATATTTATTTAATTTGGTGCTGACTTCAATCACACTTGAATTCTTAGTCTTTTAAGATGCATAGATTTTATTAACCCTAGAAATCTGAGAAATCTAAGGTACATTTTAAAGAAAGATATTTGAACATCTTTAATTTTTTTCTGGTTTAAATTCAATTTTGACTCTGAAAATATTACATGGACTTTTGATATTATTTCCAACATCAACTCACTTATGATTCTTCAGTGAGGGCTCTTCGAAGATTTTTTTCCTCAAATTTAATACTGAAGAAGATAAATTTATCAGATTTATCTAAAAATGAGTTTCATCTTTGTCACTTTCCTTTCTTCTTACCACTTCTTACTTCTTTTACTCCTAAAACATTTGGGAGCCTACTGTGTACCAGGTACTATGCTCGTTTATTCTGTCAAGCTACTCCAAATCCTTTTTATTATGTGGATGTCAAGAATATGTAAAATAGGATTGACCAATGTGTAATTTCTTACCCTGCCTTTCATTGTGACTTTTTAATTGATAGCTTCTTCTCAACCCTTTCCATCCCCATCACATCATGATATCAAAAGTCCAAGTTCACAGCAAAATTTTCTGCACAGATAATCTATTTTCTACCACTGGAATGTATTCCTCTTAACAGTTGTTTTCTCATTCATGTTTTTGACTTTCGACAAATTAACGTAGCAATATTTTGTTTGGTGATGATTTACCATTGCATGTCCTTGCTACAATATTTTTCCAGTTTAAAGTTTAGCATTTTGGCTGATGATATAGTTCAGTATATTTATATGAAGTCATTTTATGTAGTAGATTTTATGATCTCCATTATGGAACACTTATTTTGATTTATATATTTATATTTTAGTTGTGGTTAATGACTACTGCAGAATGCAAGTAATAGGAACATCAATTTCAGAAGCAAGAGTTGCCCATTTATTATGCATGCCAAAACTACAGACAAAGCAATTAAGAAACCATGTACCTGTAGAATAGAGGGGCTTCCATTAAATGTGGTTTTCATGGTTATTTCATAAATGAAAGTAAATTTATTCTAGAGGTTCCACCCTTACTGGTTGATCTCTAGTTCTCCTTTATCTACTGTTCAGGGGTTGGGAGTGGGGGGAGGCCATATTTAGTGTCTTTTAAGTGAGAATGATAAAAGTATAAGTTATCTTGCCTTGCAGAGATTTAAAAAATAAAAACAGCATTCACGTCTACAAAGATTAAAAATGCAGAAGACTGCAAATTCATGTAAAGTGAAATTATGGATGTTGGCAGAGAACAATATGAACTCAGTTGGTTCCTTCAGTTGTTACTGAATTGATTGTGTTACCTCCCATTATTAGTCTATATGTTGTAATCATTACAGAAGAATAAATTTGTGATATTCTATATCTAAGGTACCATTGAAAGATCAATTTTCCTTTTTTATGCTTCACTCATGGGCTATGGATACTTCACTGTAGCTTGTAGTTTTGGATATAGGACTTTTTCTTAAAAATATATTAGTCCCAGATGGAATTAATCTGGAGAGTACTATTTTATAAGTTGCTGTCATAACCAAGTTTTCTAGATTTTCTGTTCAGATAAATCAAACTATAGCCAACCAGTAGACAAGAGGAACACTTCTTTAGGCTCTGTAGCACACACACTTCTCTTGACCACCCTCAGGTGGGTAGTTATTACCCTCACTTTAAAGGTGAAAAAAATTATAGTTCACTCAACTTAAATTATGTGTTCAAAGCTAGACAACTAGCAACATTTGGTTCAATGCTTGCTGTTCATGTTGAAAATTCTCACTGAGACTCTGACAAACCATCTAAAAGAGTAAATTTTTCTAGTGTAGATGGATTTTAGTGATACTTGTTCTCTTACTTCAACTATTTTCATGGAACAAGTTAAATACAATAGGAAAAATAATAAAAATAACAAAATTTTAGATAATTTACAGGGTCTCTTGATAGATATATAGCATACCAATTTTTATCTCAGTCTAATCACTGGTTATGATAAAAGGAACAAACCAGAGATTAGTTTGTGATCACAGTTTTTCCACATTCCTCTGGGCATCAGCACTTTAAGAAATAGTAAATCTCTGGTAGAAGTTTATCAGCTGAGCTTACAGTTGTGTGTCCTATTTTTCAACTTTTCTTGAATCCGTCACTTTCTAGGTTTTAGCCAAGTTTGCTGAGCATCAGAATTCTCAGTCAACAAAGTGCTAAAATCCATAACTCTGAAAACCCTCTTTTAACCAATAACTAATGCTCTTCAACTCAAGTGGAACTGCAAAACTTAAGAAAATATGAAAGCAATCCCCTATCAGCTAAACTGGCAGCTTCTATTTCAATTTCTTTGGGGATTCAAAAGTAATAGAAATATAGATATGAACTATGCATCCTATGTAGTCTATTTCAGGGTTACAAACTAGGGACAATGACAAATCTCTAGAATAGTCAGAGCATACTAAATTTCTGGCAATATAAGTTATTTGGCTCTGTCTTAATTTGTAAATTATAGGCAAATAGTATACATGATGATATTTTTACTTTTGCTGGAATATATATTTATTTGGTAGTAGACTGGTTTGATGTCAAAATCAATAATAGTAATTCTGATCTCCTATAATATTAGCAAAGATTTTTTGAAATTAATTTAACTCATGTAAGAGCTTGTTACTTTTCATTGAGAAAGCCTGTCAATTACTTAGTTACCTGCTGTTTTTATTCAAGCAATTACAATATCGTTTTGATTTTATGTATGTATATATTAACATGCACACACACATGTATAGTTTGATATTACTGTTTCTTAATGTGCATTTACATGGGGAAAAAAGAAAATATACACTATCGAGATAGAAAAGTCTTTCTCTGAATATATTTACTGTTGAGTTATACCTGTTTTTATTTTAATTACCCATAGAGGCTATTTCTCAATCCTATGGTAAAGTACTGTGTCTTGTCTTTTTTATAGCTTCTTTTCTCTTAGGATTTCATTCTACACAAGAATGGAAAATTGAAAAGGAGTGAGTTTGTAGCAAAATAATTGATGTCCCTTTAGGTTTTCCCCATGAGAATTCTCCCATAATAGCTGAAATTCCCCTGATTTAGGTGTCACAGCTTAACTTGTCAATATGTAATTATGATTCCAAAACAAAACAGATTACTTTGAAGTTATGGTTTGGATGCTGTCCTGCTGAATAAAAAGAGAAGCACTGACTAGAGAAAGGAAATATCTCATTAGTAGTTTCTTATTTAATGATCTACCAAGGTTAGACTCTAACTGTGAATGTTATCTTTAACAATCTTAAAGAAGATTCCTCCAGAGGTTCCATAATAACAATAAAAATTTGAGTGTATGACCATAAATTTGGCTGCTATGATTATGGGCATTTTAAGAAGAAATATATATGCACATGGCTCTGTATGTGTATAAAATCTATGTATTAAAATGTAGCACCTAATCACAGAGAGCCACACACTTCATTTATAATGAACATTTTTGGATTATACATTAATTTTGAAGTTCTGAAGGAATAAAACCCTCAAAGTAATAAAGCATTTATATTTTAATAGTTGATTTGAATTAACAAAATGCTTTCTAACCTCCTGTTGATTAAAAAGTAAAGACTACCTGACTTGGATTGTAGAAGAAATTTGCCTTCACATTTTCCCTCTGCTGTGATATTTTATGATAATCACACTTTTTAATGTAGGTTAAAACTAATCCAGAGTGGTTAGCTTACATATTTTAATCTGCTGACTTTTTTTGTACTACATACATGTGCTAATTTTAAATCAAAACATATAATTAATGTATTTATCAAATAGCTACTACCTATGACTTTGTGCTAAGTATTGGAGATATAAAAATAGTTTCTTCTCTCCGAGGGCTTGTCTAGGGAAGGAAGTCACAATCACACATAATTTGCTTATGAAAGCTTCAGTAAATTCAACATGGAAAAATTACAGGGTGTTTTGATTATGAGTTAAAGAAACTTGATCTAACTGGATGGATATAGTCAGGGAATATTTGAGAGGAAATGACACTTTAGCTAAGACCTAAAGAAAGCAGCAGTGGTAATAGATGAAGAGGATACTGTATGGTAAGAATAGGGAATTAGAAGGCCTAGAACAACTTAAGTAGGACATGTTTTAAAAATTCAGTGAAGGCAATGCATGTCACTGAAGAGGCCGATGGAGCTCTTACAAAGTCTTGAGGACTTTTAAGACTTTTCAGCATTATTCCAAAAAAACAGTTGAGAACTATTAAGGCAGCCTCAGGGAAGTTGTATGTAAAGACCCTGAGATTTTTATCTCAAGCTACTCAAAAATAATGGTACCTTTCACTGTGGTAGGACCCATTAAAGGTGTGAAAGAAATTCAAAATACAAATAGATATGTCTGGGTCAGGATCCAGGAAAGCATTAATGCTGAACACGTAAATGTGATTATTTTGCAGAGTTATTGCTAAGCTGCTTCCTATCTCTTCGCCTAAGGAGTTTATCCACAGGAGATATGTCTATGCATTTGGCAAGGCCAGCATCTACAGAACAATGAGGGCAGGAGCCACATTGAGTTTGTTAACAAGTGAGAAAGACAGGATAGAAACTTTGAGGGGAATATCTTTATCAAGAATCTTGGGGCCAGGTGTGGGTGGTGCAGCCTGTATTCCCAGTGACTTGAGAGGCAGAGGCAGGAGGATAGTGAATTCAAAACCAGCCTCAGCAAAAGTGAGGTGCTAACCAACTCAGCTAAATAAAATACAAAATAGGCTGAGTGGTCGAGTGCCCCTAAATTCAATCCCCGATACTCACCCTCCGCCCAAAAAAAAAAAAAAAAAAAAAAATCTTGGGTAGAAAAGCATAGTTAAGTAATAGTTATATACACTGGCTTAAAGAATTTTTTTTGAAGATAAATATGATTTAATCTGGAAAATCCATAAGGAGTGGGAATTTCAGGTGGAAGAGATTGACTTATCAGGAGGATATTTAAAAAGCTAGGGAAGTCACAAAATCACAAGAATTGATAAACAAGCTCCATTTGTTAAAGAAAAAAAAAGTGAAATGAAAATAAGATGTGTTGGTAGTTTGTATGTCATCAACTTGATGTTAATCCCACCTGAAAGACATCTAGTTTCTCTATGTTTTATTAGGCTAGATTATTTGCATGAGGAGGAGAGGGGGCTCACTAAAGAAAGGGAAGAGAAATGAGATTGTAGAGAAAAGGAGGCAGAACAGAGGTCTGAGGAGACTGAAACTGGTTGGAAAAATTGGCTGGGGAGACAATATAAAAATTTGATCAAAGAACCAAGGTATTTGTTGAGCAGCAATGTTGATAGTTCCTGTAAATCTGGTGCCCAAATATGTATTTGAAATATACTAATTGTTGGGTGTGATTTTTCTCTAGCAATTGTTAGGAGTTTGGTTATTGGCAGACAGAAAGCAAAAACTGAATTTTTTGAAAGATGGTGTTTTCTTGAGTAATTTTCTCCTTAATGACAAGGGCTTTAAGCTATTGACTGTTTTATGGAAAGATTATAGAATTTTAAAACTCAAATTAGGGAAGAAAATAGAACTAGGGAAGACTAATGGACAGGGAACAAGTGAAGGAGAAAATTAACTGAAGACTCAATAAGGTGAAAGAACACAATGGTAGAATAGTACAGGTTGTCTATGTTCATAGGCAAATAATACTGACTGATAAATTGCCCTGAATGTGACTGAATTTTCACCAAAAAATAAGAAAAAAACATCATTTTTTGTTTTTCCAAATTAAAAATGCTGTCCACCCCAACACATGTGATTTAAAGTTAATGTCACTGTCAATTTGCTATAGAGCAATAGGCACAAAATTGCAGGTGTTTAATCTATTTGTAATCAAATAATCACTAATATACAGTAGTAGACTATTAATAGTGAAAACATTGACTATTTTATGACCTCACAAGTATCATTTGTCCATTAATTTTTGAGCTTTTCATTTGTAATTCCACAGTGGAAGTAACAGTCTATCTCAAAAGACTTTTATGCAATGTGACTAATAAGAATAATTATACTAATACAGCAGTTTTATGTAGTTGAACCATCATGTAATAATGAGAATGGTAACCTGGAGTACAACAGATTTGTAGGGAAGAAAAGGAAAATTATTTCTCTCAGCAACAATTTAAAAAAATAAAAAGAATGTCAATGTCATTTATATACTATTTTAGTTTAAGTAAAGCTTTGATAATGCTTTATGTTTTGCCATAACATTCATTCTATAAACATTAAAATTTTCTACATAAAAATTTGGTGAGTACATCACTGATAATTCTACAAATACTGAGCAAAAGGTCAATTGTTTTAAATTACATATGTTTTTATTCATAACAGGGCTTCCATGTATATTTTAGTATTGTTACAGGTAAACCATAACAATTCACAATAGATGCCCTGAAGGACCAGAATTAGATCAAAGTTTCAGATATAATATGTGAATGTGCTATTTGTGTAGAGTAATTTACCATATCACAATGAATATTCTCTCAAAGGAAACAATTAAAATTTTATTACACTTCACATAATATATTTTGACAGAGCAAAAGTTCTTGCTACTTTGAAGTAGTGGCAAGATTTTGTTTCTGGTATGCCTGAGAATAATAATATGAATATTTAAAGGTTTATTCTAATATAAAAATGATATATTTCCATTAATGAATAGTTCATTAATGTGGATATTTATCCATTCTGGTCAATTTTGCTTTTCCTTTATGTTCTTCAGTAGTCAATGTTCAATCATATAAGCACTGAAATTATAAGAAGACATATCTTCTACATTTACTAATTTTCCTGAGATTTTGGAGAGTCATTTATTTTAATACATTCTCTAATCAGCAAACGAAATAGAGTCTTTTAAAGATAATTGTCATTTGGATTGTGTTGTCTTCAATGCCGTATTCCAGATACATTGCCTTAATCTCACCACTTTGTGAAGTCATTTTCTTTTCCTAAGGTCTTATTTGTCCTTAGTTTGTGTTCACTATAATTCTGCTCTAATTTTTAATTGAAATGTTAATCAAGCTAATTGATGATTCATAAAGAGTTTTATGAAAGAATACAGAGAAAGTTCACTTTGCCCGGTTTTCCCAAAGGTAACATTTGCAAAACTATATTATAATATCACAACCAGACATCAACATTGATAAAATCCATGCATCTTGTTAAGATTTCACCAGTTTTACTGGCACATGTTTGTGTTCACATAATTTTATGTTCTGTGTAGATTCAGGCAGTCAATATCAAGGTAATGAACACTGCCAACAACAAAAAACTCATGTTTCCCATTCTTAGTCACATAATACTGTTTCCTATAGTTCTCTTCCTTCCCTACCTCATGCCTAAAGCTTGATAACCACAAATCTATTCTCCATTTGTTGAATTTTGTCATTTCAAAACTGTTATGCAAGTGAAATTATATAGTATGTAATATTTCATGTTGACTTTTTTTTAATTCCCTGGAAATTCGTCTGAGTGACTGCATGTATCAATAACTCATTCCTTTTTATTGCTGAGACATACTACATGTTAATATTGCCTTATTGAATGATTCACTCATGGAAGGATATTTGTACTCTTTTCATTTTTGCCTATAAAAAATGAAACTACTATTTAAATTTGGTGTACAAATTTTTGCATTAACATAAATCAAATTTTAGCAGAATAAATGACCTAGAGTAAAATTGGGTATGGTAATTGCATGTTGACTTCTGTAAGACTATGAGTTTCCAGAGATGCTGTGTCATTCATATTGCACTGTAGTACATGAGTAATTCAGTCTCTTTTCCTCTTCACCTGCATTTGTAATTGACTTCAATTAATATTTTCTCATCTTATCTCTTGTCTAATAAACCTATAGATGCTCTGAATGTTCTTCCTGAATAGAAATGACTTCTATGCTGTGTCCTCACATGATGGAGGGACATAACTCAGGTGTCTCCAGTATCAGATTAGGGCTCCACCTATATGATGGTATTTTAGCCTTTATTTCCTCTTCATAGGTTCTCCCTCAAATACAGTCACATTGGGCATTAACCTTCAAAATGTAATGTTAAGGGAACACATATATACATTCTGTCACTAACAAGCACAATAACACAGAAAATGTTTATTTATTAAACAATTCTTTAGGTATAAGATGCAAATCAGTAGAAATGGAATAAAAACCAGAAAAAAAATTTTTTTTAACTAAAATGTACTTTTACATTAAGCCAGTGTGGACATAAATGTATGTGGTCTGTATGACAAGACTGAAATTTTACTTTTGAAACCCTGTAAGTACTACAATTTTTCTGTGTAGTTCTCTTTGTATAATTTGAGAATAAATGTAAAATCCCTGAGTGTTTTTTACTTTAGAAGGGTCCTTAGGACAATTATAAAGAAAACTTTTTATTGAATTGTTGCCCCTGGTGGTAAATTTGTGTTTCACTAAACATTGTTCCAAACATGTCCTCCTGTTTCATTATGTTAAAGAAAGAATTGTAAGGGCTTAAAATGCCTCTGCATTTATTTGTCATTTGCATCAGAATATCATGTATTTGCATCATGTATTTGCTTCAGAATATCATTTGTTGAGGTCAAAACTATTGATTTATTAGCAGAAAGATGGAATTATTCAGTATTGTAAAAATGAAACACATGGAAATAATAATTGAAGGTCAGTCAGAGATTGACATTCTGGTGTAATGAATGGGAAATGGAGGAAGAAGACAAATGTCAAGGGAAAAGGAAGCCCATTAAAATACAATGTTAAATGACCCTTTTAAAACACCAGACCACATTCAAATCTAGTGTGATAGTGTCATGTATGCAAAGTCTGCCTCTTTAGCAAGTGAATAAACTCTTGGAGAAAGGAATACAGATTCCATCATCTCCTGTGTAGCACCCAACACCCAACATGAAGCTCTTCACAGCAAAACACCCAATGCATTTTCTGAATGGTATTGATGTAAACTGAGTCCAGCACAGAATTGAATGAAACTCTCTTTCTCTCTTCCTCTATGACAGGCTTAATATCCAGTAAACAATTGAGTTTTAAGAGTTTGAAAAAAAAGAAAAAAAAAAAATATGGAGTGAATGTTTCCCTTCACTAGTTTCTTCTACTTATATAACACTTTTATTGTACCTATATTTTCCATATAATCTCAGCAGATTTCTTGTGCTGTTATCATACCTTTCCAAACCTTCCAAACTAATTACATTGTGCTTAATGACTATGAGGTGTCAAAATACCTACACTAACATTTAAAACTCTATTTTTTACTTGTGGTGTAAAAATTAAATGAATGTATCTAAAATTTGAGCATTTTTTTATAAGATGCTGTCTTAAAAAGTTATAACTAGATGCTGAAATAATGACCTAATTGACCATTAATACTGGCCTTTAATTTGGTTCCTGAGATTTAAAAGATAATTTCACTTCAGAACAACTAATAACATGCCAAGTCACTTTGAAATATCGACTGTTAAATTCCTGACAGGCAATGTTACTATTAGTAAAAAAATGCATGTAAAAGATATAGCAATTTTGAATGTAGTCTTTTATGTCCTTTGAATTTTGTTTTATATACTCTGTCATATTGTGCGAAGAAAGGGAAAAAGAATCTAGCTTATTACTATTTCTTTATTAGAAAAGGCACTTTTACGTTGAAAACAAAGCAAAAAAAAATCTGATGTCAACTTGCTTCTTTACATGGAGGTATAACTGGATTAACATCCTTGGTTTTCCTGTGTACATTGGAAGCTCTCCTGAGAGCTTATGGATATTTTCAGAGGCCTTGCACCCTTGATGCTGGTGTATTCTGAAAGTTTGTTTCTTTATCCCTGCATCTCATTGGCCAAAGTGAAGCACCAAAACCACTGTCCTAAAAACTAGTTTTCAATGTAATTATCAACTTTTAAAAGTGTATTCTATGGTGGTGGGAAATCTGAAAAAACTGATCAAAATCAAATAACTTTCCATTAAATATTAAAATTTTATGCTTTTAGAAGTTCCTTTGGGGAATCTGCCACCTTGAACTTCCCTTAGGCTCAACTCCTTCCTTATACCATGATCCTCACATTCTTTTACCAAATATTTTCTCAGATCTTCCATTTTCTGTTATCCTCATTCCCTTCTCCTGCCTGGAGCAAAACAACAAACACAAACCAAGAATTTCTTCTCTCAGGCCAAGCAAGGTAGGGGCTTCTCTATTTTTACTCAGGCTCTCAACATCTTTTTCTAAAATCTTAGCTTTTTCTCTAATCAGCTTTTTTCCTGAAGAGGAAACATGGGACCAAATGTTAAACCAGTGAATAGATTAGCACTTTATTTTTATATTCTGATATACCAATATTTTAGGAGGTAGGTATATCTGTACAGAGAAGTGTGTGTGAATACCTACATATTTTACTAAGGAATGTGACTCTGGCTGCAGGTTACATCAAATTTTATGAAGTACCATTTTTATACCAAAAAAAGTCTGTGATTGAGTATGAAAATGATGAATGGTAGAATTACTTGAAGATGAGATCACTACATGAGAGAAATACAGCAGAGTGTGAAATCTAAGATGGAGATGACTCCCAAGCTTTGTCTCTAGCGGCATGAACAGCTGCTCTGTCAAAGACTGCCATTCTCTCCAGTTTCTGTGAACTCAGACTGAGAAAGTTCATTCCAGGAATTTGTTTCACTGCACTTTCTAAGCTTTTTTCATGCATCTTTTCATTATTGGATCCTATGAATCTTGAGGGCATATCAATTCATGAAAATGAAGGAACAATGTTTGTCACAAAACTAGGTAATTATTCTTCTACACTTAAGATGTTATCACTGTTTACTTATTTGCATGCTGTTATGTTCTCAGTATGAGTGAAAGCATTGTACATAAGCATTTGGAACTCTATTGAGTTAAAATTTCAGGAGAGAAATTTATCACCAGAAATGATTTGTACAGCATTTTATTCCCAAACATGAATGAGTATATGGTATCCAGAATGCACATTTATTGATCTGAAACAGTTAAAAGAATATGTACAGATTTTATTAGTCATATTATATTTGTATAGCTTTCTGAGGGAAGAATATTCTCCACATAATGTCTATCAGAGAGAAAAGAGGTTATGTCTATGTGCATGGGTATAACCAACCCTTCCATTGATTTATGGACCCCTCCCCAACAAAAAGTTCAGAGTATTGGAGATTTGAGAAAAAAAGACCTACATTATGTGTATGATGTGTCTGTATGAATTTAATTTTATATTTGCATTTCTGAGATAGATGAAAGATGTAGAAAAATCACTTGTGGGAGATAACTCCCTGTTGACTGTGGATCAAAAAAAAAAAAAAAAGTAAAATGTGTTGGAACTTCAGCAGCTAGACAGAATATTTTATGACAAATATCCTAATTTTAGAGAGGAAAATTCAAATAAGTAGAAGAAAAAATACATCATACTCTGTATTTTAAAATTGTCTTGCATTTCCTAGGATTGATGATTTTAGTCAGATATACCACATTTAATTTCCCTTCCATTTCTCTTTTTATCATCCATACTTTAAAATACCATGATTAAAATCTTTGCCACACCTTTGGTAAAAGAATATCAAAATGTCCCGTATAAATTTTAAAAGAAGTTGTCTTGTCATTGTTGCTTTTAGATCTACCATCTGTTAAGATTATATCTTTCTGGTTTATTATCAACAACAAAGCCCTTTCTTTTATTCATCAATAGTTTCTTGAGCCTAGACTATGTGCCAAGTCCATTTTATCCCCTGGTGGTCAATGGGCAATGTTGACAATGGCTTTTACAAGGGGCTGTGGTGAGGGACTGTAGGACTAACAACAAAAACAAAAAAGAAACCTCTATGTAAATAATAACAGTATTTTAGTTGTGCCCTAATGAAAATAAAATTAAGTATTGTGATTAAAAACAAAAAGAGTGTGGGGGTAAGTTAGTCTAGGTAGGGCTTACCCTCCAGGAGCTAACACATAAATCCAAACTTGAAATCAGAAAGATATAAAGGGTGGGAGAATGGATTTAGCAAAGAGCATTGCAAAATACAAGTGTGTGAGTGTCCTGAGGATTGAAGGGGCTTGAATCATGAAGCAGATGAGGAAGTCCACTGAGGGTGAGGTGTCACAACTGAGGCTGAGCTTGCTAAGGAGAGAACAAGGGACTGTGGTCAGATCATGCAGCACCTTGTTCTGAAAATAAGTTCAGGTTTTATTTTAAGCACAAGGAGAAGCTATTGTGAGGTTTAAAGCAGGGGAAAGACAAGCTCTCATTTATAATTTTGATGAATCACTCTGGCTAGAATGTAGAGAATAGATTTTATGCTAGCTTTTGTAGAAGCAGGGAGAATAGGTTAAAGTATATAGCAACTGCCCAGGCAGGAGATGGTGGTTTTGGCTAAAGTAGCAGGAGAGAGGAGAGAGAGACAAAGTGGATTTGTATGATCTATTTTGGAGACAACACCAACATGACTTGCTGATACATTCAGTTTGTGGAGAAGGAAAGGGAAGAGGATTCAAGGAGGACTCCTAGGTTTTTGGCCTCATAATTGGGTGGACTGTGATGAGAATAGGGACATAGAAATGGAGTGGGAACAAGTTGACACATGAAGTGTTGGGAGGAATCAACAGCTCCACTTTGGGTAAGAAAAGGTTGAAGAACCTATAAAACATTCAAGTCAATGTGAGATGTCAGTCTCTGGTATCTAATTCATCAGGCCTGAATGGTTTCCAGAAAAAGAATCCATGAGTGTTAAATAAAAATAAGTGCATTCATCTATTAAAGAAAGCTTTTAGAAGTCATGGAATTTTGATATAATAGATACTATATACATAGTGTATAGTATATGCTATAGTATGTATATACCATATATATGTATAGTATCTATAATAGTCTGAACAAAATTCAGAGTATTCAGAGTATTATATGCATGTATGTATAATGTGTATATATGGGTATATGTACATATATATTCATATACACACATTCATATGTACACCATAAAACTTGAGATACACAAATAAATGTATGCCTATTCCCCAAATTTTAATATAAATGAGAAATGAAATCAAGTTTTTATTCTCCCTTCTTTGAGAGGGCTCAATGAATCTTTTTCTTTGACTCAGTTTCATCCCTCTCCATCTACTAACTATAGGGAGACAACTTTTGCTCTGCATTGAGTATATTTGCTCCGCAGAGATCCACTTATATTTAAAACTAGGAGTTCTTTTAAAGGTTTAATGATATGTAAAACATAGCAGCCAACATGCTGGGCTCAGAAAAAATATATCAGAAATCATGATGTCATGACCAGTGATGGGTTTCTATTCTATCATGAGTCTGGATATTTCTTTTTTTTTTTTTTTTTCATGAGTCTGGATATTTCTTTTTTTTTTCCTTTTAAATAATTTTATACCTTCTAGTGCCTCACATGGTTTATGAAATTCCTAGATTGCACAATTCCTGATTCTGGACAGAAGTTGAATCACTTTTTCACAGGTAGAGTGGAAGAGCAATTAGGCAGTGGTGCCACTATTGGTATTTAGACAAAGGTAGAAGTCAGATAATGGGACTTTAAATCAAAAAGACATTTTAAGTTATAGCACAGGGACAAAGATGTCTAGAGTTAATTCTTTCAATTCTTCAAGCAAAGAATATTGAAGAGTCGTGGCCATTTTATTTGGTGATCACTTATTTGAATTCTCGTGATTGCCTACTATAGTAAGACCTTAATTGTCTAACCCGGCTGAGCTGCCAAGGATAGAAGGCAGATGAGTGCCATCCAGGGAAAAGGTAAGAACATGATAGAAGGCTGCATGAAGAAAATACACTGAGCAGGCTCAAGTCATACTGTGTTTACTTATAGCAAGCAAGGGGAGCAGAAGCCCACCTCACAGTTCCCTCCAATGGGCTCCTCCGTGCTGTGGGCTCACTGCATTGCTGCACAAATGACATAGCTGCAGGCATCCTATTCTGTTGTTCCCCAAAGACTATCATTCTGTCTTCTCTTGAGGTTTGAAATACAGAAATCTGGGACTGTCTGATGTCATTGACTATGAGCTTAAGCACAAAGGAGAACACAGAGTCTGAGACAGGGAAAGATATTCCCACAAAAGGCAATAATGAAAGCACATGCCATGAGGGCTTTTTATCTGGAGCCAAGATGGAAGTCTTCCTGGGTGGAAGACTCATTCTTGAGTGACCCAGTGGAGTCCAGCAGAAACACTGCATGCACATAACTGCCTTTCTCAATACTGAGAAACAATTATTTTTAGACTCAATAATCTTGATACTTGCATTTTTAAGCTACCATTGCTTTTTTTTTGGTCCCGGAGACTGAAACCAGGGGCACTTAACCTGAGCCAAATCCCCAGTCCTTTTTTTTTTTTTTTTTTTTTTTTTTGAGACAGAGTCTTGCTAAGTTGTTTAGGGTTTCACTAAGTTGCTGAAGTTGGTCTCAAATTTTTGATCCTCCTATCCCAGCCCCCAAGTCACTGGGATTACAGGTGTGCACCATCATATCTGGTTTACTATTGCTCTTACATGCATGTGGATATGATGCATCTTAGATGTGAATGTTGAAGTAACTGGAAACTTAGTGTGGCAAAATGATCAAAATAGGGGCTTTGCTTCCCTTTAACCTCCATGTGAGTCCTGACTTCTGTATTTGTAATTATTTGCAGGATTAAATGACACAACATCTAATAGTATACTGGTCATAAAGCAAACCTAGTGTCCTCCTACAACACCAAATGTAAATTTTCCTCCTTTGTGGGCATAGGAAAGAAGGGGTTCAGGAAATATGAGTTATTAATAACTTATTTGTCCCCACGATTTTTTTTCTAGATAACCAAGATTATCAGGTTTCAGGGAAATAAACATTTTAATATTACTGGCAGGGAATATGTTAGTCAATAGAAGAGTTAGACTTTTGATTCTTTACTCTCCTGACAATTCTCTTTCTATTATGATCAAAGATAAATATAGCCAATAGAAGCAACAAATTTCACAGTCATTGAATAAGAGAAACTCAGTGGAAAGTTTCTGCTCAGCTTTTGGATGATTCTTACTGAGCCCACTAATCAAATCTTCAAAACTATGTGCTTGTCAGCTCTGTCATTGAAGTACAAATTAAGAACCCTCAACTATTACCAGGTAATTATGTCTCACTTCATTGACAAAGTCTTCCATTTGGTTTACAGAATTTTAGTTTCCCTAATTAAAACTAAAAACAATCCTAGGAACAACTTATAAAATAAGCCATTTGAACCTTTGCCCTAAGGAGTCTTGAGAACCAAATTTTGGCTTCCAGCTGACTGCACCCAGAGTGGTCTGAAGGGAATCCAGCATTTTCCAGACTAAGCTCCTACTTTGCATCACTGAGCTCTTTCACTGTTAGCGCCTGCCCTCTCTGCTTGAGGCGCTGACTTCGCAATTGCTCCAGAGGAACTGACTGTGGACTAGGGCACTTTCTGAAAGTTTCAAGGAGGGAAGAAAGGTTTTTTTTTTTTTTTTTTTTTTTTTTTTTTTTTTTTTTTTAATTTCTCTGTGTGCCAAAGAGGGCTTTGGGGGTATTTTCTTCCTCAGCAACTCTTTAACTCTCCCCTTGTGAAATATCTTTCTGTGCACTTTGCAGAGAATAGAATCTCACCAGAGGCCCTCTGAAATTGACTTCAGAAAAGCTAGATAGAAGTCAAGTGCAGTATTACCTCCCTCCACCCCTATAGGCAACTGCAGGACAGAACCTTGGTTATGCTAAATTTTTATGTTAGAAAGGACTATTTTCAAAGTATAAATTTGTGTAATAATATGTAAGATGAACACCCAAAAACAGTCTTTTGAATTAAATAGACTTTCTTTCATGCTGTAACAATACAATTTCATAATATAGGAGAAATAAATGGTGGCATAACTGATTCATTATTGTTCTCTTCAGACTTTGTGCATGGTTTGATCATACTTCCGATGCTGTCTTTGGATGCAGTTCATCACAGTCTTGATATGTACTCCTCATGTGGCTTTATGCTTATCAGGGTCAATTGCTTTTCTAGTATATCTTCTCCTTCAGATGGTGTATCCTTAATTTTAAGTCTAACAGAACTAAACAGATGCACATTTATTATGTTATATAATAGGCTAGTTTTATTTTTTTTCTCTAGATTTTCCCTTTACATTTAAAAATACTTGCTAAATTTACAGGAAAATTCTATTTTATCTAGTTCATAGGGCAATGCTGGTTCTGGATACAGTAAGACAAAAGCAATACACAACACCGTGTAATCACATACACTAGGATTTCAATACTTATGAGGAGTGAGCAACATATGTTTCTCTAAAGTTTTCTTATTTTGTGGGAAAGAAATAGCCTTGATAAAAAACAATTCTGAAATATATATTTGTAGACTAGACTTAATATTACATCTTAAATATCTCAGTGAATATATCATAATAGTCATTTTTGTATTCAAAAATTTACAATGTTGCCCCTTAGGGATTAACCAAGGAAATTCTTCTAAACTTCTAACTAAGTCTTTCTGATACAAAATTATAAGCTTCTATCATAATATAATTAGGTTGATACGTTTTTGCATGGTTTATGAGCAAACAAGAAATACATTCATTTTCCTACTCTGCGACAGATTGTTTCTTTTATATTTTTCTCGACTCCATCTGAAGTTGAAAGTGTAGACTACATCCTCAGCAGTATTTAGGTATCTCTTCTCCATAATCTTATTGATGGGCTCTTTTGTAATTTGCAAAGCAAAATTAAAATCGACCTGTAATCTGTTAAAACAGTGCTAAGCACTCACATCAACCATTAGCTCTGATATAACTCCTTTATCTCTGTGAAGAAGGAAAAGTTCTTAAGTATTGATTTTAAATAGCAAAACATAGCCACCAATTCAGTTTATCCGTTACACACTTAGGTTCATGGTCTTTGTCCTCCCTACTGTTTGGTTGCCTTTATTGTTATGGAATAATATAATCTTTTGTCTCATAAAATAGTGCCAGTAGAATTTCAGGGTAAATTTAACATGTTAAAACTTAGCCTATCTTGGATAATATAGTATTAGTCTAATTCACATGCAGAAATTATAATATCATCACCTATTCTAAAATGTCCCAAGAAAATCCACTGCAAAGCATTCAGACAGTTACATTTACAGTTACATTTTCTATGTCAAAATAAGGGTTTTCTTAATATTTCAATCAGTCTTTCATATGTCAAGGATAAAAGTGTGAGAAAAGCTAGAAGACAGTGAAATTGTTTTTTCAGTGTTCTAATTCATCCTACCAGAGAAGATTCAAGGTCAGGATATCTCCAGGATGTGTGTGGACATTATAGCATAGGCCAGAGCCTCTAAGAAAGTTCTTAATTCTCTTAAAAGTCCTACTAGTTTATGTTTCTGTTACATATTGAGGTTCAGATATCAAGTGTCTTAGAAGGAATTTCAAAATGTGATTTGTTTTCTTTGAATTACACATAATTTCCATCTAATTTTTGCATTATTTTACATTAAAAACATTGAAATCTACTGAAGATGTTTATATTTTATTGTTTTCATAGAAAAGACATTTGTAAATCATCTACAATAAGTGTAAACCATTTGATTTGATCACATTGATTTATCAAATTTAATTCTCCTTTTAAATTCTGAAATGTTTAGCTGTAACAAAGAAAAAGATTGAACTGCTATTTTTTTAATGTCATGACATATTCTGTATATGTGTGTGAACAAAATGCATCCAAAAGTAAACCAACTGTTTACACACAAAGAAATAGATTTTATACCTTAATATTGAGTAACGAATTCTTTGTTATTGAAGTCAACTTTTTCCTAGTAACATTTTTCTGGAACAAAATAAGCAACATATAGAATATTCCATATATATAATTGTTAGACATATATCTTTGTCTATAATTTTTAACATTTTGAGATATATTTTGAGACCCAAACTATTGTTAATTTAGTTGCTTTCATAGGGCACAGAACCTAAATTCATAATAGGTTCTCATTGCATTCAAAGTTGGTAATGATAGTATATGTGCTGAATATGAGTCTGAAGCTAATTTCATTAAATAATATATTGTCTTAGATCATAGAAACTGAAAAAGTAATATATAAGTGTTCCTTCTCCTCTAAATGGCCCACAAATGGAGAACATTGCTGCATTGATGACAAATTTCAGTTAAGTGTATTATAAATCTTCTATAGGACGACAAATTGAGAACTTAGTATGCATATAACATTTCAAATTATTTCAGAAGGGGAGATTAAAATAATAATGTAAATCTGACTCAGCAAGTAACAATGGAAATAAATAATTAAAAATATATTTCACAGAATTATTTTTCGATTATGACCATTTGGGTGATAAAAGGAACAAGAATGTATAAAATCGGTAGCTAGGTTTCTAGTATAAATGACTCAGTACTTCCATTATTTATATTTGATAATCTATAAAAATGTAAAAAAAAAGTATTTTTGTTTCTGTAAAATTTATCTTTTATCTTATATCCAAATATATGGTCCATATATTTAAACAGACATAGATAACTCCATTTTTTGTATATAATATTATTTATGTTTTCTCTAAGGTCATCATTTCATTTAAGCTTGTTACACAACTTTAATTTGCTAATGTGCTATTTTTCCCCCAGTTTATAAAATTATTATCTCTTCCTTTAGAAGCTCTGAATTTCTTTAATGCAACCTATTTTGCTAAAATTGACATCCCGTACCCATTTAATAAAATTTCACGCTTAGGTGATTTATCTGTTAAATAACAAAAAGTGTCCAACAGTGTATTTATTTGTCAGGGCTCGATTTTTGATATAAATCACAAATATTATAATTACAAATTCATTTGAATCCAGAAGAAATGTATTTCTATATCTAAGTATCCACTTAAAAACTATACATCCTTATTGAAAAGATTTGAGGCAGATTAGAAATACAATATTGCATTAATCTTAAAACTCCCTTCTTGAAAAAGATCTTATTTCACTTTTGATTGCTGAAAATAGCCCTACTTTGAGTTTGCAACAGAGAATACATTGTATCAAAACTCCAGTTGTGGCTACATTTAATATCTAGAAAATAAGTGTGTGACTTTTTAAAAACTTACATTTAGGGGTTAAAGAGTACTCCTTAGGTGGTTGAAAAAAATAATTACTATTGATTAGCAATTGCCTCAGCTCCTCTAGAAGGATTACTTAGGTCCTAAAATACAGAACAGAGTGTTATAAACAATATTGTGTTCTCCCCAGTCTGTCTTGGACTAACCATTTCTTTGTTTGAAATGTCCTTTTGACATAGCTTACACGTCTCAGGGGCTTTGATATAAGAAGCAATTTAGAACTAAAGACAATTTCAGCATTTACAAAAGAGAATTCTCAGAAATCCACAAAAAAGACATATAAACTCTAAGTAAATGGAATAGAATAATTATAGTACCTATCAATTCTTACTCATTATATGTAAAAAACTTTATGAAACTCAGATTAAGTAGTTTTTCTGGATTTATATGACTATAATGGAAATAGAAATGTCTCCAAAATGTATAAAATTGGGGATATTGGATAATTTCAGAGAAAATGACATGACTGTGTAAGTATAGAGACATTTGGCATTGGTAAGAGACGCCTCCGGATACTTTCATAAATTTCCAAGTGATTTAACACACAATTATTTGCATAGCCAGTCATTTAAATCACATTTCTCTTGAGGTCAAGTTTTCTTCCCACACATACCATCTCAACAAAATAACTAATTCTTTAATTCTCACAGATGTTTACTTTCTCCTTGCAAATTTTTTTGAAGTTGTTAATAAAGTCAGTCCACAGACCACTTTGCATGCCACAATTTAGCACATGCATGTCAGTAAAAATTTTGCATTCATCTGCTCAACTTTTCCAATAGTTTAATTTTCCTATGAGTAATCATCAATTCCTTCAGTCAATAATACATTCCACAAATACTTAAAAGAATTTCAACAATGTAATACACTTACATGCTAAGCATTGGAGTTATAAGAACATACAAAGAACATTCTGCGGTTATGTTGGTTCCTTCTTTAGCCATCTTTCAAATTAATCCAGGGATTTTATTTTGGAATTAATCACCATTTTTAACCAGTGCAGTTATACATCTTTTTTTCTTCAGCTTCTACAAATTATTATTGGCGCAAAGGGACAAATCATCAGCATACTAAACCCATTATGCTGATTTTCATAGTTAGTACTTTTCCCAGAGAATATAATCAGTATCTTATTAATTTCAGTATATCCAGTTCCTGAAATATGTGTACAGAACCTAACTGAAGGCAACTTCTGCTCTCAGTAATAAAAAAGTAGCTGGAACAGGTATCAGACCCTGGCACTGGACTCAATAGATAATTCAGGAGTTATTTGAGTTATGCCCCACTGATGTGAGAGAATGACAGTGTCCAAATGAGTGCCTCTTAAGCACATCTGTACTGAGAATCTAAGGTTTACTGCAGGGGCTCAAAGAAAGAGGTGATCTAGCAATGAAGAATGAACATAGGAGGTAAACTTTTAGCAGGCAAGTATTGAGCTTAGGAGACCACAGGAAAATATCTGAGAGAGATCAGTAAACTGCGAACTATATTATATTCTTGAGATCATAATGGTATTGAGCTTCACTGTATTGGTATGGACTGTATAAGGCAGAAACTGGGGTGTACATTGGTTTCAAACCAGACTGGAGTGGAAAATAAGTAGGAACAAAAGGTTATGGTAAACAAGGCACCAGCAGGCTCATCGTTGGTGGACTGGAGAGAGAACTTCACAGGACGCTGACAAGTAATAGACACTCTACACTAATATTCTTTGTTTTTAGACTGTTCATAAATGAGTTTGCTTTACTTTCAATATTTGGTGATAGATAATGCTAGAAAATTGTTAGGTAAAATCTTCACATAATATGCATTTATTTCTTCATTTCAAAAAACTAAAGTTAGCAAACCTGGGTTACTTGGTCCCTGAAATTGCCACGTTTTGTTATACTTTCATGGTACAGGATTTTTCCTTGTGATTTGCAATGCAGAAAATTCAAAAATAAAAACAAACAAAAAAACACAATTCACAAATATATGCCAATAGTTGATCATATCCTTGAATTTAAATTAGTCAAATATTATTTCCCAGCTGTACTAAAGAACTTCTATATCATTGGAACTTTACTTTTTATGTTTGCTATTGATTATTTACAGAGTATGCAAAGAATTTTTAAAAATTGACTAGCTTTTGCTGTATGTATGCTTTAAATTTGACATGGTTCTAAAAGTCTTTCATTCCCTGTCACCTCCTTCCACCTGGTTCTCCCCTAAGTTGCCAACTTCTTTGTGATTCTTTATAATAGGAGAAAGCAAGCCCAGGAACAGCAGAAGGACAGGTGATTTTAGGCGCCCTTTCCTCACCTGGTGAGCAAGGCTATGAATCATATCTTCTGCAGTGAGACGTGTTGTGCTTCGAGTCTCTTTCTGTAAAAAATAACAGTCCAGCTTCCCTTTGGCAGAGAAGGCTTAAATTGGATATGGTCCTTTGGGATCTGAGTTCCAAGGTCATTTAGGGAGGTTACATATCATGTCAAGGTAAAGACACTAATGGTCAACATAAAATGAACTATTTTCCAGTAGAAAAGATCAGATTCCTTAGAAAATGAGAAATTAAGAAAAAAAAATTTAACTGCAGTGACCCTTAGCTTGAAACTCTAGCTGACAAGCTTGTAAAAGTAGATTAGCCACATTTCTGAAAATGTCATGAATTACTTTTGCTTTCCCTCAATTGAGAGTAATGTCAAGGGGCTAATCAAACACGTTGTAGTAGAGAAATCAAGAATATTAGTCTAGAGTATCATTTGTAATGTTGTAAACATTCAGTATACGATGTCTCTCTAGTGTGTTCATGAATCACTTGAAAGGTAAGGAATGACTGTTCTTTGATAAAAATGCCAGGCTATTTAGTCAGCCTCATCCCTCTTCCCTCCAACCACTTCATATTAGTTAAGATGAGGTTTAGTTGCAACAGAAAACCCAAAATAGCATGTGGCATAGACAAGATAAAGTTGTTTTTTTTTTTTTTTTTTTCCTCTTATAAATGTATAGGGCTGGTATGGGACTTTGTGCATAAGGGACTCAGCTCTTTTTACCTTGTGCTTTCACTATGCATTATCTCTCACTTAAGGCCCAATTTGTCTTGTTGTTGTTGTTGTTGTTGTTGTTGTTGTTGTTTCAGGAGTTGAATCCAGGGGCCCTTAAACATCGAGCCACATCGAGCCCTTTTTTATATTTTAGGTGGAGATAGCATCTTGCTGAGCTGATTAGGGCCTCAAAGCTGCTGAGGCTGGCTTTGAACTCAGGATCCTCCTCCTCAGCCTACCAAGCTGCTGGGATTACAGACATATGCCAAGACTCCTGGCTCTAAGATGATCTCTTAATAAACTAGGAACGAGTGTGGTGGAGAGGGGAAAAAAGGAAAACAAAAAAGAAAAACCATAGATATTATTTTTTACAATTAGTTACCTAGTACTAATACTCAAGGCTGTCTGGAAAATATATCATGGTGGCCAATGTCCATCCAAAATATGTATTTCCATAGAACCAGGAAAGAAGAGATATTGAAGGAAAACTAGAAGTCTCTGCACTCACTCAGAGTCTCTCACTCGTTTCTGAGAATCTTTATAAAATATGAGTAATCTTAAGATCTTACTATATTATACACTATTTGTATATAATATGTGTTGTAGAATTTTAAAATGTTCATACAAAAGGAAATTTAGAGTCTATGGCATATTAAGTTTTATAAATTTTCTAATTGTACTTGAATTTCTCTTAAAGCTTAACCCTTTCAAAAATTATATAAACTATAAATACAAATGAACCAACAGTAAGCAGATTAACATATAGACTTTATGTGAAAATAAATCAGAATTAAAGGTAAAATTTTCTTCTGTTGAATTTATCTCTGAATTCTACTCTCAAAAATGTGAGATAAAATTAAAAAAAAACTTGTTTTATTTCAGTTATGTTCACTTTAAACTAAATATAGAAGGCAAGAGTTTGAATGAAATTTTATATTTTTCTTTGATTAATGTTATTAAAAATTTGTTTTATACTTCAGATCTCAAAATATAGTAATGTTATGTCCATGAATCTTAAGTGGTATTCCCATAAACCCTCCTTTTAATTCTTTTGATTAATACTAAATAACAAAGACAGTGATCTTTACAGGCACCCTTAAAATATACTCAAGTTCAATCAGTTCTTTGATAATCAAACTTCAACAAAAATGAATTTGGGCCATAAGCAGTGGTGTGCACCTATAATCTCAGAGACTCAGGAGGTTGAGGCAGGAAGGGCACTTGAGCCCAGGACTTTGAGGTCGCCAGGGCAACACAGACCCTAGCACCAGGTTTCAAAAACTAATAAAACAACAACAAAAGAAGTTAATTTAAGATGTTAGCTATCATTTAAAGTCTTTCATGCTAAAGTATATTTGTCGCAAATGTTTTAAAATGTAGCGTATTTCTTATAAAACTAATATATGTACATAAGCTCTTACACAGCTCTATTTGATATGTGTTTATTTCACAGGGTTGCAGAAAAGTATATTTAATTCTGTAATTACATGCCCAAGGAAGATTGGAAAACTGGGTTAAATGAAATTTAACAATTTAACATACTTCTAAACTGAAATACTTTCAAGAATTTTTTGAGATGTGGCCTCACTACGTTCCCCAGGCTGTTCTTGAACTCCTGTGCTCAAGTGAGTCTCCTGCCTCAGCCTCCCCGGTACCTAGGTCTACAAGTCCCACACCTGGTTATTTTCAAGAACTTCTAATATACTACTCTGCATTGTATCTTGCAGAGAGGAAAATGTGATTTTAAAAACATATTTGACCATAGATCTCTTTCTTTGAAATAAATAAATAATCTCATAGAGCCTGTACTGGATAGGGAGAGTTTTAGGAAATGTTAAAATTATTGATAGATATACAAATGACAGGTTTGCATATCTATTAAAGCCAAATCTTTAACTTTACAGTATCTGGGATTTTAATAACTAGAAAAAGAGGCCATATAAGGGTGATACAATGTTCATTTCAGAAGCACTAGGAGGATCTAAAATAAGATACCCCTTCAAGTAAATATTTTCAATCTTTTATAATTAAACAAATATTTTAAAAATTTAAATTGATTATGAATAATAATCTTATAGTGTTTAATAACATGTTTATTATTTCTCTTTGTTCATCTAATTCATATCTGCCTCCAAATCAGCAATTCTTTTTAAAAATATATCATCACATTGTACATATTTGTGGAGTACCATGTAATACTTTGATATATGTACACATTGTGTAATGTTCAAATCAGAATAAGCCTATCTATGTCCTCAAATATTTATTATTTCACTGTGGTGAAACATTCAAAATCCTTTCTTTTAGTTTGTTTGAAATATGCAGTACATTATTGTTATCTGTAGTCACCCTACTGTGGATAGAATACCAGAAGTTATTTCTCCCATCTAACAAGTGATTCTTTTGAATGCCTTTGTTCATTGTTTTCCTTTTGCTGGACGTAATTTATTTACCATCTTTTCTTCATTTAACCAGTCAGTTCAAAAGCAAAAACAAAGTAAAACATGTATTATCAAAAGTCTACCATGTGGTAGGAACAATGTTGGCATAAGAAATGCAAAATTAAGAGAACTATTCACTATGGTAAGGTCACATTTAAGTACAGAGAAGAGACAAAAAAAATCATACCTAGTCAAAACATTTCTTGAAATTATATAAAACTCTTTAGAATTGACTAGAACAAAGAAAAATATTCATATTGTAAGAATATGAATCATACTTAAGAATACCCATGACTTATTTCTTAGTTTTTGTTAGGATCAGAAAGTGTTTATTTACATATAAACTGGGCAATTTTGAATTAATTATTCTGTAAGTGAGAATGAACATACATAAATTCCAAAGAACAGAAATTGTATTGGTTTTCTGATCATAGTACAATAAAATTAGAGGTTGATAACAGGATTTAATAACTCCTGCATGAAGGATTCTTTTAAAGAAAAATTGTAGGCTATTGAAAAAATTCCAAAAAATTAAACATCGTATAACCAAACTTTATGTATATTCTATATGTATGAATATTCAAAGGTCAAACCATAGTCCAAGGACCTTTAATCATTAACCTAAAAAACTAAAAAAGAAAATTAATAGCTGCTCAATCAATTTGAGAAATTAAGAGGAAAGATATTATATCCAAAGAATTAAGAAAAAAGAAAGTAATTACTAATTAATTTTAGCTAATAAGTAAAAAGGAAAATAAGTTAGAAAATAGGAATATGGTATAATGGGTAATTATGTGTCAAATCTGGGAAGTTGAGTCTAATCAATGGAGAAAACAAAACTGTAAATACTTAAAATTTTAAGTTTTTTAAAAAATCTGTCTTTTACTTGTTAGTTCAAGTAATTCTGTAAATAAAAAAATCTTACTCATAGACAATCTAAAGTTTGAGTTATAGGAAGGGTCCTATGGGGTTTTGATCACCACCTCAGAACCTAGAAGTGTGCTTGCAAGTTACCTTTACCATTTATGGTTTGGTGAAATTGTGCAGGTAGGGGAACTTCTAAGTGACTTATATTTCTCATCAGTAAAGAGTGGTTAACAATAGAACCTACCTAGTAATACTTTAGTAAGAATTAAATAACAATATTTATAAAGTACCTAGTATAAGTTACATGCTATAAAAAGTATTTGCTAAATCTAAAATTGTACTTTTTAAACTTTAATTTGCATTTATATAAATTCCCCCATAGTTGTCTGATACGAGAAAGAGAAGATCAATAATCAAAAATTTGTTCAAAAAACACACAGTATGTTGAAAGCATTCCAAATATATGTTATTTTAATGTAGGAGATTAAAGACATCTCATTTATAAGCATCTCATTTATATTTACATTTGTCCCATGTAAATCCCACAACTCATTCCCTCTCTTGTCTTACTTTCTCACTGATGTATATAAATACACATACATCTGTGGTTATATTTATGTACATATGTGTATGTAATATATATGTGTACATATATATACATATATGTCACAGATATATGTGGATATATAAACATATACATATATTTGATTTATATAGATACTAGGTTATATGTAATGGGATGTTTGTGTTATAAATACATATATATATATATATATATATATATATCAAAATTCTTCAAAGTGTGTAGGAAATATATTGGAGAATAGTGCCTTGGTAAGAGAATAAAATGAACTGCAGTGCTCTGAGAAAATTCTGAATCTTCTGTCAATTAGGGCTGTACATTTTATATTTTAAAATTTATTCTTGATTTTCAATCATAGCATTTTATTAGAAAAAACTATATTGATGCTAATACTGATCAAATTAGAATCTTGAGATTGTTTTTCAATTATTGGTTACTTTGAAAGTGTGTTTCTTAAATAAAAAAGATGAACCTGAGTATTATTTATGAGTGTTACTTATAATCATTTTTTAAAAAGTCAAATTCTTTCTATGCATATTAAATCTGTTTCACTCAAATGTAGGACATTTAAATCAGATATCACTATAGTTACTATCATCTCACACATGCGCACATAATTCATACACACACACATATGAATTAATCCAAGCACAAGAGTTTCATAAATTATAGGAAAGAATAAAAATGAAATTTATAAAAAGAAAAAAGCCTATCATTTATAATTAGTAATGGAGTTTTAATGCAAGGAATGATGCTTTGAATTACAAGCCTGTTATTTTGTAAAGTTAGAAATGTGTCATCTGTCCTTCCTATTAAGTTTTGGCATAACATATCTTGTTACACATTGAAGAAGACATAATTGTTATTCTCAACGTTAGAGAGTAAAATGATAGGCAGTGACACACACACACACACACACACACACACACACACAGACACACACACACACAAATACACTCATAATATAGAGCTTCTACCTTTTGTGGTGTTTTAATGTTTACTCTAGACTACATCCCTAATAGTCTCCCAGCATATAGATGGGAAATAGGAAACTCCCATTCCCGTGTGACTTAAGATTTTTAAAAAATTGTTTTTAATTAATACATAATATTTGTATGTATATTTGGGGTGTATTGTGTGATGTTTCAGTTTTGATACACATGCATTGTGAAATAAATCAGTGTTTAGCCTACCCATTGCCTCATACATTTATCATTCATTTGTGGTGAAAACATTCAAAATCTTCTGTTCTAGATATTATGAATATTCAGCACAATATTGTTAAACATAGTCACCCTACTGTATAGTAGAATACCAGAATTTACTGCTTCTATCTTTAGTGTTTATCCATTGACTCCTTAACCTTCCTTCCCTTCTGCTATTCCCAGCCTGTGATAACCGTTATTCTACTCTCTACTTCCATGACATCAACTTCTTTAAATTCTAAATATGAGTGAGATTACTCAGTTTTTATCTTTCTCTGCCTGGGTGATTTCATTCAACATGTCTTCTGTGTTCATCTACATTGCCACATGACAGAATTTCATTATTTTTTGTGGCTGAATATTATTCCATTGTGTTTATCTATGGCACATTTCCTTTAACCATTCAACCATTGAAAGATATTTAGATTCCGTATCTCAGCTGTTCTTGGCTATTATGAATGCATTGCAACTTCCCCAAGAAAATTTCCATTCCTTAGTTATTAACGGTAAACAACAATACGACACCTATGTTTTCTTTGTGTAAAATGAGTGGAGCGAGGTGCATGGTCACTTTTATATTTTTTCAGAATTAATAGGAAAGATAATATCTTAAAACAAGGTGTGATACAGGGAAATTACTGTCAATATTATACCTACTGCAGAAAGTAATCACCTCCATGCCAACAAGAAGACCTGCTATGTGGTTCAGTGGGAGAGTATGACAAGGTTACTAAAATGTCAATCTAATTAACCTAAATCTCCCAACAATTGCTTTGTATACTCTGCTCATTTGAACAATGGGAAAAAAAGGTCAAGTCTGAAATGGAGAATATAGCAATACTATTTTCCTTTTTTGTTGTTTTCCTCTGCAAGGGCATACAATGACTCAAATAAATGCTACCAAGGCACTCCTGTCTTTGTGAAGTACCACACAAAGCATATATACCTCAATATACTCTTAAATGTAGGTAAAGTGTTTTTGGCAATAGATGCTTATGTAGCAAACAAGTGATTAGTTTGCTACATAATTGAACTTCATTTCTTTAAAGTTAGATATGTAGGTAAGTAGCAAGGAAGCTGAAATAATTGTAGGATTATAAAGTATATAGTTTGTGAAATTGTAAAATTGTGAAAGTAAAATCTTATCAAATATAGAAGCCAAACCAATAAGCCATCATCTAATTAAGACAAGCCTGATTTTTCTCACATTTCTTGAAATCTTTCAGTAGCTAAGTTGATTTGTTTTAATTTTGCATCTATTTAACCCAAAGAATGAATACGTAGAAATAGGTTACTCAACATCAGGATATTGCATTCTGGTTCACCAAAGGAAAAACAAATCTCAAGATTTCTCCATGAAAATAACAATTGTTCTATTTGTCTTCATTATAAATGACAATAAAACAAGCATAATAAGAATTAGCATTCAAATCAAGTAAAGAAAATTAAGTATGCCTTGTGTTTTTCTTATTATTCAACGGTGATCATATGATCTTAGGATACTGTATTAGTCAGGGTTCTCTAGAGGAACAGAATCAATAGGAAGCATGATTATAAAAAGGGCATTTATTAGATTGGCTTACAGGAACAAAAGCTGGATAGTTCACAATGGCCATCTGCAGGCTAGAGAGCTAGAAGAACCAATAGCTACTCAGTCCAAGAGGCAGAAGCCCCAGAACAAGAAGAATCAACAGTGATACCCTAGTCTGAGACCAAGGCTTCTGGAAACTCCCTGGAGAATTACTGGCAGAGTCCGCTTTGGAAGAGTGAAGAAGCCACAATTTGATATCCTCAGAGGATTCAAGCAGCAATCAAGAACCAGCTCTAGAAGAGTCAAGCTTGCATCTGCATCTGCTTCCTGGTTCTTCCAACTTTTATTTCATTCAAGTCACCATCCTATTGGGCGGTGCTGCCCACACTTAGGGAGGGGCTCCTCTTCAGTTCACTACCCCACATTCCAACCATTGCCAGACACGCCCTCATTGACGTCCCTTAATCATCAGCATCTCTTAATCCAATCAAGTTGACAATTCAAATTAGCCATTACAGGTACCAAACATTAAAGGATATTTAGACTTGTTGAATTATTTTAATAACCAACCTGTATTTAAATGAATAGTTTGTTATTCAAGTCGATCAGGGAATATTGGATCTACCTAAATAAAAATGGGTTGCTTTTTAAAATATATGTGATGTGAATGTGGGGTGTGTGTGTGTGTCTCTGTGTGTGTGTGTGTGTGTATGTTTGAATGTTCAATCAGATCTAAAATTTATGTAAGGAGTAAGCATATCTCTAAGTTAATATTGAAAGGTTAAATCATCATATTTTGTGAAACAGATATATGTTCATTAATCAGTTTTTCCTAGTGAAAAAATTCTGGATCTCAGACTTTGACAGAAGTTGGATTTCACAATGGGTGACAGAAAGGAACCCAGGCCTTGGTGGTCATGGGAGCTTGCTGCTCTTTAAAACAAGGCATGGAAAACCCTGTATAAGTATGAAGTTCATCTGTGTCTGAATAGGGAGAGAATTATTTGGCAGTCACACATTACTAATTCTGTGTTTAAGCAGGTAAATCAAGGCCCCGGTGTCCTGACCTTGTGTGCGTTCAACCACTGGAAAGTACGGGGCTGCTGGGACTGAGCAGACTACCTGGCCACCCAGGAGCACTGAGGTAGTGTGATGGCAGTTCTGGTCAGCGCTGTCACCCTCTTGTCCCATTCCCAGATTTTCTCACAGAGTAGGATCCAAAATTAATTTGGATTTTTATTATATTTTTCTTAGAAAAAAGATATTGTATCATAGCACTACTGTTTCATATTTATATTGCATATTTACTTTTGTTCATATTACATGTTGCTTGAGAGACAGGGTTTTAGGGAATATCTTTCCTAATATGTTTTATTCATTTTTTAGATGTTTTTCTTCTTTAACTACCTTACAGTATACTTTATAAATTTGTAGCCCCAATATTCATTTCTCAAACTGACTGAGATGAATTTCACATGGACCAGATTTAACTTTGAGTTACCTTATCATTTTGCTTACGTCCTACTTTAACAAAATTTGAGATATAAATTACATGTAACACTGAGCATTTCATTTTACCTTCTATTAATGTAAAAGATTAAAGTGTCAGAGATTTTCAGTCTAAAATGCAATGATTGAAATAATTTTAAATTATTTAATGGTCATCTATTATGTTAACATATTCATAGAATATAAAGGAAAAATATAAAATTACTGAACAGTAAAGATATTTAGGCTAACAGTTATAATTACAATTCTATTTTGTATGTTTCTTTTAATTTGACATTTGCATTTTATGACAATATGATTTTCTATACATATACACTTAATGTGGAAATTGAAAATGTTGCAAATTTCCTCTATCTTGATGACTACCTCACATTTTTGTTTTTTTACTGGTAAGTGACCTCCAGAGAACATAGAACCAGGAATCATTACACAAAAAATTAATTAAAATGTTTAAATGCACACACAAGTATACACAATAAAATGATTTATTTTAAGGAACTGGGTCAAGAGTTTGTGGAAGGTGGCAAGTCCGAAGTTCATAGATCCTGTCAGCAGGATGGAAACTCAGAGGCTGAGTTTGTGACCTTGAGGCAGAGTTTGTTCTACATCAGAAAACTTAAATGTTTAATCCTAAAGTTTTCAACTGATTCGACAAGACCCACCCACATAATCCTTCTTTATTTAAAGTTAACTAATTACAGATACTAAGCACATCTGTAATAGCCCTTCACAACACCACCAAGATTAAAATTTGATTACATGATTAGGTGTATACCTTAAGCAAGTTGACACACAAAACTAACCATCACATCCTTCATTAGTAAAATCTAATTTTATTTTAGAGATTGATATCATTATTGAAAATAACCTGTTAAAATTTTACAAAGTACCTTACACAAAGAGGATATAAATTATTTAAATTGTTTTGAAGAGTAGTACTAGTCTAAACCTACTAAACTAAATTTTGGAATCCTGTCCTTTAGAAGATTTTTATTTACTCTTTCCTACAGATACATTGTGACTTGTCCTTAGCTCATTTTATATATTCAGACCTTTAAAATGCAGACAAACATTGCAATAACTGAAAACTGAGGGCCACACATGTAACAGTCTCACCAATTTACAGAAAAATCTAGCAATGAGTTTCTCTGATTCTCTGGTTCACAGAGTTACTGGAGCACATTTCCCCAATCCTTTCAATATTTGCCTGCAACTGAGTACTTACTCTGTAGGAAGTCAAGTACTGTGCCTCAAATTCATTTCCACTTGGATTCTCAGAATGTGTCCCTCTTTGGATACTGGTGCTTCTCAGATGTAAAAGGCTAATATGTAGTCCTCCTGGGATAGGGCAGAAACTAAACCCACTCCCTGATATCCTTTCAAGAAGAAAGAGAAACAGAGCCAGGTGTGGTTGTATAGGACTGTAATCTCAGTGTGGAAGATTGTCTCAAAATAAAAAAATAGAAGGTCTGGAAAAGGTCTGGGGACATTGTTCAAAGCCAACTCCAGCAATTTAGCGAGGCCCTAAGCAACTTAGCAAGACCTTGTCTCAAAACTAAAAAATAAAACAGGCTGGGGTTGTGGCTCAGTGGTTAAGTACTTCTGGGTTCAATCCTTACAACCAAAAAAAAAAAAAAAGAGAAAAAGAACAAACCTTAAATGAATGATATATGTTAAATCTAGGAGAAGGTTGGGATGCTGTGTAGAAAAATGCTCAATTTTGGCTCTTCTTTTCCAGATCTTCCATATTAGGATAAGAACTAGAATAAAGTCATCTGTCATTTACAGTTATATGAAGGAAAAGATTCTCCTTCAAAGGGGCAAGCTTAAAATATCACATTAGTTAAATTGAATTGAGCTCTACTGAATGTAGTTAAAACTCCTATCCAAATCCAATTTGTTTTCCCAAGAGAATTAACTGACCTGGTGTGTGGAGGGCAATCATAAGTTACTTCCACTAGAATACAAATGAGCAGCCATGGTTCACAAGGATGGCCTTTCAAGTGTACTGTTCGATTAAGAACAATGCTATACCTAAAGACTCATTGGTCTCATCTAATTAAATAAAAACAATAACCCAAACAATTAAGGACAAAGTCATGACCTTTAACGATTCCTTAGCTTGTCACTGATACAAAATGAATTTTAATTACTACTAATGGTTTATTGTATATCTAAGGTATGACAAAGTGGTAATCTGCCCAAAGGAAGTCTTCGGTTACTTTTGAACACAAGATAGCCTTCTGGGAGTCAATATTAATTACTGTTATTCAGAAACAAAAGTATATAAAGTTCTCAAGGCATTTTCTGACAACTGTCAGCATAAGTGCACATAAAATTTTAATTGTGTCCTGGGTGGCATCTAATATAAAATTATCCTTACGAGCTTTTAGAAGAACTTTAAACTTTAGTTGCCATGTACAGAAGGCTTAATAACAAATTTCCTGATTATATTGTTCAGGCAGCACAAATTGCATTTAATTTACGTGAATAGAACTGACAGTTTGATGTGTGGTTCAGATCAAATTTAATTTCCTACTAAAATTACTAAGTTTGAAAAACCAACACTACAATGTTATGTGCTTACATGAAACTACAATTGATTTTACAATACTTCCTTCATGAATATGTGCATGTGTATAAATAGCTTTTTTTCTAAACTTAATGTATTATTGTAGTTTTATTTAGAAAGCTGGTTTACAATCAGTTAATAATATTCTAAGTTTGGGGTTTCATTTTAGATATTTCTTAGAAATAAATTTTGGAGAAGCATCAAGGCAAAAAAGTAGTAAATGTTGAACTTTTATTGCCTAAGGATGTTTTCCAGTTACCTATTATTGTGTAAACAAAACAAAATAAAACAAATATACCCTACAAATTTACATAATTTAAAGCAAAGATCCTTTGTGTAGCTTCAGATTCCCTTGGTTGCCCATTGGGACTGAGCTCAGCTGAGTCATTCTTCCAGCCATGGTGGAGCTCTGTGCACTGGATTCCCAATCATACGGTGGGTGACTGGTCTAAGATGGCCTGATCACATTTCTTGAGTAGTTCCTTGTTGGCTAATGTGATAGAAGTACCGGGCTACTTGATTTCTCTCTCATCATGCCAGGGGGAAACTCAGGTTTGTTTTTCACATGGCAGCCTTGCAGGATTCCAGTGGTGAGAGTGGGAATGGAAATGGCTTCCTGAATCCTAGACTCAGGACTGGCACAATTCCATTTATTCTACATTTGGTGGCTGAAAGCAAACCCTAATACCATCAATATAGAAAGCATAAATAAATAGACTTCTCATAGAATCACAATTCAAAAATGTGATTATGGAAATGGATGTAGGATTGTGGTCATATTTGCAGCCTGTGAAAGAATGTTTGTTAAAAAAAGGAATAGTTTAAGACTCTATACAAAGATTCTGACTTGGTTGGTCTCACAATCACTTCTATAATGCTCATCGAGTAGCAATAACCCATGACAACATTCAGAATACTTAGGTTCTCATGAAATAGGGTAGGTCAAAATCTTAAGTGTTAATTTCCCCACCTATAAAATGGTGAATCAGAGTTGATAATTCTAAGACCCCAATTAATTCTACAATTCCTGCCATCTAACTTTAGTTACTTAAGAAACCATTTCACACTTACTCCAGTATCATCTACTACTCTTTAACACAAAGAATTTCCTCAATTATACAAAGTAATTTATATTCATTATGACCTTAGTATAATCCATTTTTTATACTTACATATAAAAGGGTCAAATTAAAAGGGTGAATTCTAGAGAAATTGTGTTCTCGTCTATAAAACTTCAAAGTAATAGATATCTTATTAGGTACTTAAGTTGTCTAAACTATAAATTTTTATATTCAGAGACCATACTTACTTGAATTTTTTGTTTTGTTACAGGGTTTATTTCAAACCATTTATTTCTGTTTTATTTTTTTTTATTTATTTTTTATTGTAAACAAATGGGATACATGTTGTTTCTCTGTACATGGCATAAAGGCATACCATTTATGTAATCATAAATTTACATAGGGTAATGTTGTTTAATTCATTCTGTTATTTTTTCCCTTCCCCCCACCCCTCCCACCCCTCTTTTCCCTCTATACAGTCCTTCCTTCCTCCATTCTTGCCCCCTCCCGAAGCCTAACTCTAACCCTAACTCTAATCCCTCCCACCCCCCATTATGTGTCATCATCCACTTATTAGCGATATCATTTGTCCTTTGGTTTTTTGAGATTGGCTTATCTCACTTAGCATGATATTCTCCAATTTCATCCATTTGCCTGCAAATGCCATAATTTTATCATTCTTTATGGCTGAGTAATATTCCATTGTATATATATACCACAGTTTCTTTATCCATTCATCAATTGAAGGACATCTAGGTTGGTTCCACAATCTGGCTATTGTGAACTGAGCAGCTATGAACATTGATGTGGCTGTATCTCTGTAATATGCTGATTTTAAGTCCTTTGGATATAGGCCAAGCACCTGGCAGCTTTGAGTTGGTCCCAAGTCTCTCACTATCTCCTCTTTGAATCCTGCATCCTGGAGCAACATGAAATGCAGCCGCCCTCTAGTCCGCCATCTTGAAAACCCCCCTTATTTCTGTTTTAAAATGTATTGGTTCTTTTTAGTTTATATATGACAGCAGAATCCATTGTTATTTCATGAAGAATATCTTATCATCGAAAAGGCAGAAGTTGACGGTTGGGGTATACACTAATTTTCATTTCATTTGTGATTCTTAGGAAGAGTCCCTTAGGAGTTTCTGTTGAACTAAGTGTAACTGATGAGGATAGGATGAGGACAAAGCTTAGGGAGTATAAAGCAAGTAATGATATAGACAAGAGAGAAATAACAGTTTTCACAAAGATAGAGTGTGGTAGTCAATGTGCCATGCAAAGGAGAAGAGAGGTGAAGTTGAGTTTTTGTGCCAAATGGTGCTTGATTACCATAAAGTTCTTGGATGTCACCCTGTGAGTATCTGGGTTTTTCAAGAGGTGAAAAATAATGTTTTCTAAATCATATAAATCTCACATCATTCCAAGTAAATGAGACTGCCTGAAATATGTGTAAAGGAAAAAGGAAATCTGCAAAATGCAGGCATGATCTGAAAATAAAGAGCCCAAGAACAGATCGAGAAGTTCATGAATTTTGAGAGGGTAATGTGGAGTGGAGGAAAGAAAAAAATTAGAAAATCTATAAGGCCAAAAAATGGCCATTAGCAGGAAAGTGATAAATATTGACTTCAATGAAAGTACTTTCAGCAGATAACAGTAACATCTTGTGTGAATGTTGCAAAGAAATGGAGGTGGTGGATGTAAACTTTATAAACTGTATTGAGAGTTTTGGATGAAAAGGAACAAGGATTTTACTTTTTAAATTTCATAATGAGTGCATTAGATATTCAAACATTACAATGTATAGATGGATATAAATGTATATGGTTTATTTGAAAACTTTAATTTTATTTTATATAGCAGTTTTAGAATCAAAATACTGTGTTGAAAATTTTATGTCTTACTAAAGAGTAAGTTTTTGTCAAATCTTTGCCTTATAGTAACCTCTTACATTTTCTAGAAAGAAACATATTCAACCTCAAATCTATAGTAAACTTCATCTGATATGTAAGTTAATTTTATGTGTCAAATTGGCTAAGCCACATTTTCCAGATATTCAATCAAACATTATTTAGAGATTTTTAAAGGTAAATTTAGATGAGGTTACTATCTTAAATAAATTGATTCTGAATAAAGCCTACTACATAATGTGGGTGGGCCACATTCAGTTGGTTGAAGGTCTCATTAGAAAAAGATTGACCTACCCCAGTGTGGAAGGAATTCCAACAGAAACCTGCCTTTGAAATTGAATTGTAGCTCTTCCCTGGGTGCCCTTTCCACCACTTTCAACCTATTCCACAGAATTTGAACTTCTCATATCCACACAATATACCTATTGGTTCTCTTTTTCTGGAGAACCCTGACTAATATACCATGAGATGTGACAATTGAAGAACAAGGGGAAGTAATTCTGTAAAAGTTTCCATTCTGGTAAAAATAATTTCTTTTAAATTTTTAGTTGTACATATTTGTTGAATGTTTGCATATAAAAAATATTGAAAGTATTAAATCATTGCCTCCAGGTGATATGTTCTTTTTATATATGTTTTCCAACTCCTAATTGCTTTCTTTACACACATTTTAATTGTTATTCTATCACCTTTCTTTCTGTCTCTATGAATAATATGCAGAAACCAACATTACAAAACACTAATTAGTGAAAATATAAGTGAAATGTTTGTATTGTATGAACATCATTAACATGAAAGATTTTTTAAAAGTGTCTTTGTCACTGAACTAGACAACCAAGGTAACTCTAATGAGAACCGTAAAGAAAAAAAAGACATTTTTACCTTCTCGTATTCCTTTATTGCGTTTTTGGTTTGCCAGTGGCCCTATCAAACAGCTTATAAAGGCAATAAATAAAAGTGATTATCTTTTGCCCAGGGATAAATCATGATGAATTTCTTGGAGGACCTTTTTGGTATTTAATGAAAATTTTTCTGGATGATTTTTAAGACAAACCTGTAGCACACATGTTTGCCTCACTTTAGTCACTGAACTTTCCAAAGCAAAAAGACTTCCTACTCACTGACTGCATTATACAGTGATCAAATGTGACCTGGATAAAAGATTTATTTTAATTAAAACAACTGTTTGAATGACTCCTGTGTTAATCTTTACAGAGTAAACACTAAAGACTGTTCAATAGTCGACAAGACTCTACATGATTTGGCCCCTGGCTTTCTCCTTGACCCCGTCTCCCCATACATCTCCCTCACCTCCCTCTGCTCAAGCACTACAGACTCTTTTTTTTTTTTTTTTTTTTTTTTTTTAATCCTTCAAACATGCAAAGCAAATTCTGACTGGAATGTATTTGTGCAGGAATCTGCATACCAAACTCCTTCATTTTTTTTGAGTTTTCAGTTGAAATCTCATCTTCTCCGTCATCCTTTTATGCTATATAAAAAATCAGTTGACCCTGTCATTTTTGTATTTAAAACTATTTTATTTCAAACTATGTATAAAAATTATATCAAAAACATACTAAGTAGTTAATATAGACAATCTAGACAGATTTCTGGTACACTCCAACCCAGACCCAGTACTTACCAAGAGTAACATAGTGATCAGCACTCGCTGTACATAAGCATCATCAGCTGACTAATGAGCCCCAAAGACTCAGGGGTCCCCATAACTGGGCTGCTCATGATCAGTGTGTGCAATGCAACTAGTGGTTCTTATTTAGAAAGCCAGAAATAGTTGAATAGAATCTTGGTACTCCCACAAAATGCATGTTTGATAAATACATACCCAGTCATTCCCATACTTTTTAAAGTTAGTATCTATTTTCATACAATAGTGTTAAGAACTACATACACAAACTCATGTATAGATATAATTTCAATAATTTCATTTCATACTTCCAAAATATTTCAAAGAGATTTGTGAGAGTTTTTAGTCCTTAAATTCATTTACCTGGTGCTATGGTTTGTATATGCAGTGTCTCTAAACGTTCCTGTTTATGTAGGAATGTTCAGAAATGAAATAATTAGATATTGAAAGTAATAATCAGTGGATTAATCCATTTAATGGATTAATGATTTGAATGGACTAATTGGATGGTAACTGTAGCCAGGTGGGGTGAGACTGGAGGAAATAGGTCACTGGGGGCGTGCCCTTGGAATTTTATCTTATTCTCTGTTTCCTCCTCTTCTCTTTTCTGCATTTTGCTGCCAAAAGCAGAGTAGTTATCTTCTGCCATAATGTTCTACCTCAACTCAGGCTCAGAGAAATGGAGCCAGTGGACCATGGACTGAACCTCTGAAACCCTGACCCCGAAGTAGACTTTTCCTTCTCTTAGTTGTTTTTACTGGTATTTTGGTCACAGAAATGGAAAGCTGACTAATACATTTAGCCATGTGAAACCCACAACTTGCATATAAGTCTGCAATTAATACCTTAAATTATCTATTTACCTATTGATAAAAATAGTTTTGTGTCTGCTTTTAAATGTCTGGTGATTTCAAAGTCAATTCATAACTATTCTGGCACACTTTCTGTGATGATAGAGAAGCATGTCCCCATAACTCAAGATCAGTATCTATTGAGCATGTATCCTTTTTTAAATATTACATTTATATATAACCAAATTTCATGAGTTTTACCTATTCATTTGAAACTTTTTGCACAGTTCACTAACATTTTTCCTATTCCCCCAAATTATTATATATAATTTGTTCTTGTATTACCTGAAAAGTTTAAAAAAAATCAAAATTTTCTTCCCTAGTGATCAGTCACAACAGTCAAACTAATAATTGGAAGGAGTCTTCTTTTAAAAGTTTTATTTTTTTATTAGAGACATGTAAAATTTCAATTTTATAATATATGGGAAGCATTTAGAAGATAGCCATAAAATAAGAGCAAAACAAAAATTTCTAAAAACTCAACAAACAAGTTTATTTTTATGTTAAAAGAAATTATGCCAAATAATTAAACTAATTTCTGGTTATTTTGGTGATGATGATGATAATGATGAAAATTAGTTCTATTACATTCTGATATGCACAGAATAAAAGAAAGAATATCAGATTAACAATCAGAAGACCTATGTTGTTACTTCAACTGCCTTACTCCTTGAGCTGTGTGATCTTGAATAAGTCACCTAATAAGTTCAAAGAGATTTTTATATTATTCATGACATAGGAGTAGTATTTTTCCTACAACTATATGAAATAATGAGTACAACCAGGTGAGATCATATTTGAAAACTTATTTCTAAACTTAAAGGGACATACAGATCTCTGTGTGTGTGCATGTTCGTGTTTGTGCATATGTGTACCTGTGTATGCAAGTGAACTTTAAAATACCACTTGATAATTCCCTCCTTTCTACTTTACTATTGCAAACAAAACTAGAGTACTTCATAAATACTTTATACTGGACATTTTTGGTTTGTTTCTTTGAAACTTTCTTCTAATAACTAAAATTATATGCTTGGGGGAAATGTTTCTTCATACTCCTATTCCAATTCTGTAGTTATATTTGGGACTGCCAGGAAAAATACTGAAAAGCATGTCACTCAGGGAATGTCCATCAGAGCCCTTCCTGTGCATTATGTTAGATATGTGAGCATAGGAGAAAAGGGTTTTCTGAGATTTGAGTCAAGGATCTGCTGCTTTCTAAATAGTCGAAAGGAGATTTTCATCTGTTATGTTCTGAATCACTCATTTGGTATGAAATTATGAAATTGCATGATTTAATATGAAATTATACTCTGAATAAAGTACTATAAATTGTTGCATTGGGGAATTATTCCTACCAGTTCTCTTCTCATATCTAAGTGTTTAATGGGAAACTGAACAGAAGTGTTAGTTAATGTTGCAAACTTATTAGCTTATTATTCTCAGGGAGTTTCAGCAAGAATGTTTGTGACCACAACACAGAATGTTGGACTTAAAGAATTGCAAAGATATTCAGTTTATCTTTTTTAAAAAATTCCATATTGGCTAAAAAAGAACATTTTTTCTACATGTGATTCAGGGTCCAGTAGTAAGTCACTGCAAGGGAAAAAGGCATACCAAGAAAATGGTAAGAAACATTTTTAATGTTCAAATAAAACACTTGATTTTTATATTAATTTACTTTCTACTTTTGAATATTGCATATTCTGAGGAATATAATTTAAATACTGTTCTTTTAACTTTTTATCAGAATGTCAACAATTTAGTGGCTCATTGGTTTGGTTTCCATTCATACCACTTACACATGAACAATGAAGCAGATTTGGATCAAAGGATTAGTAATACTTGTTTATTACAGAGCCATTTAATACTTCAGAGGCCAGGTGTGTTTTTATATAATAAACTGTGAAAAAAAAGTTAGCCACTGTTTTATAGTAAAATATGCCTTCCAGGTATTAGTAACTACAGTGTTTGTCACATTTGACAAGAGTTATTTTTGGATTTTTTATGAATTTCAAATCTCCAACAACAGATTATGCTGCCCATATTCATTCATGTACTGAAATGGTTGTCAGCCTTGAGGTATACTGTATTGGTAAGAGTTATACTGAGTCACCCATAAGTATAATCTAATAAGGTGTATGCAACTGAGGCTATGCTAAAAGAAGCTGTATGTGAGAGAAAGGAAACAAAGCATACTACAAAAATTTAATTTAGGTATGGAACATGGATTGAATGCTTGTGTTCTCCCAAATTCATATGCCAAACTCTATTCCCCAATGTGATTGCATTAGGAAGTGGGGCTTTGGAGAGGCAATTATATCATGAGTTTGGAGGCTTCACAAGTGTTATTTGTACCATTACAAAAAAGGACACCACATTTCTTTCTTGTCCTCTTTTTATCATGTGAGGATCCAAAGAGAAGATGGCAGTTTGCATTCTAGAAATGGGTGTCCCCAGAATCTGACCATACTGGCACCCTGATCTCAGAGTTCCAGCATTCAGAAATGCCAGAAATACATTCCTCATGCTTATTAGCCACCCAATCTGTGGCATTTTGTTTCAGCAGCTTAAACTAAGACAGTATCCTAAAAACAAACAAACATCTATCTTTAGAAAATTAGAGTTTTTCATTTTCCTGATTTTTACAAAGATAATTGCCCTTGACTATTTTTTTTTCTTTGATACCAGGGATTAAATGCAGGGGTGCTTAACCACTGAGTCACATCCCCAACTCTTTTTTGTATTTTAGTCAGAGACAGGGTCTAGCTGAGTTGCCTAGGGTCTCGCTAAATTACTGATTTTGTCTTTGAACTCTTGATCCTCTTGCCTCAGCCTCCCAAACTGTTGGGATGACAGGTATGAGCCACGACTCCCAGCTTGCCCTTGCCTTTTAATTCTAAAGAATATCTGCTATCTCTAAATTATAAGATTGTATAAAAATGACAATATAGAGTGGGAGCCAGTTTGATTTTCAGTTGTAAGTTTATCTGGTTTACTCTTTGAAGCTGAAAGCTCAATATGCATTAATGAAAATGTTATTTCTAAAAGCAACAGTAAGGAAAATAATCAAATAAAAACAAACTAAGCATATATATTGCCTTGAAGACATTATATAATCTTATTTTCAAATTGTCTAATTGAACGTTCTACCTTCATAATCCTGTGGTCCACATAAAGCTCCCAAAGTTAGGAATGGTATTAAAATTAAATTTGATGACATTAGTTTATTTTTGTTTTTTGTTTTGTTACTTTAAATTTTGATTGCTGTTTAATTAAACATGGTATCAGATAATAAAATTAATAAAGTAGTTGGATAAACATGCACAAACTTGTTGACTTCTCACTAAGCTAAGTTCTTAAAACTAATAGCATAAACAAATTAAGATAACACTGTGGTTAAATAAGGGCATCTTGCAATGAATAAGTAATGACATTTAATACATTTAAATTTAGTAACATGAAGAATAAATGCTCAAAAGCAGATATTTTTATTAATGACAAGATTGTAGTAGTGTAGTTTTAAAAGTTATAATAGTCTTAGAAATACATTTTAGAATCATTTTGGTATGAAATTTCAGAAAATTGAAATATACACCTTTAAACTTGGTATAATGTACTATTATTGTGTTAATTGTGAGAAAATAGAATAATGTATAGAAAAAGTTTAGGAAAGTAACTATTTTGGGCAGATTATTATTCATTGTGGTATATTTTGCTTGGCTTTGTAATGCAACATTTGTTTTCTTAAAACCATTTTCAGGTTTTTAAAATAAGACATTTGTTTAGTTTTTTTCTAAAAGAAACATTTGGGATCTCTGACATTAAACAAATATGTCTAAAATAATTATTATTATCCTTGCATTTTAAAAGTAATTAATTATATGAAGAGATTTTAAAACTGTTTTTAAATACAATGGATCCTTTCTATTTCTTTTGCTCTTTTGCTCAGTTTCTCAACCATCTTTATAGAACATTGAATGAAAATGGTGTTAACTCATCACAAGTGAAAGATGTTCACATTCTCTTTAAGGAGATAAAACTTTGCTTATTGTCCACAAATGAATATCAGAATAACTAAATGGTATAATTGAAAAAATTATTACATGAGTTTAATTTCCTTTTGTTGTAATTCTAACATTTCTTCTAGTTTATAATTCCATATATTCTTACTACTTTTTTTTTCATTTCTGTAAGTTTTAATTATTTTTAGTACTTATTTACCTTGATTTACCTGCAAAACCTGGAACTTAGAAGTCTAAATGAAACCTGTAGCCTTCTCTACATTTTAAAACAAAATATGCTTCTTCACATTTAGAAAATAGTTTAAAACTATTTTTTTTCTCTGAATAAATATTTGTTTCTTTTGGGCAATCTTCACATTCTATTTCTTCTACTGATCTAAACCTTTAAATTGATGACTTTCCAGTGGAATTACTTGGTTAATACTTTAGGATCTGACTGAAAAAGAATCTTAGGATGGACAGAACACTATTTTTTTAAATTCCTTACTCAAAATAACTAGCATACTTACAGGTAATTTAATTGTTAATTTTTGATGAATATTCAAATAGTTTTATACTTTCTATTTATTTTACATATCTTTATTATTTAACTTTTAAAAGTATAAGCCATGAGGTATGGAAAAGGGTGCAGTGGTTTAATTATGAGAGAATAGAAAGGGGGTTAAATTCTATAAAGGAATAGATTAATAGTCTGGAACACACTCATGATTATCTGGAACAGCTGGTGCCCTTTCACCATCGCTTCAAGTAAAAGTCCTAGTTCTATGATTCCCGGCCAGAAATAACATCAGTCCAGAAACTCTGAATCCCAGCAGCACAGATCTGCCAAAGTTGTCTGAACGTGAGCAGACAACTAGCTTCCTCAGCCCACACAAGATGTGTCACTAATGCGGTGAGGAAACTCTCCAACTTCATACCCACATCTTTAAGCTACTACATCTTACCCATGGTTAAGTCATGTTCTAGAGACCATAACTAGTTCTAATTCTGTCAATTAGCTTGAAAGTGGATAATACCCAAAGTACTGTCATAGCCCAGTACTAAGACAGAGAGAAAGAAAAGAGAAAGCAAGGAAAAAGGGTTATTATAACATGAAAGAGAAATTAGAAAATAAAACCAATAAATATTTATGCATTGTAAAAATAAAAAATCATTTAAATTTTTTGTTGAGAAAATTTTTTAAATATAATAGTTTTGCTCCTCTATTTGCAGCTCATCTAAAATGTCTTAAATATTTAAATGCACTGATCTATTTGTCAATGTTTTCCAATACTTTGTTGGAAAAATTGATTATTGACTCACTTTTGGGGAAAATATGTCAGCATTAAAGATTTAGTTTAAGGTTTTCTTCTTACAAAATAAATAAAAATAACATATCTTAGGAGGTAAGGAAGAGGACATGGAGACATGTGTAGATACCATTTTTAAATGAATGTTAAGGCTCAACTCAAAATGTTTCCATTGTTTTCTAGGATATCACTGATATTCTTTCCTATTAAGAATCTATATGAAAGATCTGGGCACAATGGCACCTGCCTGTAATCCCAGTGACTTGGGAAGCTGAGGCAGGAGGATTGCATGTTCAAAGGCAGCCTCAGCAGTTTAGAGAAACCCTAAGCAACATAGTGAGACCCTGTGTCAAGATAATAAATAAATAAATAAGAGTTGGGGAAGTGGCTCTGTGGTAAAGTACCCCTGGGTTGAATTCCCAGTATCACCCTGCTACCAAATCAATATTGAAGAAAGGAAAGTCTCACAAAAATTTAAGAGACTCATTCAGAAAACATTGATTAGGCTTCAAATTATGTTGCAAATTGTTTGAGATGTTGTTCCACTCTTTAAATAGGTACAATGCAAGAGAATTCTTGGAAAATAAGGCAAACATTTTGAGCATACATACCTTAAGAAGAAGAACGCTTCTTGAGACTTTCATAATGCCCCATTCTCTTATTTTAACATTATGCCTTGCTGTTAGTAACAGTGCTTTCAAATGCCAGATGGAAAACAATGATTGTTAATCTGCTTTCCTTATATAACTTTTAATGAGTATATCATGGCAATCCATTGAGATTAAGTATGGACAAAGACTGCAGTGCTTTTGTACTTGATAGCAATATAGTGATGCACTCTCCTTCTCAAAATAAATGTAAAAGCAGAACTATCTTTTATCTGCATGTTGTCTTTTGTCTTTTGTTCTTTAGAATGGTGGTCTTATCACAACCTCAGTCTGATGGAATCAATATTACCAAGAAAGTAGGGGACAAAAGGAATCAAAGACCAAAAAAAAACAAACAAACAAAAAAAACTTTACAACAAAACAGGGTTTCCTTTTATTTATTTATTTATTTTTACCTTCAACAAGTTTCAATCATTTGAAACGATTTTTAAAATCCTTTTTCTGTAGCTACTTCTGCACTATCATGGTAATAAGCACAAAGAACAACAATCAAGAAATCTAATTTAAAAAATGAAAGACAGAAAGAAATACAGAAACAAGCAAACAAACAACATTGAGCTTCATTCCCTAGCCAAAGAAAATAGGAGAAAACCAGTGGTAAAGTCCGTGAGGTTGAAAAACACTTTAAAAAAGAGATTAGTAACATATTTCAGAAGGTACTATTCTCCCCAGAGAAACTCCTCAGAATTGTAATGCAACCCACACCAGCAAAGGACTTAATCATGCTATTTAACTGGGTAAAACATCTTATTGCCTACCATCTAACTTCTTGGTGAAATAGAGGGACTGTGTTGTTGACATTAATCATATGTTCATGTTTTCATCGGATCTTTGAGTACATGAAATAGGCATTGCTAATGTACACTGAGGATTAGTATCATTTCTAAAGAGCATTTATTATGCTACTAGGTTGATGAAGAATGGGAGACGATTCTTTTTCTTTTCAATGTTACAGTTCACTTAAGGGGGAAAAAAGATACCACAAAGACACTTAATAGATGGCACAAGATAAGAATCTCAAAAGTACAGATAAAACTATGGAAATAATTTACCTCAATGAATAGATATCTCGTACTCAAAGCTGGGCAGTAAGAGGGAGCACAATGTTCCTAAGTCAGCATGAAGTTTTCATCTCATTTCAGATGGTTTCAGGAGATAAGCCACACACTGTCTAAAAATAATGAAGTCTGAAAGCTTGGCCACTGGGAATCCTTGCCACAAACACATATCTTCTCCTGCTCTGACACTATTAATAATTCCTTTCCATAGTCAAAAACATTTCCAAAACCCAGGGTCATAACAGAAGGAAGAGAAGCTTAAAAAGAAATTAAAAACTACAGTTTAGTTTGAAAGTGTAAGCAGAGAAGTTATTACCTAATAAACTCTAGTAATTGTTATTTAAAATATAAAATATCAATATATTTGAATTGCAAATGCAGAGAGAAAGATGTGTATGTGTATGCATATGTGGGTTCATGACATGTTTTTACAATATGTCTGTGATTATGACCACAACTCATCACAGAAGTTGTGAATTACTAAATTCCAGGAAAAGAATTTCTTTTTATTTTTTTTTCCTTTCCTGAAACAAGTTAAGCCTTTATTTTTTTTTCCTCAGTGTGACAATATAACTTCTTTCCAGTGTGCAATACTATCTTGTGTTCATGTGGTATTGATCTGTATGAGAAACCTTCTGCCTTATACCTTTGTTGTGTAACTGTGGTATTTATTACATTTTTATGTTGCAGGTACAGACTAGCTACTCTATAAAAGAGATATAAGAAGAAAAAGACCAAACAAATCACTTTGATCTATTAGACACTTCTGCAAACACACACACACACACAAATCTTTAAAATGTCTTCAAATAATAAGAAAGAAATGGCATAATATCCAGTTAAATATAGTTTTATTCAATATCCTATACACAGTCAGATCTCATTCAGTCAAGCAAACAATGTAATTAGATTTTGTAACAAAAGTGATTCTACTAATACACAAACAGAAAGAAAATGAGACACAAACTTTTTGTGGTTCAGAAAGCTTCATAAAAAAACAATTTCATCCTTCCCCCAAAAATAGTTCACTTCAGTGTAGTAGGTTCTATTTTCTCAGTTGTCAGTACTCGTCTTGGCATAAAGATGGGGCATAGAACTTGAACTTTCCAATTCTCTTAAGTGGGGACTCGTTTGTGTCTGAAGAGATGCTGTATTTCAAGTCCTTTTCAACCTGTCAGTATTTGAGAGTTGTTAACTTCAACCTTCTTTTCTGCCTTTTGAAATCTGACACTGAGTTGTCCCATATTTCCCAGAGGCCTCGATGTGCAATTAGCCATTGGATTCACTGAGTAATTACTTCATTTTTCATGTAAAATGCACTTGATTTATTATATACTTGGGAAGGAAAGGCAGAGGTAGGTCAACAGTGGTTAGAGGAGATTAAAGGAGATACTCTATTTAACTGTGGAAGCAATCAGTACCCACAAAACTGTTGGAGAAGGGTGGAAAGGTGTCACTCAAAGTTAATAGTAGTTTTCTAAATGAACCTGCCAGTACTTTGGACATTACCTGGTTAACAAGAGAACATTAAAAAAAAAAAAAAAAAAATCTGTCTTACAAACTCAGCTAAGGAAGTAATGGAATGATGCATTGATCAGGACAAATTCAAGAAAGAAGTTGCTAATTCTCAGTAAGAGTTTCACAGTTCTTACAAATTGTATAACTCAGTGTAGTTGTACTGTTTAAAATAAACAGGAAAGCTTTGCTGTGATATTCCTGCCTTTCCTTCCAGAAAAATTTTGCCAGCAATTGCTGTGCTAAGGTATATTTTTCTAAATGGATTTTCCTTGCTCATGGATAGGTTACTCTGACTTAAATAAATGATATTTCATACAGTAATACAAAAGGTATGAGTGGCTGAGAATGAAGAACGATTGTTTCCTTTTGACTGGGTACTTGCATTTTATGTGTAGTTTAGTAGTTGATACTGTGCAGCTGAAAATTACTCTTCAGTTGCTTGGGAAAACACATTTTAGCAAGATGCCAGTACTTTGTTTCTGTTTGTGCAATTGCAGGATCACTAGGAGCTTCCTCAGTAGAGTAGTTTCCTTCTGTGGGGCTGGCATCTGAAGAGAGGATAATTGAGTGACCTTGTATTGCTGAGGAGGAATGCCAACTCAGTAATGGAAGACTCCCCTGCGAAGGGAACTGCTGAGAGTTTTCATTGCCCAATATAACAAAGCAGGGTGGATCTTTCAGAAATTATCAAGCTGGCTCTGAAGGGACCACACTTCCACTTCCTCTGCCATTTCTGTTTTTATATTTCTAATTCTAGTCACCTGAGAGATATTGAAACTGATGGAGGAAAAATAAAAGCTACTCCTTTTGTTTAATAATACATGACTTATTATTTGTATAATTGATATTTTTCTGTAATAACATCTGCTTTTTCACTTTAGAGACCATTGTATGATAAATCACCTCCAAAATTACTTCAATTTGATTTATTTTAATGTTTATTCAGAAACACTATGGTTGTCTATGAACACTTGAGTGACATAAGCAAGATTAGTATCTTGGATAATTTTTTTTAATAAGTAATGGATTCTGTTATGTTTTCTTCAAAAATTTTTTTGTTTATAGAAAACAGTTTTACGTCTTTATAGAGTACAGTGAGATGAGATGTTCTGAAACATTTTTACATTTTGTATTTATCAAATCAAGATATTTAGGTTACCCATCATCTCATGTATTTATCATTTGATTGTGTTGAGAACATTCAAAATCCTCTCTCCTAGTTATTTTTAATTACATGATTTTCTTTGACTTCCTCACATATTTGGGGCCACTGTTTCAATGTGGAAATGGGAAAAGGTTTTCCTTAAATAGTTTCGACTATGTAGATCCTCATCGACACAGTGTACTTACCTTTTCTAAAAATTAGAAAGTCGAGAAGGCTAAGCTTTGTACTTTGGGGTATCAGAAGTACACTCAAATAAGCGCCTTAATAGTGTCACCTGATGTACATAAATTAAAGGAGGGTGCAGAGATAACTACAGAGAGAGAGAAACCAATCACCCATAAGAGTACTAAGGAAGACTTATAATGTATACACAAAGTATTGAATTGGAAGAAGGGCAAGAATCTTCTACCTTTTAATTTAAAGAATAATGTGAATTCTTCATGTGATACTTCTTCTACTTTCTCCTCCTTTTCTTCTTATTTTAACAATTTGAAGAAAACAAAGTGTCAGAAAAAGAAAAAGTGTCAGTATGTTTTACCCTGGCATAGTAATTTGGGAATGATTATAACATTGAAAGATGGATAAAAGTGAAAACACACATTCTGCATGATTAGTTCTTCAAGGAGTGTTCTTTAAGCCTGATAGGGCTAGTTAATCTTAGTGTCCTAGAACTGAGGATATCTCAAGGACATTAATGTTCAAATCCCATAGTCACTTGAAGATATGCCTGCTCACGTGGAACTTAACCAAGCATGGACTGGTCTTTTCCATCACTATGGTAGTTGTGTGAATTCATTGATAACACTCACAGTCCTGGTATGCATCTTTGCTTGCAACATGCACCGAAGATAATTGTGTAATACAAAATGCAAGGTTCTCTATTCCCAGCATTGCTTTTTTAAAAGTTAAATATATGTTACACCAATGTATCAAAAGTGCTTTGCATGGTCATTCTCAGTGCACTGAGAATCAGTCCCTAAGAATTCATAGAATGCAATCTATAAAAATTTAAAAAATAAATTATTAAAAAAATTTAAAGAAGAATTCGTAGAATTAAAGAATAAAATAACATGTTATGGTGAATTAGCAGAAGTTTGTGACCTATAAGGAAATGTGAAGGTATCTGTGTGTGTGTGTGTGTGTGTGTGTGTGTGTGTGTGAGAGAGAGAGAGAGAGAGAGAGAGAGAGAGAAAGAGTTTAAAACATTGTATCAGTAAATATACATACACAGAATTTAAGTCTGTCATGACTTTTAGGCATTTAAACTCAGCAAAATTTCTGAACTTTGATGTGTACAGACTTTTCTCTTCTGGGGAATCTTCATTCTGACAAAATGGTTAATCAAAATATTTGCACAAAACACAGTACTCTTATTTTCATCTTTTATTAGCACCACAGGATCACAGTCTCTTTACACAGCATTTGTAACTCAAACCTCAGGTGTTCTTCCTTTGTGCTCATTCTGTTCATAATTAAAATAAATAGTATTATTTCTTCTCTAAAGGGTTTGCTGAACAAAGACTCTAGTTACTGGAAGCTTTCTCCCTTTCCCGTTGGAAACGTAGAATTCACTTAATACATAAAATTATTTTTTTAAATTTTATTGAGAATCAATTATGTCTAAACCTGATGCTCAGTCCTAGGAATAAACTAGGCACACTGGTGCATACCTGTAATCCCAGAGATTTAGGAGGCTGAGGCAGGAGGACAGCAAGTTCCAGACCAGCCTGGGAAACTTAGTGAGGCTCTGTGTGAAAATAAAAAAAAAAAAAAAAGACTGAGGATGTACCTTAGTGGTAGAGTGTGTCTGAGTGTCCTTGGGTTCAATCCTTAGTGTGTATATACATATATACACACACACATACATATACATACATAGTCTTAGCTTTGACCACAATGTTAGAGAAAGATGTGTTTCATTTTGAGCATGCTGATTTTGCAGTATTTTTGGACAACACAAATAAAACATCTGAGGGGTAATGGTTTGTTATGTTGTGGGCAGAAACCAAATTATAGCAGCTTGAGATTTAAAAGAGAGGTAAACAGTAAGAGACATTTAAAGAAAGTTGGCTTTCAGCAAGAATGAGTGAAAGAGTGGGCTAAGTGGAAGGTTTTTATTTTGTTTTGTTTTGTTTTTGCTTTGTTTTTAAAAAGCAAAAAGATTTGGACAAGTATAAAGCTGATGGGAAAGTGCCAGAAAGGAAAGGAGCACTGAAGACTGAATAAAGGAGGCATAATTGATAGTATTTAGTTCCTGTGAAGGGAAAAGAAAATTGGATGCAGGATACACATGGAGGAGGTAGGATTGACAGAAGTATGCCAATGTTGATTTGAAATACAAAGAAGCAGGCAGGGTAAGTGAGGATAAGTCAGGACGATTATAAAGTTATGGCAAATGGCTGAGGGTAGATAGTTCCCGACCAATGACACCTGTTTCCAAGAATTAATATGCCATTTTGAGAGTTGGGAGGACACTGAAAGAGATCAGGGGTTAAACAGAATGGGGAAATTTTAAAACAGTCATTGTAGAGAAGAGAGTTGCAAGATAGTTCATAAACAGTATCTTGGTATTCTGAGGAGTATTCTGCTGAGGTTGGAACCACAAATTAATAGTGACACTAACCTGTGAGATTCTGAAATTTCTTTCCTGAGGTGTGAAAATGTGCATGTGTACACACACACACACACACACACACACACACACATATATACACAATCAAGATTTTTAATAAAGATCTTCTCTGAATGTGGCAAGATATAATAAAACAGGACCAAAAGATATATTTTTTTTCTGGTACTGAGAATTAAACCAGGGGCATTCAACCACTGAGTTACATCCCCAGCCTTTATATATATATATATATATATATATATTTTATTTTGACACAGGGTTTCTCTAAGTTGCTTACAGGCTCAATAAGATGCTGATGCGGGCTTTGTACTTGTAATTCTCCTACCTCAGCCTCCTCAGCCAATGGGATTACAGGCATGGGTCACCAATGCCCAGCAAAAGATGGTATTTTCATGAGAGGATCTATATATTTTGGTTTTAAAATAACATTTTTAATTATATGAAGAGATAGTATTCAGTTTTCAGGTTTTCTTAAATGTCTTGATGTGTGTCATCATAAATTGCAACATATCAGCTTGTGTTTGCTCTATTAGAAAGCTGACAGAAACACTTCAATCTTTTGCATTTCTCAAAGAATTCTGGATTAACATTTGGGGTATATTAATCACTTTTGTTTTTTCTTCTCCCTTTGGGTTCTTTTTAATAATTCTGTATTTTCAGATTTCTCCATGCTATTCTGCAATTCCAAATTAAAATATTATCATTAATAGTCTCCTTTAGCTAAAATAATAAGTTTGATATGGGTCTTGAAATTCATAAAATTTGCTGATCACCTCTTCATATTTTTTTAAATTCTGGAGCTCATATCAATTGAAATTAAAAACCATTTTGTATGATTATTCACCTATGAAAAATTTTCATATATCAACTTTCAAAATTTTTAATTACTTTCACTTATTTGATTTTAAACTGAATATTCTTATAAACAGTGATGGACTTTACCTCCCTTCATTCTTATGGAAAAGTCTTATGTGCATTTTTTATGTTGAATCACAGTGTAGCTATTATTTTAATAAATATAGTCAGCCTATCTGCATTCTAGTTTGCAGAAGGGCTACCGTCTAAGAAAAACCAGTGATGCTTAAACAAATAGATTATTGTCATTGTCTGTAACAATATCTCCAGAGGAAGTTTATTTTTCTTATATCATCTTTCTTTAATTCAATTTTAGGCAAGTTACTTAAGCCCCATTTTTCATCTATAAAGTGGTTATGACAGTAGTGCCTATTTTGCAGGATTTCTCTGAGGGTTAATAAGAATTTTTAACATAATACAGTGGCAGAATGTTAGTACTATGTAATTGTAAGTTATAATGATGGTAATGAAGATGGAGGAGGAGAAAGGTGATGGGGCACTTCACGAGAGGCAATCATGCAGGAAAGGCAAACGAGAAGGAGTGAACTTTCAAGAATGCTGATGGTTTGTCCCTGAACAAATCGCTGTGACTTTACCTTAAGCCAGCCTTGCTTTAAGGTCATTTTGAAGAAACACTCTACAAGTAAGAGAAACATAGTGTGCTCCATTCTAAGATAGTAATTTCAGGTCTGTGAACTTTGGTGATGTTATATTATGCTGTTCACCAGTAGGCAGATAAGAATATGATATTGCATTTATATCTTGTGACTATTGGAACAAATTCCACAAGCTTGATGAAATACACACACACACACACACATACACACACACATATATATGCATACACACACACACGTGTGTTTTTTGTTTATTTCTCTCCTATTCTGAAATCAAATGTGCTAGCAGGACCCAAATTCCTCCAGCAGCTTTAGGAGAGATTCTATTCTTTGTCCTTGAGCTTCCATTGGCAGGACATGTTCCTTGGCTTGTGGTTGCATTTCTATAACCTGTGCCTCCTTGGTCATGTAGTTTTCTCTTCTTCTCTCTATGTGTCTGCTGTGTATCCTTTGTAAAGACAGTTGACACTAGACTTAAATCTCATTCAGAGAAATCATGACCATCTCATCTCCATCTCATCATCCTTAATTTAATTACATCTGCAAAAGCTTTTTTTTTCATTGCAAGTGAGGTCCCATTCACAAGTCCAGGGATTTGAACACAAACATATCTTTTGGGGACCTATTCAACTTCCTACAGGTATACATAGGTTACATGTTGGCTGTGTTTCTAAAAAGTTGGTACACTGTCCTCTTATTCAATTTCATATTTAATTTATCTTTTCAATATTAAAAGTTGCACATATTTTATTTGAAGATATAATCAAGCCTCTTCCAGGGGATCTTAAGTTCACATCAGACTCCCCTTTTCCATAGGTCTATAACTTTAACTTGTTTCTCTTATTTTGATTGCTTATCATGTATTGTTCTAAGATCTGAGGTATTTACAAAATGCACACTCTGATCATATACCTTAATAATATGATTCAATTCAACTTAGGGAAGATTTTCAATATTGTTATTTTTAAAGTTTCTAAGAAGATTTCAAAGTACTACTGAGGTATAGAAAAACCATTGTTTATGTGATATTTCTCAAAAGTTTAGGCTCAAATTATTTTTTCAGAATTGAATTGAAATCTATGGAATCTATTCCTGAAAGATGTGTCTGTGCACACAAAGGCAAAATGATGTGTGAAAAATAGGTTCTAATGTGAGAGACTAAGATTAAGGATTCAAAATAACATGTTTGTTTTGTGAATTATTGTTTCCTATATCAAATTTTCTTTCCTTTTAAAAATTGACACATAAAACTATATGTGATTTTCATGTAAAACCTGATGCTTTGAAGTATGTATGCATTGTAGGATAACTAAATATGTGTAATCAATGTCATAGAATTATTATTATTTTCATGGTGAGAATACTGAACTTCCTCTCTCTCTCTCTCTCTCTCTTTTTCTATTCTCTTACTTTTCTAAAGTAAGTCCCACCAACCAAGTGAATTGCTCTTGGAACCATTCTGAATTTCAGGGACTCAGTCACATGTTGTGTTAAACCAAGCATTTCTGTTTATAAAATATATCTCATCATAACACATACCACTGATGTTATCAGTGTCCTGAAGCCTCAGCAATGTAGCAGGCTTTACCATATTTTCACTTTTTATAACAGTATCGATGCTCATACTGAAAGGTAGTTTCTTTTGACAGTTTTTATAAAATTGAAATTCTGTGTTAGCCACCTATGATAGAATCTGTGATGTTCATAAAAGCAGTTTTCTTATTCCATCTTCAAAGAGGTGACTGTTTTTTGAGTGACTGACAGGGAGCAAGATTCTGCATCATGTGGCAGAAACTGCCGACCTCACCATGGCCCATTTCCTTTCAAATTGTGCAGGAAAATAAATGATAAAAAAATGTGAAGGAAATGTTTCAGAAACTATCTTTCATGTTTCTAACCACATTACACAACACATGGAAAGGCTAATACTGTATTTTATCTCAGTTAGTGCAACTCATAGTCATGCTTTCCACAGAGGAAGAAAAGATTTAAATGCAGGTCTTGGTTTAATTTAGAACTGATTGCTCATTAATCTTTGGAATAGGTATGCAAGCTGTCTTCCAAATGAAGGGGAGGCTGTTGGCTGCTTACCCTAAACCCTACTGTGCTGTTTTCAATTTGTTTTTCCGTATGATATTTAGTCTTTCATTCAGTGTTTAATACTAAACATTAATGGGGAAAATATTGCTTAATGAGCTGTTGTGTTGGGCAGAATGCAGTCAAACACGCCTCCTTTGCAAGAGCTTGCCAGCTTGTGCCGGTATTTAGATAGTGTCATTAATCAGGAAGCTTTTCATTCTCCTCTACTCTGGAAGACAAGGGTTTCCCGATGTCACAGAAACATGCCCTTTTAATACTAGATATGAATTAAGACATAGGATATCTAAGTACAAGTCATCATATTCAATTACTGTGGAGCAAATACCCCGTTTATGGCTCATAGTGCTTTTGTTATGGATTTTATTAGGCCTGACGAGTAAATAGAGTCCAGAGTTAAGAGTTCATTCTGCAGATGCATAGGATTTGAAGATTTTTCTATTGGAAAAGATCGACTAAATAATCTCATACCCAATCAATCAATTCTAAAAGCAGCAAGCATTAAAATAAGTATGTCTGTTCCCAGGGAGACTGATTTGCATCCCAGGTTTTCATGTGGCTTTGATTCTAAGAGTTTATCTGAAGACCACTATAGAAGAATACAGTGATGGGCAATACCTGGTAATTTTCCACCCAAAAATATCTTCTACACATGATTATGGAAAAAAATGCATTTAATTCAAGTTCAGATAACCGCTTTCTTCTATTAACAGAGAAGACTTAAGGAATTTCAGGGCAATTATAAAGTCCAAAGTAAATAGAAGCAAGAAAAACCATTAATGAACATTTAACACAAATTAAGTCAAATCAATTCACAAAGACATTTTATTTATTACAGAGTACTTATCTATTTAAGAAGTTAAAAAAAAGATGCTAATAATAAGTAATCATGTGCAGACAACAGATTTAGGACTTTAGCCACAAGCTGCCCTGAACACACTGAGAACACTGAGGCACAGCTTCTCTCTCGTCACTGCTAATAGTCAGAAGAGGACAAGGCTTCCTTACTTTTTCCTCCTGAACCTATTTAGATGGCTGCTGTGGCAGCAAAGGACAATCTGAGTAATAGGAAATACGTGTCAGTCAAAAAAGTTTTATTTAGTGTAATCCCTTGTCAGTAAAATGTGGAAGTGTAGATTCTGTTTTAATAGGGCTGCCAACCATCAGTCAAATAAAGAGAAAAGTTCAGAGTCAGTAAAGCTAGTCATCATGACTTTGCCCAATATTTTCCAATGGTCTAAAACTGCTTTGGTGTGCAAGATGAAAAAAAAATTAACAAAACTTATATAATTGAGAATGTTATTGTTTCACATGAATGTGGATTAGAAGTCTCTTTAGTCATATCCAGGAAAAGCAATTGGCTTCTGGTGTGTGTTTCTCTTATACTGCCTAGCAAAGGTCTGACTGTATGATACAAGTAAAATCTTAGGGACAAAAAAACCTCAGAGATTCTCTGAACTAACTCATTTTTTTTCAGATATGGAAATTGAGACTCTTGGAAGCTGAAAGTGGTGTACCCTAGGATATGGTGCCAATGAGAAGCAAGCCTGAGATTAGAAAATGTGCTCTTCTGTCTCATTCTCTGTTGATGGTCATTTTGATTACTCCAAAGCTTTTGCCCCCTTTTCACTCACTGGTTACATATATAATTCAATTAATGGTGAATCTGCCTTGATAAATGTGGCCCAAATTATTGGTGGCCTGTAATAATCAGCAGTCTCTAATATAGGTCTTAGTAGATTTTTAAAAGGAGTTTATACTAATTATTTTATCCCTAGGGATTTTTATGAGGAATGCATTTTTATCGTCATCCTTTTTAAGAATAGAATGCCAAAGCCCTGAGAAGAGATATAACTCATCTAAGTTCATAGAGCTCATGTATCAGACAACTTTCCAAAGTACACTCTCCTCCACTGTCTGGGTCCACAGAGGGTCCCAACCTCAAACACAAACTATGTTCAGAAATCGACCTTTCTCCAAGAACCCTGAGAACATTTTATGTCATATCTAGGTCACCAGCGTCGATTTCCTTTTATTTAAAGAAGTTTTACTTCAGAGAACATGCTGCCCTGTTTGCTCTTGCAACTTTCTTCAGACCACTGTATTTCAATTAAAAAACTTTGTGCTGGTTTCAATTCATAGGTTAGGGTTTTGGTCCCTTCTGCCATAAGAGGTATACAATTTCTTATAAAATTAATTGACCTCCCTTTACATCCCTTTGCCTCTCCTTTCCCCCTTTCACCAACAACATTGCATAAGTCCCAGGATAAGAGTATAATAAGACAAAAACTTTGTTATCACCCCTCACACAACCATATTCAAAATAAATTCTTCTATCCTTTAAGTCAATATAACTTCAAAACCTTAGATATTTCCTCACTGAGTAATTCTCTTTTTGAGGTGACTGCTCACCTCTAGATGGTAAATAGACTAACATAACTTTTGAATCTTCCAAATTGTAACCTTTTAATCCCTGTATAGCCATGCTCCCTGAAAGCTGTGTTTCCAAATTAGTATTTAAATTATTTTTATTTGGGAGAGAGGACTTGCAGTAAGGTCAAGAATCAATCATTATTTATAAATTTCACACTTAAGAGTTTTAACAGTATTGTCCTACTGTGATTTTCTTTGACAATTTAGGAAAATAGGATTGAGTAAAACATACCATTTGTTTGGTTGAGAATGACAAGTACTTTAATGTGGCACATACTTATTCATTTATTTACTCATTCATGCATCATTTTTTGGTCATGCCTGCTTCAAAAGTGATTTTATTAAAAAACAAATTTTTAAAAACTGTAAAATCATTAAAAGGAAGAAATACAAGAAATTTTTATTAAAAGTGCAGTGTGCATGACAGAAAGGAAAATTTAAGATTAGCTACTAAAATTGAGCTTAAAACTTGGCTATGTGTTTCTTGAAGGTCAAGTTTAAAAGGGAAAGGAAATGGATTGGGTAGCTGTCATTTTCTAATAAAGGAAAACAGCAGTTCATTAGAAGACACAAATTTTTCTTTAATGTTGAATTCTGGGAGGAATTTCATATGAGCTGTTAAGAGGGGCTTTGAAGAACACAGTGGATGTTGTCTTTGTTAGCAAGCTTTTTTTCCCTTTAAATTAAAGATGTTTAAGAATGACTGCTTCATTGGAAAGCTCAAAACCTAGTAATTGTCAAAGGTTCTCAAAGTTAACTTTTATCCCACAGGCAGCTCAGATGTTCGGCGTTCTGGTGATCTCAGTAGATAAAGGGACCACGCTTGGAAAAAGTTTATTTATAATCATAATCATATTTCTTGCTCTGCAATGATTTAATAAATCAATTAGATATCAAGTGTCCAATATGCCCCTTGAGCAGTGCAAAGTACTCTGAGGTCTTATTCAAAATGTAAGTTTTAAAAAATTGTTCTTAATCATAACTATTTGAATTCTAGTTGGAAAAATAAACCAGACTGTGTTAAAGAATGCTAAAAATAAAAAATTAAATTATATTTTGTTATATTCTGTTTATTATTCAGTATGCCAGTGTTCAGAAAATTGCTTCCTTGAAGAGTCAAAGGGCACATGTGTTGGGTCCTGCTGGCTGCATGAGGTCTCTATAGCAGTTATTCAGTCTTGCCATTTGTGTTAGTGAACTTTTCATTGTTGTGACCAAAATCCCTCACATGAACAACTTAGAGTATGAAAGATTTATTTTGCCTTATAGTTTCAGTTCACAGTTGGCTGGCTCGTTTGCTTTGGGCCTGCATGAGGCAGAACATCATGGCAAAAGTGTGGTGGAGGAAAGTTGCTGAGTCCATGACAGCAAGGAAGCAGAGAGCTAGAGAATGGGGTTCTGCACAAGAAATACCTTTCTGAGACATGCCCACAGTGACTTACTTCCTACAAGTAGACTCCAACCCATAAAATTGCCACTTTCTCCCATAACGCTGTCAAATTATTAATCCATCAGTGAATTATTCCACTAATGAGGTCAGAGCTCTCATGGTCCAATCACTTCCCAAAGCCCCACCTTTGTATATTGGTACATTGGGACCAGACCTTTAACATACAAGTTTTTGGAGATATTTCATATCTAAACCATAATACCATCATCACTGAAATACAATCATGGGGAATGCTAAATAAATGGGTATTGCTGAATCTGGCTTACTGAAGTGGTTTGTGAAGCTGTCATAGCAAGTAGCATTTAATTTAATTCAAAACCATGTGACACTAACTATTGATGTATTAAAACTTTAGTACCCAAGAGATATTCTTAACTACAGAGATAGAAATTAAGATTTTGATGATAAGAATAAATTTTGGTGCTGAATAGGTAAATTGATTCATACAAAGACAGAGTTTAGAATGCATAACTTTTGGAAGGATAGCAACTTGTCACCTTTAGGTGTGCAGTCAAATGCCTAAAGACAAGATGTTGAATAATATGTCACCAACAATTGGACCGCCATTCATCAGTCTGCTGAATTTGTTACACAGAACATATGAAAAAATGATAAGCCATGCTATAATGTCTTACACCTTTACCTTCATAAACATGCCTTATTGAAGAACTTATCTATTTTGGCATATTTTGAAAATTCATTTTTAAAAACTTAACTAGAATATATTAGATCACAAATATCAAAGACTTAGAATATGATTTTGACATTTCTGTATTTAGCACTTGTAGGATTATTAAAAATCACTTTGTTGTGTACATGCATACTTATCTTAATGTGTTTGCCAATTCTACCCATTGTGTATATTTCTTTATATTCTTGATTTATAAAGCTAATATATTTGTGTGTGTGTGTGTGCGTGTGTGTGTGTGTGTGTGTGTGTGTGGTGCTGGGGATTGAACCCAGGTCCTTTGCACATGGTAAGTATATGCTTTATCACTGAACTAAAACCCCAGCTAACTGAGTTGTACTACCAAGGAAAATAAAATTATATTGAATTATTACATTATTTTTATGACAATTAGGATTAATAAGAAAAATGAAATGAGATGAAATGATATTTTCTTTGAAAATGGAAGTTTTCCCAATGGTGATCAGAAAACTGAAAACATTTTTCATTTTCAACAAAGGCAAAACCAGCGGGTATAGAAGAAAAGATTTTCCCTTAGAAACTCATGAATGCAGTAAAGTTGTCCACTTTTGTATGAAAACAGGCAAAAAATGATTCAGGGTCCTAAAAGTATAACTGATTTAAGTCGAAATTAGTAATGATAAGACATACTTTATCTTTTTATTTTGTTAATTCCTGTACACATAGAAAGATATTCTCTCTTTGTACCCTACTTCCACATACTCAAAGAAATTCATATCATTTACAAATCTGAATTTCATTAGAAGATTTCTAAATTAATATAATTAAGAATTAGAAAAGATAATAAGCAACAGATTTGCATTTGTCCAAAATGTATATAGAATGGTTTTATATGATGTGTGGTTTTCTGAAAGTTGTACTAATCACTTATGTTCTTGTTAAATTATGTGTTTCATTTATCCTTTTTCTAATTATGAAAGACTTTCAGTGCAGTGAAAAAATGAAGTACCTATGTACTGTCTACTTGGACTTAGCAGATATTAGCACTTTATTTGGTTCTAGTTGCTTAACTTTTAGGAAAGAAATAAATCACTACACGTAGGAAGTTCTCTCCATTCTTCCTGCCTTGGAGTATAAATTCCAAATATGTATGGTTTTGATTGTTTTTCATAGACAGAGTTCCACCAAAATATATGTTAATTTTGTTTTACATTTTACCTAAGCAATGTCATATTTTCACCCTTTTGCAACTTTTATTTAAAAATCAGATTATTTTAAGAGTATTTTAATAATATATGTATTTATTAAAGGTTACTAAATATGCAACTCTAATCAATTGAATAATAATACATTTTGTTCAAACTCCATTTAGATTTTGATTTCTTATTCAAATATATCTTGCATCTGTGTGAGAAGAGCGAGGCTTATTTGCATAACTTTGTAACATATAGAAAGGCCTTTGTGTAAAACTGGACATGAGGCAGTATCTTGAGGGAAATTCTCCACAATTCCCTTTTGAGTATTCTGTCCTTTATTAAGAGACTGTGCTATTTATTTTAGCAGTAATACTAAGGACCAAGAGTGAGATTGGCAGTGCTCTCACAGAGCGTGCAGAATTCCAGGTATAATCAGGGAGCTAATATGGTTTTACAATGATGAAAACACCATACTTATAAAGCAGAATGGAAATAAGTAGATATTTGGGTCCTGAATTTAAACGGAGACAAATGTCTCTGTAGGAAATGGTCTATTATGGGTTTATCTTCAATTCATTTCAGAAATACACGACAGTAGACCAGTGGACCAGATAATCACATAGAGCTGAAAGTGTGAGCGATGCAGTGTAGCCATTCATTGCTTTTACATTATGTAGCAGGCAGAAAATTGGTAAGAATTCGAAATGCTTGTAAATAGCAACTTCTCTTGAATAGCGGTATCCTGAATGCTTACTAAATAAAACAATGGGAGTTTTGCTGCACCAGAAGGTTCTCTGATGTCACGTCTGCCACAAAAACACACCTGAAAATGAAGCTCCTTTGGCACTGAAGTTCTGAATTCCATAACCGTGCTTTAAAAAAAAAGAAAGTAATGGGAAGTGTTGCCGAAGGCATCTTCCACCTGCACTCAGCAATCCATTTTGCATCTTCTTTCTGAACTCACTCCATCTTCCCACTCATTAATTTTTAAATTCAAATGATTTGTTCTGTGGGCACATTGCCATTCTCCATCTACATATAAGGACGTGTCCCTGCATCACGTCTCAATCCCACTGCTAAATGAATTTTATATTATACAATCCAGGTCTAGGTCTTTGGAACAAGGTGAATGGCCCAATATGTATGGCTAATTCAGGTCCAAAGAATAGATTTTATTGGGTTACATCAGTGACTTGGGATATGCCAGGCAGCAATGTCTCAGTAAAATCAATTTAGGAGCTTTGATTAAGTATACAGCTCTGTGTATGCCTAATCAAACTTTATTTTGCTCAGACCTATTTAACCAGGTTTGCAAATATTGAGTCCATATTTTTAAAGAGATAACTCTCCATTCAGTATAAATCCACCTAGTGATTACAGGATACTTATTTTACTTCCTAATATGTGGATGGGGGATTGGGGTCACAGAACAGAATTTACCCAAGAGTTGTTGATTCAGCTAAAACAAAAATGCCCTGTCAAACCTCTTTTTGCAGTTAGTGCTAGTCACTGCCAGGAAATAGCTTTCTGAAACTGAGTTCTTAAATTTAATCTCCACTTGATTGAATTAAACACACATATCTGAAAGAGAGTAAAAGGGGGAAAAAAAAGTTATCTCATTGCAAACAGTTAAAGAAAGGCATGGCTGGACTTTTTGAAGGAAAAATATCCTGACTTCAACTTTTTTCAAGGGCATAGTCAGGGCATGGTTTAGGCATTTTTTTTTAAGTTAAGAAAGGTTACACATTTGTATTCTGACAGGCATTCTATTGTTTTCATTAAAGACTGAAGAATGAAAGACCATGAGAATATTCAGCTGCACCTGATAAGATTTTTTCTGTAAAGATGACCCTAACCTGTAGAAGATGATTTATGAAATCATGGTTTTCATTATTAGACTTGGTGCTGACTGTGTTGTTTTTGATTGATGAGACTGTAGTTTTCGTCTTCTTTTGTCTTCAGTAGAGAACAAGGGCATAAAAACACTGCTAGCAGATGAAATTATGTAAAACGTGACAATAGTTAGGGACAGGTGTTTTGAATGGAAAGGAAAGGAAAGCATTAAAAATAGCTTAGACACAATACTGTATGAGGCTGTATTTTATGTGTTTTAAAATAGACTATTATTTTTAAAGAAGATTACATACTGTATGGCAGACATTTTGTAAAAGTTTTCCTTTGCTACTGAAGAAAAAAATCTTAGAATGCAAGAAAAGAGGTTTTATTCTTCCCAGTATATAAATGTTCTGACAGAGAATAACATCCATTATATTATAAGCAAACAGAAAATAGATTAGTCTGTGTATATAGTATATAAAAGTATGTCTTTTTTTACAGTTAATAATATCTCTACAGCTTGAATTTCAGAGAATTTTCTATCACATTAAAAGCATTCAATATGAAATAATATTTTTGTTACTTTTATAAGCTTAAAGATTGTGTGTATGTGTGAATATATTAAAAATTCTAAAAATAATGTAGGAAAATCTAAAATGTGATGGGGATAGACTGTTATAGCTAAGCTCTGGACACAGTATCTGTGGATACTGTGGGGCTTCATTCAGGAAGCATCTTCATGTCCAGCCTTTGAAATACTTCCTTGTAACTATCAGAATCTCTTCTCATTTAATACTTTGTTCCTTCTAATTTCTCAGACAAGGTAAACTTCATGTAAAGTTGTTTAAAAGCCATAAATTTTATAAAATACAATCACATGTATAATTAACACACCCATACCAATGACTAATAGCTCTCTTCTATTATAAATTTTTATTATGTGCATATAAGTCTTAGTGTATCTTTGTGCACATTTTGTTGGATTGATTATTTTGTTTCTCTAAAAGTTGACTAAGAAAATAAACAAGGGTGAATCCAGGCCTACCTAGTATTAGTGCTACTGCACATTATTTAAGAAAAGAATATAAAATTATTAGACAAATATTACTTAAAGAAGCAAATAATTAGGATAAGATCTATGTAAGTAAGAATACTTCAATATTAAGTTTCATTAACTTCCTGATAAATGTTATTTCTACTTTTCTTTTCAAAATGGGATAGGTTTTTAAAAAATCATTAAGCATAGGTAAAATCTATCAATTATGCTGACCTTGTCAATATCACCACCAACATTGTCCTTGTCATCATAGTTTATTGAGCACTTACAAGCCAGGCAATGTGTAAAGACCAGGTGTTAATTATCTCACAATCTAATACTCATGAACTACGGATGTGTGTGATCCTTTCAGCTGCATTATAGAAATGAGGCAGTTAATACTCAAGAATGTTAAATACATGCCCAGGTACATACAGGGCCAGTCAATGGAGAAGCAGAAGTTCGAATCCAAGTTTCTAGGAATTTAGAGTTAAACTAAAGATGACGATCACTAAAATGAAAACCAACAACAACAATGCAAAATAAAGTAAACGTGTCCATATTCATACAAGGAATACCTACGTGTATGATTATTGTGTGCTTCATAAATACGTCAGAATTTTTAATGTAACAGATTTAATATCAGGATCTTTCTGGATATTAATGCTTGGGAGCATTGGAATATTCAAATCACAATTCATCACAATTTCAAGCCTCATTGACACCATTTATCCTGTGTGTTTATGGAAATAGTAGTTTTCTTCAATGAGTAAAGGAAGCATCACCACAACATTTTCTAGGCTTCCAAATTTTACCTAGTATTTTAGCAGCTAACAAAATGTTAGCAGCATTTCAGTAACAAGATTTAGGGGTCATCTAAAAGGTCTAGTATTGACTATATTTATTCTCTTACAAATTCAAAAATAGCCTCTTCTGGAGGTAGAGTGTGTAATGAGAAAGTTTAAAAGATTTATTTTTCAAGTAAAAATACATAATTCAAAACTCACCTTATTTTTTAAATGTACAAAAAACAAAAATTATTAAATCCTTGTGCAGGTGGTTATTAAATTATTTTACAAATGAAATTCATTAAAATGCTAATCATTTAACAAGTTATTTAAGCAAAACTTCTTTTACGAATATATAGAAATAATAATGTTTCTTCGTAACTCATGACTGTAAGTGTTGAATCCTTGCTCCACCACTTATAACTATGAAAGATGCCTTAAGACAACACTTTTCAAAATTCTCTCCTGAATTATGATCAGGAAGAAAAGCATAGACATAAAAAAATCACTGGGGGCCCAAAAATTCTGGCTTAATTTGTCAGTTTAATTGGAAATGCATTTGAAATTTTATTTTTACCTTAAAAGGACCTGTGAAAGTTGAAATCTATTCCATAATATATCTATCCAGCTATTCCATAAAAAGTTACATTGTATTTTCCATTTTGAATCTTCCTATAAAATGGAATCACTAAGAAGCTATCAATTTGCTCTGTGTAAATTGTCCAAGAAAAATTGCACTGGAAAAGATTCGATAGGCAAGGAGGATTTATTCAAGATTATTAAAATATAGTAGAGACATTGTACTGTAACAACAAAAGATAAAAAAACCATTTCTGAGAATTGGGGAAAACCAGTGGAAAAACACCAGAGGGTGTTGAGGGAGGAAGGGTAATCAAGGGAATGTGTCCAGCTTGCTTTAGCCATTCAGTTATTCCTGAGTTTGCAAGTGATTTTTTTTTTCCTTGGTGAGATTAACTATGTTTGCTGATTTTCACCTGAGAAAGACTGGGAAGAGGGATGCCATCTCTTTCAATGTTTACATTTCAAAAATATGCCTCACAAATTCTTGAGAAAGACAAGTGACCAGAAGAATTATATACATTTCCAAAAGACAAAGAAAGAATTCATCATTGCAAGTTTCCATAGTAAATACTGTAATAAAAGGGAGGTTAGAGGTCTAGCGTCAGAAGTAACCTGTGTAAAGTTAGTCAAGTTCAGGGGAACTTGGTCAGAGTTTAGTCACAGTATTTGTGTAATCCAGAATCAAGCATTATTTAGTATAGCATACGACCGACTTTGCACCTAATTTTGCATAATAATCCTTTCAACAGGTACATTTATAAGTACTATGTGCCAAATAGAATTCAGAATGTATTATGGTCATTGTCTTATTTAATCACATCATCTTTCTCATGATCACCACTTTACATATGAAGGTTCAAAACTTACAGGACTAACCAGTGAAGAGGGTGCATGTCTTTGTCTCACTCCCAGTGACAATATATTCCACTACTTCCCCAAGAGTTTCAAAGAATAAAATAGCTTCCAGATTCTTCATTGCAAATATAAACATATTTTAGTATAATGGGTTAGATATCACCATATGTGTTACTCAGTCTTGCCATACAATGCATGATAGCAGGAATGAATAAAATAATAATCCATTAGACTGCCATGATGAATGACACTGAATTTATTTGATTTGGGCACTATTGTGAATGTCCCTGAGGCATCAAAATGCACCAACTACTCATGGTCACAGTGCTTGTGAAAAGTTAATTAACAGACTATAAACGTTTATAAACATCGTCTGTGCTTCAAAGCTCTTGCCCACTTTCCCATTTTGTAATTACTGATGAAAAACAAAGGTGAAGAATTCAATATCTATTATATCTGACTCACATGCCAGTTTAGATGATATATTTTCTTTATTGAAGTGAAATTCACATAACATAAAATTAATCATTCTAAAGTAAACAGAGGAGTTTAGTACCTTAGCAGTGGTGTACAAGCACCACCTCCATCTAATTCCAAAGCGTTTCATCACTCCCAAGTAAAATTCCTTATCCATTAAGCAGTTACTCCTCATTCCTTCCTCTCTTAGTCCCTGGCAACTCCCAATCTGCTTTCTGTTGCTAACGCATGAGGTCTTTTTCAAATGCAAATTTCCATTATTATTCAAAGTACAAATAACAGGTAACAACCATTTAGAACAATATTTAATTAGAGGGTACTGTATTCTGGGGAACATTTTAAACATAGATATCAAAAAATTCAATGGATCCTAATGCCAAATGAAGAGAAGTTAAAGTGCCTGTGGAAGAACACACAGGTGACACCAGGGAGACGCAGGTTGACCCCATTGACTCTTACACAATTTTCACTGGGCAATCCTCCATTTCTGTGGCAGACACAGACACAACAATGCTTTCATTGAAAACGTAGAGGCTTTACAACTTGATTAATGCTAAAACATGACATATGCACAAAAAAAATCAAAACAATAAACAACAGCCACATGTATACTCCTACAGGTTTCCTGACAAAGGAGATAAATGGGATAGGCCAGGAACAGAAGAGAGGTCCCAGAAAGAAGGAAAACCCAATCCTCCCCCTTTTAAAGTTCAAAATAAATTATTATTTTGTGATTTGTCCACCCACGATACCCATACTGAATTTTTGCTGCATAAAAATGAAGAAAAAATGTGTTTCAACTTAAATACATTTTGCCTTAAGGAGCTTCAGACAGTTTGAACTTGAAATGCAGCCCCTGAATGAATATTTAATTTCACTTTCCTTATAAGTGAAGTTGAATCACTTTTGCAAGTCTGAGGGTGACAGTTTCAAATTTCAGCTCAGGCAGGCAATCAACAGAGAATAATATTACAGCAGGGGAAAAAGTTGGTGATTCAGTAATGACATTTTAATGTTACAGAACAGAGTATTGGTATAGAAATTTGCAATCCCTTGTGATAGCTTTCTGTTGACTTAACAATCAATACCATCATAACAATAAAAATATGCAAGTCTCTTGCTATAGGCAATGCCTAAGAATGAGAACTTGTCCATCATTTGTTACAACCTTCCAGGTTTCCTACACAACAAAGTATTTTCAATGCATTTAATCTAGTGTTATAAAACAAGGCATAGACATTTAAAGATATTGAAAAAGTATTTCTTCCTCTTGGCTATTATTTATTAAAGCAAAGATGGTTTTGTGGAACACTTTTTTACGTTAGCCTCTAAAACTCATTTGCATTTTTATTTCAAATTCAAATAGCTTCAAATGCAATAGAGGGTATCTTATCATCATTAAGCATTTATTAAGCTTTCACATTGTGTGGCGCCATAATGCTATAATCAGGATTTAAGACAGACATGGTCTCTGTCCATTAGAATAGTGTGGCCTATAACCTGATCAGTGACCACAAAATGGACTCTAGACCACTCAGTGTCTTAACTGACTGAGTTAAAGAATAATGACTGAGAGAATCTGATCTTTTCTATTAATGATGTTTATAAATTGATCTTTCTTATGATCCACAAGCATTTTCTCATTCTTGACATACTTTTTCCATTTCTAGGGAGCCTTGAAATGAACTGTTGTTATGTCCATCTTCTAGGGTGGGAGGAAAGAATGAGAAATAGCAGCCATTTCCAGCTTTTTTAAATTTTGAGTTAGGCAACTCTGATCATTGAAACTTTCCAGGATTGTTTTATGGCATAATTTAACTCTGACTACAACAGATTTGGAGCCCCACAAAAGATGATGTAAAGATTGGATACCTCTTCTCCACCAAATACCTCTAGGCATTATTTGTTCACTCTACAAAGGTTTATAGTGAATATCTATTTGCCAAATTTAGCGAAGACAATGAAATATGATTGTTATTATGATTCCTTGAGAGAAAGCATAATCTAGAAAGAAAAGTGAGAAGTATTAAAGCCTTACTGTAAGACCATAGTTAGGAAATTGACTCTATATTTGTACAAGAACTATATGGAAGTGCAGATTCCTTTCCTGATCTAGGACATGTGTATCCTGGGAGATAAAAATAGAAATTGTCCTTAAATGAGGAGTAGCAGTATCTTAGGCTAATAAGGGCGAGAAAGATCCTCAAGAGAGAGGTAACAGCATTAGCAAAGGTGCATCAATCTCGAAGCATGACATTTCCTCAAATTGTACATAATGTGATATGGAAAGAGGCTGTGTTGTATAGTGATGAAATTTCTGAAGATAAACCTGGAAAAGAACTTTGAGTATCACTTTTGCTCTAGTAAACAACAGCAATTGAATTGTCTGACTTTCAAAAGCTATTTTGGGGAAGATATGATAGGAATGCATTTTAACTCAGAGTGTTTTTACACAAAAGCATATTTTTCCAGTCCTTGGGTCCTGTGTGATGAGTGCCTTTCCCATTAGGGAAAGGTCATCAATTCTCTTTCACCCATTCACTGCTTTCTAATTTCTATTTGTAGAGTACCCATTATGCTAGCCAAAGTTCTTGACTGCAGAGAGGAGGATAACCAGTGTTGACAGCCTCTGCTCATATAGGTTCAGTCTATTGTATATTCAATGTATCTTTGCTACAGTGACTATATTCTTTCTCATGATTCTGTGGGTAGACTGGGAAACATTCTACCGGTCTCAGCTTATTCTGAGTGCTGCATTTACCTGAACTTGGTGGTCTAGGATGACCTCACTCAAATAACTAGCCTAGATTCAAGAGGTGGAGAAATAGACTTCTTTCTTTAAAGGAAAAAGCTGAAAAGATATACGATCTCATGACCTTAGGGGAGTTAAGAATGAATAAATAAGTGCACATATCAGAAAGTACTTTGAAATAAATGTAGTCTAGTCCTGAGTCCACAGACCATTTCAGGAAGAGGGAGCAGCTACAGATTTTCTTAGATGTTTATGTTTATCTGTGACCTAAAAGTCAAAAGGAGACAGTGAATTCAATAGCTCAGCTTGAAGAGGGAGGAAAGAAAAGGTGTGTGTTTGGGGAGCAGAGATGAGGTCAGAGTATTTGTAGAAGAGTGAGCTAGGGAACAAGGAACAAAGAATGAACTTGGATTTGTAGTCAGAATCTAGTGGATAGTGGCAAGAAATTTAAACTTCTCTTTTGACACTTCTTACTCCCTCCTGTCTTCTGTGAGTTTGTTTGTAGTTGTTTCGTGGTGCTGGGAATTGAACTCAGGACGCTAGATAAGTGCTCTACCACGGAGGTATTCCCCTGACCATGATTTTAACAGTTTTTGCAAATGTGATGTCTTATATCCCTCCTTATGACAAAGGCCTATATAACGTCTGCATATAATGAATGGTCAATAAATGTTTACAATCTAAATGAAAGAGGTAGAGGAAGAAAGTGGCACTGACAAAAAATTTGAAAATATTAAGGATTATCTCAACCATTGAACACATCAGAAACTTTACACAGTGCTTTCCCTTTATTTTTTTTAATCTTATAATAAAAATCACACTACTATTAATCCCTTTGTAAAACTGAGACATGAAACTTTAAGTAATCAAGTTATTTGCTCAAATTCTCCCAGAAATTATTATATCTGATTATTCTTATTAAAACTACCAACATATCCTTTTATATTCTGTCATGAAAGAAAAATAAAAGAGAATAAGTCAGTAAAAACAGAAAAGCTGCTGTTCACTGATCTTTTTTTCTCCTCCCCATCCCCTTCCTGCTCCTCCCCCTCTTTCTTCTGGTACTGGGTATTTAACCCAAGGGCATTTTACCACTGAGTCACATTCCCAGCCATTTTTATTATTAATTTTGAAACATGGAATCACTAAGTTGCAGATGGCCTTGCTAAGATACTGAGGCTGACCTCACACTTCCAATACTCCTGTTGAGGACTCAGGAGTTGCTGGGATTACAGATGTGTGCCACCACACCTGGAGCACACTAATATTTTCTTAATTAATATTTATATAATGTCATTTTGGCTTACCACAGAAGAGAATGATCTTGTGTGTTTTGAAAAATGTAGATTCTAGTGCCAAAATAATAACTATCTATTAAATCAGTTTCATGGCCAATCTGGAAACTTTTATTTTAAACCCCTTACTCCCTAAGGCTGATTTGATCTTACAAAAAAGAGTCTCAATGGTTCTTATTGGAATTCAAGGTATTTATCCTGAAAACTCTGGAAATATATGTTACTCCATCGATGAAAATTTTTACGACACTAGAGAACAAACACATTTCGAAGATCAGTAAGATTCAGTGTAATTTCAACTTTTATACAATACACAAGTTTGTAGAAGAAATGGACTACTCCTTAGAAGATCATCTTACAGTAGAATTGTTCCAATATTTCAACATAGTTTTGTTCTACAATAACTCCTGCTTAACTCTTCAAACATTCTTCAGAAGAATGTGCTTTTACAAAACTGGGGGAAATTGTTTAAAATTCCTTACAAATAAAAGTGTGCACCTCAAGAGATTAATTTTTGTGTTTTTATAGCTTTACTTGTTACAAAAAGAACAAATCACTTGTCAATTCTTTTTTTAAAAATCTAATAAAAATTTTAAGAAAACAATGTTTTTATTAGAAAAAGTTGACCATGTTTTTAAAAAGTAAAAAATATTTTACAAGTGACTTGTTATATAGAATAGCTGTGTCCTAGTGCAGGCCATATAGCCCACCTAGAATAGCTGTGTCCCATATGTGTGAGCCAAATATGTACTTAAAATTTTCTGGCAATCATGTTAAAAATAGAGATCTGTACTATGATAATAATAAATTTGGTATGATAATTAATATGAAATTAAGTTGTATAAAAATGATAAAGTCTTTTTGCATTAAACAAAAGTATAACTTAATTTGCTTCATTTTAAAAATTTAAATCCTCATTGAATTTAGCCATTACATACATTTTCAGTGCTCTCTTAGCCACTTGTGACTACCATCTACCACAGTGGATACCATGGAGAGAATATCAAAGCTGAACATAAGCAAAATTGCAAAAAAGCTATGTATTCTCACCTATAATATATAAACTAACATGTATTATCTGTGGACAAGAAGAGCATGATAAGCATCTCTTTATGAATTTTCACTTTTTTTTCTATTAAATCACAATGCCTTATCAGAAAAAGAAATAATAATTTTGACCTCTAGTTTCTTAATCCTCCCCACATGGTGACACACCTTCATTTCAGTAACATGTACCATACCTCATTAGATATTGCTCAAGCTGACACAGTGGTTCATGCCTATTAATACTAGCGACAGGACTCAGGAGGCTGAAGCAAGAGGATTGCAAGTTTGAGGCTAGTCTCAGCAATTTAGCAAGGCCCTATGCAACATAGTGAAACCCAGGGTTCAATACCCATTGCTTCTTCCTTCTCCAAAAAAAGGTCCTCAAAAGTGAAAATGCTATTGTGGATTTTTTTGATCAGTTTGTTATTTTAGTCCTTTAGAAAGATGCATACTACTCTAATGACACTGCTTAATATTCTTAGTTATCTTAATTTTTTAATTTGTTTTCAGAACTTACTGATATAATTTCTTGTAAACACAGAGAAAATGACTTTTTAATATGAGGACATATTTTCTTAGTATATGAACCTGTTGTTTCAATAGAATCATTTGGATGAAGAAGAGTCAGTTCTAGTTGCTGGGAGAAAATGGAATGAATGAGAAATAATAGAGCTCATAATGAATAGGTAGAAAAACTCTCTTCTTTTTCCTTATGCTGTTTGATAAAATTATTTATGACAAAAGAGAATATTTGACATTGAGAGTCAGCAAAATGTTTAATGATGATTCACACATGATGAAATACTTTAGGGTCTGAATGCTTAATCCTAATGAAGATATGGCAGGTAAAACACTAATGTTCATACATTTCCTAGTCAATGAGGAGAAATTTCTCTCATAGGAAAGCAGAGAAAAACCTTGACAACTAAATTGTACAGGTATTAATTTCAAACAGAATATTCATAAAAATATGCCTTTAATTTTTTTAATTAAAGAGATTTTGTTTTGGCAGAGTTTGTAAGTTTGACTCTTGTTGAAGTTTATGTTTTGTATTAAATTTTAAAGTTCTTGGTGATTCTTTTCCTATGGAAATCCTACCATAACTCAGTTAATTCGGCTATTAGAAATATAACCAAACCTAATAAAGTTCTTGGAAATATGAATTACTGTATTTCAGGTGTGAACTTTGTCAAGTATTTTTGTTACTTGTAGTATCATACAAATAAACAAGTGCTATGTAAAAATAGAACAATAAAGAGCAAGTAATTACTTTGTCATAGAGAGTGTATCTCACTTGTAATAGAAATGATGATATTAGAATATTAAGAGGAGTTAAAATATAAATTGCAAAAACATAGAGTAATAGCAGGAAATATTTAGGAAAATCTATATACCAAGAGTATAGAAATTTGTTGTATGTGAATTAACTTTTTGCAGAAACTGATGAAATAGTGATATACATCAAATTTTATGAGTAAAACTTTTGAAATTTCAAATTTTTGATAATACTGATAAAAATAATAGTAATCAGAATGTTCCTACAAACCAGTAAGTATGCTAAATGTTTTACATGCCAGACCATTATGTTAAGTGAAATAAGCCAAACTTAGAAGGCCAAGAGTCATATGTTTTCTCTCATCAGCTAGAGAGGAAAAGGAAATGAAAGATGGGAGTGGAAATGTAAAGGAGATCAGTAGAAGAAAGTAAACAAGGGGCAAGAGATAGGGAGTTAGGAGGTAAGTGATGGGGAATAATATTGGCCATATGTTGCCATTTTGTGTGCATGTATGAATATGTAACAACTAATCCCATTATTATGTACAGCAGTTATACACCATTTAAAAAAAAAAGTGGAAAGAGGAAAAAGAAAAGAAAAGCCTTTGCAAAAACTTCATATTTCCTGTCTTGTTTGTTTAAAAAAAGGAAAGAAAAAAAATTCCTCAAACTAATTTCATCTAGTTGCATTCATTTTTCTGCAAAATGACAGAATTTCATTCTTCTGGTTGAATAGTGTTCTATTATGTATGTATAGCACATTTCATAATCCATTCACCCATGAATGGTAACATAGGTTGATTACCTATCTAGGTTATTGTGAATAAGGCTATTCACATTATCATTTTGATGTACTGATTTCATTTCCCTTAGATATATATACTGTGGTTGCATTGCAAGATGAAATAATAGAAATCCCTGAGACAAGCAAAAGTTGGAATTACAACCAGAAATGACAATTATAAATGCAATATAATTGCTCTATTATATGTCATGTATTTGATAATTTATTAATTCTACAAAATCATATAGAATTAGAAGAGGAGATCTTAGTTGATTGACTACCTTTTATTGGTCACTGCAGTGTTTACATAGACAACATATTCTCATTGATACTATTGTACTTAATAAATTTCAAAGGACATGATTATTAACCAATCTGTTTTACCACCCACTCCAAGGGAAATGTGACCTAAAATGCTGAAGATTTTAGTACATTCAGCAGTTCTGCCTCAATTGCCACCAACTTGAGAATCATGAGTTCTTGTTTAATCAGGAGGTATTCAGATCATCTAGCAAGTTAATTAGGAAAAAACAAAAACAAAACAACTTTTCACATTCTGCCAGTCTTGGAAACATTTGAAAAAGTGAATTTATGTATATTGTACGTGTTCTTCAACATTCAGATATATATCTTAGAAATTTTTTTTCACATGTAAAACCATTTGAATTAAAGAAGAAAAATATATTTCAATGATGATGTTTAAAGAAAAGCATAAATACAATAAATGATTTAAACATCGCCTTTCCTTCCCCCCCCAAATATTGCCTTCCTTTGAACTTAAATTTGTAACAATGTTGTTTTAAATATAACACTAAATCATAATATGAATGGAATAAAGACTTTTCTAGTCCCAAACTATATGCTTCTATTTTCTCTTGTTCACATTTGATTTTAGGCATTTGGGTCTGACATATCCATCAAAATAAAAGTAAACAATGATGAAAAGTAAAATGTTCCTTCAACACTTAATTCCGTTTGTTGTTCTTTAAGTGAACTATTGCCATGTGACATTTGGGAATGACATCCTAGATGTTTAAATCAAGAAATTGCTCTTGTCTTGTATTTTTGATTCTGTTGATGAAAAGCAACTTTTGGTGTAGCTGTCAAGGAACTTAAGAGCTGAGCCCAAGGCTTAACTATAAGAACTAACTTTTTCAAAAGCAAGATGACTCATATTTCTTTATTGTTTTAGTTATTTTCTTTTCCTGAATTATATGTGATTAGATATTAACATTGAATTTTATTCTTTCTTTTTTATGTTATCAGTGCCACCTTATTAGAAAACTCACTTGATATGTGGAGGTATTTCTTTATTTACATTATGGCATGATCTAAATGAAAATTTGAATATTTGTGTGGTTGGGAATAATATATGGTGTTATTATACTATAAATAGGTGACAATTTTCAAAACATTTAAAATTCCTTCTCAGGGATATTGAAGTGGGTAGGTTAGCTGTCAATGCAAATTTTTCACCTATGTTCTTGCCTATGTATTTAAATTGAAAAGACACTAGATTGGGAGTAGTAGACAAAAATTCAGAGAAAGAAAAGTGTCCAAAACAGTAATACTTAGAGTAGTTTTTCTGCACTCTGTACGCTCTCTTCACTTTTGCAACCTTATGTGGAACAAATTGATGCTCTATAAGGAACATTTGCTGACGAGGTTGAGGACTTGGATTATCCTTCTTCTTACCATCAGCAGTGGCAAACATTGCTTCTAGCTTCTTTTGATCTTAAATTTCTCATGGTTAACATGAGAATCTAGAAACACAAGCTGTAACACCCCCTTCATCTTGGCATGATAGCTTGACAAAGAAAAGGGGAGAAAGGGATGATTTTTTTTTTTATCAAAAATTCAGATTTATATTGACCGTGACTTTTGGGTAAAAAAGAAATTTAGTTGAAATTATATCCAGTGAAACAAAGTAAGGAGGACTTGGGAGAATGTGCAACAAAGTATAACCTATGAATTAGAGATGATTTATGAGTGTCACTCTTACCTTGATATGGTTCTTATATACTTATTGAAATACATAGAAATGAAAAAATGTGTTGCAAATATAAAATCACTGAAACAAAAGGCTGATTTGTGGTATTCAGGTATGTCAATTGGAGGAGAATCAAAGATAACACGTATGAATCATACAGCCTAGAGAAAGAAACAACTAATTACAGCCAATAGTGCCGTGGATGTAAGACCGCAAATAATATCCTAAATAATTCCACATTGCCTTGCAATTTTAAATTAAAAAACTTTATTTTTTGTCTTGCATTTGGTCTTGCCACTAATTGCACTATTAAGAACCTAATTGCTTGTGATATGAGGCCATGTTCACTATTAAGTAAGGGACAACTAGTTAATTGTTGGTACAAGTATGTAATTGTAACTTACTGAGGAATTACTGACACTATGCTACAGGTTGTTTCCATGATAATTAACTTGTATAAACCTGTAGAGGCATCACAAGACATATGTTTTTCAATAGGTAACTGACATGGAGGATATTTATTTATTTATCCAATATTTTGTTTAAATGCACAGCACAGAGAGTTATAAATACACATCATGCGTGAAGTGAGAGCTTGTATTGGTTGCTTGGTGCCAGCAATGACAGAAGAAAATGGGTATATCCATGCAAGAAGCATATAAATGATGTATAGTAGGACTTTAGGAAAATTATTACCTACAAGAATATGCATTTAGGGATTTGGGGAATTGGAAATGAAGAAAAATAGGATGCATACTCTTGAAGCCATGATGATGGTTTAGATAAGGTAGACAAAGTCTGAAAGAGGTTAAAGGAAACCTAAATTATCCCTTAGTATACTTGGACAGTAGTTAGTTTTTCAAGAACTTGACCTAGTTTGAGTCAAAGAAGAGTTATATTTTAAATGTTTAGAATGGATGAATGAGTTAACAATTTCCTAATCAGAGGGACATGAATGCAGACAGTATTGATATAGATATTTGAGTGTTAATGGCACAAGGAATACATAGAACAAGAGTAAATGTTAAACATTTATAGGTGTTTGGGTCAATAATCTTAAATAATCTAAACATATAAGCCATATAATCACTTTAGCAAAGAAAAATTGATTTCATTATTTGTTTCTTTTCTTTTTTATTTTTTTTTGGTGTGTGTGTGTGTTTGTGTGTGCGCACATGTATGTGTGTGTGTCTCAGTGCTGGGAACTAAACTCAGGCCTCACACATGCTAGACAAACACTCTACTCCTGAACCATATCACCAACCAGCCCCAAACCCTGTTTTACAGAAAAGTAAACTGGACTGGGGATGCAGTTCAGGGTGGTTGCTGAGCATGCCTGAAGGCCTGGGTTCAATATCCAGTACCATCAAAAAAAAAAAAAAAAAAAAAAAAAGGACATTTGGCATATGGCAGAATCAGGATTTTGATTCACTCAATCTGACTGCAAAGTCTCTGCTCTTATTTAGTGGCTCCTGAAGGGATCCAGACCTGAACCTGATGACAAGACCTTTTGAGATTAGGTGGTAGAAATTGAGCAAATATAGGATCAAGAGTGTGCAGTGTGCTTTCTAGTCAGAGCCACATTAGATAACTTTGTCTTTTTAGAATCCTCTATTTCAAGAAGGAAGGTTTTAGACTAATCACTAGTGGATTCAGAGATATATTCAGCAAGGAAACATTCATTGAATGGCTACTGTTTTCAAAGCCCTGTACTGAACAGAATCACCTTAATGCCAACTTCACCAAAGCAAACTCTCTGCCAATTACTTTCTGGCCTTGAGAGACACCATTGAATAGAATGACAGCTGAAAGTACTTAGCAACTTTTAATATTTTTTCTGAGATGATTTATTCCAGAGTGAGCAAATATAATCTCTCTTTAGTGTTTCTCAAAGTGTCATCTGCTGAACACCTGCATGTAAAGTACCTGGGGTATTTTTAAAATGTGTTTTTTTAGTTCCAACCTATAAATAGAAATCAAAATTCTAACGGGGAAGAAAAGAAATTTTTAATTGTTTGCCAGAACATTTTGCATGTTGTTTTTACTGATTTTTAATTACGAAAATCTGTCTCCTCTGCATAGAGAAAATTACGTAATGAACTTTTATAAATCCATCTAAAATCAATGATAATTAAAAAATTGCATTTTGCTATTTTTTATATCTTCTTTCATTTTTTCCTCTCTCCTTTCTTTTCTTCCTCCCTCCTTTAGTCCTATGCAATTCATTGATCATGCTTAAGAAAACCATAATTTTGGCTTTAATTCACATTCAAATGTCCATAATTGTCTCAAGAAGAGTACTTATACAGTAATATTTTGTTTTTTAACAACATTCAGATGTTGCCTTTGAATCTATAAATCTCTTTAGATCTATCATAAATGTTCCTGCTTCACTCATTTAAATTTTTTTTTCATGTGATGGATATTTTGATGAAACCAGGTCAGTTCTTCTGTGCAATGTGAAATATGGAATATACCACATTCTGGACGTGCTTTCAATTAAGAATAAGTACTTATAAAGATTTTTAATGTGAATGTCTCTTAAAATCTGCAAACCCCAGAGTTTCTGATTCTGCTCTAATAATTGGCAGAGGTAAACAATGGAAATGGAGATAGGCACAAACATAAAGGAAGATGCACCTGTGTATGCATAAGCACACACACACAAATTAGGTTAGGTAATTTCGATATGCATTTTGGGTATTATTCCTTGAAGTTCAAGACACATTCCAGACAATTATTTAGTCATTTAATGGTTTACTTAGAAAAGCAAACAACTATTTCTGTTAGATTTGCATTTCATTATTTGTCAGGCTGGGTGGCTTGTTGTCCATGTAAGTATTGCCTATTCCAAATAGTTCATGTTGTGATGGAATCTCTCAGTATGTTGTCATTATCATCAGTTAATACAATTCCGTGCCCTGGAAGCTGGTAGCTTTTTATTTTCTCAAGGTCTACATCTTAAAAACTTACAAGTCTCTAAATAGAAAATTCACTGGATAAGTAGCTTAGATGACCTTGTTCTTTAATCATCTAGATTCATTTTCTAGTAATGTTCTACATCTGTGTATTCTAATAGATATAATATTTACATTTCATTTATTTTCATTTATTACAATTTATTTCCTCATTGATAAATGAACATAAAATTATTATAACTCATAAGTCTCAAAAATGAAATTCAACCAACTATTCTGAGTGATTGTGGTCATCATTGCCATTGCCGAATTGCAATTGTCATTAAGCATTTTATGCATATGGCATAATAAGCATTGAACATATAGTATATTCACAGAAGAATGTGGGGGCATATGAAAATCAAATGCATTGACACTATGAGTTATTACTTTAAATAAAACTTCCAAACTCTGTCTATATCAATGACTTATACAGGGTAGGAAATTAAATATTTTTTGAATGAACCAGTGCAGAGTTTTGATGATATAACAATATTAAATGTATATTTTAGTCATTTTCTTGTTTATGGAAATTCTTTGGTAACAAGTTACTTATGCAATTTGGTTATTGGCATTTAGACTGCCTTTTCTTGACAGATCATACTTAAGGGTTTAAATTACTTTTCATGTTAATCAATGAAATTACAAAAGTTATACAACACATGAGTGGATAACTTTATGAATTTAAAAATAAAAACATTTTCTCAACTATGCCACATAAAGTCTAGATATGTTTTAAGTTCATTAGCACAACTGTCATTTGATTATTAGGTTGAGAATCATGAAACAATTCACAGTGACTTTGGAGGTTTAAGTTTTGGACACAATTTGTTTCTTTGTCTCATAAAGGAATACTTGTTAACTAGTATTCAAGCTCTACAAGAAAATATTTGTGGTACTAACAAAATTCACTTGAACTTTTCCTCCAAATAATAAATGTGAGATTTACTTGAAGTCTACAAAAAGATGTAATTGAAAGAATTCTCATATCTTATTCTTCTCTGAATATTTTGCTTTTCTCTCAATTATGCTCTAATAAGTCTATTGTCAATTAGGAAACATATCTATTATTTAAATATTATTCTGTAGGATTCTAGTCTACACTGCAGTTTGGGGTCATCCAAGAAGTAGTGAGAACTCATTGTTGGGATACTTTTAATGAGGCAGGATTTTCACTTCATTAATAAAACATTGAAAAGGACTGAGTTCCAGCATCACCTTTAGCTCTAGCATGCTCACCTTTTCTTTGTAACAATGTATCTAATTTGTTGTATTAATTTGTGTATATTTCATGTATTCGCCAGAGAAATTCACTTAATTTGATCATGACCTGATTATTCAAAGCTTAAATGTGAAGCATAACCTTTTCTCCTCAAGTGGTGTCACAAAAGGTTACATCTTAGTCGCAGAGCAGATCAATGACTGTCATGCAGAATGAGGCTTCCACCAGCTCTGAGTGGCACCTGGTGGTTATTTATAGCATGACCAGCAAAGCCATCTATCTTTTCTGACAGCTTGCAGTGTTACTAACCCAGCATCATGTTTTCCTCTAACATTCTTTGTAAAACATCCACCCATCAATTCGTCATTATTTTATTCATTCCATTTCTAAACAAACATTGTATATAATATATATATATATATAACCATATATATATATATGTATATAATTGAATTCAATTTTTAACCACCCATTAAAGAAAGCATTAATGCTTCCTGAAGGCTGTTAAATATATTGTTGATCATTCTTTCTTTAGCATTAACTAGGTCTTACATATATTTTATATAATATATATTATATACAATGTTTGCTTAGAAATGGAATGAATACATATTTATATCATTATTTATACATATATATATCATTCAATTATAGAAAAGCAAGCCCTAAAGACCCATGGAGCCCATTTTCTAATAGGGAGTATAACCTTGAATATATTTAACTACAAATCAAGCCAGCTAATACTGAATCCCACAAAAAAGTGGAATCACAAGAGAAAATAGAAAGGAAATGTCTCTTCTGCAATCTTTCTCTCTAGAATATCTCTTCTAAGGCAATTTTGTCAATACCCCTAGCATGAGTATTCTGTCTCATTTCACTAGCCAGATTAGATCATATATATAAGCATTTTGAGCTTTTGTAGCCATAGAATGCCATGTGTAATATGGGTTAGGTCTGGGTCTCCTGTCAATTATTTTGACACAAGTGCACAGAACAGGAATGGAACCTGAGAGTACACACTCTCACGATGTGGGGTCAGCTTAACCCACAGAACCTGAGTTAAAATGGGACAGTGGCAATAATAGGATATATAACTATAGGAAGTGCGGAGAGGGAAATGGACAGTGGTGAGTGAGCAACAATTGCCAAAAAATACCATGATAAGAATTTACTTTTTACCATGAGGAAAAAAATAGCAATATAAAGCAAGCAAGTAGCTTATGATAAATTTAACTGAGAAAATGATAATGTGATCAAAGGAATTGAATTTACATGATACTGTATGTAGTTAAACCCTCAGATATTTAATTATTTAGCCAAACAATTCAAAACACAGTCATTTCTTCTGGAGGGTACTAGAATCCTTGTGGTATGTTACTTTATCTTACTTCAGTTGTTCAGCAACTAAAAAGGAGCCTGATAACCACCATTTTATGTGATAAAGTTGGAAACCAACAAAAAACCTCACTCTGTAATATGACATATTTATATTTAACTGAATTTTAGTAGGTTTTCAATAGATATTCACTTACTGAGCATAAACCATATATATATATATATATATATATACACACTTTCCCTACCTCATCACTTTTGCCAAAACCTGTTCAGTTCTAGGCAGAAAAATTTACCTGAGAATTTCAATAACAAGAGGATCTCCTTAAATTATTCTATTGTGTTGTAAGCCAAAAGCTTAACTACTATCTAAAAGCTATCTAAAAAGATAAACTGTGGACTAATCAAATGTGATCCATATACCTGGGGTCAGCCAAATTTGTTTGTATTAAATAAAAATCAAACAAAAGATTGAGGATATGTCTGTTTTGTAAGAGGCAGTAAACAAACATGTATAATGAGGTTTCGTTTCTGTTTAAAATAGATGTGGGGTAGAAGCTAAGAAAAAACCTGTAAAAACTAATACCCCAAAGTGAAAGAATATCTCATTTCTATCAACTGAGTACTTAATTAGCTAAAAGAACTTGAAGAACCACTTTAAGACAAGCTACATTTCTCTACAGGGTAGCCTGCAGCAGGAATAGACACGCTGAGCAAATAAAAGTCATGGAAGGTTCTGGCTGAAGAAACAATTTTATTCAGATTTAACTTTACCTACCAGAGCAAATCTTGATTGGGTGCTAGGAAGGTAATTGTTCTAGCTTTAGTAGCAGGTTTTTGCATCAAGGAAATTTTTTTTTTTTCTAAATTTCATGTGACTTGGTTTATCTATTAGGAACTAGGTAAGTTATAGATGTACACAGCTAACAACTCTATTGCTCAAAGCACTCCCTTAAACTATTATGTCATCTACTAATACCAAGTTAGCAACAGAATTTGACTAAACAGACAAAACCAAAACATAAACCACAGCAATGGATGTAATAGATGTAAAAAATAAATTTTGTGCTGAAGTACATGAATTACACCCACCATAGATTCTCTCTTATTCTTGACACCTCAGTTATATAGCTGTTTAGTGATCAGTTTGGTGGCAAATTAGGAAGAGAGATACATAGTTACAGACTGGCATAATGAAAGCAATACCAAATGAAATCTCCCAGCATGACAGTGGCCAGGACCTCACCAACCTATGGAGAAAGCATTCACAATAACCCTTTCTGAAATTTTGACACAGCAAAAACTCTGAAGAACTCAGAGCCCTTAAAGACATTGACATCATTGCATAGGAGAGGTGTTTGGATCCCTAGTGATGACCCTCATTTATCCATTTTGTATCCCTAATCTCTTTAAGAATTCTCCATGGACAATATGAGAGTCCAGATTCTTACCCTCAGTTCTGAATCTTTGTGTTTTGAGAAATCAGGAGGAATCCCCAGCTTATTCAGTTACTGAGAGTTTTGCCATTGAAGCAGTTTTCCTTTTTTGAGAACAACGAAGTTTGAAAAATGTTCAAAGTGGCTCTCTGTGTCTTTGTAATGAAACCAATTATACTTGAATCTATTAAGAATGTAACTATGCAATTAATGAGGAATATTTGTTTATTTTCTCTATATGTATGTGTTCAATGGGATCAACAAAATTATGCTACAAATGGACAATGATGGCAATTTCTTCAGGGGATTGCTGCATAGGATATATATGTATATATATATATGCAGCAATATATATATGGTGAATATGCAATTGTATATTAATAAAAATATGTTGGAAGATTTTGGAACCAAAAAAAATGTGTATAAAAATCTTAGTCTTCCAAAGGCCTGTATTTTAGAGAATACACAGCTAACGGGTTTTGCAATACAATCAATGATTGACAGCATTTTCTTTCAATCATGCCAAAACAGGGAAGAAATATTATGGCTATTTCAAAAGAATTAAAAAGGTAAAATAAAGTTAAAGAACATTATATTTTGTTTTTAAAATATATACCTATATGATGATTCCATAGATTAAAATTTTGGCAAGTAATTAACATTATATTACCACTAAATAAATAGACAAAGAATTTACAGTACAACTAAACTGCAACTGTTTCTATAGGTATGCACACATAATTTAGTTTATATATTTTAAATTTTATATACTTTATATGTCTTGGTGTAGTTGCCTGAGGGGACTAATTAATAAAACCATTTTTATTGGTTGGTTTGTTTTATTTAAGTGTTTAATCCATCTGAGATACATTTTTTATGTAATGCAATATAAGAGCTCAATTTTATTTTCCTCAAGATGGATTACCAGCACTTTTTATGCCAGCAATTTTTATTAAATAATTGATCCTTCTCATAGAATTGAGCTATCACAATGCCAAACATTAAATTCTCACATCTGTATGCATTCATAAAGTCTCATATATTTGAATGTATTTATATATGCACTATTATACTTATAAAAATTATTTTTCTACCAATGCCATATTAGTTGTATTATAATAGTTCCATGAAATTTTCTTATTTTTACCCTCTTACCATTATTGACTATTGTTGAAAATTGTCTTTCCATATAAACTGCTAAGTTTTAATATGTGTACTACATAATTACTTCTAAAAATCTCATATTTTCTCCTCATGACTTAGCGCTATTTAAAAGAAATGTTTTATTTGTACTTGTGATATCTCTTACATTTGATTTTCCAGGGCATTCATCTGGTCCTAGACTGTGACCATCATTTTATTAATTCATACACTGAATGACTAATTAGAAAATCAGGTTTGTTAGCATCAGAATTCTTCCTGGAATTACATTTGAATCTCTATGGGTCATCTTTCCCCATGAGCAATTCTGTATCACTAGGTCTGGTTTACATTTCACTGAATTTATCTCCCTCCAAATGAGGAGATATGTTAGATTGATTTTCATTGCTCAATGTTGGCTCTTTCTAGCTCAGGAATGGTATTGGAGTTCCCTGGTGTCATCAGCTTGGTTGCAATATAAATAATCTCCCAAATTTCAGTGGTTTTAAAACAAATGTTAGTTCTCAATCATGAAACATGATGAATGTAGTAGCTTTGCAGCAGGGCACCTGTGGATTACTCCACATGTCTCATCAATTTGAGGATTCAGTCTCAGGTCGAAATCTCTGCAACACAGATTTCCATCTGCCCAGTTCTTCTCTGGGTGGGATACTTTCTGATTTTTAACCAGAAGTTCCCAGGTCCTGTGGTACTAGTTGCTCCAGTCAAGTTTTCTTCATTGATTCTTAGTCCTCATTGCACCAAGCCAAACTATACTTCAGTTTTCTATACATTAATTGTTTTCTATATATCAGACAAAATGGAGTTGGTAATAGAAAAAGAGAATATGTTCCTAGGGGTCACCAAATAAGACCATCCTTGAACTGGATTCAAAACAGTAGCTTATTTTTCACAAGAATAGATTTTGACTAATATCAAAAAATATTTTATTATCTTTACACTAACTCCTAAACATTTTGTGATGTGGAATTTGACAAAGTAAATTTGGCACATAATGGAAAAGCATTCTAGTATGTAAATATTGTAAATATGCAGGACTTCTTTCAAATTACAGGCGCAATAGTATACCAAATAAAATGTCCCTAAGGAAGAATAATAGCTATAACTAAATCTCCCTACAAAAATGGGAATTGTTAGTTTTTCTAGATATTTTGAAACCAAACGTATACAGACTTAGACAAAACTTACAGGAATTATTCCATTTTGAACATATATATATATGTTGATACATTACTATAAAACATATATGACATTCTAAATGATTCCTTGAAATATATAATAAAGTATATAATAATATATAATTATAATATTAAATTATAATTAAATTAATTATATTATATATTATATAATTATAATTATATTATACAATATTATATATTGTATAATATAATTATATTATATATTAATTAGATTAAATAATATTAAATTATAATTATAATATTAAAATATATAATAAAATATATAATAAAGATATATTAAATATAATTAATTGTTAAATTCACTAATAATATATATATGTTCAAAATGGAATAATTATATATATATATAGTTTTGGGTTTTTTTTGTACTGGGGATTTAACTCAGGGACACTCAACCACTGAGTCACATCTCCAGCCCTATTGTTCTAATTTGTATTTTAGAGACTGGGTCTGACTGAGTTGCTTAGTGCCACTCTTTTGCTAAGCCTGGCTTTGATCCTCCTGCCTTAGCCTCCCAAGCCACTGGGATTATGGGTGTGGTCACCTTGCCCAGCATACTATAACTTTTAAATTGGCATCAATCATATATTTACCTCATTACTGTTGAGAGCCCGTATTTATTTACTAAATATTCTAAGTACAACTTGATCCACCAAAGAAATCTCCAGCACTGTACCTAGCAAAGCAAGAGAATAATTGTCAAAATTTTGTTAATACATACACTTAGTATTAACTTGATACATTACTATAAAACATATACGACATTCTAAATGATTCCTTGAAATATATAATAAAGATATATTAAGTATAATTAATTGTTAAATTCACTAATTTTGTGAAAATATTTTTGTGTATTTGCACAAAATAAATGGTTCCATAGATTTTTTTTTAATGAAATGAAGTTAATGGCATGTATGCACTCTGTAGATCATTTTGAAATAGCATTATCAGTTTCAAGTCCAGTGGTGCATTAGTGACTTTGCTTGGCCACACATATATTGCCAGGACAATGTTACCTGGCTAGCACAAATTGGATAATCCATGGAACTAACAATAGAACATTCAATGTGGTTATCCCTAAATTAAACACATTTAAAATAGACAAGAATTAAATGTATAGGGACATTTATACCAAGTCTCTAACTCCAAATAAATACTGAAATTCAATTCAGACTATTTATTGTTCTCTGAATAATACTCATTAGATGTGAAATTTTCATATTATTTAAAAACTGGAATTGATTTATATCACACATGTTGCATATAATAATATGTATTTTAATGTGATATTTTTAAAATGAAAGGTTTGAAAAATGCAGTTTCTATTAATCAAAATAATTTTCTAATTAATTCTGAGTTCCCACAATACCCTTTCTATACAGGATCACACACACACACACACACACACACACACACACATGAATTCATGAATGTACGTGAATATGCACATATGTGTGTGTGTGTATATATATATATATATATATTTCATACACATACATGCATAAGTTCTCTGTTTTCTTCCTATTTCTTCCTTAATAGATGAATTCCTGAATATTGGGACCAAGTCTTATTTAATGTTGTTAAATCTGAATTCAGACTTCAGTGGTTGGTATGTATATATGATAGTGAATGAAGAAATTTAATAATTTACTTTAAACATTCCAGCATATCGTTTTCTCCTTTCAATGGTTCATAGTCTCAGAAGAAGTCATTATTGCACAGGAATAATGATAAATATTAAGAAATAATGTGTAAGTTTTACAGCAAATCTTATGCTATGAGCACACAAAGAAATAATGCAGAGAATTAACCTTGATGACATTATCACATCAACTTTAGACATGTTTCCAAGGCCTCATATTCTACTTTTTAAAGAAACAAACAAAAATAGTTTAGAAATTTTCCCCACGCTGTGCTTCAAGTTTCCAAGAATGTGATTTAACTGTCAGGACTGAACACCTTGGAATTTATCTTCTGCCTTTCCATTTCACTTCCTTGCAGAATGGGATAAAAAAGTGACAGATATCAGTGTTTAAAATTGATTTTCTGAACACATAAATAACCTAAATTGCAAGTACATTTTATTTTGAATACTAGAGCAGATCTTTAAAGGTTACCTGCGTATATCTAAACATCCTTTTTTCAATACATAACAAATATTTGTAGCGCTTACCTCATTTTACAAAACACTAGTACATGTTTTATTCTATTTGATTTTTATAACAAGTGAGTGAGATAGTCACATAATTATCTTTGTTCCAAAGTCAAGTAGGCAGAATCTCAGAGGAATTAAGTGATATTCCCAGGGGCTGAGTTTGAATCCAAAGCCAAATGTGAGTTCAGGGGCCTCACTCTTTCCACAGACCTGTTTGTGTGGTTATGAAATTTTCCTGGCACTAATTAATAACTCTTCCATTTATGTGTCTGCATGGGAGTTTATCAATATGGCATGAAAACTAGCAAATACTTGTCATGTAATACTAAGGTCTATTTAAGTTACATGTGATGTCAAAGTCTGTCCAGAAATATGTTCTTCTAGAATTTATTCTACCATTTCCAGTTTGAGGTATATTGTGAAGAGAACACCAAGTAAAATGTACACCTTGTGTTGCTATTTTCTATTAAATTGGTATCAAAGTCACTTCTACAACAAAGGGATTTCTTAAAAATAAAGTGAGTTTTTTCTCTGCCTTTCTATGTGCACATGAAGACGGTTTATACTAAGGATGATAATTTTCTCATTTTTCACATTCCCTTCATGTCCCTCCAAGTTGGTGGTAACATATTAGGAAGTTCCTTCACTCCACATTTTAAAAAAATTGTAGTGTTGGCGAAGGTCTGGTAGTGAGAAGTTGACTCTCTAGACTTGCTACTCTAGTTGTGCCTTTAAATGAAAGTAGCAACACAAATATCCCCTTATTTGTCCATAATATATTCAAAGCTACAGTTTCTATGTTGGTATACACTTTTTTCCATTAAGAAAAAAGTGAAAATAAGGCAGAAAGAAATTCTGTTTAATTCTCCAATAAGACAAATAAGGAACACTTTAAAGGCAAACACATGGATACAAATGTACATCTCTTCCATGAATTAACAATTTTTAAGATAGATTGCAGATACTTAAACCATGAATCATGAAGAACATTTCTTCTAGCATAAGTCTTATTATTTCATTCTTCCTAACAATGAAACCTCTGCAATATCTATGCATTCCAGAGTGAAACACAGTGGAGCTCAGTATGTTTGGGAGGAAGTGGGCACCAAGGGTAAGAAAAAGCATAAGATCCAAAGTTCTTTGAAAAATGTTATCACAGAAGAATTCATATTGCTACCAACATGAAAAGAAGTTTCAACTTTAGTTCAAATTGTTCATCACAGTGATGTAGTTTTAAGTTGACTTTGTTTATTAGTAAGAATAATGTTTTTCCAAAACTGGTGGAGAAGGCTTAGGCTCAATCTACTATGGAAATTATGTGAGTTAAGATTTTGTTGCTGTGACCAAAGTAGTTGACAAGAACAACTTAAAGGAGGAAAAGTTTATTTCAACTCATAGTTTCAGAGGGTTTAGTTCATAGTTGGCCAAATCTATTGCTTGAGCCAAGGTGAGGCAGAACTTCATGGTGGAAGGGTATGGCAAAGGAAAATAGTTTGGGACATGGTGGCCAGGAAGCAAACAATTGAAAAGTGTCAATCCGTAGAGTTCATAGTTTTTGGTTAACACACTGGTTTAATTAAGGATGTTAAAAATTTTGTTTTTCATATTAATTGATTGTGTGTGTGTATTCCTCTCAATGAGTTATGATTTTTATTCAATATTTCTCAAAGTGCCTTTATTAATGACATTTTCTTTAGATATATTCCAAATCTTTTAAAGAAGTGGAGATTTTGGATTTTCACTTAATTTAAGAACTTGAGTGGGAGGAGATAGATTATGATTGTCAATTACTTTTTCAGAGATAGAACATTTGTAATTAGATCTACAATTAACTTTGCACAATTCAACATTGTGCTATACTATTTAAATGGAGTTAACAACACAGATGTTTTAAATGACAATGCATACTTATTCATAATAACCCCTTTGTAGAGTCTCATGATTATGTAAGGTCATCCTAGAGAGAATTATGAGTTTATGCAAAACAAGTCAAATTTTCCAATTTTACAAGAATGGATAGAGTGTGATTTTTTAATCACTTCATCTTTTCTTTCAAATAATTGTATACATATATATATGTATATATATAAATCTTGTAGAATGTTGATTCATGTGCAGTTTGCATATGATTTATATTGACAATAATCAACTTTTACATAAAATATTATATGCCAGACACTTTAAGTGTTTTACATATTAATTTCTTACTCTTTTCCAATACTTCAGAGGTAGGTATTCTTACGACTGCTTTTCAAATGAAGGAACAAAGACACAGAGAAGCAAAGCAGCCAAAGACCAAATGGCCAATAGTTTAAAGCAATGTGAATTCAAGATGCCTGTTGGATTGCTAGCCTTTGATAGCTATAACTTGCCCAGAGCTCACCACAAATCTCATAAAATTTAGATAGCTCTGCTCACTAGGGACAAAATATAAACCCCAAAAGCATTTTTGTGAACTACTTCCTCCAGTCACACCCTACCAGCCTATAGTCACCACCCAGTTAATCCATCAGTGAATTAGTCACTGATTAGGTCCAACTTTCATAATCTAATCATTTTACCTTTTAACATTTTTTTGAAATGTCTCACATATGTGCATTTGAGGGACACCTCATATCTAAACTAACAGTAATAATGAGATTTATGTTTTAGGGAAACATTCTGGGTAAGTGCTTGAATGTGTACGGTCCCATGTAATTCTCACAGTAATTCTCTTAATTTGGTAATACTATCATTCAGTTTTATAGATGAACAAATTGAGGTTCAGAGACTAAGTCATCTGAGCAATGCACAGCTCCTAAGTTATTGATGTCCAGAAACTTCAGGTGTGTGACTGCAGAATACATGTTCTTAACCAAATTTGCCTACTAAATTGTGTAGTCCTACTATGCTTATTCACTTACACATACACACACAGGGACACAAACACTATATTTCTCCTTATGTCAAAATATCTGCTCAGTATTCCTGCTAATAACCTAGTAAAATGGATTCATTAAATTGTTTAAGTAAAATGACTACTGTATTATTTACTTTATAATTGGTATCAATGAGTAAAAATCCTTAAGGAGGTAACAAAAATGAAATTTCGTCATAGTATTTCACCTCCTTGTTTAAATTGGTACAACCTGTGGATCTTTACATCCTCAGAGGTAATGTGTGGAAGAGATGTTTACTTAACAAGTTGGGTGTTAAGTACCATTAGAATCATCAAGCAAATATTATATCTTCTTTCTTAATATTATTTTGAGGATTAGTCTTTTGAGGACACTCAAGGTTTGTGATAATAAAACAATGTCTTCATTTATGAGAAGACATTCGTCTTCTCAGGGGATGTGGAAAAGAGGCAAGCATCCAATTTTCTGGACTTTAAGGGATTACTATACCAGACTTCTACATTATACCCATTTTGTAACAGAGATGTAATTGAAAATCTTTAATAAGTCAGAAATATAATCTGTCTTCACTATTGACAACTTTTTACCATCTTTCTCATTTAATTATATTTATATCAATGTTTTTAGTTAATCTCATCTCTTTTAATAAAGCTGTAGTTAATTGGGATTGCAAATCATCAACTGTGATAGCAAGGTGTGAATATCTCATGTATAGAAGTAGTTCTACTAACAACTTCTTTATAAAAATATTATTTTATCTATCTCAGGAAAATTTGAACAGTAAACCAATTTTTTAGCTTTATAAAGATCAGTGGGTGTTACATGTGAGATTGGATAAGATTCTAGAGGATTCGCTTTAGAAAAGTTATGGGAAGATTAAAGAAAGAAAGAGAACCCAGTTTTCGGCAAAGAAGGTGCACAGAGAAGGAGGCTGAAAACTAAAAGGTGGAGAAACAACATTAAACCTAAAAAGCTAGGAAACAGAGTTATCTCAAAGAACAATAAAAAATAAAGGGCAGGGGAAGAGTCAGGAGACAGGACCTGTGTTAGGAAAGAAACCTGAAGGTCAACTCAGGAGCTAGCATTCAGAGATAGAAAAGAGATGGGGAAAGACAATGTGATTGCTGATGCTTGGTGGTAGTATTCAAGTTGAACATATGTTTGCAATTCATTAGCAAAAAATAGAACTTAAGTCTCCCTTTCTGGGCAGAAGACCATACAATTTCATTGATAATCTGAGTATTATTCTCTCCTAAAGGGCCATTTTGAGGACACATTACTAAATAAAGCTGAGAACAAATATGTATTTATTGCATTCTCTTTCATCAATTTCGTGTAGACACAGAATAACAAAAATAAGAAAATACAGTCAAAATGAGAAGGGGGGAAGACAACTAAGACAAGGAATATATTCATGCATGAAAAATTTGAAAGCTGCAAAAAATAGTACTAGTTCCAAATGGTTGCTCTCAGAATGGATACATTCTTACATATGAGAATATGTCACTTTACATATGAGAATATTGAAGTTTTAAGTTGTTTATGAATTAAATAGTAAGTAGTAAAATATCATGATAAAAACCCTTATAAGGAAACATATTTTCTGCAAAGCTATTTTCAAATCATGGTGACAGCAGGGGTGTAAGAAGGTAATTAACATATTTGTGCAGCTACCATGTGCCAGCAAGTGTGCTCCATACATATGGTCTCTTTTAGCAAAACTGGCAGATATTTGCTAATCTTGTATCTAGATAGTCTCTACAACCAACAACAAATGTCTTTCTCTGTTCTGTAAGCATATAGTACTTATACAGTGGAAAAAGCATCATGTTATATTCAGTGATTTCTTTTCCTTAGAAATTTTGTAGCACTCATCACTTCCACCACTTTGGAAGTCTTCACAAGTCATTTGACTGGTTATATTTTTTTACTGTTGGTTGTTATATAGTGTCCTAAGATGACATTAACTCAGAAAAAAAAGTGTGGATGTAGACACAGTCCCAATTTTTTCTTTGGGATGACATTGAAACTCATTCAAGGAGACTCTTGGTAATATTTTCTGCTCAGAATTGATTAGCACTTTGGACAGAAACTTTAGGCTCTAAAATGTAAGAAATATGGAATTTTAAAGATGGATTAAAAAAAAGCAGATTGTAGTGTCTCCACCTAAGAAGTCCATGATGATTCAATACTACATAGGAATAGAATCCATGCCATATCAATTCCATTTACTTTTCAACTTCAACTACCTAAATAATTCTATTAAGATGAATACCATTTGTGAAGAAAAAAATAAAAATTTTCAAATCTGGAAAAAATGAAGTATATGCATATTTAAATACAAGTTTATGTTTTGTGTCTTAAATTATTATAAATGTTTACAATAACAATAATACTTATTATTACCAATATGTTTATATTTTGGTGTTATTTTATATCATATTTTTTGTGATTTTTTGGTTTAATTAATATTATCTTGTGTGAATAGTAAAGACCTTTTTGTAATATTGACTACTTATAGCTCAACATTTCAACTTAGCAAATATTTAGACTACCTTTAATATCTTGTATTATTAACTACAGTTTGTTGTACATGGCTTCATGTCTGTATATTACATGGAAGAAATCAATCTACCAGTTTTATTGTGGTTTCTTCACTTTATCTTTTGAAATTATTCTTTCAAAGCAGATGGTATCTGTGTGAACTCAGAGATATGAGAGTCATTTTATTCAATGGGGACAGTTTTATGTACAAGGCATTGTGGAATTGTGTTTCCAAATTCACACTGTGGTTTTCCCATGCAGATAGATAGGTCAAAATGAGCACGGATGTACTGAAGACATGTGTGTTGATTAAATTCAGTTGCTGTGATAAAAATATCCATAAGTTATCTGTGCCTAGCTTGTAGTCATATATTGAATGCTTATGTTGTCACATTCAATCCCCTTAAATGCTGAAGTTAAATAAAACTAAGGAATGGAAAATTTGTTTTGTTCCTTGAAGGTTTCAATGGACAGTTAATATTTATAATTGGCATGTGAATGTTAGGATTAAAAAATTAAGGATTTTTATGCCATTTATTAAGAGATCTGTTAATGTCAATGTTTGATAATGGCAAATTTTTGCAAACATTGAGACCTACACATCCTTAAATATTACAGAGTCAGATATGGTTTTGTTTGTAGATATTAGGAAAAATCAAAACTCACTTTGTTTCTTTATAGCTTATGAAGTAAGCTTTACTAGTCTCCAAGGAAAAGTCAAGATGTGCATTTAAATAAAGATATTAATAACTTGAGCTAGGGCTCTCTTCAGAAAGCTGTTAAGTGGTTTTAGATATTTTGTGTAGGTAAGAGTGTGAATCACTAACGACATGCAAAATGATTTTGAGGGGCTGGCCTTTTGTCATTTTTCACTTTGTATGCAGTAAATTACCAGTTGCATTGTAACATGAATCCTAATAAATGCATTATTCAGGAGATATTGGAAGAAATTTAATAGAGATATACAAGTTTAGTTTCAGTGTGTATCTATTAGGAACATGCATTGTAATAAGTCCAACTTCTTTTACCAAATAGATTATATATATGTGAATATATATATGTATATATTTATGTATATATATATTAATACAATGAATAAGGAATATATGTTCATTGTTACTTATTTATAGTTCATGATCATATGAAACATTATTATAAGTAAGACTGGCAAATGTTAATATTTCAATTCTCTTTCCCTACTTAAAAAAAATTCCTGTGTGCTTGATTTGGCTTTTTGCTGAAATTTTGACCAAGTTTACCTTCAAAAATCACTATACAGGTAATAATAAAAAATATTTTATTTATCCTGTGAGACTTAAAATTCTAAATTCTAAAGAAAATTTGAGTAAACTGCTACAGTTTTATACGTTTAATTATCCATGAAACTACAACTATCAGTTGAAGTTCCTAGGCTATCTATTGGAAATAAACACAAAATTTGAAATGTATATATTATGAAGGCAAGAGAGTTCATAATCACATACTAGTGTTTAAACAAAATAAATATAAGAATAAATGATCAAATATAATAAGCAATGGTTCACTGATATGTCATTGTTTAGGTAATGTTTCAGTACTTCATTGAATTAAAAACATGTAGGAAAATTCTTTTAAAATGTACAACATATAAATGCTTGACCCTCTGCTCCTCTCCTCTATTTTTTAAGTTCAAGAAGATTCTAAAATAATGACAAGCATAAATGCTTAAAGCATAAAACTCATTTAAAAGGTTTTTAACTGGAAAATATTATTTTTAAGGATGAGAGATCTGGAATCATTTTTAATATTAAGACATATCATTAATCATTAGAGAAATGCAAATCAAAACCACGATGAGATATTAGCTCATCCCAGTTAGAATGACTGTTATCAAAATGAGAAAAACTAAAAAATGCTGGCAAGGATGTGGGGAAATAGGAACTTATATGCTGTTAGTGGAATGTAAATTAGTACTGACATTGGGGAAAATAGCATGTAATTTCCTCAAAAACTTAAAAGGAAACTCATAGTCTCCAGCAGTTACTTCCGGTATATACACAAAGAAAATGAAATCAACATGTCAAAAAGATATCTCTAATTCCAAGTTTACTTACACAATGGAATATTATTTAACTCTAAACATATGAAGTTCTGTCATTTGTGAAAATAGAAATGCATCTGGAAAACATCATCTTCAATGAAATAAATCAGGAAGAGAAAAAAAAAATACTGCCTGATAGCATTCATAAGTGGAATAAAAATTTTTATCTTATAGAGAATAGAATAATGGTTACCAGAGACTGGAGAGAAAAGGGGGAAAGGTTGGTCAATGGGTACCATAGTATTATTTGAAGGGAAGAAAAAATTCTGATTTTATAAACAGCAGGGTGAATATAATTGATAATAATACATTATATATCTCAATAATACATTGTATACCTCAAAATAGGTAGAAAAAAGGAACTCAAATGTACTCACCATAAAGCAATGTGAGTAGTTTAAGGTGATGAATATGCTAATCACTCTGAGTTGATCACTACATAGTCTATATATGAGCCAAAACATCTCAGTGTACCTCATAAAAATATACAAATATGTCAATCAAAATAACTCAAAAGTTTAAAAAATAGTAAGATATAGTCATACTAACTAACTTCAAGTAGGGCAAATAACAAAACAAAATTTTTATGGTATAGATTGTTTTTCTGTCAAATATCCATTTCTATTTTAAATGAGTGAGAAACAAACAAATAAAATTTGAAGGTGCCATTAATAAACCTAGATCTTGAACCAGTACATTTTCCCTTTCGTGATTATATATTGCACTGGTAACAGTAGTATGCTTTTGAGGATGCATTTTGGAGGTAGACTACTAGGATTCAAATTATAACTGGGAAGCTTAGTTGCTCTGTAAATTCCTTCTTGTTACTTATTGTCTCTTGCCTCAGTTTTCCCACATGTGGAAAGAGATAATAATACAAAGTTCTTCATTAGGTTGCTATGATGACTAAACACATGAATCATAAATAAACTGTTTTGGCATATTGTGTGGAAAATATAATATGATATATATGTGAGGTATTAAAATGTTAAACTAAAAATATTATATGTTGATGTTTCTCTTGCATCAAAAGCTTCACACATGCACAATCTGATGAAACTGATATCCAATAATATGGAATTAAACTTACACCCAACTTTTACTTTTGCCTTTTCCTTTAGTAAATCTCTACAGCAGTAATCTCTCTCTTTTTAAAACCCAGCAGCTCTATAAGATCAATTAAATGGAATTGACTGTTTTTAGCTAAACTTGTAGAAGCTGAGTAATTGCTAAGAATGTCTTTTTGCTTATTTCACAATTGGTTCTCTTCGTTGTCAAGGTAACGATTTAACAATCACCTTTTCTCACTGCCTCCTCCTCCCTGAGAAAAAGGCATGTACAAACTGATCAGTCCTTTTAAAACTGTGGCTAAAAATATGAAGTAGAAAACACAGATTGATTTTATGTGCAAGTAGCAATTTTTTTTTTAAGCTGTAGGCAAGGATTCTATGGTTGTGGTTTACAAGATAAAGGAATCATTTCCTCCAGGCGCTCAGGAGAACTACCTTCTTCCTATCAGATATTAATAGTTAAGCAACATTGATAAAGGTTGTGTTTTATTGAGTACTTTCCATTTACCATGCACTGTGTTTTATGTAGCTCCATACATTTTTTTAAAAGAATTATCTTTCCCAATAAGTTATAGGTCATATATTATATGTCACCAGTTTATAATTGTGAAAATTTAGACTCAGAGAAATGAAACATTTGTCTAGATTCACTCTTCAAAAGTAGAAGAGATAGGATTTGAACCCAGTCATGTGTCTACAAAGTCCTTACTCTTAATTTCCTATATGAACTTCCGAAGCCTCATTGGTTTTCAAGGCTTGTTTCTATACAATGTCTTGTACTTTAACCCCTTGCACTGTTTTTTGTTTTTTGTTTTTTTTTCTAGTTATTTATAACATTTCAAATTCTTAGGATTGTTCTGTACCTAATCATAGAGAATTGGGAAGTATTTGTATATGCCTTTGAGTTTGGCCCTGTTTAGGTATGATTTTCTTCACCATTAAATTGACCCAGATTCCTGAAAGTCACCATTACTCTGGGAATATTGCACTTTTCAAAGATGCATTAACACTCTCGGGTTTCAAAGTATTTTAGTGACTTGTGCTAATATACTTGGGAAATGGAGTTAATGCATCTCATGAAAGTGCCTACATTTTAGGGAGTAGGCACTATATAAATATGAGAAATCATATGTTACCTATGCATACATGCTAAAATTCAGCAGAAGTATGTATAATTCTGAGTACAGAGTGCTCTTAAATCATATTGTTCCTGTGTGATTTTTATTTTCTTGTTATTTTTCCTTTCTCAATTAACCATGTATTCATACCTATAAAAAACACTCAAATGACACAGCAAGGGAGGGTCACATCATATTCTTTTTAATTATGAAAATAATACAAATATAGAAGTGGTATTGACCAGCACTTAATTACTTATAAAGAACAGAAACGTTCTTGTGAAACAAACAAGCAGTGACTCCAATACAACAAACGCAGACAGAAGGAAGAGCAAGATAGATTTGGCACTGTGGTTCAGTAATTCATCAGAGACCACTGTAGAAAGAAGATGAAGTCCAGAAAGACAGGCAGACACTATAACTCTCAGTGTTGCCACTCTGCCATTGGCTTTGAAAGACAGTTAACGTAGACCTGTCCATGAAATGCTGTTACTTTCTTTATTGGATTTAGACACAGTAGATAAAATATCCAGGACAGAAGAATAAAAAAGGGAAGGGATGTGGTGAGAGAGGTGGGACTGGGGTTGGGAGAGAAGCAAACTACTAAGGAATGACATCCTGCAGAAAGCAGTAATGCATAGGCTTCATGAACAAATAAGAGGTGACCTGAGATAAAAGAATTTCTATATTTACACTGTACTAGCACCATGCCTTGAAGGAATATTTTATAATTTAAAGCAAAAAATAAAACAAAAAGTGCTCAGTAACATAGAAGGAATAATATCAGTATCTACTCAGTCACAGATACTTAGAGGAGAGAAAAGTGTGAAATCTTTGGTTACAAATTGAGCAGTTATTTCCTTCCTTCCTTCCTTCCTTCCTTCCTTCCTTCCTTCCTTATTGACTTTCTGCAATTATTGCCTCCTGAAAATAATTATTGATATACTAAAATTATTTAAGAAGGTGTAAGATGAAATAATGTATTTTTTCATAGCATACTTTTTGTGCAAACAGGTATGATACTATATTCATTAAAAAAAAACTGTCCACTGTAACTTCATATTACTTTATAAAAAGATTGGAAGCAATATGAAAAGAAATTGTAACTGTTTTGAAATAAAATAGTTACAAAGCAGTCTCAGAAGATAATGGAGATGAGATAGACATTAGCATGAAAATAGGAATACTTTTAACCCTAATTCATTTTAGGCTGTATGAACATAGAAAGCACACCCATGTATAAATACATAAATAAATTTTAGAAAGAATCCCTACTAACATTATGTTTTCATAATGATACTAACGTTTGCATGTATTTTGACCAATTTTATTCCTTAATCTTCTTTCTTTGAGTATAGAACGACCCATAATGGTCTTGGTAGATCTGATTATAACCTCAGATATATAAACTGCTTGAAGCGGTTCATAGAAGAATGCTTAGAAATTTTCCCCATAAAATGGAAGCATTCACAGAGCTTTGTTCAACTCATTACTAATATGAGATACTTGTAGAAATGTATATCATACAATGTTCCTAATTGTCAGCTCATGCACAATGAAGTGCAGAAGTCACTGAATAAAGGACAAGTTTATCATTCATGATATATATAAATCTATGAATAAATGAATCAAAACATGTGACTGGTCCTCACTGGACTTTTAAGGTAGATAATTTGCTCAAAAACAAAACAAGGCAAGAATGAACTGAAGGCTTTGATCTTTCTCTTCTGAAACTGAATACTGGTATATTTTCTGAGATGGGAAAAAATGTAAGATGGACAGGTTAATGCTTGGGACAAAATGCTTTGGAACTTGTTAAATTGAAGAAATCCATTTGCTATCCAGCAGGAGATGTGGAGGAGGCAGTTGGATAAATAGATCAGGAGAGAACAGTAACAATAAAAAGTGAGGAGAGTTCAGAGGAATGAAGCAGATGAGAAATGCGATTAGAGCTGAATTGATTGCCAGATTGAACGGAAGGTCATTATTGACATAGATTAAAAAAAAAGAGTTTTCATTGAAGACAAGTGAGTATGGAACCTTACCAGTGTTCACAAGTTGAACAGAAGACATAAGTTGGAGAAACAAATACAATCAACTTTTGAGAATTTTTTTGCTAAATTAAAAGTAGAGAAATATAGTTAATGAAATAGAAAAGTCAAGATAGACTTTTGGTTTGTTTCTGTTACATTTATATGTTTATTTATTTATTTATTTTTTACTGATTAATATGATTCATTCAAAAGTAAACATAAATGGAATTGGTGAGAGAGATTATTGTTGAAACAACTTTCTAGAATAAATGATGAGGTGGTATCGAGAACATGCCCTTAGACAAGAGAATAGACAATTCAATCACAAACAGAAGAGACATCTGAGGACACACATATAGATATAAGTTGGCTGGTAGGTGGAGATGTTTCTGCTTTCTCAAATTGGTAGAGAGCAAAGTAACCAGCCAGAAATGAGGTTGGGAAGAAGGTAATGCACACTTGAGAGAAGAGAAAATAACAATTCCTAGTGAGCAGGCTTGGGTATTGTGCTATGTCTGAAAGATCTACAAGAAAGCACAAGAAACCAAGGAAAACACTGGTCATTATGGAGGGGAAATTGTGAGTGTGAGGGTTGTGTGAGAAGAAACAAACTTTTCATTCTGTTAAATGCATTCTTCTCATTTTATTTGAATTGCTTTTTCATGTGTGCAAAAAAAAATATGTAAACAAAGAGAGAAAAATAAACTTCAGCATTATCTCCTTTGTGAAGTATTTTGCTGAATTTTCTTGGTAGAAATAACTTTTGGGGGGCTCCCTTAGAGTATGACATTTGATACTAATGATTTTTTTTTTTTTTTTTTGGTGCTGGGGATCGAACCCAGGACCTTATGCTTAGAAGGCAACCACTCTACCGACTGAGCTATCTCCCCAGCCCCTTGATACTAATGATTTTTATTTAAAAAAAAAATGAATAACTACTTCCCCATTGTATTAGGCATTTTTTCCCACCCAGGTAAAAATTCATCTTTGATTAGTTTTGCTATATGCCCTTCTGTAGTGTCTGAAACAGTAAATAAGGATTGGTTGATCAGTGAGAGCTTGCCAGGCAACATGCACTGGGACAGAAAGCATGAGTGCAATTGGAAAAATCTCTAGGTCTTAGAAGGAAGTGTAGATTCATCAGATATTTGGAGAATGAGAGAATAAAAACTTAAAAGAATCTTCTTTGCTACTGATTTGAGGGAATGCTGATACCATGAACCAGGAAAAGGGATTCATGACAAAAGCAGAGCTCTCTGTGAGATAGGGGAAGTGGCAGATGTGAAGAGGATTAAAACTAAGGAATGGGTCTGTTGAACTAGCAGAAGTTGTGCACCACTGGATACAGCAAGAAAATATTTCTAATATGAGCATTCTTTATTTCTTTCCAGTACAATGTTGGGAAGAAGGCAGAGAGGAGGTAGAAGGAAGGAAAAAAAAGTGAGGAAAGAGAAAAGTTTTAGAGAACACATTAAATTTTTTCTCATGAAATATAGTTGCATATCTGAGGAAAAAAAAAAAGAAAGAATCAACAATATTTGAAAAAGCAATGCCACAGAACCTATATCCTAAATTTTTGATTGTGATAAATCTGGTGGTTAGTGCTTCTTGAAGAACATATTTATGAGAATATTACTGTTAGACTTAAGGCAACCTTTCTTTAGCTACCATATCTTAAAGGTATTACTTAAGAGTCAAATACCTTTACTTATTTTAGTTTAAGGAAGAGATTATTCAACTTTAAAATTAATATCCTTGAGCAATAAAATGATATTTTACTTAAAATATGCATCCATTTCTTTAAAATAAATAAAACATTTAATTTATGTGGAATTACTTAGAAAATAAAAGGAAATTTGATAGATTAATATAATAATTTCACAAATAAGAAAAGTGAGGTACAGCAAAGTTAGTGGAGGAGCTTAGTTCAGTGTTTCTTTCTTCTAAAATACTTTGGTCAAACTCACTAAAGCGTGAAAAAGTTTTTTGATGTGAATAAAACTAGATGGTATACTGCCTACCTTAATATTATAATTATTTTGAGGTATATAAATCATACTAATTGAGCTGTCACATATACTTATATTTTATTAAAATTAATTTTATGTGTGTTTAACTGGCAATTTAGCTGTAATCCAAAGTTCAACTACCTAGTCTGACTCATTATAAATACTGTTAAAGTCAGGTTATGACAAGATTTGAGTGATTTCTACTGCCAATTTTTTTTTGTACCATAATAAGTTTTATGCTTAATTTTCTGGATTTATTAAAACTACTTTGTCCCCTTATAAAATGTGTTTCATCATTTTACTTCTGATATCATGAAGATTCTTGTTAAGACCATCCGAGGTTATGATCCTATTACCTTTGGTTTTCACAGGCTGTTGTCTGTTGATGCTGCAGTGTAAATCAGCATTCCTTCTTGCTATTAAGTCACTCAAGTCACATTTCCCCCAAGATGGTACTGAAGTATAAATTGCTACTGCTGAAAATTCACTTTCTACCAGATGTTCAAGAAAGGCTATTATGCTTTCACCCTACATATGGCTCAGTTGTTCTCCTTCTACAGAAAACATGTATTAGATATTAGAAGTTTGCTGTGAATGAAGATGATAAAAAATTAATTGCAACATATTAGATACATCTTTGTGACTGTTACAAAAGAAATTGAATTAGAACTTGGAACACAAGAATCATATTTTCAGCAGACATCTCAACATTAGGTACTTATACTTGTCCCTTTCTAAATTCTCCCTTTCCTAAGAGTACTACCCAAATTTAGGAAGCTGTGGCCAAGCACTTTCCTACAAATAGTCCACTTACAGTCCTCTCTCTGGAGTAAACGGAAAGTAACAGATTTGTTCCTTTAAGCATGTCCGAGTCTTTGATTACTTCTATTACTGCACAGTCTCTATATCTGGCTATTAAATTGTACAATTTTCCTTCATCATAGACTTGGGCTGCTTCAGGTTGAGCACACTGTACTCTGTCTTCTAATTCCAGTAAAGTCAATTATATAAACTCTTTTGCTTTTACAAAATGCTCTTTAGCACACTGGTTCTCTCATAGCAGGCAGAGCCAAGCGAAAGAGAATTGTGGAACCTTTTCAGGTATAGCTGTGTTCTGCTCAGCAGGTACATTTATTACTAATGGGTAAAATAGTCTCCTTTTTTAGCTACATAATGCTTCTGAAGCCTTCCGTTTTCTGGTTTTGATAGACATTCCGGTTACACTGAGGGAGGAAGGTGAATGCCATTGATCGCACCATGAAGCTGCCGCAGGAGCACTTTTTTATCATTCTCTTTGCTTCATAAGACAGTGACTGCATTTGTCTTAATGGGCTGATTTGCATTGTATACTGTGGTCTTCACTTTCTTAACCACTTGAATCTGCTTTCTGGTGTGTATAAATGCACGTAATGAAAGGAGATTCCAATATTTTGATTTCATATTTACAAAATAAATATTTGAGTACAGAGGATAACATTGATCACTTTGGTGTATATAGTGTAAAACAGACATCCTCTAATTCTAGCCTCAGTAAAAGTTAAATTTTTAATGTTGATGGATTGTTTTACCTCTTTTTTTTTCCCCAGACAACTATTCATATTAATAAATAATACAGAATCATATGTAGATTCATGGCTTGCTCACACTAGTGCCTGATAGAACATCCCTAGCTAATAAGAGCTAATTGTACTTTTGAGGAAAGCATGATGATTTGGGGGTAATGAGAAGATAGTCTTTTCTAATGTGTATGTGATATTTACACATCTAAGAATTTTATTTTCATGGAGCCTATACTGATGAAAAGAGAGTGAATTTCATGTATCCAATGAGCTTTTTATTCTAAGTGTTTTTCTCTTGCTACCCAAAGTGAAGTTCATGGACCAGTAGACTACACAGCATCAGATTTACACGGGAACCTTATGAAAATGCAGAATCCAAGACCTCATACCACTACTGCACCAGTAATTTTCTATCTCCCTCAATCTCTCTCTCTCTCTCTCTCTCTCTCTCTCTCTCTCTCTCTCTATCTCTATCTCTATCTCCATTTTATTGTTTGGTGTGCAGCACCAATATATGGGGCAGTGCAAATTGGAGAAAAAAATGACTTTGTCTAAATTTTATGTAAAGATTGTAAGCCATTCTGTTTTCTTGAAAAATTTGTAATTCATTTTATCATTCAGAAAAAGGAGAAACCTTTGACTCCTGAGATAAAGCATTTTGTTTAACTCTCTGGAATGCAAAGGAAAGTATCAAACTAGTCGTTTATAGTCTTAATTAATTGTCCCAGTAGGACAGCATATGCCTAAGGAGGTAGTACTCTTCCTTACAAATTATCACTTAGGGGGTGATTAAGCACTACTTCTACCATGATTACAAACAAAAGTCTGAGTCATATATACACATATATGTGTGTGTAGATGTACATAAGCTGTTTTTGTTGTTGTTTTTGTTGGATAGTTTGTCCAAGCAGTGACATCACATTTTAGTTTATTCCAAGAACAATTAGGTGTTTTTCTTTGGGTACTAGAAAGAAACAACTCATATTACTGAAAACAGAAGTGACTTTCTCAACTCTGAGTAATGGAAAATAACTCACTCACTTAAGGGACTGGACTCACAAGACCCTGGATCCCTGAATATGTGTGATGTTTCCCTTTCTCTGTTTCAGGAATTACTGCATTAAAATATTTAAGAAAGTTTGACTCAAGTACCTCCTAAACTAGTTTGTGCATTAGAATCACCTGGGGATCATTCAAATATTCCAAAACTCAGGCCACATTCTGGAACAACTAAGCTATAATATATCATGGTAGGATACAGATTCCAGTACTTTTTGAGATTACCCCAGTTGACTCTAATCTGGAGATGATTTTGCGATCCATTATCAAAGATGAAGATGTATCATGACTGATTTGAATTCCAATGTTAAACTCCCCTGATCTTTTTACTTAATTTCATTCTTAGGCCAACAATTCATACTTTAACCAAGCTTCTAGAATTAATATCCCTTCCTCACTTTACTTCCGATAATGGAATGCTCAGTTTTCAAAGCATAAAGATCTAAACTTTCAAAATTAGTGTTTAAGCTTTAGCTATCTCTCTAATCCAATCCTTCCAAATAAGTATGTTAAGAACAAGGACTGGATCTTAGATATTCTCATTTACCCCCCACCCCTAGTGCTCTGCTGTACACATTTTTACATAATGACAATAGTGTATTAGTAAGGGGATAGGGAGGAGGCAAGGTTTGTACCATTGCCAATTTCTATGGTGAAAATACTCCCACTGTGGCTGATTTCACATTAACAATTGCCTGCAAAATTTGTAACTATTTGGCCATCAGCCCTTGCATACTGGTACAAGCTGGCTCCAGCATACCATGCCACAGGTACTCAATAAGTAAAAGTTATTAAGTAGGATAAGGATTAGGGATGGAAGTAGAGTTTCTGATACACATATATTTTCCCATTACCATCTATTTGCTTGTATAAATTGTTCAACTTTATAATCCAATATGGCATTTATTTAGTAACTAAAGAAAAGAATAGCATTTGTTACTGTTATAAATTTCTTTGCAATTTACCTGGCAATCACATATTGTTCAGTGCAATTGATGTGGCTAAAGTAGCTATTTGTTAATTCTCAAGAAACTGTATGACAACATTTCTCAGCAAAACATAAGGACTTTTCAAACCATTATAAATTTTTTTCTAAAATTATATGCCTCACATTTTGTATGTATTGCTTTATTGTCATCACAATCTATGGAAGGAATAATGCCTTTTATGGGGGCAGAGTTGATTATATGGACACTAAGTTTTTTGATGGATTAGAAGGTATATGCCTTTAAAAATGTAAGTTAGCTAAACTACTAAAATTTCTATTTTGCTAAGCTATTTTTTTCAAGAGTAATACTAAACAATTGTAAACAATTTTGTGCATTCAACACAGTACACTAATTTTAATTCAGTGAACTCAGAGAAGAATAGAAATGTATAGTATCCCAGAGGAGCCTGAAGATTAAAAAGTATTTTTGGCTAAAGATGATTTATTTAGTTTTGATATAACTGAAACCATGCAAAGGGAATTTTCTAAAATGTAACAAATGTGATTTGTAGTCTCAAATTCCACATGAATGAATCACTAAAGGAATGTATGAGCCAAGCATAATCTTTTAAGAAGGTTTAATATGCTAGTGATATCTGAAAAACTGACTCCCGATTAATTTATTTTAGCATTTGAAGACAATCCCTTGGGGCTACACTTAGTAATGGGAGGGAGTGGAATATGTACAGTCTCAATTGTTGACCAGCGTTAGCCTTCCTTATTTCAGCCTCTAATAATTTCCTTGAACAGATATGAAAATCCTTGACCAATTCCTTTTGCAGTATTCTTTCCAGAAATGTGAATAATCTTATCAGTATTATTTTTAAAAGTGAGGAAACAACCAGAATGTATGTAGGTAGTCGCTTCCAGTATTGTTACCGGCACAGATTCTATGATTAGGATGGAGTGTCACCAGTGAAGGGTCTACGTGCTGGAGAAGCTTAGGAAGTTTTGCAGGTTTTGAGTGAGAGAATTCTGAGACTACAGCTCCTCCTGTCTCTGTCACTCAGCAGCTATACCTGTCTCAGCACTGATTCATCTATGTGACCTTGGAAAAAGTTACTTAAAGCTCCAGTTCACTCTATTCCGATACCTTTCAAACAGAAAGATAGTTTAAAATTAGCTAACTTATAGTAGCATTGGTAAAACATCCATTGAATGCTTTGCAGTCCTCATGAGGAATTATCAAGGCTTTCTATAAATCGTCCTTATATATTAAATTTCTACTTTTTCAATTTGAGTTTTACCTCATTTGGTAGAATTTTCTGAATGTTTACCAATTCTCTTCAAAATTATTGATATTCTAATGCTACTGTGTAAAAAGTATCAAAGTAAGTCTTATTGCCTATGGAATTCATTTCCTCATTTTTCCTACATGTTGTTAAATTACATTCAGTCTGAGAGCTAGACCTGGTGGCACATGCTTGTAATACCAGGACCTCTGGTGATTGAGGTAGGAGTATTCCAAGTTCAAGGTCAGTCTCAGCAATTTAGGGAGACCCTCAGCAACTTAGCAAGACCTTCTCTGTATATAAAAAAATAAAAAGAAGTGGGAAAGTAGCTCAGTGTTAAAGCACCCCTGTGTTCAATCCCCAGTACAAACAAACAAGCAAAAGAAAGACAACCAAAAAACCTTTATCAGAGTGATAAAGTTCTTCAAATTTGAGAAGGTAGCAGTTCTGTATTTAGATATATGCCTTATACTTTTCAATGATAAGACTGCTTTCCTCTCTCTTTCTTATTTGTCCTATTATTTAAATCTGTAATTTCAGTATACTTTTATTTGACAGTGACATTAGTTTTCTATCATGCTAATTTCCATTGTATATTTTAAACAATATCCACAACATTTATATCTCTAGCTGGAAGTCATTACCTGTCATAAAGCCTGGAACACATAAGTGGTGTAAGATAAAGACATTAAAATGGCACTATTGATTTTTCAAATGATAACACACAAATTTCATGTCACTCTTCTTGTTTTTTTCTCGTTCCTTTTATCTAGAACACAGATGCTCTTTATATAAACAAACTGTAGCAGTAAACTGGTTGTGGGGTTTAGATAATGATATTCTGTATGAGAAAAACAGTTTGCACACCTCCTCACCATATTTTCCTGGGCTATGTAGGATTTACATAATCTGTATAACATTAAAGGATTCAAAAGCAAGCCCAGAGCTAACTGTATTGAATCTAGAATTTGATGTGATATGCAGATATTTATTAGAATCTAAAACATCAAACACTTATGTGCAACTTTAAACACAATAATACATTTTGTCTTCATCTTTATTAGGAAAGAAAGGTACACTGGCACTAGGACAGTTGAAAGCTGAAATGGCAATATTCAAACTGACTTTCTAACACTCTTCTAAGAAGAAACTTTTCTTATCATTTTTGTAGTTGTCGTCTTTTTTATGGTGTTGTTTTTAAGCACTCCAGAAATTTACGTCAAAGAACATACCTTCAATACATCAACACAAACTCAATAACAAATGAAGAAAAAAAAATTCCTTTTTAAAAAAAAATTAAAACTCCATTGCAATCATTAGCTTCCACTTTACAGGCAGAAAAGAATATTTGCTCTGTTTACATCCAGAGATCATACCCAATGTCACAAAGACTGTCAATCTCACATTTCTCTGCACTATTGCACTAGGTGACAGCCACGGTTAGGAAGTGGACCTTCCAACACTGTAAACAACCCTGAAGTAGAACCCTATGAATAAACATGCTTCCATGATGCAGGGGGTTGAATTCTTTACCTCTGGGGCAGCAATGTAAAACAGTCTTAATATCTTCCACCTGAAATATCAGGCCATGCAAGTTTCTACTGTAGTTCAACTGTAAACAGCAGTGAATCACAAGTTATGATTTTTAAGAACCAGAAGTGGACTATTTGGGTCCTTCTGGGGCTAAGGCACACCCTCCCACAAAACAAAACAAAACAAAACACTTGCTACTTTGATTTCAGTCACTTTTCTGTCACATAAACAGTACTACTTCCTGCAAAATGTCATCTGGGGGGATTTAATAGGACAGCATACAGTTGGTATAATTAAAAGCCACTTAATTTTTAAACTGAATTTTTAGGTCCACCTTTTACTATAAACTTATAGTGTATTTTCTCATGGAAAAAAATTTGGAGGGTCACATTTTAGTTCATGGCAAGTTTATATTCATGAAATGTGACTTCCTCCCTTCTGGATGATAACAAAAGCTGTCCTGAATAAGATTTCACATAGAAGCAAGGTGCTATCATATTGTGCTGGTGATGTACTGTATCCCACCACACTTCAAATTAAATTAAGTGTGTGTAAGTTAACCAACTGAAGTAATGGGGAAAGTCAGAAAGAGACTGAGAAAGGGGCTGGGGATATAGTTCAGTTGGCAGAGTGCTTGTCTCGCAAGCACAAAGCCCTGTGTTCAATCCCCAGCACTGAAAAAAAAAAAAAAAAAAAAAAAAAAAAAGACCTAGGAAGCAGTAGATATCAGCAAAATGTAGAAAAATTAAAAAATTGGTGCATCCTTTTAATTCTCTGTTTCAGCTATATAGGTTATACCTTCTTAAAGTTAACTTTAAAATGATTTCTTCATAATGTGTGTAGTTCTGTTAAAAGTTTAAATATTATTTTGAGATAACAGAATTGCTTCTAAATCTAAAAAAAGTAAGATTATTTAATTCGACTATTTGTATTTAAATAAATAACAATAATAATAATAATCCAAAATAAGCCAAACTTTTCTGAATATGAGATAGAAAAAATAGTAAAGTCTAGAATAAAATAGACCATGTATTTTTTATGAGTTAATAGAATTGGTACCAGAATTTAGGGAATTAATGTTTCCATTATGCCCAGAATATGATTATCTTTACCTATAATAGCTTTTTATGTATTACAAAGAGAAAATTAATTGATCTGTTCCAAATCTTCAGGACATTAAAATGTAAGACTGATATATACTTATGTGTATATAGTTGTGTACATTATATAAATATACATGTATTTATGTACATATATATGCACACAAAAATATAATAATATGGTCTCTATGGTCCATGAAATTATATAAATCATATTGCAAAAATGTTTATTATATCTACAATATTTTTTAGTCCATTTTCTGCTGCCGTAATAAAATTCCACACACTTGGTAGTGTATGAAGAATAAAAAATTATTTCTTACAGTTCTGGAGACTGTCAAGTTCAAGAGCATGGTGCCAGCATTTGGTGCCTTCTTTCTTTGTTATAACACGATGGAATGTCATGTTTTGGCAAAGGAACACACTTGATTTTATAGCAAAGCTACTCCTGGTATAACTAACCCATTTCCTGAAGATGGCGTTAATCTATTCATGAGAGTGGAATCCTCATGACAATCTCCTCTTGGAGGTCCTGCCTGCTAGTAGTCTGATTGTGGCAATTAAATTTCAACATGAGTTTTTGAGGGGTCATTCAAACCTCTGCAATTTATACATAGAAATATTTAAAATAATGGAGAATGAATCTCACAGCCAGATGAATTAAATAATTTTAGGTGTATGATTCAGGTAGTAGTGCAAGGAGCTTTAGTAGTAAAGTGTATACAGAAATTAAGCCAAAAAAAAAAAAGTTCAAGGATTTCTCAGAGAAAACTTCCTAGCGAAGATGATATGATTTACATCATTGTGCTTGCAGTTATAAGGGAGGTATTGATAACTCCATACTTTAAATAAAAAATGGCTCAACATCACTAGGTGTTTGCCAAGTTTGCTATAATTTGCATACACCAGAGACTCCTTTAAAAATATTAATGCCTAGATCTTACTTTCAAATATTCTGATTTAATTATTATGGGGTGTGATCTACAATTGAGATTAAAAAAAACACCCTAGGCAATTTTAATGTATAGCAATATTTAGAGATCACTGGCATAAATATGATACCCTTTAAAAATTATGTATATCAGAAAAGCTATTTCCTTTTTGGTAAACAACACTTTTTATATTTGTGAGTTTTCTTTCTTAAATATATTTGTAAATAATTCTGTTATTTTAAAATTAGAAATGTTCTTTCTACTTGGATTAAAAAAGTAATGTGGGTTATTTGAGTTGTCAACAGCTGGCAGATGCATTCCATGGAATTCTGTGGTATATTAAAAATGAACACATTGAAACCTTACATATTAATGAGAATAAATATCAAAGCAAAAAGCCATTTATTTTAGGAAAGCTTAAGAAGCACTCATACAGTATGACATAGTCCACATAAAGTTTCAAAACAATAAAATAATTGCCTTGTTTATAGGGGAGTAATAAAAATAAAAAGCATGAATAGATATAATATTCATTAAGTTCAGGGCAGTGATTACTGCTGGGAAATGGGGTGAGGAACAGGATTAACGAGAGGTCACAGGTATTGTGTTTTATAATAAGATATGACAAAGCTCATGGGAGTGCACATGTGTTTGCCATATTATTCTTCATAGGTTTTGGTGTTCTACACATAATCCATAGCCAAATGGAAGAAAGACTCTTTCCAATTCTACTGGTATTTAAATAACACCTTAAGGAATTAGGTGGAGATAACTTGCAGAAAAAAGAGGAAAAATCCAAACAGAATAGGTTATGACATATATTTAACAACTTACCAAGTTTAGAAAGTGCAAAACTTGGATGCTGTTGTCTTCTCGAAGGGAAATGAAACTCATAGTTGATTTTTAGTAGGGTAAAACTGAACAATGAGGAAACTCAATAGAGACAATTTGAGTTGTAAATGTATACAGTTCTTTATTAGCAGAATAAGAATTTTTATACTTTTGGTTTGAAATTTTTCCATATAATTTAATTAACTTTTAAATGTTCAACCAACAGATAAAAAGCATTTTATTTTAACCATTTTTAGATTATTTAAATATTTTGGAATATATTCATTTAAAAGCTTCCATAATATTTTCCAATAAGGAGTTTTAAACTCTGATAAGAACCTTAGAAGATCACTGGACCCTCAAATAAAAAAAAAAAAATTCTATCTATGCAACATTGTACAATTTTGTAAGCCCCATAGACATTAACACATAGACTCCTCTGAAGTTCGTACATGAGCTCCAGTCTATGTAGCTCTAATAAATTAAAGCATCGTTGTGAATAGTATTGTTACTATTGCTTTGTAGTAGAGTTGAAGATCTGGTATTGCAATACCCCCTGCTTCGTTCTTGCTACTTAGGATTGCTTTAGCTATTCTAGGTTTTTTATTCTTCCAGATGAATTTCATAATTGCTTGCTCTATTTCTGCAAGGCACGTCATTGGGATTTTAATTGGAATTGCATTGAATCTGTAAAGCACTTCAGGTAGTATGGCCATTTTGACAATATTAATTCTGCCCATCCAGGAACATGGGAGATCTTTCCATCTTCTAAGGTTTTCTTTAATTTCTTTCTTTAGTGTTCTGTAGTTCTCATTGTAGAGGTCTTTCACCTCTTTTGTGAGATTGATTCCCAAGTATTTTATTTTTTTCGATGCTATTGTGAATGGGGTAGTTTTCCTAATTTCTCTTTCTGAAGATTCATCACATGTATAAAAATGCATTTGATTTATGAGCATTGATCTTGTAACCTGCTACTTTACTGAATTCACTTATGAGTTCTAAAAGTTTTCTGGTGGAATTTCCAGGTTTCTCTAAATATATAATCATGTCGTCAGCGAACAGGAAGAAGTTCAATTTGGAAGGATTATCTAACATTGTTCAGAACATATTCACTTACTTTTTTATATTCTCATTTTCAAAATGTGTATTGGAAATCTAATATGTATATGAAATGGGCCAAGACTGAAGCATAACAGTTTATCCTTGGACTCTTGACTATGATGGGAGCAACTAAGAACAATTTTAACCTTTTAATAAAAACATTTATGTTTTTATTCTAAAAAATGATTAAAAACTGAGAATGTTGGTATAAATAAAACATCAGCACTTTTTTGGGGGGTGGATAACTTTTATAAAAACACAAGTGTATTGTCTACAACTAGTGATATCCTCATGAAATTCTTAACATTCATTTGGTTTTTGGGATATCTTGTCATTAATTCAAGAATCATCAGTATATGAATAAGAAGACAAGGAATATGTGGCCAATATTAATCAATATCAAAATAAGAATGCTAGTTTAAGTTGGGCTTAGGTGACCTGAAAGAAAATGATGTAAACTGAAAAAGTATAAATAGACTATTATATAATTGAATCATTAAACTTATAATTGAATTAACTAAATTATTATATTACCTGTGCTTTTTGGTTTTTTCAAATGAAAAAATTTGGCAATATCATTGAAGAATTTTTTAAAAAATCAAAGAACGTGAACTTTAATAGAAAATGATTCTCATTGGTTTTAGATTGAATTCTTCCATACTAAGGAAGAAACTTGGTATTTTTACAATCACATATTCAAGAAGATCAACTGATAAGCTCTTAAGGCTAGTTTACATTTTGAAAAAATTTACATTTCCTACATATTTTTAAAAGTGGTAAGCAAAGATTGTTTTCCATAAAGAAAGAAAGTTACAAATAATCCCCTCATATCTACTTCATTTCTCCTCATCAGAAGAAGGCAGAATCAAAAGTTTTCTTCAAGTCCTCTGTTATTTGGGGTGATGAATTTTTAAAGGATAAAGAGAAGAGCCTCCGATAGTCTTTTATATGCACCATCATTAGGGAGGAAGGAAAAGATGGGACATCATTAGAGAAGTCAAAGTTTATTTGTATTTTGGATAGATAGAAAAGAAAGGTTCCTAAGTCCTTCACATTAATGTGCTATGATTTGTATTCTAAATGCATTTGTGAATGTTCTTCAATATTATAGATGCCAAATCTTATGGCAGAAAATTCAAATTTGTTAGTTTTTCCTTCAATTATAACTCCTTATATTTTATTTGCTTAGATATAAACTTTTAGGCAGCTATAAGAATAATGTTTTTTTAATACCTCCTCATAAACTGACTGCATATTATTTTTAGAAAAAAATAAATGTTTTTAAAGAAATGTCTTTGGAGACTCTTTTTCCAATGAGGGAAAATATTTTGGTTTGAAAAGAGATTAAGAGATCATCATTATCAGGACCAAAAGGAGTGTCTTAAGATTTTTTAGTTCCCAAGCATGATATTTAGATATAAAAAGTTATCAATGCTATAAAAATTATTCCAAAACAAATACATTTATTTTTTTTAATTTTATGAGTTTTCATCTGATTATTATCAGTGAGGTAGATTTCAATGAAGACATTATTTTTAAAATTTTATTCCTGAATTACTGTTAATGAGATAAATATATATCTAACATATATATTACTAATGAGTCATATATCATATGTATATAAAAGTATTGTAATTCAGGAATAATAATAATAGTAGTGTTTTTAAAAACATGCTCTGGCCAATGTAGAATTCATTGACATCCTAATTTCAGATTCTCAGAAGGAATTTGATTAGCCCAGCTTGGGTCTTCTACCACTGCAGAAACATGGCTGCTGGGAGCCTCCAAAATGACATTTCCACAGATGTCCCCATGGGTGTCCTCAATGATTTGAGGATTACTGGGAAGAGAAGCTGATTTAATTAACTTCAAGAGTGTTTATGTTAGCACAGTTAAAAGTAATTCATCATTATAATAGGCACTGGGAGGAACAAAGAAAAAGAACCAGAACCTGCCTTTAAAGAAACTAGTGATTTCCTGGGGAGAGATTATAGTGTTGGGGACTTGCAAAAAGGAAATATTAGAGAACAATATCACATAGACTACCACTATGTATAAAATGCACTCAACTGCTAGCGAGAAGAATAACTCTCTAGGTCAGCTCATTTTATTGAGCACAGCTTTATGCAGGAACTTAAATTTGAGATTATCTTTGAAAGGATGAAGTCAATACACAGTATGACTGGTTGAATTCAGTCTCTTTTTATCTATCCTTTTCCTCCGAGCCTCTAGTAGTCACTATTCTACATTCAGGTAATTATTTTCAAGCTTCTGCACATGAGAGAAAGAACATGAGGTACTTGTCTTTCAGTGTCTGACTTAGTTTACTTAGCATAATGATGTTAATTTCTATTCATATTGCTGCAAATGACAACATTTTGTTCTTCATGGCCGAAAATGTTCTAATACATTATATATGTAGATAGATAAATAGATAGATATAGATTTTTTTTAAGCCATTCTTCCATTGGTGAACACCTAATTTTATTTCACACCTTAGCTATTGTGAAGGGTACTGCCATCAACACAGGAATGCAAGTATCTCTTTGGTATGCTGATTTCATTTTCTTTGGGTATATACACAGAAGTGGGATAGCTAGATCATATTGTAGAACTTTTTTTAGTTTTTCGAGGAAACTCCATAGTGCTTTCTATAATAACTGTATTAGTTTACTCTTCCACTAACAGTGACAGTTTCTTTTTCTCCACATCCTTGGCAGCATTTGTTATTTTTTTTTTTTTTTAGTAGCCATTATAAATGGTTGAGATGATATCTCATTGCAGTTTTCATTTGCATTTCTCTGATGGTTAATGATATGGAACTTTTTAATATATTTGATTGAAATTTGTATTCGTTATTTATTGAAGTGTCTATTCAAATCATTCGTCACTTTTAAATTGGATTAATTGCATTTTGTGGTTGTTTCAGTTCTTTATATATTCTAGATATTACTCTTTTGTCAGATAAATAGCAAATACTGCCAAATATTTTCTCCTGTTCTGTAAGTGGTCTTTACACCCTTGTTTCCTCAGTTATGCAGAAGCTTTTTAGTTTAGTGTAATTCTTTTTGTCAACTTTTACTTCTGTTTCCTGTGTTTTGGGGCTCATATACAGAAAACTCTTGACCATAACAATGTCTTAAAAGGTTTTCCCTCTATTTTTGTCTAGTAGTTTCACAGTTTCAGGTTTTACAAGTATGCCTTTGATCCATTTTCACTAGATTCTTGTACAGGGTAACAGTAATGTTCAAGTTTCAGTCTTCTGGCTATGGATATCCAGTTTTTTCACTGTCATTGATTGCAGCCTGTCCTTTTTCTAGAGTGTCTTTGTTAAGAATCAGTTGAATATAGATGTGTAGATTTATTTCCAGGATCTCCATTCTGTTCTATTGGTCTGTGTGCCTGTTTTTTTTTTTTTTTTTTTTTTTTTTTTTTTGTCCAGCACAATGTTGTTTTTGTTATTATGAATCTACACAGTGTCTTGAAATCAGGTATTGTGATGTTTTAAGCTTTCTTTTTTGTATTCAAGATTACTTTGCCTATTGGGGTCCTTTGTACTTCTATATAAATTTTGGAATATTTTTCTGTTCTTTTTCTTTTTTTCATTTTTTTCCTCCTTTTTTTGTACTGTGATTGAGCCCAGAGACACTCTACCACTGAGCTCTCCCCAGTTCTTTTTATCTTTATTATTATTATTTTTTTATTTTTTATTTTGAGATAGACTCTCCTAAGTTGCCCAGGATTACTTTGAAGTTGCAGTTCTCCTGCCTCAGTTTTCCAAGTAGCTGTGATTACAGACATGAGTCACTACGACTGGCAAAGATTTTTTTTTTTTTTTTTTTTTTTTTTTGGAGTTTTGTGAAGAATGCCATTGTTATTTTGATGGGGATTGCATTGAGTCTATAAATTGCTTTACAGACTATGGTCACTTTAACAATATTGTCTTCCAATACAGGAGCGTGGTGATTCTTTCTATTTTTTTATGTCTCCAATTTCTTTTATCAATGTTTTTGATTTTCATTGTAGAGAACTTTCACTCCCTTTAAATTTTTTCTTAGGTGTTTTGATTTTTGTAACTATTGTGAATCAGATTGCTTTCATGATTTCTTTCTAAGAAATCTTCTTATGGATATATGAAAGTGCCAATGCTTTTTACATGTTGCTTTTTGTATTCTGTAACATTGCTTAATTCATTTTTTAGTTCTAATAGTTTCTTTTGAAGTGGGGTGTGGTACCAGGGATTGAACTCAGGGTCAGTCGACAACTGAACCACATCCCCATCCCTGTTTTGTATTTTTATTCAGAGACAGGGTCTCACTGAGTTGCTTAGCACCTTGCTTTTGCTGAGGCTGGCTTTGAACTTGCAGTCCTCCTGGTCTCGGCCTCCAAAGTCACTGGGATTACAGGCATGCACCACTGAGCCTGGCCCTACTAGTCTTAAAAGTCTTTTGTGTTTTTTATATGTACTGTCTTATCATCTACAAATATAAATAAGTTGACTTCTTTTCTTCTTATTTGAATGTCTTCTATTTGTCTATCTAGTTTACTTGCTCTTGCAGTACTTTATAGTTTAAGAACCATGAGAGTGGACTCCCGTGTTTTGTTTCAGATCTTAGAAGAAAAACATCCTGCTTTTCCTCATTCAATACGATGTTAGTTGTGTGTTTGGTACAGTCCTTGTGTACCTAGATTTTTCAGGATTTGTAATATGAAAGGATTTTAACAAAAGTCAGAGCAAAAATAAATGAAATAAACACAAAGAAAATAAAAAGATTGATGAAACCAAGAGTTGGTACTTTGAAAACATAAATACAAACAACAAGCTTAAATGCCTCTACTTAAGGGAAAAAAGATAAGATCCAAATAAATAAAATCAGAGATAAAAAAGGAGACATTGCCTCTAATATCATTAACATACTAAAGATCATCTGAGACCATTGTGGACAACTACATGTCAATAAATTATAAAACCAAGAAGAATAAATAAATTTTTTAACACCTATAGCCTACAAAAACTGAACAATGAAGACAGAGAAAACTGAATGTACTAAAAATAGTGAAATTTAATCAACAATAAAAATCTCCTAATAAGAAAAGTCCAGGACCAGAAGGCTTCACTGCTGAATTCTATCAGACTTCTAGAGAAGAACTAACACTAATTCTTCTCAAACTAACCCAAAGAATTAAAGGGAGGTAACCCATTCAAACTCTCTCTAGGAGGCCAACATTATTCTGATAGCAAAAAGTAAAAGGATTAAAGAAGTATGAAAAAAAAAAAAAAAAAAACAAAAACCTGTAACCAAATACCCCGGATGAACATAGACACAAGCATTCTCTACAAAATACTAAAAAATTGAATCCAATAATTCATCAAAAAGATAATTCACCAAGACCCAGTGGGATTTATCCCAGGGATACAAGATGGTTCAACATGTTAGTCAATAAATCATCTGAATAGAACAAAGTATAAAACTCTGTGATAATCTCTGTAAATATATAAAAAGAATTTCACCTCCTTTTACATTTTCATGCAGGATGAGTTAAAAGCCTATTCAAACCCTCCCACAGTACATAGTCTGCCTGTAACATGCATATAATTAGATAATCTCTGCACCAATTGGATCGTGAGCATGCTGAAGGCAGATCAGTGTTTAATCTCACATTGAGCCAAGCACCTACTCCTTACATGGGTGTGTTTGGCTGGTTAGTGAGCTGGTTAGTTGTCTGGGTATATTTTGAAGGAAGAGGCTAGTTTGGTCAAAGTTATGTAAGAAGGGAGATCTATTAGGAGTGATAATAATTGTGAGGGAAATGTCTTACAAAACCAGTGCACGTTTATGTAAAGTAATATATTTGGCTGTATCAGCTAGATGAATCTATTTATGGAGTTGATTAGAGGGTAGTGATATGAGTCTGTACTTGACCTAAGAAACTTTGGGAAAGGCATTGAAGAGTCTTAACTAGGAGAGTGTCCTCATGGACCAAGAAGACCACAGAACAGTTTATTGTGGTAAACTGAGCATAGAGTGGTGAGGTCATAGCAAAAGAAGTGGCAGTGAGAATGTGACAATTCACTTATGTTCTAAAACACTCGAAAGAACAAATATCAAGGAAATATTTTAACTATTGTAGGTGGGGGTGATAAAGAAAGAACATTTTTAAATCTTCCAAATTTTGAGTTTGGGCTATAGGGACTATTCTAAAGTTAAAGCAAAACTAAAATTTTGGCTAAAGGGAGTTTGCTCTGGGGGTAGATGTGTTAAAAACTGTTACTTTAGACCTATTGAACATAACATACAATGAATATTAAGTAATATAATTGAATAATAGTGAGGCTTTTGCAAAGGCCAATTATGGGACATTTAATTAGAATAGTTAAATGCACTTATCCCCTTTGCAGAAAGCATTTTCCTTTCTTGGCCTTTGACCTACATGCCACTCTTAAGCAGTCTTGCTATCTATTAACACTATCAAATAATTTTCTCTCAGATATTTACTGATAAAGTTGTTAACTATTGTCTATTTGCAATGACATGTTCACTTCCTTCAGAGAATTACTGAAGCCACAAGAATCATCAAGACTTAGAAGAATATTTTAGAATTTAGGAACACAAGATAGCCTAGATTCTTTCCCAAGCTTAAACAAATGAAATGCTGAATAAAATGTTGTCATCATAATCAGAATAATAATAATGAAGTTATTGTCCTTATTTGAGACAGGACCTCCATAAATTGCTGAAACTGACTTTGAACTTGAGATCCTTCTACCTCAGCCTCTGGAGCTTCTAGAGCCACTGGTGGCCGGAACCACCATAACAAATTCATTTTTAGTCACTGAAGAATCTAGTGAAAAGAAAATATTACAGGATTTTCAATTTATAATTCTGGATGAACTTTCCCTACATTAGTAGAATTGTCTAGATCTTTAAAAATTTTCTTTTTTTTAAATAGAACATCTTTGGACAGCTAGATATTGATGGACTTGGTTTTTAGCCTTGCTGAAACAAAGACTAAACTCATTTGTCTCTTGGAGTTGATCAAAACTTTCCAAATCTTAGATTACTCATTTGTAAACAAAATTTTTGATGAGCTAGAGTATGGAACAAAAAATACACGGTGAGTACAAACAATTGTTGTATTATTTTATAGAATTATTAAAAAGTTTTTAAAACAGCATCGTTGAAAATATTCAGTAAGTAAAAATTTAGAAGAGAAAGCTATATTGAAATTAGTCAAGTAAATTGTTCTTATGTTCAGGTGTGTTTTAAAATGTCATCAGAACAGCTGCTTTGGAAATCGCAATTTGAAAGAAAATAGTCTATTAATAATTTTGCAATAACCAGATCAGATAAATTCCATCAAAACATTCTGTTTAGGAAGCTCTGCAAAGTATTAAAAATAGATGTTGTTTAAATTAGATTAATGTTTTCTAAATTTTATTTTGTGGAAGTAATTTCTTTTATTCATTTTCTGAAGCATAGACCTGGCATTAGAAACATTTTTTGTGGGAATTTTAATTCACTTGCTGAATTCCTAAAGGTATCAGAGATTTTAGCATTAAAAAACTGCATAAATAACATTACTGTTCAGTGACATTGGCAACATCATAACGCTGTTTGGAAAAAAAAAAAAAACTTTGATTACTACTTGTATTGTTCAAACCTGATTTGTGTGTTCAAACTCTTGCTCATTCTTTCTTCTCTACTTCTCCTCATTCACTTTGTATGTCTTTCTAAATATGTAATTTTCTTTCATAGCTTCTGCAGAGTCCTCTAGTCAATGGGAAAGTGCTTTCTCTCTTTTCACTGCTCATTGCTCTTTGGTCATATTTTTCTAGATAGCACCTGTCATTCATTGCCACTATTTAGGCATTTGATTTATCAAATTCATAAGAATAAATGATTCTTAATGGCAGGGACACTTAATGATCTTTAACTTTTATATCATATTGTGTAATAGTATATGCATGGTAGGTTTTATTAAATATGTTTCTCTGAATTGCTATAAAAAGACAATTTGTTTATTATGGTATTAGCTATTTATATACATTCTAGATTTGGTACAATTTTTGAAAAATTATCAGTAAAAGAAACTGAAAGCTACTCAAATTTTTTAGCATCAAGTTCATTTCTTATATATTTGTCTTATTTCCCTATTTTTTGAAAAATAACTTTTTCTGAAATGAATGAATAGAAGTTTTAGAAACATTCCACTGCCTTCCTTATTTTATTATGGCAGTTTCCAAAGCAGTGGTTCTGTTTATTGTGTACATGAAGTAACAACATAAAATGTAGTTGATAAAATATTCAATTATTTTGTCCTCTAGGAATCACAAGTCACTTACATACCATTAATATAATTAGTATAGATAGGAAAACTTTTTTTCTAACCCTTAAATAAGATTATTTACAGACATATAACATACGTATTAAGATAATATAGTGGTATTGGGATATAAGAATTTGAAAAGATTTTAGAAAAGCATTATCCTTAAATTTAAATGCATATTTTGACTAAAACTCTTCCAGACAGGTTTTGATCTTATGTGTATATTGCATACATGTACTTTACATATATTATATATTTCAAACTTTCAATTCATCTTTATGCTTCATTTGTAAAATGATTTTCTGAACACTCATGTGAGTTGGGCATGGTAGTATTTAATATCTTCAATTCACTGTAGAGTATTGATTGTTTACTTTCATGATTGTGTGGCTCACTGAACATTGTGATTTGCTTCCTCTGCCCAGCATCTGGAAAAAACATTGTACTGTATATTGCTAGCCTGGAAAAAGATCAAAATTTAAATATAGTTTTTATTAAATGCATAGTTTTTGCATTGTCATAAAGTCAAAAAATTGTAAATCTGCCCCAAGTTGGTGGGGGATGTCTGTCTGTAGACTCAAAGTCAGTGGAAGATGACAGAGGTCAGTTGGTAAGCCAAGGCTTCTAAAGCTAAGAGTGCAGCAGAATGCTTCCTCTTAAAATCAATCTGCATTCTTAACTAGATAACCAGAAGAAAAAGATGGAAGAAGTCAAGTAGGAATACAAAATAATGAGGAAAAAAGAATGATAAAATAATCACTTTGAAGTTATGACTTGTCCTTCCATGTCACTATTAATCATGGAATGATAGTTTTGCTATTAATTTTACTGTTTGAGTCATTATATAGGATAAGTCCTGCTTACCTGTTCAGATACTAGTATTTAACTCATACTTAATATAAAAGTACTTTAAGATATAGTTTCTTTCTTTTTTTTTTTTTTTTTTAAGCTTCAATCAATGTTTTATAGAAGATTGTGTAAGCTCACTAGGAAAAGCAAATGATTTTATCCCCTTGTCTCTTGCTGAGCCGCATTAAGGACTTTCTGGCCTAGTATATTTCATTATATCAAAGGCTTTTCACTTCTGCTGGGGGCTGAACTGTTGATTGAAACTAAGAAGGAATTTGACTACTAAGACGACCAAAAGGAACAAAATGTGACTGAGTTGCCATGATCACCCGTTGTACAGTTAGGATTATTTTATGATTTGAAAGAATCTCTTTCACTATAACTTATTTAATTTCCTGAAACATGTTTATGGTCTTGGTTGGATGACTGCAAAATATTATCTGAAACTTAAAAATAGCAGGCAGCACATATTTTACTCTCTCTGTTAGAAGCAAATAGATTTTCCTCCTAGCAGCATTTTTGGGTATTTTCCTTTCATTAGTATGATACTTTTAATACATAGTTTAATTTCCCTTTGTTAGCCCACACTTAAATCTCTCCCAGTTCCTTTGATGTGGTATTATCAAAACTGCATGTGATTTTATACATATTACCAAGATAGGTCTGGACATGGAATTTCAAAGATTTTCTTTTTACACTAAGATTTTAACCTGTCCTCATAACTCAGTCTCTTTAATCCTAGGATTAACCTAGCTACAGTTCTATAGATCTTCTCTTTAAAATGTTGCAATGTCTTTTTGCTATGTAGTGAAAAGAACTAACACAGGACTCCAATTAGGACCTGACCCTTGCAATGTGAAATGTGCCATTCACTCCGTTTGTCTCAGACATTCGTGTCGACTCTACATCCACATTCACTGCACACAGTGAACAGCTATTTTTCTGGGGCTGTGTTTGGAGTACTGTCGTTCTGATCCATCAAAAAATATATTTCTATAATGGCTTCTCACAAAACGGTGTGAATTTCCAGCATCAGATCACATCTTGAACACACCATTTTCTAGGACTCAAATTTGTGTCCATTTTTGACTGAAAAATTCTTCCCTAAAGAGTCAATAACTAAATTTCCCACTTTTATATTTGTTTTCCTTTTTACTGGCTAAGAAGAAAAAATAAAGGAGACTATTCAGCCAAATATTACCAGTTAGAAGCTAATCGTAGTGTGATAAATACAAGATTGAGCATATCTGACTATGATGAGCTTCACACTATGAGAAAGTAGTAGGAATTTTTCTTGGTAATCCAAACTGATAGAACATTAACAACTCGGATATAATGTCACTACAGGACTATTTTTAAGTACTCGAAAATATGTTGAGCTTATTTAGTTATTTTGGAAAGATATAGTCATGATTATGACCTAATTGTGTCTTACTTTGTTCTTTGCAACATTAAACTTGATTTGTTGAATATTCATGTTTCAAATTTTCAGGTACTTTTCACTCACTTTGTTTCAACTATTGTTTATTGAAGAAATTCTAGTAAATAAATTAGCTTTGACCTACCTGACCATGCTTTCTGCTTTTGTTTTATTAAATTTTGTAAACTTTATGTATCTTTAAAAGACTACAATAAGTGGCAAACTGCTTGAAAAAGTGCACAATACTGATCACACATACAGATTTAATTCGGCACAAATATTAAATGATTAAGAGTCAAGGAGTGCAAAGTCAATTTTATCTTCAATTTAAAAATTTTTTTTAAAAGGCGTAAGTAAAGTTCTTTGGAAATCTCTGGATATATTTCACTGACATAGAATCAGTATTTGGTAATTTATTTCCAGTTATGTGTCTTAAAGCATTAGCAGTTTATTACAAACACAGTGTAGTTTATAAGCTTAATATTAGGTGCAAATTTCCCAGGTTATTAGTTAACTCTGAGTACATATATTCAAGTAGAGTTATGTTGTAAAAAGGTTGTAGTCAACTTTTCATCACTGTGACCAAAAGATCTGACAAGAACAAAGCAAAGGAGGAGAATTTGGCTCACAGTTTTTGAGGTCTCAGTCTGACAACCAACTGACAACTCTCTAATTCTGGTCTTGAGGTAAGGCAGAACAGGACAGAAGGGTATGGTGGAGGAAGCAGCTCAGGACATGGCAATTAGGAAACAGAGAGAGGACTCCAATCTCCAGGTACAAAATATGAATCACGAAGGCAAATCACCAGTGATGCACCTCTTCCAGTCACACCCTACCCGCCAACATACTACACAGTCAATCCATATTAGTGGATTAATTCATTGTTTAAGCCACAACTCATAATCTAATCAACTCACCTCTGCAAAATGGTTACATTGTCTCGTATGTGAGATTTTGAGTGAAATCTCATACCTGAACCATAACAAAATACCATCAAACAATTTTCCATGTAATCAAAGAAATTTATCTTGCAACTTAAAATATATAACTACCTTCCCAACAATTTGGGGGGGCACTCAGAAAGATTGCACTTCATAAAATTCATTAAATATTTGTGATTATAAAGGGTATTACTTTTATATTTCTAATTTTTACTTATAAACTGCTGAGAGAATATAGAAAAAATGCTTTTCAACTAATTGCATGATCATTGTCATGATCATAAACTTATGAAAAAACTAAAATGTTTAGAACCTAAATGTTAATATTATTAAGTTCTAAATTCTAGTTGTATGTTAGGTAAGTTCTGAGTTACCTCCCTCACTTCGTTTACGAATTGTTACTGATTTATAAAAGTATTTATTTGTAAAAGCATCTGTTTATTTAAAAAATAACAGAATGTCAGAATAATAAAGAATTGTGTTTTTTAACCAATCCACACCTTACTAGATAAAAAAGTTCTAGCTCTTAACTGATTGATGATTTTAATATTTCTGAGTGAGATAATTAACAAACATCATTTCATTAAAAACAAATTTATTATTTCTTAATCTTCAGTCAAGGAATCATATGTTGCCCAAGGAACTCACACTGAAACTGTTTTCTAATGCCTCTTCTTGAAGTACCATACAGGAATTTGGCAACATTCTTTTCATATGTAGCATGAATCTTGTAATAAGTCTTATTGATCAAATTTTCTAGCCTTTTGATAATTCCAGTTTCTTCCAGGTATACCTCATTTTGGGTCCTCTTTCTTCAATTGATCTTCAGAAATTCCAATAACACAGATTTTAGCCAAACCACTACACACTGGAATAAACTTATGAGTTCATAGTTATTATTTTACAAGAAAATATTTAGTTACATTCTCTTTCAGGTTTCCAAATGTTAATTTTGTCTGTAAATTAAGGATTAAGTGCTGAATTGGCAATTTAATCAAATATTAGTTATTCTTTCTTTCCTGAGTTACAAGCTAGATAATTGAATAAAGTTTTGCAAATAGATTTCGTGTTTTAAATGTAAGATTGACAAGTCACCTGAAACACACATGCATGCAAGTATAACATGCATACGTACATATACACACGTCATGTGAACTAAGAGCATTTTTTCCCAAAAGTCATTAGTTTTGAGTATTACAATTCTCTTTTTTCCTTCACTGTTTGAGAAATATTTTAAGTGCTTGGAACAACAAGCTTATAGGATATCTCCACTGCATATAATATCAGACTTACTACTATAACATTGTTTTGTACAACCTTATTCCTAGAAATTGGCATTGTAAGATTTACCAACTTTTGAAATAAACGTGAAAAAGAAAGCAAAATATATCTATGATATTCAGGGTTTAACATTAACTTTCAAGTAACTTTCTATAGTGAAATAAATTTTCCTCCCTTGAAACCCAAGTTAGGAATTGGAAAAGGACAAAGAGATAGTCATTTTTTTTTAATTAAAATGGTCTTCTTTGCCCCCCTCCCATGATATTTATTGAGATATAATTTGTAAATGAGAATCGCATGTATTTAAAGTGTATAACACAATGTTTATATATATACAGTAAAATAATGACCGCAATTATTGAGTGGTATAATTCTTTCTTATATGCTGATATTCTCTGAAGTTTGAGTCCTACAAGAATTATTATTTTTTTTTCTGTTAACACAACACACTTCCAATGGAGTTCTCATTATACATCTCCGACTCTTGGCTCCAGTTCTCACAAAAATCCTTTTCATAACATTCTTGGCAGGAAAAAAAAAATAAGTCTTATTAGGAGAAGGCAAAATAATTTCTTTCCTTGTGAAAGCTTTCTAACAGTTTAAACCCATAACTTCATTTCCTGTGCCTCTGAGCTACACTATGTAGAAGTCAGTCCTGGTAAGTTATAATTAGACATGTAGGATAATTCTAATGATGTCTTACAACTGATGAAATCAGTCTCAGCCCTGTCTACCACCTGATTACCATGGAAACCATTGCTGGCCAACCAAGTAATTCTGATCAAAAGGAATTATTATTAATCCTCCTAGTATATGTTGGATAGGGATTTGCACAGCTTTTGTTAAAGTTTCTTGTGGAAACTGAAAGGTCCAGCAAGGGTAAATATTAATTCTTAATGTGCTGGAGAGCAAGAATGGCTTAGTCTCTGTGGGGCACAACTGGCTCTCAGTAAATCAGATATTAACAGATTATGGGATCAGCCTTGCACTACCCAGGGATTAGAGATAAACAGGTGAATTTGTAGAGGAGGAAAATAATTTCTAAAGCTGACTTAACCAAGTCATTGCCTTGTCAAATTGAAATTTAAACAAGAAAGAAAGAATGTGTAAGGAATTTCAAATTTGTTAAACAATATTTATAGTAATTTCCAAGAAATCAGATGATAATATTGAACAAGTATGTTCCTCCATTGCATTTGTATTAATGTGAGATGCTGAAAGTGATGACCAACTCTGATAAAAAGCATGCCATAGTCCAAAGGTCTTGTCTACTTACTTAATCTGTATATTCATCCAAGCTATTGTTTAAATTCCAAAATTATAAAATCAGAGGATATAATAAATATTGCCAGAACTGAAGAAGACAATGTGTGTGTGTGTGTGTGTGTGTGTGTGTGTGTGTGTGCAGGCACGCTCTGTGTATTGAACCCAGGGCCTCACACCCACTAAGCAGGTAGCCTACCACTGTTACCCTCAGCACCTGAGGACAGATTCTTAAACTATAGAACCATCATGCGAAATCATGTCATGCAATGTAACATTGTTTTCCAAACTTGCAGATTATAGTCCATGACAAAAAGGAAAAAAACAAAAAACAAATGAACAACAACAAAAAAAAAAAAAAAGAAAATCATCAGTATTAGTTACATTAATATTTTGTCTCAATAAATCATTTTAAAATTTCTTTTTTGTGTAGGTTTTCTGGTACTATAAAGAGGGCAAAAATCAAGCAAGATTAACAGAGGAACGAATTCACTTAAAAGAATGAAAACTTAAAACCTTGAACAATGTCATACTTTTTCAAAGATATGCCAGAATTTTAAAACTAGCACCCCCACTTTTTTTTTGTTTTTGTTTTTTTGTTTTTGGTCTACTAAAGCATACTAACAGTGCCAGCTAAAATTTTTTCAACTCCTTGGCCCAGAAATGAATGAAAATGTGCTTTGATGTATTCATGGAGTATGTAGCTTTGTATCAAATAGGTTTATTTTATGAAAGATAAGATAAAGTCAAACCAATATTTTCTGAATCCTTCCTTGACTTTGCATGCCACTTAACATATTTCCTGTCTGTTCAGGTTTCTGGTATGTGCAGTGAGCCCATTGCTTTGTTCTTGTTTTTGGCATTCATAAAAGAGTGAAGGCTGCAGTTGGTATTTGTGCCATGTATTCTTGGCTTGCCCCAATGAAACATGTTAAGTTTCTGCAGCTGTGTAAACTGAAAAAAGAAATCTCGTGTAGATATGCCTCGAATTAAGAACTACCATTTACACTCTCTGCTAACTTATTAAAGTTAATCATGAAGGTAAATTGTGCCTCATTTTTTTCCTCTTATTTATTTATGTTTTTATGTATGTATTTATTTTTAGCCAGTAGTTAAATATCAAAAACCTGAAAAAGAAATAATATTATGATGTGCAGAAACTTGCTTCTATGCAATTTGGGTGTTCAACTACTTTCAAAACTAAATTATTCTTTTATTGATAAATTAATTTTCTATCCTAATAAGATCATCTTCAAAGCTCATGTCAAAATGATTTAGAGAAAATAAGACTAAAATACTACAAGCTGAAGGTGAATTTATACTTTTAATCAATGAGTATTTCTAATTCTAAAATCACAAATTCATTTATTTGAATAGTTACATACATATTAATAATTTAATCTTACACTTTAGGTTTACTTTTTATCATAAAAATTTATTCCATTATATCCTTCTTCATTGAAAAAATACTGGTCCATTATAAGACTAACAACAGGAAAAAATAGTGTACATTTTCCCAACTAATTAATCAAAGATCTGTCTTAATAGTGACCTTTGACTGAAACTTCTGTGCTTTTATTTCAGTGAGAAAAAAATGTATCATTTTTGGTTTTGAAGATTAGAGCATTTTGTTTTATCCTTACTGTTTTCCCATTATTCCTTAAGAGTACATTTATAGAGCCCGGTCCAGTGGTGTACACCTGTAATCCTAGAGATTCAGGAGGCTAAAGCAGGAGGATCACAAATTGGAGACCAGCCTCAGCAACTTAGTGAGACTCTAAGCAGCTTAGTGAGAACCTGACTCAAAATAAAAAATAAAAAGAGCTGGGGACATGATTCAGTGAGAAAGTGTCCTCTGGTTTCGATGCCCTGTACGTCGCCTCCAAAATAAAGTACCTATGGACTCTGGATATCCTTTAGAGTTTTTATAGTTATCTCTAAACTTTTCTTTATTTTTTACCACAGTGTTTGTAAGGTTCAAGAAACTCAAAGCCAGGTGATACATGTGGCAGGCAGTTTTTCTGCAGCCATGCTTTGTGTACTAGACAAGAACCCTTACAGAAGCAGGAGGTAGAATCCTCCCCTATGCCTTTATGTGGTTAGAAACATTACCTACAAAATTATGATGTGGACAAAATCAGATAAATTTGTCTAAAAGTGATTCAGTTTAGATTAAGAACCCAAGCAGATTATTCTTGTGAAGTAATGGGATTCCAATTTGCTATTTGCATATATAACCTGGCAGCTAGGTGTAATCTCAGGGTGTATAAAGAAATGGTTTTAAGATTTATAATGGAGAAACCCAGAAACAGTATAGAAGAAATGTAGTACTGAGAAGTCATAAACCATGTACTGTTTTACTCTGTTTCATAGACATCTTAGTAGTTTTCATTATTCACCAACTATTATCCTTTCCTAATTTATGAAAATAAAATCCACAGTGAATATAATAAAATATGGAGCAATATAAATATAAAAAAAAGTTCTACTTAATGGTGATTTTTGCCCTAAAATTACTATTATAAAGATAATTTATTAGTCTTGGAAGCTTTCTCCTTATATTTAGGAATTTCAAAATAAACCACTGAAATTAAAAAATTTTACATGTATATTTTTGGAAAAACCTTGAAAACAATTGAGATTAATTCTATCTATTACAACAGAAGACTTTATTTTCAGCTTATATTTTTTCAATACTTTATTTTAAGAATAAAACCAAAATTTTCTTTTAATATATTCTCAGGTGGTTTTCCTAATAATTTTCCTTCCCTCCTTCAAGACAAAAAAATCTTATAAGCAAAAACCCAATGTCCTAAATTTCCTTTGCTTTGAGAAAACAAAATTAATCTATAGCTTTGGTGGGTACTTTTCAAAAAGTTTGGCAATATTCATGTGTTAATGGATCTTGTTTGTCCATATCCATAGAGAAAGTGTTCCAAATAACACACTTCTCTTGCTAGTGAAGCAACATCCAAACAGTGGTTTTAATGTTCTAGAGATGTAAATGGAGTGTATGGTAGAATAGCAATAAAAAAGCAATTTCATTTAGGAAAACTCATTTCTTAGTGTATATCTTGTGAAGGGATATTGTTTGATTAAAATAAAAGACATTAAAATTCAATAAAGACAGTATGATCATGGTTGAAGGAAGTTGAGTCATCTTAAAGTTAATTATGCTTGTGGTTGCTTTTGTGGCTGTGCAGCTAATATATATGTAATGTAGAATCTGTATGTTTCCTTGAAATCATATTATGAAAACAAGATAATGTTTCTATGTGTGATACAGTGGAGGAGCATGTGCGCCTGTGGGAGGGAAGATAGAAGAAAGGCATAGAATATAAGAATATGAGAGCTTCCTTACAGAAAAAGATTAAATTAATGTTCTATTATATTTATCAAAGTGACTCATTAATGGAAGAAAAGGTGTGAAGGATTTATCATTTGGGCTGTAGAAAACCCTGTCTGAACCCTAACTCCTTCCATTCATTAGCTGTGTAACTTTAGACTTACTTCACATCTCATTTCCTCACCTATAAGTTGAAGCTGATGTTTGCTTTACATAAATCATATTTCAAAAATTATGGAAATGGTATATATATTATAAAATTCACATCATTTAAAAAATCATTATTAGTAAACATGGTATTTATAAATATAATCTTTGTTAGAGATATCTATGTAACTCCAGCCCAAAATTTAAAAGTCATCTTCAGACATCAAACTTAAGGCATTAATAATAAATTAAGCAATGGTCTAATTTCTTTTGTCCGTGGTTACCTATTTCTCAATATAAATAAAAATGGCAGTTACTTTAGTGTTGATTTACATGCCTCCTAGATTAAACAAATAAAGAGTAAGGGAAAGTCCCTAAGACATTCTTTTATGATTGAACTATAAAATGTCCCCATTCAGTTATTATTGCATTTGGCACATGAACATGTGTGCTTTCATCTTCCAAGAGTGTGATGAAAGAGTCTGCATCATGTGGAGAGAAATCAGTTTCCACCAAGTGTTCTCTGTATAGAGTTACTTAATCAATTACATATTTTGTTTAAAAATGCTTATTATTTTTTACTTAATATGATTAGGCAATTTACCCTTTCTGTGATGAATGTTTAATTAAAGGTAAACTTTAAATTGTCCAACAGATGTTTTAAGAATAAAGTATTCATTTCTATTAACTTACAAACTAAAAATGAATTGAAGAATTGAATGCTAAAAATGATTTAATCTAACCCTTGTTAGCTCTTCTAACAAAGCAGAAATGTGTCTGTGATTTTAGTGAAACAAGAAATTTTAATCTCATGAGTGGACAACTTCAGGGTATTCAGTGAAATGAAAAGGAATGTATGTGTAAAATTTTGTATACTTTATAAGACACATTGTAGTTTAATCCCATAAATAAACTGTATGAAACAATAACATGAATAATGCTCTCATTTTAAAGAATAGATCTAATTAGTATTCATCAATCATAATAAGATCACCAATAACAACTTGTGCAGTTTCCCATTTATTAAATACTCAGTGCATGGCAAGCTGAATATTTTAGAAGGATTTATTTTTGTGTTCATTTATTTGTATTTAAATTGTACATGAAGTACTGATATACATATCCATGGTTAAGTGATTTGTACATTCAATCCAATGTATCTTGAACAGTTGTCCTTTTTTTCAAGTGGTAAAAGCACCCAAAATCTACTGTATTAGGAAATTCATGGTGTATAATACTATGTTATTAACCATTGAAGTCCTCACTGCTGTATTTTATTTTTTACCAGCTAAAATATGTTGATATATTATTAACTTCATTTTTTAGATGAGTAATGTCTACATACATTAAGCTTTCTTTCCAAGTTCATGCAGATAAGAAGGGACTATTTCAGACAAAACTGAACTGAATTAAAGAAAATGAATTAAGATAATCGCTGATTTGAAGACACAAATTTATCCAGTAATAGACAATAGAAATGTTTCCAAGGATTGGCAGAATCTACGTAGTTAAAATCCAAGAGGAAATGGTTGTTCTATCTTCTTCTAAGTTACAATTTTTGCACAAAATTCTCTGAATAAATGTTTCTTCATTATCTTGAACTTCTACCAGTTAGGCTCAGACTGCCTATATTTTAAGCATTTTGAACATTTGGGACCAAATGCTTCAGTGTTGGGAAGAACTGAAATCCTTTCTCATCCTCTTTAACTGTTTGCAGATATCTTTGCTTACTGAGTTGGCTTTGGTGCTAGTATGAGGACAGTCTTGCTGCTATAGTAACCCAAACTTTCAATGACTAAACAAAAATGCCCTTGTTATTTCTTGTGTCAATGTCCAGATTGGTCAGTGGAGAGATTTCTAGTTGCTACATGATTTGGTAAGTTTTATACTCTATCCCTGATTCTCCAAATTTGTCAGACAAAGAGAGAGACAGTGAGTAGTGTGAGCTTTCATGGACTGAGCCTGGAGGTGATAAATAAGTTTCCTACATAAATCCCACTGAGCATAACAATCGCATACTTGATATCCAACAAGGGGAAATGACACCTTTTTTCTTCATGTATGCTCAGAATAAAACAGAGCAGTTGTTTGTGACTAATAAACCAATCTCTGCCATTTCCCCTAGACTTATTTGCTAATTCAAATAAGTATCAGCAGTTATTTAACTATCAACAGTTGTTAAGTATTCCTTTCCTTGCTAGTGCCTTAATGTGTCTGATGCACTGTAGGAATGCCTGATTTGGTCAAATGAAATGTTTCTGCCTCTGATATAAAAGAATTGCCAGAATATTTTTTAAAATAAAAGTGAACTCTTTATTGAATTATAATGTGGTTCTTAAAAGGTATCTATATCAATTGTACTTTCACAAATTGAAAATAATCAAACAGCACTCAGATTAAAAAATATAGTTTTTCAACATCTCCAGAATTCCCCATAGAAGTCCCTCTTTAGTTGCCTTTTTGGACATGTATTTTAGTCAACATATGTATGGAATTATTTTAGGTATACATATATAGAAGTGGAATTGTGGGGCGTATGACATGCTTTTTTCTCAGTTTCAACAGATAGTGCCAAGTCAAGCAGTATTCCAAAAATTGTTTTGCAAATTTATGCCTCCATGAACAGTAAATGTGATTTCTGGGTGTGCCACATCTTCACCAATAATCAGTGTCCTTTCCTTTTCCTTTTAGAGATTTCTATCAACATGCAAACCATTTCATCATGATTTTATTTGTATTTCCTAGATAACTAATATGACTGAACACATTTTAAGCCTATGAGTTGTATGACTTGTGATAAAAATTCCAATTTTTCAGTGTGCTTCTTGACATTTCAAAAACTGTTTTCTTTTCATGTTTTCAACAAGTTGAAATTATAGAAGTTACCCATTATTATGAGATCTGCATCCTAAATTCCAGATTTATCATCAAGGGGTAACGTGAGTTCAGTTGATCCTCTGCAGCTGCAGGTTATGCCACCGTGGGTTAACCAACTGCAGTCTCAATCAATTGCAAATCGAAAACACACACACACACACACACACACACACAAAAGTTGTGTCAACACTGAGCATGTACAGACTGTTTTGCATGTTATTATTCCCTGGTTGATACAGTATAACAATTATTTATATGGTGTCTTCATCAACTTTTTTGCTGCTCCAACTAAAAGACTCAACCAGCACAACTACAAAAGAGGAAAGGTTTATTTGGTAGCTCACAGTGTCAGAAGTCCAAGTTCATTCCTCAGGCCTCAGGTCAGGCATGACATCATGGCAGAAGAGTGTGAAAGAGGGAAGTGATTCAGGTCATGATCAAGAAGCCGAGAGAGACTCCACTTGCCAAATACAAATATATACCCCAATTCCCACCTCCTCCAACCACACCCCACCACTTCCGTTACCACTCAGTTAATCCCTTTTAGGGGATTAAATACCTGATTGGGTTAAGACTCTTACAACCCAGTCATTTCTCCTCTGAACCTTCTTGCATTGTCTTACATGTGAGTTTTTGGGGGATACCTCACATCCAAACTGTAACATATGGCACTTACTTCATCCTAGGAACTACATGTAATATAGTGATGATTTAATGTATATGGGAAGATGTGCACAGGTTGTACCAAATAACCATGCCATTTTATATAAGAGATTTGAACTTCTGTGGATTTTTGTATACATAGGAGTCTTAGCACCAGTACCCTTTGATACAAAAAGACAACTTTATTAACAACTATATCAACCCCGATCCTTTACTATACACCAAAGAGAATTGCTGTTATCTACTCTTAGCTGAATTTGGATAAAATTTTTCTATTATGATTTTTATGCAAGTCACAAAACTTGTTTCTGAATTAATATTGAAGATAAGGAAATCAGTGATAAAATTCTAGCACACAATTGAATGAAGTTGCTAATGAGACTTTCTCATATTTTTTTACTTCAAAAAATTATAATTTTATATTATGTATAAATTTAAGCCTTCTAATGGAAAGTTTAGGCCTATGATATCTTTATGCCAACATTTAAGACAATTAAACAAATTAAAGCGTGTTCAAGGTTCCAAAATTCAACTCAATATGGAAAAATTACTTAAGAAGTAAAGTTGGTATGCTTCACTGAATTTGGAAATAGAGTTCAAGACATAGGAAGAAGTAGAATTCAACAATATGAACAATCCAGAATAAAATTGGAAAAACTAGAGTTATTTTTGGAATCAAAGATAATTTAAAACCTTAGTCAAATTTCAGCATAAGAGTTTTGAAGGTATTCACAGTCAGACCATAAAAGTTACACTTCCATACTCAATTTAAATTAAAACACTTCTAAAGTATAAAGCAAATGTAAGAAAGTGCAACAAATTGTGCTTTATTCTTTTGATTGCTAGGAAATGATTTTTTTTAATATCAAAGTGTTTTGAAGAATAATGCCCTTCCTTGGCTGATATCCTAACAGTGCAAATGACATAAACTATCTGAATGAAGAGTGAGGGAAAAAATCACTGATATTCAGAGTCCCATTGTAGAACTCCAGACTTATAGCACTGGAAAAAAATAATTTCTTCCCAAGACCCTATCTTCTGCTATAATCCTCCAATTTGTATATGTCTGCAATTCTGGGATCCCAATAGAAGATTTATTTTTTAGCTGTTTAGTTATTTATGAATATCTGTAGATAATTAAGACTGATATTTTATAGCTCACCATTAAAAGAAACATTTTATTATTCTCAGGCAATATATAATACTCTAGTTTCTCCTTGTCTTAATGAATTCAATTTTAATGAATTTTGTGTGAGAGTTGCCTTACTATATATAATATTAAAGACTTGGCATGTGAGTGAACATGAAGTGAATTATCTCGTGTGAGTTATTAACACATCTTAAAGCATTATCACGGTTTTAACATACTGGTGACTTTCATATACCAAGTTGTTTCATGTGATAAGAAAGCAATTAGTATGCTACCAATGCATATGTTCTGATAAGACTTTTATACTGAATTACCAGCTTTGATAAAACCCTGGTAGCTTCTGTTTAATAACTGATTTATATGCTCCAGATAAAGCAGTAATACTCACAATCAGCATGACATTAAGGGAGTCATACATCCTATTTTACTTTTTTCAAAATGGATTTCTACTTAAAAGGAACTAGATATAGACACAGTTACTTGTCAAAGGCTCATAATTTACAGTCTCATTTAATTCTTCAGTTTCAAATAATGAATAATTCCACCATCTATCCTTCTAGACACTCTTGCTGTCATATCCTCCACCATATCCTGCATCACAATGTATTTTAGAAATTAGCAGTTTCCCAAGCCCATATAACAAACTCCTTTTATGCTATTCCAATCTTCTTGGGGGTATTGTCTTGACTTGAGGTTTCCACATTCTGATTTATTCTTCACATTTTAAGTTCAACCTCACTTCCACTGAGCATGTGCTGATTTCTAGGCAATTAAACTTTTCCTTCTTTGGGGTCTTCTCGCATATTTTTTCATAGACCCTTATAGCACTTTTCCAATATTATTGAGTTATTTCATACATCATTCTCCATTTCTTGTACTCATTTTGACTCCTATATTCCATATTATTATAGCTAGACTCAAAAATTTTCCCCAATTTTATGAATAAATGAATGAATTCATTATAGTTTAGTAATAGAAAGTAACTTACCAATAAAGTTAAAATGCTTTTCAGTGTATGTGCATTTTCAGTGTATGTGCATGCCATTTAAATTCTACATATAATCTAGGTTCATGGTGTTTTAAAAATATTTGATGTCAAGTCTTAGTACTGTAATTCCAGTTCTTTGGCCTCACCTGTTCTTTTAACTGCTCAGCAACTATTGATCACCCATTATGTGCCAAACACTGCATTCGACTAATGACATAGCACCGAAAAATGAAGAAATTCTTCACTTTAATGGACCTTACTTTAGAGGCATAAACATAATCAAATATTTTAACTTAAGAAGAACCTATTCCCTTTGATTACATTTAATGGGCGATTTGTTTGTATTGACCTTTTAAAGACTGAAATTTGCTAGGAACAAGGTCAAAAATTACCTGAGATGCCATTCTCTCTGTGTAAAATACAGGTGTGTATAGATGTTTAAGTGTTCTGCATATTTGTTTGTTAAAAAAAGCTGGAGAGATTCATGTGACTATGATTAAAAAGTGAATTGGCATCAGCTGTGATCAAACTGACTTCCTTACCATATTTTATAGTTTAAAATTTTCAATCATTTATTTCAGAATATTTCGATAACTTTATATTATATAATCTATACATTGTATTTTGTGATAAATGTTTATTTTTCATATCCACCATAAATGAAAGGATCTTTGGATCCAATTCTGTCAGCATTATTGTATTTAACTCTTTGGTCTAGAAAATTAATTATTGCATCTTGACCATGGATAATATCTGACTGCTCTACTAACTTCAAGCGAAATAATCCAAACAAAAGGTCATTTAACATCATTGAAATAAAGACCCACTTGTGAAAGTCTAATTAGCACTCTTTATTCAATTTTTATCAGGGAAAATGCTTATGTAATTATTGCTGTATTTTAATATTATATTGCTAATAGGAGACTTCTAATATGAGAGTACATAAAAATTGCAAAACCTTTTTCATGAAATTTAAATAAGGGAAGCCCAAAGGGGATGAATGTTTAAGCTGTATATTTAATACCTGTATATTTAATATGCATAACAGTGCATAGAGTGGGACACTTGATATCAGATAACAAGAATTATAACATTACAATATAATGTAGCTCAGTTCCTTACCTACAAATAATCAACTAAAAGATACAATTTAATATGAAAGCTTACATGTGTTAAAATGATCGTTTAAAATAAAATCCATTTCTGCAGTATATAAATTTTTCATATTACCATGCAGATATTATTTTCTGTTCTCTAGATTTGTTTATGAAATACATAAATATTCTTAACGAGAAAGAAGGTTTTTATTAGTTGTCAATTACATTTTAATTAAAATAATTTTTATAAGAACACTTTTTATATATTAAGTTTATGTAGATTTAAAACTGATGAAATTATAACAAAGATTAATTGGTTAGTAATCATAAATATAAAATGTAAAAAACTCAAAAGGCACTAAAATTAAATCAATAATTAACATTTATTCTTTTAATTAACATTTGGCAAGTTTTCTATTGCAAGTTATCTGATATTATTTAGTTGATGAAAATTCTAATTGACATTTAATAAGTCTGTTGATTAAAATATATGTTGTTTTGTCTTCCATTACAAATGACAATTACCTGCTTAAATATCCCTTTCATTTCACAGATTAATAAGAACAATAGTGTTTTAATATTCCTCTAACCCCAAGACTGTCATTTATATGATTTATACTTTATAGGATTTTCCCAATTCTGAATTCCTTCCTTGTAGTAAATTAAGCATCTTCCTGAGGGCATTGAGCCATGTTTTCCTGGTGTGCACAATCTATGCCCTGGGAGTAATTGAAGCACATTGGGAGCTATGTGAACTCCATCAGGCTGGTGGGGTGCTATTTAGTAAATAACTGCTTAGGTTGAATTGTATTCACCATTTCTTCCTTATGCCAAACATGTTGTCATTTTTATTTTCTAACACCCTCCACAATGCTGCTTTCTTGCTTTCTCTTGTGTATATTAATAGTGAGGGTGGGTCTCAAAAGATTAGAAGGGAAGACCCAGTCTAGAAACCTCTTCTTTATTATTTCATCGCTGCCAACACTGCTTTTCTTTACCCAGACTCTTCTTTTTCCCTTTCCTGATTTTCTGTAAGGTGTGATGAAAAACTTTAGGTTTTCTATCATACTAATTTGTCTTTTCTCCTGAAGTCTACATGTCTATTTCAACTACAGCCTGGTACACGAACAGGACTCCATCCAATTCTCCTCTCATGATGAGATATTAGTTTTTCAAATTTTACTGAACGTTAAATATGAAACAAGTTTAAGAAATTGAATAGCTCTCATGAAATTGATTTTTTATTTAAAAATATCTGACATACTATCATAGTTATGGTAAGACAAATGTGAACCAATAATTATTACTTTGAAAGTACTTCCTTCAAAGTAATCATTCTACTCACATTAGGTAAATTACCTCAAGGCTTAGACTTTGTGTTGTCACAAATTCCCAAAGATATCTTTTAGCAGACTTGTTCTTTCTCTCAGATTTTCCTATTGGACCTGTTAGATTGTTTTATTCACTGAGTAGTTTTACCAACCAATGCCACATATTTCACTTAATTATTTATAGTTAAGGTTTATCTGAATATAAAAATTTGGATAATAAGTGTGACCTACCTTATTTTATAACATTTTCATACAACAAATAGCCAGGAAGTACATATTTAAATGAACCTATGTTTGCTTAAATGTAAACAGAATTTTGCACACACACAAAATTTTTGTGGAGTAAAATCATTAAAACACAACCAATAAAATTATCTTGCCACTTCAAGTATATTCTTAGAAATTATTTGGAAATACTACATTGAATACAATAAATAGTGTTGTTAATTATCAAAACCAACAATATTAGAAATCTGCTTATTGATTATACTGGCTTGCTATTCCTCCTGTGTTTATCTGATAGTCTATGAAGGCATATCAGAGAGAATGATTAGATGCAAACCCTAATGAATCTCACAAGTCTGTGGATTGAAATTGTCCATGTTCTTGCAAAGCTTTTGTTTTAAAATCTCTTGCCATATCAGCAATACTTTTGACATAATAGCTGAATGTATCTGTGGGTGTCTTGGTTATGAAATATAAGACGGCTGAATGAAAGCCTTTTGGTTCTACTTTAATTTTGATAAAAATCGAGTCAACAAATATGTTTAAACCCTTGCATGCCCATGGTGTATAATAGATGGTAGAAGGATGGTTTGGGGGAAGAGATGTAAAATCCTTAAAAATACTCAATAATATAGGATATGAGTCAATTCCTCTGTGGACTTATAATACTACACCAACCATATTGGTGTTAATTCAACATAAACACTGAATGGAACATAGTAGAATCAAAGTTTCATCCTTAACTGTGCCATTTACTAGCTTTATAATCTTGATATATGTATTCATGTGTGTGTGCACACTGTGTGCCAGTTTTTTTCTTTATAAAATTAAGATATTAATTCATAACTCTTGGCATTGAATTATTAATTGAATATAGAAAAAATAACTTTATATTGTTTCTCACGCAAACAAGATGCTAAATAGGTTTTAATATCTCACTAATAAATAAAAAAATAAACTCAGAATTTGCTCCTTTGAATAGAGTATATGATAATACGAATTTATAAACTTAGTAGGTGCATATCTGACCTGAATGGAAAATTACTCTAGCATGTCCTGGGAACTGGATCCACGTGGCTATCATCAAATTTCTTGAGATGAGGCCACTGCAAAGATGTATAGTCACTTTAGTTTTATTGAAAAAGATTTGTTATGGTTTGGATGTGTGAGACAATGCAAGAAGGTTTAGAGGAGAAATGATTGAGATATGAGAGCTTAACCCAATCAGTGAATAAAGCCCCTGAACGGGATTAACTGAATGATAACTTAAGGTGGGTAAGTGTGGCTGGAGGAAGTGGGCATTGGGGGCATGCCTTTGGGGTATGTAATCTCTGTCTGGTGAGTAGAGTCTCTCTCTGCCACCTGATCATTATATGACCTGCTTCCCTCCACTACACTCTTCCACCATGGTATTCTGCCTCACCTCCAGTCCTAAGGAATAGAGTCAGTTGTGTATGGATTGAGACCTCTGAAATGGTGAGTCCCCAAATAAACTTGTCCTCCTCTAAAACTGTCCTGGTCAGATCTTTTAGTCCCAACAGGGAAAAAGCTGTCTGCAACAAGAGTGTTCAAATATTTTTAATGAATCGATGGTTAAATCGCAGACTTGAAATTTTATTTGTGAATAGATGAATTGCCACGTATAACCTCCTTGTGACTTAGGAATTAACAGTCAAGTATTTCTCTAAAGAAATTGGAGGGAAAGTTCTTTTGCACCCACATTCCAGGGCCATGCGTCTCCGCTGCACTTTGTGTTGACCTTCATTGCAGTGTTCATCACACAGTACTTTAGATGTCATTTTTACATATATCTCCTTTCAATACAGCTGACTCAGCAATGTGCCAAGACTCTGCTATATGTTACTAATAAAAAATGAATAACAGACATTTACTGCAAGAACAGGGCGAGGAAGAGGAAGAAAACCTTGATGGCAGGAGCTCGTCACCAGGTTGGCATCCCTCAGCTACTAACACAGGGTCAATGCTTGGTTGCGACTCATGAATTTTGCCAGTTGAATAAATAAATATACTATGTCATTGCTTCACTGGATTAGCAGCATCTTTAAAAATGCATTCTGCACTCTCCCTCACACAACCTGGAGCCAAGATTTTCAAATATGAGGACGACAGAACTGGATTCTCTTATTCTTATTCTTTTAGTTTATCCTTATCCCTACACATATTTGCTATGTTTATTGATGTGGAAATGTGCCCTTGATATATTAAGGGAAATAATTATGTTAAAATGCAATGTGTAGCTTGATTCTAGTTGGGGATAATGTATGAGTGTATCATTCATTAGTAAAAATATAGTTAAATACACCCAGAATGTTTATAATAACTTTCATTGTGTGGTTGAATAGAATGTGATCTTTATATCTCTGAATGCTTGCTAAGCGTGAATTGCTGTTATAAGTGTGTGGGGGGTATATTTTAAAAACAGAGAAGAAACTTAAACTAAAGGTAAGATGAAAAATGACCAAGGCATCTGGATTTGAGTCTACCATACCCATGATAGCCTTCTTGGCTATGTAGGCTAGGGTTCCTAGAATCTTATGTGTCTTATTCAATGCCTTTCTCAGGTGAAAGTGAGTGATTCAATGAAGGCAGATTCTCACTAGCATTTGCATTTTCCTTAATAAGCTCTGCAGTGCTAAGGATGAACCCCATCCTAATTTGCCACCTCACCTACAGTTAACAAACTGCCCTTGGCTGTCAACAGCAATCCCTGCTGTGCCCTTGTCTGCTAGTGATTCAAACCAGTTGACCTCAGTCTTAAGAACTTTTAAAATAACCAGCCAAAGTTTTTTTTTTTTTTTTTTTCTTTAGCTGCAGGCCATTGTTCTGTGTCCTTCTATCTTCTGACATTGTGAGTGATGTCCTTCCCTTAGTCTCAGGGTTACCTTGAAGATATTTATAGAGCAGGTTCTGATCTCTCTAAGGGAGTTTTACAGTGTAGAATCTTCAAACTCAGTGTTTTGTGTCCTCCAAACTTCATTTCCTAACATATTTACTCTGGAAAAGTGCTCTGTATTAGGAAACATTTTTCATGTATTCTTTTTATTCACTGTGGGTGCAAAACATAAAAACTTAAAAATGATATGACAAGTGAAAAAACAATCAAGTCACATCAGAGATTTTTGTTGTTCACATCATGATCAATATAAAATTTCCCCCTCTCTTATTTAAATTGCTTGTTCTTCTAGAAATGATATCAGCTTGTTTTTCCTATATACTGAATTCTTTTGTGCACATTCTTATTAATCTCTCTTGCTTTTCTCAGACATGTCATTCTTTAAGTACTTTGTTTACCTACAGTCTGATATACAATCCTATATATTGCTAAATTGGAGTAGTCAGCATCAGAGTGAATTTTGCTTTATGCACACATTTTGCCACAACAGAAATGGGAAACAGAATATATTCTTTCTTATTTTAGTTCCCTATGGTAATACTGTACGTTCTAGAACTAATTAAATAATACACTTGTTAAAATGAAACAAAAATTCTCTTCCCCCCTTCAACTCTTACATTTAAAACAAGATCCTGTTTTATGTCATGCAAATATGACCATTTATCCACTAAATGTTTAGCCACTTAGTTATTTGCATATTTATATTAGTTTTAACAAATGTTATCTTTTTAAATATCCAGACATATAATTTTTGAAAGTTTTAACATGCTGTATTGTTTGATTTGAACTAATGCTCTATTTTTTTTCATTTAAATGACTGATAAACCAAGAGATAAATTTTAATAATCCAATTTAGGAAAATTGAAAATGTATATAGCATTAATGGTAATGCTATATACTCCATACATTCAATCATTGGACATTTAATTAGTTGTGGGACACACACACACACTTTCATTCAGTCTTTGTGTAAGATCTATATTATTTTACCTGCTTCATAGATGAGGAAGCTAAGAGAAAAATAATAAGTAAGCCAGGTGCAGTGGCACATGCCTATAATCCTAGTGGCTCAGGGGCTGAGGCAGGCAGATTGCAGTTCAAAGTCAAGCCTCAGCAAAAGCAAAGTGCTAAGCAACTCAGTAAGACCTGTCTCTAAATAAAAATACAAAACAGGACTGGGGATGTGTCTCAGTGGTCTAGAGCCCCTGAGTTCAATACTCAGTAACTCCCAAATATATATATATATATAAAATATATATATATATAAAATGTATATACATATATTTTTTTAAGTAATTTGTCTGATTTGTAGGCGCTAACATTCAACCATCTTTAACATTTCACTACATCTGTACAGTAAGAGTTGTGAAAATGATGACAAACTTTTATTGCCTATACTGAGGGAGTTCAGAATGATACAATTGTATATATGTCCAGTGTAATCCTTTGCTACAACTTTAATCTAGTCCTACAGGAATGTAAATCAAGGCCACTATACAAGTTTTAATCCTTTGCACAAAGTTTCTGCAAAAACACCATTGGTTCCTAAGACTTTTATCAATATATCCAAAATAACCTTCACTTATCCTCATGTTTTTAGACTTACTGACTATAATATATTTTATATCCTTTATACATTGAGTAATGTAGATCAAATAATTTAAAAAAGAGATTATGGGCAACCTGTTCTACCATCTCATACAGAGACTCGTTTGAAAAACTTGTTCTGAAATTCTCCATAATACTACAAAAAATAATATAAACTGTTGCCCAAGCTGCTACTACTTGTTGCCATATCTAGTTTCTTTAATTATTTTTAGGTACCAAAAATAGAAGAAAAGATATCAAAGCTTTCATTTACAAGCTTACTAAATAATACTCAATTACCTCAGACACATAACATTTAATCTGTTTGTATTGCTTATAAATACTGGCATTCTTATGAAGTTTATTGAATTTTCTTTTACCATTATAAACTTGAAATATTTACTGGGAGTTTGTACCTTTTGTGTTGACTGAGCTTTGTGTGAATAAGATGCCATACAAAGACCCCAAATCTTGATTGTTGCCACTACCTAAAGATAACTCACAAAAATAATTTAACCCTGATTTAATCCTTAATGAGTCACTCTGGAGGGAGGGAAACAAAAGGCAAGCAGGGGCTAGAAAACTTGTATTTTTCTGTTCTGAATATATGTATTTAAAAAGGTAGCCATCCTGTGAAGATGAAATTCAAATAAAGCAGTTACCCAGATCTTGTGCCAGGGCCCCTGACTTCCAATTTACAACTGTGGCATGAACAAAATTTCCTATCTTGAACAAATACAAAATGAGTCTGAGTAAACTAGGGAGCTCTTAGATTCCTATACATGAGATATAGTTAAATGTATTTGAAAGGACATGCATTTATGGTAGAATAAATACAAACAAGAAAAGGAAAAGGTGAGATACATCATATCAATAAGACAAGTGACTCAAGACATTTTTCTTCATTATGTCAATGAATATGCAGTCCAGAAGTAGTGTGGGTAATCGAGAATCACATAATTAGCATTTAACTGTTATGGTAGTAATTCAACTTTGTAATCAGACATGTTTAGCAAATATATTAAACAATTACTCTTCATAGGTTCACAGCTTAAATTATTATGACCAACTCTATTTTTAAATTTTTTTAAAACATTAGTGTCTCGAGAGATTCTCAGTGTTGTTTTACTCATATAGAAAACATTTTATTAGTCTTTTCAAAGGAATAGTGTCAAATTTCCTGATGTTGACACAGTAGTTAAAATCCCCCTTTTCTTGCTTTGCTGTGTGTTAATATGCCATAGGAATGACAGCATGTGTCTTCCTAGTTTCAAATTTAACACATAAAATCAGAACTTATCACATAACTAGATGGTAATTATTCTTAATAGAAAATGCTATGATAAAATGCTCTAATTATAAGTCTTGTCCAAGAATTTTTTAAATGTAGAATTCAACTTGTACATTACACAAAAGAATATTTACATATATATATTATATATATATACCATTTTAGTAAATAGAAAAAGGGAATTAATGGTAAAATATACATTATTTTCTTGAATATAGTCAGCCTTTATTAAGATGATACCAAAATATGTATAAAATTACTTAGCATATTTTTTAGCCTTTAATGAATGCCTGATGATCTGAATTCAGGTAAAAGTCTTTTTTAAAGAAACTGGGCAGTGGTGCATGCCTGTAATCCCAGCAACTGGGGAGGCTGAGGAAGGAGGATTGCAAGTTCAAGACCAGCTTCAGCAACTTAAAAAGACCTTGTCTCCAAATAAAAAATAAAATGGGCTGGGGATGTAGCTCAGTGTCAGAGCACCTCTGTGTTCAATCCTCAGTAGCACTCCTGTGTTCAATCTCCAGTACCCTGTGAAATAAAGAGTTATGGCTAATAATTCATCAAAGGATAAAGAATAACATCATAGAAATTTAATTCTAAAATTCTCTCTTTTAAATGGTATTATCAATTTCCAATTAATTTTTATAAATATATGAGTTTCCACATACTTTCTGTGAATAATAAGACGTATGCATTGGCTTATAATATTACCTAGCATAATTTTCTGTTCTTAGAAACAATTTCAAAGGAAACATAAATTTGTATTGTCAAGGGTGAAATAATAATCTAGAAAATAAAATACTGTAATAAAATAGATACGCCAATAAATGAAAGGAAATTTAAGATCATTAATCATGTCAATGAAAGTTCTCTTTGTAGGTGTGGTTTAAATTGAGGAAGTATACTTTTCATATTCTTTTTTTGAAAAGGAAAATATTAGAACTAAGGATTCTACTTATTTTATTAAACTGCATTAACATTCCATAGTCCTAATTCTCATGTTGTTGCAGGGAATGATTCTTTTGTTTTTATTTTGTGATGAGTTCAATAGAAAGAAAGAATAATACTTCTAACAAGCCAGAGAACAGACCATGTGGCCAAGCTGATAACTTCCTTCCATAATCAGCATTTGTACAAACTAAGAAACTTTCTACTTCTCTTTTTTCTTTCCTTGGTTCTCAGTTCCTATCAGCTGTACCATTATGTCATGATGGACATGGTTATAATTTATTAGACTACTACTTATCTTTCATTAATTGCATTTTAGAGGGATGGGATTTCTTCACTTTTTGTTGCTGATGAGATTTGATGCAGATTAGAATACTTAAGGAGCTCAGAGTCACCCAGGTCTCTTTGACATACTCATCAAACTTTCCTTAGGACAGTCCCCCCAACAAGTAAACCTTCCATAGGAATCCAAAATTATTAAATTCATTCTAACAGGAATAATTTTGTAGAAAATATACTTTGGCAAAAGTTTCGCCTGTTCGTATACTATAAAATGCTATGACATATAATCTTGAACATATTAATATTTGGTTACATCATTCATTCCTAAAATGTAATTTATACCTTTGGAAATGTCCTAGGAGGACAAAAGAAAAAACAAGACCAAATCACAGGCAGTTTTATTTTCTTTATTGTGTGGAAGCAGCATAACTTCTGTAATGATTGAGGTGGATTTGCCTCTTCCAAACACACAAGATGGATAATAAGGATCTTGAATAAAACTGAAAAAACATTTAAATAAACCTATAATTTATTGGTATGATTTCACTATATTCTTGCTTTTGACAAATAGGAGAAACTGAGTTACGTGTTCAGGACACTGAGTCAGTCTAAATGTTTGCTGGCTGCTCCATTAAATGTTATAACTTCAGAAGATTTTGAAAATAAAATTTGGTCACGACCACAGTTGTCAAAGCTTAATGGTATTCATCTGTAATGTCTTTTACAAAGCTCTTTAGAGAGAAGGAAAGATCAAGTTTTAGTTGTTTTATAGAAGAATGTATTCAAACTAGATGGCACAAATGTACAAACAGAGAAACAAGATGTATCCCATTTGTTTACAATAAAATAAATTTTAAAAAAGATGGCATACTATAATATTTATCATTCTTTTGTGTCTAACAGCAAGTATCATTATAAAATGATGACCATAATAGAACTTTTGATTTTCAATTTTTCCTTCAAATTATGCAATATTAGTGCATGCTAAATGTATTAGTCAGTTATTTCACTGCTGTGACTAAAGGGACCTGACCAGACAATTGTAGAGGAGGAAAAGTTTATTTGGAGGCTTTTGGTTTCAGAGGTGTTAACCCATAGACATCAGGCTTTATTTTTCAGGGCTCTAGGTGAGGCAGGACATCATGGCAGAAGAGTGTGGCCAAGGGAATGAGCTCACATGGTGATCAGGAAGCAGAGAGAGTCTCCACTTGCCAGATACAAATATATACTCCAAAGCCACACCCCAATTCCCACCTCCTCCAGCCACACCCTACCATTTCAATTACCACTCAGTTAATCCCTCTTAGGGGATTAATTCACTGATTGGATTGAAATTTTTAGGACCTAATCATTTCTCCTCTGAACCTTCTTGCATTGTCTCATACATGAGCTCTCGGGAGCACCTCACATCCAAACCATAACACTAAAATATTGGCATTCCATATTTTTAGGGTTTGACTACCTTAGTGCTGCAAACACCCTTTTTGTTAGCAAATGAACTGTGATTGAACATTTTGTTTTAAGGTATGTTTGCAAGTATCACCAATAAATTTCGCTGGTATTTCTTTACTTTTTGATATAATATAAATAATTGAAGATTGGCTGATATAATTTCATATAGTGCCTAAATCTTGTAGATTATTTATAGATGCATCTCTTTGCCTCTTCCCTGCAAACACAGTGATATTTACTCAAACAGAAATTAAATAGATCTGACAATCTCAGAGAACCTTTTTCTTTCTCCTTTTGTTGTTGTTCTGTTGTTGTTTGTTTTTGTCCTGGTAGTACAAACTTTTGGCCAGTGTACAGCAATGTAGTAATAAGACTCTGCCTAGAGTGATTATAAACACTTCTGGGAAGATTGGCAAATAGCCATTGTTGTCATCTGCTGCACAGACTCTCTTAATTCAAGAAAAGTTTCTCTTAATTCAAGTTAAATTTACATTTTCTGGTCTTTTGTTCATATATAGATGAAATCTCAAGGCTCAAGAATGCCATCCAGGCAGACTGCCTGATGTTTGTGTTCTTTCTATCTGTCTTCCATACATTTTTTAATAATTCCAGAGGAAAGCATTTACCCTTTCTGAAAAAAATTGTTTATTCTCAGGTTTGCTGAGATCAATTTTTTTTTTCTTCAAATATTGAGCAACATTCCATCTTATCCTCACTCATTTAATCTACTTAATATTATACAGAAAAAGTCTAACATTTCATCCACAAACACTAGAGAGATTTGAGGACATTTCTTCTCCTGATGTGTGTCTCCTACTTCTGATGCCAATCTAAGTTCCTACATAATTCAGAATGTTTTCTCAGATGATTCTCCTAACAATATCTCAGTGTTCTCAGTTGGGCACTCAGAGTTCAACAATGCTATCCCAGTGACCTCTGATCAATGCAGAACAAAAGTCAGACTATTAACTTCATTGCTGCAGATAAAATTCTAAGTATGAGCCCTATGAATCTGTTAATGCATGTTATCTCTACCATCCAGACTACAGGTTGAACTTCCTAAGTATCTGAGCCTATACTAAGTGTGCCTCATGGTATCTTCCAGCTGCAAAGTGCTGCTAGTCAAATTGGATAAACTAATACAAATTCAAAGCAATGTCAATGCAATTGTGATTTCTCTTCCTTAGGGCTGTAATTATTCTAACTTTAGATTAGCTGAAATCACAGTAAATATTTTGCAGAAGGAGGACATTATTCTACATCTAAAGCAGAATTTGTAAGGATTGTTGTGATTTATTTTTTAAGATTTTTTCTTCTTCTTATCATAGTTTTATTCCATGTAATGGTAATATTCACTGGTTGCCTGAAATGGATTGTTATGGTTTACATATTAGGTGTCCCTCAAAAGCTCATGTCTCAGACAACACAAGAAGGTTTAGAGGTGAATTGATCTATTTATGAGCACCTTAACCCAATCAGTGCATTAATCCCCTGATTGAGGTAACTGGGTGGTACTGTCGGCAGGTAGGGTGTGGCTGGAGGAGGTGGGTAATGATTCTTGCCTTTGCAGTATTTGTATTTATTTTATGAGCTGAATTTAGTCTCACTCTTTGATGTCATGCCCTGAACTGCATCCCCTCTGCCACACTCTTCTACCATGATGTTTTGCCTCACCTTGGGTCCAGAGCAATGGAGTCAACCATTTGTGGACTGAGACCTCTAAAACTGTGAGCCCCAAATAAACTTTTCCTCCTCTAAATTGTTCTTGTCAGGTATTTTGGTCACATTGGCAAAAAAAAAAAAAAAAAAAGACTAGAACACACATGAACAACTGATAGCATCCTTTCAACATTTTATTCCCAATATTGAAGGATAAGATAGGTCAGAATACTCAAGTCATACTTCCTTCAGAGTACCCAGAAAAAATAAACAAAACAAAATTCCTTTTTCCCTACTCTTTCTCTGCAAAATAGCAATATCTATTAAAACAGCTTGGCATTCACTGAAGCAACAACACTTAGAATTTAGTAATGAGGCATTCCTCTGGCTTCACATCTGTTAACATTTTTGCTGTAGTCTAGGATTTGAAGGAAAACCAATAAAAATTCCTGACAGTAATCAGGAAATATTTTGAAGAGCTAACACACTAGAAGTCTATTCTTAATTGGGAAAATACTCAGTAATCTTGTAAGAATTTATTTACAACCTCCCAGTATATATTTTTATTTTTCTATTTTTGCTACTTTTACATTGTCTTCTAGATTCTTGATGTTATAATAAAGTGATGCTTCTTTCCTTTCTCTTTGTTTTCATAATATTTTATTTCTCTTATTTTACATGTCTCTTCTTTATTTTCTTAACATTCTTACCTATCTGCCTTTAAGATAATATGTCCTTCATATTTCTAAGATGAACGAGAGTGAAAGGAAAATGGAAAGTGGCTCCGACGGAAGACAGAGGAGGATAAGGAATGTAAGATGGAAAAGGGTGGAACATTCTATAGCAAAACAGTCTGAGAGTTGGTCCATGTTATTTGGATACTACCTAGGAAGATTTTGTACAGTTTATTTGTGAGTGGTGCCAATTGATATGCGATATATTCTACCCATCAAGAGACCGCATTTATCATAACATGGTCAGAATCAGAAGTGTGGCAATGTAAAGTAGGTGGTCAATGAATCTGAAATGTTTTCTGGAACAGATAGATTTCTGGAGGGCATTTTGGCAAACACAAACACTATCTTGGACATTTAGTTCATAGCACAGTTATTTCTCTTTTGAAAAAAAAAAAAAGAACAGTAATGGAACTAGAGAAGTGAGAGATGGAAGTAAAGGATAATGATAGAGGATAACTGAGTTTGGTTTAATTTATAAGAACATCTTTATTCATAATACTAGCTGTTTAACTTAAATTATTAGCTAAAATTTATTCATCTTGCTTATTTAAAAAATGTAATGCCAGGTATTAGCCTCCACAAGATCTCATAATTTTCTCTCATTTACATTTTTAGAATTAAATTTTTCATATATTAATACCATATGGATTGCTAAGAAGTTATGGGCATTTTTCTCTGAGCAGCACTAATTCTTTTAATAGCAGATGATTTTTATGCTCTTAGATGTGTGGGTTTTTCCCTTATTTTTATAACTCCATTCATAAAAGAAAGCAGATATCAATTTTGTCTTTGTTCATGAATCCATAATATTTTTAGTATTTTGAAATCAATCTGTTTATTTTCTGGGAGGCAAAATAAAACTATGACATAATAGTTTTCAAGTTGAAGTTTTATACTTCCAAAACTGATAACAAGTTATAGTGAGAAGAATTATACTAGCAATTTGATCATGTAGTTAAGTATAATCTCTCAGGAATAACATATGTTTCATATTTCCAGCAAAATTTAGTAGCAGCCTACAAAAATTCTTGTTTAACTCCTGGACTTAACTAACCATTTTTAGAGGCCATCTTTACTTGGACATAGCAAGTATGCTCATATTTAATAAAATCTACTTTGAAATTTATCATAATCCATTAACCTTTGCAAAATTTTTCAGGTCAAATATTTTCTATAAGAAAGGTCCCAGGAGTAGAGGGATACTATCCCTTCTACCCCAAAATTTGAAAAGTGGTTTATTACTTAAGCCTACTCAAGAGTTTAATGTACACTCTAACCAGACAGTACTTTATAAGAGTCATACAAAGTGACATATGCCAGAGTAAATAACTTTTGTAGTGAAGTCAGCATCTTCACAATTTTGTAGAAAACCAAACCCATTTGTTTATTTTCATTGCAATTGAAAAACACTGACACATGAAAGCAAGTTGATCAAATCTGTTCCAAATTGCAGAATAAAATTTAAAGTGTTAGGGAAAAAATGAAAATAAATGAACCACATAAAATACACGATGTCTTGGCTTTTTTCAATGTAGTCTTCTTTTTTAATCTTTTGAAAAACAAATCTATTTTTTCATTGATTAAAATGACTTTTTTTCTATTAAAATGGATATGAATTTTATACCAGATGAAAACGCACACACACACACACACCCCTAAAATTTATGTATTAAAGGAACAAACAGAGCCTAGAACTGCATAAGGAGACATTTAGATCACACTATTTACAGAGGTTACATTGTTTTTTTTTGGTGGATCCCATATCACAGGTGAGTAGTTTGTTTAGATATACATACAAATTTATTTTTTTCTCCTGAACTTACTTTAGCTCAATCTAATCAAAGACTTTTCAAATAAAAAATTGCTCATACGTGAGAATTCCCAGAATAATAAACAATTTAATCTAAAGCAAAGGTCTACATCTTTTCACTTGTGAATTAAATTTATAACATATACATAGATGGAGATTAATAGAAAAATAAATTTAATAATTTAATAATTATAAGTTTATTAAAATTGCAATGATTTTATTTTATAAGTGCATCTATATAAGTTGAACTTATTTAATTATCAAAATGCATCCTCGAATTCATGGGTAATGGGCGCATAGAAAGATTTTGAAATATAAAAAGAGAGAAAGTGAATTAGAAGCACTTGCATTTTTTTCCCCTAGAAGAGCCCTTGTCTTGTGACAGTTTAAGTCAAATGTGTAGGTGTTGATCTGCAGAGCAATGCACTTGGAATTAGGCACACGATGCTTGTTAACAGTAACAAGGCTTGTTAATCCAAATCTCTGCAGACCCTGCTGAAAATATCCTTTTGTGCATAGGTGCAGCAAATAATGAACCTATTCCCTCTGTGTGTTTGTTTAGCTCAGGCAGTGCCTTCAACTTTTATGTACAATGTTTCAGATATCTAGGGCAATTTGCAAGATTTAGCCTCCAGTCTATTCAACCTCAAGTCAGATTATTTTTACTCAATTATTAGAAGGAGGAAAATTGGGCAGAGGCCAAAGAGAAGTAACAAAAATATTAAATGTGAATACCAGTTTTGGGACATTTGGATAGGTGTGGAAACCTTGTCATTCTGAGAAGCAGAGATTGTAGCTTAATAACAATGTTCCATTATCTGACCATATCTTCTATTCAAGAAATGAATTAACTATTTTCAGGGAAGGAAAAATGATACTTAATATTAAATAAAATATTATTTAATTTATACAAAAATAAGGAACAGTTACAAGAATTCCATGATGGAGTAACAAAAGAAATAACAATACCTTATTTCCAAATAATGGAGCATTATAGAAATATTGTTCTTCCTTGATTTATGTTGAGTAAGGGGCTCTTGAATAAGCATCCTTCATAATATGCTATAACTCTGAGTTTTAAACATAACTTTAACAGAGTTCTAATCTTTAATATCTTCCATTAAACTGTAATTAACAGTTCTACGTATTTTTTTCCCATGAAAAGCTAAACAGCAGATAAGAATTTGATACATGTTTTTATACTACCTATATGGACTATGGAATTGGTTTGTGGTTTTTAAAGGAGAAGCAACTGCTTAAACACATTTCACTGGATATTTCTGTTATTTCCATTTCTTTGGAGGACAGTCCCTTATTCTAGGAAATACTATTGGATTTTGGTATACATTGCCACATTTATAAGTAACTGTCTAGAACAATATTGTAATAAAACCATTCTACAAATGTTACCTTTATATGATAAAAGTTGTAAACATTTCAGAAAAAAAATCCATTTGTTATAAATGACATGTTGAATTTGTATTCCTCTCTGCCATAAAAGTATTCACCATAGGATATTATTATTGATCAAATTCAAGCTTGTTACCCAAAAGTACAATAGTCTGACTTTCAGGGAGTTTTCTATGGCATTTAAGACAAAGATTGAGGTAAAAAGTATTTATTTAAGCCACTGCAAAATTGGATTATTAACTAATTATCCAGTTTAAAAAATGATTTCCACTGATATGGGACATGAGCCTCCAGTTAGAATTCTGGAATCATAGAAGAGAACGAAATAGTTTGGGTTTGTTTTTCTCTAATGTGCATACTGACCATATAAGGAAAATTCTGTTTCACACATTCGAGAAGCATAATCCAAAGGGGAAATAAAGTAAACTATAATACTGATGAGTACTATTCCTTTTTAAATTAATTTATTATCATTTCAGGTAATACCAGAAGAAACTGTTGAATTTGTTTAAAAAAATTCAACCAGCAAGCAGTTAGATACTTCATGCTGGTTTTTTTTTTTTTTTTTTTTTTTTTTTAATATGGAGATTTTAAACAATGTTACTACTGATACAGTCCATTTCTTTCTTTCTTTTTTTCTTTTCTTTTTTTTTTTTTTTGGGTGCTGGGGATCGAACCCAGGGCCTTGTGCTTACAAGGCAAGCACTCTACCAACTGAGCTATCTCCCTAGCCCCCAGTTCATTTCTTAATCAGAAGTTTCCTAGATCTTTGGTATCAGAAAATTTTTAAAAAAGGGTAAAAAATGTGTCTTATAAGAAAAATAACCAGGATTTTGGGTTCTACTAGGGTAACAGACACTAAATTTGGGGGCCAAAAAAATTGAATAACTCACAATCTCTTCTGAAGGTCCCTAACTTAGTGAGTGGTGTTGAGCTTCTCACTTCCCTCTTTACCTCTACACACTGTACACACTGTCCTTCAGGAGCTACCCTGCTCAGCAGGAGGTTTAGGTAAGACTGCAGTGGCTGGAGAGTTTCCAAATGTCCTTGTCTTCCACTCTGTGGAACATGAGCAATCACCCCTCTGAATAGTAACATCTGTCCCTGAAAATGGCCATAATAATTAATCAAAATAACCAGAAAGTGACATTGGCATTGGCAAAAATGTACTTTCCAGTGACCACTAAGGAATGTTCAGCATTACCAGCAGGATGATAGCTAATTATTCATTAGTTGTATATGAGTATCATTTCTGTTCCAAACTGTTTCAAAAGGTATGAACATGTTACAGGTTTGGTCTCTGTAACACTATATTAGAATGCTAATCCTTACCTGGAAAACCACATTGCTGCATTGTAACCCTCCTCAATATGTCAATTTTAAGTTTCCATGAACTTCTTCCCCTCCTTTTTTTAAAGACTTCAGAAATAAATTTTTCTTCATATTTTGCAATATTACCATATAAAAATAAATAAATGAAAACATTACTTTTATCATCCTTGGCAGTCAGAACTTATTACTTGATATCCAAGTTAAAAATCTAAAATTGATTTCCCATGTGAAGCCAGTTTTAGCCAACCATCTGCTCAGGAGAGAGAAAAGGCGGACAAAGCTTATTCTTTCCTGCTGCCGCTTCTCACTGCTGTTAGGTGACTACTGGGAACCTTAAAATAGGATTGCCAGGTTTAACTTTTCAGAATATGGAGTAGGCACGTGTGTCTACGATTTGGGGCAGGGAGAGTTGTACTTAGCCAGAGGGAGTAACTAACTTACTGGATACTAACATTGCTAAGTGTATAGACAGTCCTGCTTCCCATCTCAAATTCATGATTCTGTGATAAAAAAGTGAGGATTTTGAATGTCTAGATCACTTGGGAGCCTATGCATAAACTTAAATGTTATTACAATAACTGGATTTCTTAACCTAGTAGATTTAAATTTTGGGAATTCAGATATGAGAGAAATCTAATTTTGGTACTGGCTATTAATTAAAATAACATTTAGGAACAAAGAGATTCGATGAAGCCAGAGAATTTGAATATTTCTACAACTGAACATGGTCTAATTATATAATTTCTACAATTGAATATTGTAGAAAACTTAGAAAACTTTATGGTGTCCATGGGGAGTCCAGTCTAAGAAGTATAGAGTTTGCTAATTTGCCATTGTAAAATACACATTAATGGAAAGAAGGAAATACTTAGCGCAACACCAAAATAGATACTTAAATTTGGCATACGAAAACAGACTATGAAATACCACAAATACTTAAATCATGTTTTAAATGACCATGGAATTCAGAGGAAGGGAACATCATGTTAAAGATGTTTTCTATTGCAATATAAAATTTTCTTTTATATTAAACCCTACATTTATTTTTCTCATATTTACGGAGATTTTCTTGGCCTCCTGGCTCCTTTTCTTCATTTATCAATGTCTGTATGGTGTTCAAGCATTAAATCTCTCTGCTTCTAGCCCATCCAGTCACGCACGCACTCATTCTCATTTTAATGTCTTCCTCTCTCTCCCTCACAGTCTATTCCTTTCTGTCTTCTTTCCATTATATTACCTAATCCTTACACATAAAGAATTTCTATACTGTCTGCTTCCCCTCACAGAATCTCTTAAATATGTTGCTATAATTTTAGAAGTAGGAAGATTCTCATCCTTGTACAGAATGCCTCCCCTACATTGAAAACCCTAAAGGCTAAAACTTATCAACTGAAACAGAAATAGTAGTTTTTGAAGCAAGAAAATGTTTACTATTTAACACCATTTGACCTAAACCTCTTCAATAATTTAGTGCACATGACCTCTGTAATTATTCTTTGGGAAAAAAAAAAAAAGGCAAAAAAGAAAGATAGAAGAGGAGAAAGAGAGGGAGAGAGGAAAAGTGGATGTATGGGAGAGAAGAGAAAACTACATGCATTATATTTATCTAAGACTCAAAACAATTAGACATTCAAAAGGGACTATCTAAGTGTTTATAGTCAATTCTACTATTTAATGAAGGTAAAACTAAAACCAAAGGTCATGGTTATATTTTACTTTTCCAGAGTTTTAAAGAATGTAATCTAAAAGTGTATCCCTTTGTTTTCCCATTTTTCCGTCTTGTTTTTATCCCTTGTGTATGCCAATGTCTATCTAGGAAGAAAAAATGTTATTTTATTTAATAGTTGCCAACATTTTAAGTTCTTTAGTCTTTGTCAGGAAAATAGTGAATGTAGACAATTGCAAACTTGTCATATCATAGTTCTTGATGCTTCTCTGCCCTTCAAAGGTGACCTCTGCCAGTAAAGCATCTCTTTCAATTCTGGGTATTTTCACTTGAACTTTGTTTAAAATCTGAATTGTCTGTCTCAATTATACAAGTCACTGTGCTCTACTGAACCTGATTCTACATTCTTTGACAGTGTTCAAAATACTGAAATAGGATAGACCACTGAGATAAAATTTCATCAAGTGTGTACATGTAACATAAGGATGTTAAGAGAGTTTCCCAGGGTTTTGTTTGTTTCAGTGGCTAAAAAAGTATTGTTTCATTTTAAATAGTCAGGGATCTCAGGAATAGCAAAACTGAAGGATCACAGTTTTTCATGTTAAGTGTTAAACATATTAAGTTTCAAAGCTAAAAATTAGTGATGATTATTCCTGTATTTCTAGTACTCTGTAATGAGAACCAATAATCTTCCCTGGAATATTGTAGATGCTTCAGTGAAATGTTTAAGATGTAATGCATTGAAATGTTCCAAATTGCATTTTACCTACGTGGAAATCACAGCTGAAGCAGTAGCTTTAAAGAATAAAAACTTCCCCTGTGGCTAGGATGAGATGAAGGCTGACCAAGGGCAGACCACACAATTGGCTCCCCTCTGCCACAGTGTTGCAGAATAAATTTAGAATAATAAAGAGGTATTCTCTATTAGTCAGTCCAAACCTGTGTCCCTTATTGAACACAGTATTTAGCATGCAAGAGTGAACACAGATTAGAAGAAAGAGATTCTGTCCGGGGGCAATCCTCAGCCTCTTCCTGGGCAGGTTTTTTCTTTCAGATATATTTCTGCTTGAGTGTATTTATTGCTGCCTTTTTCTTTACTTTGCTAGTGTTACTAGCCCTTCAAACTTTGAAAAGTTTCCCGCCTCTGAGGAGGAGAAATGATGAAAGTCGTTTAGGTTGGAGGACATTGCTCCGGTGGAAAGGGTTTGCCCTCTAAAGCTTTTTAAGTGTGTCTTTTGGGCTATAAGTGAGATCTGCGCTTGCTTCCAAGATGAACATATAAACTCTGTTTTGGTAAGGCATTACTTTCTTTAGTTGCCTCTTGGGTGCTACTTTCTCAACCACTGTGTATGGTTTGCTGAATCATGAAAAAGAAATTTTTCTGTAGCTAGAAATCTATTCCATGTATTTGGAACAAAAATTGGCAATATGATATGAAGATCCAATAAGAGAATCTATGATTTCTTGCCATATGTAGATATATTTGTGTATTTTACTATCTTTGAGGCTTAACTTCCATGATAGTTTTGTTATTTATTTGTTTTTTTTTTTGCTTTTCCACCTTTCTAGGTGCTGGTGTTTCAGTGGTGAATAAAACCATCTGGTCCTTCATTCAGGGTTTAAGTTCTAAGTAATTCAGAGATTAAAAATATAACTTTGAGTTTAAGCAGACCTAAACTATGATTCTAAGTTGGCCATTTGCCAATCCAGAGAAAATGGATACACACTGTAAATCCTCGGGGTCACAAAGTTGTCATGGGTAAATAACAGATTAAAATCACTTTTTTGAAGAGCATGGAACATAAAGAAAGCAAGGAGACTAACATGGAACTTAAATTTCAGGAAAAATACACTAAATATTAGTTGCTAGCATTGTTTGATGTGTGCTTAGAGTCTAGCAGTAATAGGAGAAATTTGTACATTGGCTGCATGGCAAATGACCTCAAACTTCCAGTGAACCTGTAAGTACATATAGGTATCCTGATTCATAGCTGAAGAACTTGGGGCTTAAGGCAAGAATTTAATTAAGATTAACCCAAGTCTCGCAGCTGCTACTTGTCAGAACCACAAGGAACCAGTTCATCTGATGCCGAAGCCCCTGTGTTTCTACTGCATCAATCTGATACTTAATCAGAGACTTCCACTCCTTGAAGAAGGCATTTTTCTCTTTTCTTCCTCAGAGAGAAAAAAATTATATGTTTCAGAATTCTTCTGTCAATTCACTTCCTAATAGAAATAGCACTCTGGGAACATAACCTGGAGGGACATTTTGACCATCTACTATTAAAATTACCTCCCCTTCATAGCAGCACATTCTCCCTAATACATTCTGTTCCAAACCTGTCTCTTATACATAAAGTCTACATATAGCATGGCTTCCAATCTAGGGCATTTGGGGATGTAGAAGAGGGTACTGAGAATAATTACTCTGGGTTAAGAGTTGTAAACCAGCTGTACCCCATGAGAATAAAAAGTATGGTCACCCTACTTAGAGAACTTTGAGCTTTAGATTATGTGTTAGAATAGTAAACTATTGATCATAAAAAGGAAAAACACTCTTCTTTACCCCTACATATATATGGACACATAAAGATTTTCCTCCTAAGGCCAAAGTAAAGTCACTACAGTATTAATGCAGCCTTCAGTCCATGCTCAGTCACCCGCTATAACTGTATAATAGCAACCTCCACGTCTCCTTGCTCCTTCAGACTACAGGGAAATGAATAACTGGCACCTTCTCCTTATAACATTTGAGTCATCTATTTTATATTTTATGTTCAGAGCACTTATGGTTAAAAACATCTTATGTTCTCTTCTAATTCTTTGGTCAGTGCCTGCATATCCAACCCATGTATTTGGGAGGAAATGTGCTGTATAAAATGGTTTGTTCAATCATAACTAACTATCTCTGCAGAGGAAGATGCATTTGTAAACTGTAATGCAAATTTTACTATCCAGGCAACCACCAGTTATTTGCATTAGTTTCTTATTGCAGCCAACATCTTGGAAACTGACTTCTAGGTGAAATCTTTTATATGGGAATAATAAAGAGAAGTAGGGAAATGATAAGAAGAGCATTCAGAAGGTGATTGAACACAGGGAAGGGGGAGAAAGGATAAAAATAGAGCCAGTAGAAATGTACAATAAGTAGCTGTTATGATTTGCCTCTGATTTTACTGAACTTTAGAATCCCATTTTGGGTTAGAGAGTTTGTTGAAATAGATTGTCTGCATTGATCAGGTGTATATCATGAAATTTAAATATATAATTTCTTTAAAGACAATTTATTATATAGATAAAATATTTAAGTAGTATAAGAAGAGTAAATAAATTGGAGGATGGACTATAGGTCCGGTTTTATAATACTGTTACGAGAAGGACTTTTCAGCAATTTAGTTTTAAAAATCACATAAAACTCATAATTGAAAGGAAATGTACCTCAATGGAATAGAAACTTTAACTCAAAATAGAGTTCAAAATCTTTGAAGATAGAGATAGAATTAATAATATTATAAGACCATTTAGTTCCCCCCTTCTTCCCATATCTTGCTAAAACAGTACAGGCAAATTATACTATGGTTATAATTACATTGTGAATTTCGGTGTCATATTTAAATTGATGATTTGCGCTTTGTCCCTTACCTGCATTTACTGTCTTTTATTTCTACCTTTCCTCTTCCTTTTTCTTACTAGCTTCATTCCTTTTCATTGTTTGTTTCAGACATTTTTTCTTTTTATTTTGTTGTAGTTACGCACAGTTCTGAGAACATAGGGCTCCTTGCAGATCCAATTTCCTTAGAAAAGATGCACTTCACTTCCTTGTTCTTAGATTTATATATAATCATACTATTATATTTCCATTTCTAGAAAATTATCCCCTTCCCCTTTTACTCATACCTTTCAGAAATACTAGCTATAAAACCATATTTCCAGAAAAGTTGCACTGTGCTCATGTAACATTTCTGCTTGACTGTAGTTTCTTGTCCTTATTATTTCAAATAAGAGAAGCTCAACTCTTCTGAGGGTTCCTATCACTTACAAATTAGCATCAGGGTTCCCCCTCCCCCTTATTTATCAGAATTAAGCCAGGAGGAAGCAGTGCCTCCATTTATGTCTACTTTCTCAGAGATAAAATTGACTTCAAGGCAAGTCTTAAATTTTATCAGATATTCTACGTTTAGATACTGAGTGTCTTGCAGTTTCATGATAGTTAATGCACCAAAAGCATTGCCAGCTTTAAAATGAATTAGAAAAGCATTTTCCGTGTTGTAGGCATTTCGGTGAAATATCTCCTTCTCTCTCTCTTTTCCAATCAATTGTTGCCTTTGTACACTAGCCTGAAAAACACAACGTTCCTCACAGTGGCCTTCTTTGGTCCATTTTGCTCCTCTTACCGTAGTCCAGAAGTTCTCAGAGTGAGGGTGAGGGAATCCTGGGGGTCTGGAAGATCAAAACCTTTTTCACAGTAGTACTAAGACATTTCTTTTTGCCTATTGAACTCTTGTTTCCTCCTGTTTGGAGAGATTTCCACAGGATACATTCTTGTGGGATAGTTTCATGATCTGACCACTAATGGAATCTGTGCCTTGTCTTGTGTTTACAAATTTCCCATTTTAATTTCTAATATGGTATAGGTCGATAGGTAAAACAAAAATAAATCAAAGCACTGTGGGGACTTTAGTGTTTTAAAAGTGCGAATGGTTCCCAAGACTAAAATATTTGAGAATCACGACTGTAGGCCTGTCTTATAGGTAATGTTTAAGCAAGTCTCACTGATCACTATAAAATACATAATTTGTTGCAATTGCAAGCATTTTTTGCTTATTCTTCATACTTTGTGAAATTATAATTGTATACACCTTAAGTGATAGTCATACCAGCATTTTCAGTGATAGCTTCTTATAAGGGTTGCCAGTACTTCTCCAGGTTTTTTCTTCTTTCTCTGTTCACTACAACTATAGAAGTCTTTATGTGTGTGGACAATATTTTTAAGCACTATATAAAGAAAGAGATGCTTATGTTTATTTCATTAGAGAATATTAGTAACAGCATTTTTAATGTAATTGCCATGAACTTTTGATAAAATTCACAAATATCCTTATTTGAAAAGTTAATTTAAAACATGTAGTGAAACAATGTAGATTGACTTTTACTTCTTATCTGGGTCACTATTATCTCCTTACGATAAACAAAGTTTTATTTTTCAACTTTCTTTTTTACTACCATGTGAATTTCATTTTGTATGACTAAGTCAATGTTATTTCAGTTGAAAATGCTGAGAAATAGAAGTTTCCAGAAGAGGTAAATTTAACAAATTAGACATTCATATGGCATGTCAGCATTAATAAGAATTTAAATATATAACAAAATTAATAGTGACATTCTGCTGCATCTATTAAGACTATTTAATAAATCAAAGATCCAGGTCAGTCGACAATCAGATTGTGATCATTATGGTTTCAAATTCTTAAATTAGGAAGATGGATATAAATCTTTAATCTAAGTTATATTGACATTTATTTTATGAAACCAGTAATAACATATTATAATAATAATAACATGGATATTAGGGTGTTAATAAACATATTTCTTCTGCAAGCTTTTGAAGTCAGTGTTTCTTTTATTAAAATATATGCAAGAAAGATGAATCAGACTTCTGTGAATGATAAAGACTTCTTATTTACTTAACAAGAACTCTGTCATAATGGCTGTTTAATGATGTTTTCAAGGACTGGAGGGGTTTTCTGTTTTTCTACTGTGTCACCATTTGTTCATTGTCTTGCCAAATGGTTGCAATATGAATGCAATAATGCCAAATATCACCTATGAACTTTGTTCAAAGACAGAAAGTAATGTCTGGGAAAGAGGGACTATTCATTTACTACTATTTAATAAACAGGAATGAATGACATTTTCAGAAACTCTCTAACAGACTTTTCCTAATATCTCCCAGCACACAAGTGGGTCACATGGCTATTTCATAGGGTGAGCAAAGCTTAGAAAGTGCTGGAAGTGCCTGGAATTTCAGGTGGAAAAAATACAAATTCATTGTGGTTTATAATCAATTTATAAATAATTGGTTTTTAATCACTTTTCTAGGCTGGGTACTTTGAAATTCTGAAAAATATACTAGCTCTATTAAAAAGGGAGTCATTAGCAATTCATGGAAAATGGATAACTTTTGTCACAAGTGATGTTATAAAAACAGACATGAACTAAATGCCCAGAAATTGAGATAGGAAGCCCAATCTGAGTAGTTGGGAAGAGATGAACACACATGCATGTGATCCAAATCTAGAAGGCAGAGTAAAAGGGTTGGCCAGATTAAGACATATGGAACAGCAATCAGAAAGATATATGTCTGGGTCCTTACATGGTGTAAAGATCTGAAGTGATCTCAGTAATGAAGGCTGGTTATCACTCTATAAATTATAACTGTTAGAATACAATTATAGTGTCTGTAATGGTTAATTTGAATTGTCAACTTGATTGGATTAAGAGATAAAGATGATTAAGAGGCTTCTGGGTGTGTCAGTGAGGGCATGTCTAGGAATGATTGGAATGTGGGATAGTGAACTGAAGTGGAGACCCCCTGTAAGCATGGGCAGCCCCGCCCAATAGGATGGAATAAAATTTGGAAGAAAAAGGAAGTAGATGCAGATGCAAACTTGGCTCTTCTTGAACGGGTTCTTGATTGCTGCTTCCATCCTGTGAGGATATCAGACTCTCACTTCTTCACACTTCCAATGTGACTCTGCCAGTGATTCTGCAGGTAGTTTCCGGAAGTCTTGGTCTTGGACTAGCATAGCACTGTTGATCCTTCTTGTTCTGGGGTTTCCGCCTTTTGGACTGCATAGCTACCAGTTCTTCCAGCTCTGTAGCCTGCAGACTACCATTGTGGACTATTCAGTTTCTGGTTGTGTAAGCCAATCTAATAAATTCCCTTTTATATTCATACTTCCTGTTGATTCTGTTCCTCCAGAGAACCCTAATACTGAGTCACACTCCTCACCTTTTACAGGTATGTTGTTTCAAGATTCAAATAGTGCTAAGATAAAGTCAGTATAATACTTGTCCACAGTCATATCATTGTATTAGGTCAAGTATTTCCACAATGTTATTGTTTCCCTACACTTTTAATGTGGTGCCAGGAAACCTTATCATTTTGTTTTCTGTTTTTTTATTTTCTCTGTTTGTTGTCCTGGGAAACAAGATTCCTTAATACATTCTGTTAGATTTCTTTATCAGTCTCTGGTAGATTCTTCTTCTAAAACCCAAAGGAATTGAAAGCTCTGAGTGATGAGACTTGAAATCCACTAGATTATTATTATTTTTGTTGTTGTTCCTTATAAACAACAAAAAGATGCCTTCAAGTCAAGCAGTTGAAATCTAACACCTTTATTTGTGCTATATTTGCTATAAAATCATTGTTAGGACTGTGTGTTTTCTGCATAAGTCCTTTTGGGATTTAATTAATTTGTTAAATAGTTCAGTAATTATACAGCCCCACTTCATCCCACCTGTAGGATAGCTATTCTATGAGTTTCCTAGAGTAGAAATGGAAACCCAATCAAAGTGAGTGGGCTTTGTCACTCTTGCAACTTAGTAACTGCTAACTACATATAAATGATGATGCTATATTTTTACCCTTTGAGATTTTTATTACTTTTGTTATGCATTGACTTTCATTAAGAATTATTTTAAGATTGAAGAATATTTTTCTACTCTTCATCTTACAGCAATTCCTTTCCTAGGAAATTCTGCAACAGACTTCTCCTAATGTTTTCTCATCCATAAGGAGTTACATGGCTATTTCACGGGGTGAGCAAAGCCTAAAAAGTATTGGAAGTGCCCAGAATTTCAGTGCCCAAAAATTGAATAATTGGTTATAAGTCACCTTTCTGGGCTGGGACTTTAAAATTCCCAAACATATACTAGTTCAGGAACAGGTAACAGATTTTCTACTGGCATTGATTATCAGAGCTGTATTTTGTAACTAGTGTATTTAGCTGATTATTAGAAATAAAGTGGACAGACTTCATACCAGGAAAATGAAGACAGAAAAATACTTTCTCTACTTCCAACTTTTGTTTGCATGACCTATGACAGCAAGCATTTCTTGAAGTGATAGGACAGGAACAGGCTGCACTGGCCTGAAGGGAGTGCATGTGAGTGAGCTGGTGGGGATTCACAAAGCTGTTAGACTACACTGGAAATAGCTGTGCTTCTTGAATTCCAGCCTTCTTCTCCTGATTTGAATTGGAAAAAGAAAAAAATAAAAGTATAAGACACTAAGTTGTGACCCAAATGATGCTCACTTTTCCCCCACTGATTTAAACAAGTTTTACAATATTCATGCATAAAAACAAATATGTATTTTTAACTTGCCATGGGTGGCATTTTATTGAAGAACCCTGCTTGGTTTTGATTTTTACTGCTTTTTTGCTTCATTCATTACCGTTTTTTTTTTTTTTTTCTTCAACAAAAGCCATTTTCTAGAGTAAGTGTATAGAGAAAATTGCAATTCTGTTTTTTTGTGTGTGTGTTTTAAATTTAAATAGCTTTATTAGTATGCCTTAGAATAAAATCTGCAAATGTACTATAGGTTTAGGTAAACATCTTACCTTAGGAGAATAGTCAAATGTGTTCTCATATTTACTTATTCTGACTCTCACATTCAAATTCCAAACAAGTATCAGTAACATCACCAAATCTCTTTTCTCAGCCTCCTATTTTAAGCACTGTCAAAAGGAGAGGGGAAATCTTCACTCTTGTCTAAATCACTTGAACATCAAAAATAAGCTGCTGGCAAGAGATAGAAAGATGCAGACTGACTCCAGGCTCACTACACACATTTTAGAAGTTCTTTTTAGTACAAGAAATGGTGCAGCCCCACCTTGGGTGAGCTTATAGATCTCCCCAAGTTAGGTGAAAAGACCTTGGAAGAGAGCTAGGCTGATTATCCAGGAAAAAAAAATAATAATAATAATTGAACTCTCATGGGGCAAGACTACATTCTAGGAGCCTTCAAATACATTTCTCATTTATACCCCATGGTAGTTCTACAGGATAAGGATTATTATTCCAATATTTATAAATGAAAAAAATAAAGTTCCAAAAAGCATAATCACTTGTCCAGGGTCCACTATTTGCATGTGTAATACTAGGATCTAATTACAGATGTGCCTAATTCCAAGCACAAAATTTCTCCTCCTGCACAGTTCAGTTCAAAAGTACTGTCTTAATGAATAGGAGATTCAGTGCTGCCTTACCCCTTGGCAGCATAATCAACAAATCTCACAGCATGCAATTAAAATTGTTTTGTCCAGATTCATGCTATCTCCATATTATGTATCACTTTTATTATTTGTTGTGTTTTCTTCTTTTCTTCTTAATGTAAGTTTTGTTGTATTCATTGGGTTTAAATCACAATTTTGAAAAAAATTACCCTAATATATTTCAATAAATATTAGCCATAGCTTGATGATATACATGGGTGTTATATTGATCTTAATTTTGGAAATTTTCAAGTAGGTACCAAAATGTTGTTGTTTACATATTTAAGATGTATGTGTAAATTTAAGAACGAGTTTAAAATCTACTTAAATATTATCTATAAAATTTTTCATTTTATTCCATTTAATGAGAAACCCCAATTTAGCATAGTTGTAAGAATCAACAAAAGCAAGAGTAAGAAAATCTAATGGGGATATAGAATTTTTGAAAAGACAAATCAGATCCTAAATTAATTTCAATGTCTCTAAATCTCCAAGGTCTTTTGTTCTTACAATGATGCTAACCTAAACCCATGAGTATATATTTTACAAAATGAAGTCATAATCATTTCAGGAGCAAATTTCTAAATACACTCAAATGAGCACATTTACAGTAATTTCAGATATATTAACAAAAATATTCTATACTTACTTACTTACTACTATCTTACTATACTTACTTACTTACTATCCTTACTGAAAATATTACTCTTAACATGTGTATAACATTTAATAGCACAAGGGTGTTTTCTAGTTTTTGTTTTGTTTTGTGTGTGTGTGTGTGTGTGTGTGTGTGTGTGTGTCAGTGGAGATAGGGGGTGAGGGTTGTTGTTATAACTGAACCCAGGTCCCTCTTGCTTACAGGTCATGTACTACTGAGCTATACCTCCAAGCCTGAAAGCTATTTTCCTTACTCCAGATTTTCTTTAAAGCATGAGATACAATATCTGTTAGCTTCATTTCTTTTAGTCTTGTATCATATAACACTGGAAAAATCATTTAACGATTTAGAATCTCCTGTTTTGGTTCTATAAAATAAAGAGCGTAAGTCAAAGTATTTTTTCAATTGTGAGTAACTAGAATTGTATGATAGCAAATACATTTCTATTGTTAATTCTGTAATTTGAGTATATCTCTTTTTTTTTCTCAGAAATCTTGATTACTTCACAAAGGCATCAATAATTATAAAGGTCACTATGAGCAAGCACAGTTATTTCACCCTGATCATTTTTGTTGTGACACATTTGGGTGAAAAATTGTTGTTGTTATCTATCTCTGACATGCAGAATAACAGGGGAAGATGAGAGGAAAGAAAAATATAGTTCTTTAGTTAGTTCAGAACTGTTTGTTCAGTCAATGATAACAAAGAAGTATATAGAGCATAATTTTATCTAGACATTTAAGATAAAATACTTTTAAAACAATCTTTTCTATGGTTTGCTGTTATGTTTAGAAAGAGGACTGAATACTCCTAGAATATATTTTATTTAATCAGTGATAATGTAATCGTGTCCACTAACATCTTAGAGTGGTTGCCAATTTATTATCTGAATTCAAAGCCTATTTATTATCCCAACCATGTGTGTATACATTGAGCCAGAATATTGAAATTATTGACCCAAATGATTTTGATTTTAGTGTAAGACTAATGAAAGATTCACATTTATATGAGTTCCTGTTTACATTTTCTTTTTAAAGCAGAAGTGACAATGCTTATTATAGAAATAATAACAAAATATGTTTTTTTCCAGGTCTCACCAGTCTCTTTTTCCCATCCCATTTTATTAATTTATCTCTCTTCTTTATTTTTTCTTGTACTAGACCTTATACCACTTCCTTTCCTCTTTTGACTTGCAAATGAAAAATCTATAATCCTCTACTCAACTGAAAACTTATATGTCCCAAGCCCCATGATGAGCTTTTTGATATACATAATTTATTACATACAGCAAGCATATGAATAAAGGTATCACATCCAAATCTGTGAATTTAGAATGTGGTGATTTAGTATGAGGAATTAAACTAAGCTTCTCACCGAAAGTCCTATGTCCCACTCCATCAGAACTGCCCCAAACCCCATAGATCTTAACTTAGTTCTATCTCTCTATCCCTATCCCTATATCTGTCTCTATCAATAAGTCATCTATCTATTCCATCTATTCACTTATGATCTTAAGTAAGAATAAGCTATACAGCATTGGGTCATAAGAACTGGTACTATAGAATATTTACAACATTTGAAATCAGTGTTGGAGATATAATGAATGACAATTGACAGTAAGCCTTCTTTTGGGTATCCAAAACAAAGTAATATTTATCAAGTCACTGATCATGTATTTGAGAGAAGATAATATGCCTTTGGCAGATATTAGGCCCTTAGGAATAAAAAACAGAATAGATTCAAACTTATTTTTTAAAGAATTTATGTTTTCATGAAATGGTTGTTAATGAAGAGGGAGATGAGAGGATGTCTGTGACAACCAGGATTTTCTTCCAGCTCCCCCAGAAACACCCTTAATAGGTTGATGTCCCATGACAGACAGGGGACATGGTGTATGGTATGTGCTCAAGTTTCCAGGGTAACTCCAATTCTTATTGTCCCTATCCCTGAGTCTTCCTCTCCAGTGTGGTAGTTTTAAACCTGGAAACTATATGGACATACTATGTACAAACTATTTTTATTTGTACCTGGATATCTCAATAGATTGAAATATTTTTTGATAAAATAAATCTTACTTTTTTTTTATCATCCTGCCATAACCTTTAATTGAGTCAGACTATACAGAGTGTTGTTCTTTTGGTGGGAACTTTTAAAATTCTTTATTAAGCTTGAGTAACGTAATGAGATTTCAGAGTTGATAAGAAAATGTGATATAAGAACACTGTTTTTAAATGTACACATTTTGACCCCATATTTTACCTCATATTAAGTATGTACTGAAATTTGGTTTCAAAAAAAAAAAAAACACAGACAAAAAAGCAGATTATTTTGCTGATTTTTACAAAATTTTTTCTCTTATTGCATGAATCTTTTCTCAGGTTCTTATATAATCTCAGTCCTATTTTATATTTAAAAAATTCCACAGATATTTATTTATCAGTAGAATTATTCTTCTAGAAGCATAAGAGTCCTGAATACATCAATAATCTTCAAGAAAATTTATCAATTGTGTATTGAATACAAAGATTGAAAAGGTGTCCTTCACCTTTCACCATTGCTCAAGACTCATCACTAAAATTTAGAATTTTATTGAATGTTTAAGTGGCTTTCGAAGCTATATTCATATGAGGCCTCCTATCATGTTTATCTTTCCCAAGATGCAGAACTGTACAAACAAAAACAACAAAAAAAGAGCATACTATTATGACCGTCATTATTTTGTGAGAATATTCCCTTGGGTGCTACCACTTACAGTTTCTCTTTAATTGAAAAACCAACAGAATTACTTACTACATATGCTGATCATTGATTTAGATTACAACACTTTGCTTGCATTCAGTGTAATCTCTTCATTTTCTTGTTTGCAAACAACTGCATTTATTAAGTATGCTGTGTCTTCTATTACACGTAAGTGTACTTTTTATCCACTTAAGAAGCAGCACATGTGCATTATGGGAACATCACCATCTATTCCACTCCTTTTTTTCTGATCTATTCCTCAAAGTTGTGTATTAATTACAGCATTTTGCACTTAAAACATCAAATTAGAGAGAGAGTAGTTGATATTGAAAAGATTATGAATGTTTAATATATTTCAGCTGAGAGGGAAGTTTGAAAATTCTTAGTTCTTTTACATAGTTTTGAAAGAAAATGTGAATGTAAATATGCCTGGACCTCTCATAAGTAAGTATATTAAATTCTGTTATGGACACTTGGTCATGTTGTAGACTTTTATGTATTTGATTATAGTTAAGTACAAAGAAAGCCCACAAAACAGGGAAATGTTTGCTAATCCCAAACTTTGCTGGATTTCCTTCTCTTGCCTCCTCTTACACAATTATATAAGTAATCCATGATACAAATAAATACTGTCTTCTGGAAATCAGAGAAGATAACTTCTAATAAAAGAACATCTGGGTGCCAGTATTCTTTAGTGTATCTGCCTTTATATTTTATCCAAGAAGATCTGATTCACTAAATGCTATGAAAAGGAAACTTCGCAGTTTGCCATTTAGCCCAGTGACATCTGAAAAAAATCTCAGAAAAGTTCCCCTCAGATATCAGATCCTCATCATTCTGTCTAGGTTTTCACAGTATGTATTCACGGTAGTTTTCCAACTGGACTTACTGCCACCAGATTCCACCCTACAGAGTCACCTTCTACCATTTATTCCAGATGAAAAGTAAAGCAGTATTATCTCTTTTACACTTAAAATCATCTATTTCTCCTATCAGCCACAGCATACTGTTCAATGATAGCATCGTACATATTATCCCCTAATAAGTGCTAAAGACTTGGCACATTTTTTCCTTCATCCCCTCTCTTTTCACTTATTCAATTGATACTTCCTGAGTTCCTACCGTGTGCTCAGTATAAGTGATAAGCCAGTGATAAACAAACCTCAGCCCTGCCACAAATAACTTAATAATCTGCTTTTTATTTAAAAGAAAATTTAAGCTTCACCTCTGGAGACATGGTTCTTACCTTTCACTAATTATTTTTGTTTCCACAATACCTATCCACAATTCTGCAATTCTATAATATTTTATGCATATTTATTCTATGCATTTCTAAGATTCTCATTCACAATATATCTTTCAAATTATTCATTCATTTAGTAAGTATCCAAAAGCTACTAATTTTTGCCTGCATCTCCTCTCCCACCCATGGCATGATGCTTCCATCCTTTCAACGTTCACATACTGTGCATTATTTTCAATATTTTGAGTTTTCTATTCATTAGTTATGCACTAGCTACTTCTTCCATGTGCCAGATCCTCTTCCTACATAACTTTGAAAACACAGCACTAACTCAACTTTAAAATACATATATTTTTTCATATATGTATATGTATATGTACATATATATATTAGTTGTAGGTGGACACAATATCTTTATTTTATTTTTATGTGGTGCTGAGAGTCAAATTCAGGACCTCACGCATGCTAGGCAAGTGCTCTACCACTGAGCCACAACCTCAGCCCCCAACTCAACTTTTAACATAAAAATAATTAGCAGAGGTACTGTGGCTGTGACTCTTTACAGGTCTTCTCTTTTCCCACCCGTTTTTGCAACATAAATCATTCCTTGTCTGAGTGAACAAGTGGTTATTTGCAGACATGAAATGCCATCTGTTTTCTGATTTTTCTTTTATCAGAGTATAGATTTATGTTTTAAATAATGTACATCCAGGATTCTAACATCAACAAATAAGAATTGAATCATTTTGCAAATAGAAGGAAATTTACACTTGAAGAATCCGTCTAGAACTCTACTCAAGGTCACACAACAAGCCAGGTGAAATATAATACTATACAGGAAAAGGTGTGAGAGTTTTTTGATTTCTATCTAGAACAACATTCAAGAGTTAAAGAGTTATCAATGTAATACATGTTCTTTACACAAAGAAGAAATCAATTATTCCTCTTCCAGTGAGTTTTTAAATCTTATCTTAAGAAAGAAGGAATGGTCATGTTTTTACCCTACCTGGCTCTTTTGAAAATAAGAGCAGTGTGCTGCTTGCAGAGATAGAAAGTCAAAGCTTCTTCTCAGTTCAGTCATGGTGAGGCAATTCAAAAATACAAAGATGCTACCTTTATAGAATTTTTGATGCAGTCTACCCTAAAGTGGGGCTGGCTAATTTTATCTCTATGGGAAATGAAAGGGCATAATTCAAGTCCTAAAATGCAGGCTGCCCAGGAAGATATAGTGAACCTACTGACCAATCTCTGCTTCACTTTATGCTCTTCAGATTTTAAATTTTGGGTTGCAGTGGCAAAAAACATGGTTTTAAACAAGGAATATAGGAGTTGCACTATAAAGAAAATTTTAGATGAGATGCTTAAGAAAGAGTTAAATCTGTGGAGAATATAGTAGACGGTACTATTTCTCCTTTTAATTTGGCAATAAATGTATTTGGAATTTATTGTGAAAGCTAAATTCTGAATCCATATATCCAAACATACAACATATTTCACAAATGATTTATCAAACATTCTGAAAATTATGAGATAGCTGTACAAGTTTTTCAAATAGCACAAATAGCAACTCTTTTGTATTCTGAATCTTTGTTCTATCACTAGAACAATATTAGGTATTTTTAATATTTTCACCTTAAATGTTTAAATTGGATTAACAACTGATTTCTTTAAGTTAGCCCATATAATTTGTATGCCTTGGAAAAGCATACATTTTTCTCCCTCTGGTGACTTTCTAGTCTTAGTATTTTAATTCAGTTTCATTTGACAAATTTGTATGTATCATATATAGCATATATCATGCAGTACTCAAGTTATGCAAAATTATAACACAAAATTTCCTCTCTGCAATTTTCAAAATTTATCCCTAATTAATAGCTTCATATTCTTTAAGCAGTGTGTTTTAAGAAGGGTTCAAGTGACATTATATCATTTTCTCCTAGGAAGATAAAACATAAATTACCATATAAATTTTTTTAAAAGTCTGTGTATATATGTGTGACTGCATGTCTATATATATTTATATATGTGTGTGAGTTTGCAAATACAGACAGAGAAAGAGATAAAGGGAGAGGGAGAGAGAGAGAGAAAAAAAAGAGAGACTGAAGCATATTTTTACTATAAATTGTATACAGGATTTATTTTGAGCAACCTGATTTCATATCAAGGCATATTGGACATGGATCACTTTCATGACAGTCATAACCTGAGCCCTTTAAACTGAATACATGATAAATTCCTTCTCTAAGACTTCTACAGTATAAGCTACCTTCAAGTTGTTCATTCATTTATGAAGGTTTAGGTTTGGTTCTCTGAATTGGGGGAAAAATTGCAATTCATGATACCAAGAAATGAGCATAGACTTCTTGTCATGCAACATTGAATTTGTGAATCTAACCTGAATATATAATGTGAGTTTCCTAAATTCGTTGGCAAGTTCCTCTTTTATGAAATCACTGAAGCTCAAGGCTCTATTAGATACACTTGTTGACACTTGGGTGCCTTAAAAATGTACCTGTTCACTGAAGAAAATGATAAAGCAGACAGAGCATTTGTAGAGTTTAACAGTATTTGGAACCTCCTAGTTACATTATGCAACTCTCATTAGGAACTTTCAAGACATTGACATGAAGAATATATTTATAATTGCAAAGCTTGTCAGCAGCTAGTACATATGCAGGACTAAAAATTTTAAATAGGTTCTGATCACTTACTGTAGCACAATTCTCTCTCATAAAATTGTGAGTTGTAAGTGGATGCTATTTTCTTTTCCTTGCCATTTCACTGGTGTTGGTTTATTTTATATCATAGCATTAGACTAAAATGAGATAAAAAGAATTAATGAATTGCAGATTATTGTTAAAGTAAGGGAAGATACTGGTATTATAATATATTAAATACTGCTTTATAGTGAGTGTGTTTGCAAAACATAAAGACATCCTTTGGGTTCATTCTCACAAAAGAATGAAAATCAAAAAAACTAATTGTATTCCCATTTGATCGTTGCCTCATGGCAGAATGCTGGATTGAGATGGAAGTCACAGATCTATAAATAATGCCTTGGAGTACTCCAATCCCCATTTAATAGAGATTAATGCTAGTTTGTGTAACAGTAGGAAGTAATAAAAGAAAAGAAAATTCAGCACAAGTTATATAAGATAGATGGACATGTGAATGGAGTGATGCTCTGCAAAGCTAGTCTCAGTTCTCTGTGACAGTAGTGTCTAATGTCATCATACAGACTACTCCTCTTTCCTAGCAGGTGATGAGAGTCATAATTTCTGAAGCACTGTTGTGTCTGGGATGGTCTTGTCCAGACTTTTAGGTAACCATTAGGTGTCACGTTTGTGATCCTTCTGTCTCCAAGAATTATTAATTATTTAGGAGATTACTAGAGGATGTAAGGTCAGAGGGCAGCTTCTTTTTATGATGAGAGTGCCAAAAATAATTTTTAGAAAAGAAAGTAAGAAAAGAAATGGAGTGCCATGAAACCAACCAATAACCCAAACTATTCTCTCCAATTAAAGATAACTCAGTATGCACCTACCATGCTTGCCATTCATCCACAGCATTTGAGAGAAATTATTCCATTGAGGAAATGCATTCTTCAGCACCAGCATTTGGAAAAATAGATACGTACATTTTAGACTGTGATTTAATGTTAGCAAAGTTGTTTCTCTTTTTAGTTAAAATAAAGAAACACATTTAGATATGCATATTAGGAAGGTATCTCTCTGGTTCTAAGAATGTGTGAGTAGCAGTATTTTTTCCCAGAAAAAGCATTAAAGAGATAACATTTAAGTAAGGAGATGAGTATGTCTGTATAAAATTCTAATGATGGCCTTATAAAATACTTTTTTGGTTGAGATAAAAATCATCATCTGGAATAGAACTTTCATGACTAAAGTCATTGACTTCTTTTTTGAGTCTGCATGAAACTGGAAGATTAGCTTCTAGGAAGCAAAAGCAGATCAATATGACTCTACTTATCTGATATTACATTTAGACCCCTCTAACTAGCCAAGGGAATTGAAGTCCCTTTAGCAACTAAGTTTGAGCCACAGGAGAGTACACATAA